>NC_135377.1:82034720-82644907 GCF_049243985.1 Paroedura picta
TTCATGCAGAGGAGTTAAGAATCTGCATTTTTTATTTCTTCCTTCTTCTGATAATGTTTTTATCCATTAGGGAGAAAACTGTGCATGCACAACAAGGTAGCTGTTAAGTCTGCAGGTTCAGTGAATACAGACTCAGACTCTGTTCAAAAACAGCTCTCTTTATTAACAATATATGCATCTCTCAGCTCCAATACTACTGAACAACAATACAAGCACAAACCCTAACTTATATATACTTCGGCCCGCCTGCCAGAAACCCTGATTGGCCCTTAATGGGACTTTCTCATTGGTCCATAACCATTCTTAAATGTTTAGTCCATTAGTCACTTATTCTTTGGGTGCATTTCTCAAGCCTTGTTTTGCGTATAGTCACTGCTTTGTCCACATACATTACAGTGGCATGTTCACTAGCATAGAGATAGGTTGCCATCTCTGGGTTGGGAAATATCTGGAGACTTTGGGGGCAGAGCCAGGAGGGGGCGGATTTGGGGCAGGGAGGAACCTCGGTGGAGTATAATGTAAGGTGACCAGATTTTTTAAAAGATAAAGCGAGACACCATCCCGGAAGCGTGGGGACTACAAGTCCCATGGTGCCCCACTGTTGCCACCCCCCCACCCTCGCCAGCTGTGGGAGGGTGGCCAGGCAGGCAGGCAGGGAGGGAGGGTGTGGGCGAGCGAAGGGGAGGGGGGAACCTGCTGCAGGCGGGCTGGCCAGCTGGTTGTGCCAGACGAGGGCGTGCAGCTGCTCTTGGCGCGGGTCCAGCCGGCAGGGAGAAGCAGGACGAGCACACCACACAAGCCTCTCCGGCAAAGGAGCCAACGAGTCCCTGAACCCAGCAGCCCCCAAAGGGCCTCCCCACACTCACAGTGTGGCCATCGGAGGAACCGCACAAAGACTCTCGCCCAGCAGCGGCAGCACCACTCCCTCTCCTCTCCTCCCGCCAGCCCGAACAAAGGGTCCCTCGACAGTCGCTGCCCCCGCCCCTCAACCACACCTCGCCAGGGACCCCCACCCCATTTCCCTCCTCTCCCTTCTCTGCCAGAGAGACTCTGAGACTGGTGGGCAAATAGCCCGCAGGCCTGAGGCAGGTGAGCGATACAACCTGTGCCGGCTGGGAGCACAGCGAAGAGCCATCTTCTTGGCTCCCCTCTCTGCCTTCCTTGCCCTGCGGCTCCAGCGGGACTTTTGAATAACATAGCGGGACGCAGGACAATTCTTGAAAAAGCGTGTTTGTCCCGCCATAATCGGGATGAATGGTCAATATAGTATAATGCTATGGAGTCCACCTTCCAAAGCAGCCATTTTCTTTAGGGGAACTGATTTCTGTAACCTGGAGATGAACTATCATTCCAGGGGATCCTCAGGTCCCACCTGGATATTGTCATCTGTGGAGGAGACACATGTGGGAGGATATCTGCAGCCGTCATCCCATTAAAGGCTTCATTTTAATCAGTGGCAAATGTTAAGGTTGGTTCCTGACCTGGATGGTGCAGGCTAACTTGATCTCAACAGTTCTTACCAGATCATGCATGGGAGACCACCAAGGACGTCCAGAGTTGCTAGCCGTGCTGCAGAATCACTAAGACTGTCCCAGTGCAACCCTTCATTACGATTACTGTGTGAGTGGGATCCCATGGATCTGTTGAATTGCCAAAATGCTTTCCTCTGGCACAGCCCCTTTCCAGAGGAAAGCACCTTTGCTAGCACCAGATCTGTAGGATCCAGCCCTAATATTTATAAATGACATTTCAAGAATATGGGTCTGTGTTCTACGGTTGAAATGGCCACTATCCAAGGAACCATAGAACTGATTTTGTTGGCCCAAGAAGGCCTTAGAGCTTTGGTCTTGGAATAATACACACTTTTTCCCTCCCCACAAAAATAACTGGGAGGATTGTATTTGGCAAAGGGTGTTGTTTTTAAAGACCAAAGAGAGTATCAGAAGCAGGTTTGAGATTACATGGATGCCAGCTTAAAATAATTAAAATTTAGAATCTACATTAATGATTCCTGTTTTCTGTCCCTTTTGTCTCTTGTTAGGACTCAAACTGTTGGTAAGGCACCTTGTACAATATTATGGTCTTTATAAATAATAAAAAATCAAAAATTTAACTGAATTAGTGAGAACTTTCAATAAGACTTAACAAGCTGAAAGGCAAACTAGAATTCAGAGTCTTCCTTGGTAGTCTCTTCCAAGTACTGACCCTGCTTAGTTTCTGAGATCCAATGAGATTTGGTTATACCATGCTATCCCCCATTACATTGTGAAGATTTTCATGTTACCATTCTAAACCAGATGCTATTCACTGTTGGCATAATTTTCAGTAAAGCCATATGGGGATGGTGGTGTCATGCCGCAAATGAGCCATCACTGGATCTCTATGATAATTTCATAGAGTGCTGCTCCCCCCCCTTTCCTTTTTCATCATACAGTCTTCCTTAGAGTGTCTATTGAGGTAGAGTTCTAAATTGAGAGCTATAGCACCAAACCAACATAGTACTTCAGTGCCATGGAGTCAAGACATCTCAGTGATGCTGCTAAGCACTGAAGTACTATGTTGGTTTGGTGTTATAGCGCTTGACTGTAGACATCTCAGTGATGCTGCTATAGCACTGAAGTACTACGTTGATCTGATGCTATAGCACTCAACTTAGAATGTTCCCAAAAAAGTCCAAGAAAGATAGCATGGCAAAAAAGGACAGCGGGGTAAGTGGCATTATATGAAGAGCAATTCAGAAGCACAACAAAGGGGTAGAGAATGGAAGGAAGCAGTTTTCCTTGAAAGCAGCTCAACCATGCCTTGCTAACCTGATGCAAGTGGGTTTGTGTGAATAGGTCGAAAAATTCCCCTAGCACTAAAACAGTTACTAAAACTGTCTGTCGGAAATGATAGCAAAAAATCTATTATCAGCCAGTTCCTAAAACTGAATGCAGTTTGAAAATGGCTTATATTGTTTTCAAATAATAGCATAACTAACTGATATTTGTCAATTCTTTCTTAGCTTTTGCAGGTATCCCTTTAAACATATTAACAGTTTTGGCTACCTGGTGTGTGTTTTTAACTTCCTTCCCCTGCATTGTTCCAAATGTGTAACCTCAACCCACAACCTATTTTCTTCAGAATAGTCTTAAGCGTCCCAGTGTAAACGGAGTGAATTTGAAAAGGCATATGCATTATTCTGTCTGATGTGTTTTGTTCCCGTCTCTAAGGAAAATACATTAAGTGCTATAAACTAGAGTTTCCAGGGGAAAATGTGGCTCATATTATACTCTATTTGTTCAGCAAAATACTCTGAACTCTAAGAACACCGGTTGTGGTGCGTATCTACATTCTAAGAATTAAATCAAGTGGTGTATATTTACGTTCTAAGAATTAGATCGTCCTGTTATATCAATTGAGGCTTCCTGCTCTTAAAGAAAAAAAGCGTGAGAGAAAGAAAAAGTCTGAGACAGAAACTGATAACATGTGTCTCAAATAGTAACAGTAACATTATATATGCTCTCCTTGGTTCTCCATGCAGGATAGGAATTTGGTACAGCTGCTGTTGAATACCTTCCAAGATTCCAGGCAGCCATGAACTAGCTGAAGTTTTGAGTTCTAGAAAACGAGATGCCAAAGTACAGGTCTGGCTGGAGTCACTGCCTTCTGGTCCAGATCATGAATCCCTAATGCTTGGTGGAAATTCTTTAGGTCATCATTATTGTGAGAAATGTACCTGCCCGAGGCCTTTTTTTGTAGACGTGAACTAAAGATTCTGCTGCAGCTGGCTGTTAGGAGCTAAGTTTCCCCTACACCAGGGAGGGGCAAATGGTGGCTCTCCACGTGTCTATGGACTACAATTCCCATGAGCCCCTGTCCAGTGGCCGGCCAGTCCCCCACCCCTGACCACCCCCTCCTCCTTCTACTTCCATCCGAGGTTCAGAGGCTGCATGGGAGCTGCCTCTGCTGGTGAGTTCTCTTCCCAGGGGCCTCTTGCCTGCAGCTTTTCCAGGTCCTGGGGGGAGGGAGGCCATCTGCAGAGTTCTTTAAATCCCCACCCTCCAGTCTAGCACATGTTGCATTTCTGAATGCAACGGGCTTTGTCCCTAGTATGCTTATAAACCTCTGTGCCCTGACTTCATTATTTATTTTATTCTTGTATGAAGGTATTCTTGTACCTTTCTACCCTCATAAGGGCTACGAGGGTGGCTAACAAATTATTAACACATACATAATAAAATCACATATGAAAACATTAAAGCCGCCAGAAATACACTGTTGAAGCAATTAAAACCAGAGCTGAAATACGTTCAAGAACAGAACAACAATTAAAACCCTGGGTAGGAAGGAGGGATCACTGAGAGAATGTCTACTGTAAAACAAGAAAGAAGGCAATGAAACAGAACAGACCAATCTCCTTGAGGGAGTTGGAAGGAGCCAGACAAGGTGTCTAGTCCAACCCCCTAGTCCGTACAGGATCAGAGAGTTCAAGAGTTTTAGTGCCACTTCTGCTCCATAGTTGCCATTCGCCTAACCTCAGAGGACAGGCTCACCCAAAGCAAGGCCTCTGGAGATGACTGTATTGGTGGGATAGCCTCCGGGGAGGGCGGTATATATATGAATGAATGAATGAATGAATGAATGAATGAATGAATGAATGAATGAATGAATGAATGAATGAATGAATGAATAAATAAATAAATAAATAGGTTCCTAAGGGAGGAGGCACCTTGAATGCCTGCAAGCTCCAGTCCAAGGTTTCTCCAGCCCCCTGCATTCAGCTGGAACCACGAGACAGAACTGAATGGCATCTATATATTAGTGACAGCTAAGGGCAAATTTCCAGAGGATATCACCCTCCAGTTTCACGCAGATGTTAAAGAGCATCGGGGATAAGATGGAATGTCGTTGGATCCCAAAGGGCAAGGAGCTGGACAGCACCAACCCAGCACTGCCAACTGATAACCTACTTTCCAGTTAGTACTGGTTTTACTGGAAAAATAGTGCTGCCCAATCCCAGCCCAAATACCATGGGAGATGGCATTGAAAAATAATTTGTAGGAACAACTAAAAACTAGAATTTAAGAACTGTGTGGACCCAGTCCCCAGACATGAACTAATCAGTATTTCTCTTCATGCTGATCTAGCCATACCATTTATTCTTATACTGTATTTATACTGTATTAATGTGTTTTATTGTACTTTTATGGTTTTTTGTTGTCTGTAAACTACTGCAAACTCGGGAGTTGCAGGCAATAAACTGAATTATTTTTTTAAAGCTTCTTCACTGGATAATTTTTCATGGTTTTCTGTCTTCCCCTAAACTCTTGAATGCCACCTGAGCATACTCTGCAGATGTGAAATTTTTCCTCTAGTCTGTGGCTTGGCCTCTTTCTTATCTATTCTCCATGCACTGTGATAGCTCCTGCTTTCTGATTGTAGCACACTGTTAAAGTCTCAAGAGTATTGTTGTACCTACAGTATGCTTACTTCCTTAATTATATGTTCATGATATCGTGGCTTGACTGGCTTATTGGAATATCTTTTCATTAGTCATTGTGTAGTTGTATTGCTATAGTCTGGACTACGTTGTGATTGTCAGGGGCACTTGATGGGTGGCAGAGATCTTGTAAGAAAATGCAATTGTTCATTACTAGTGAATGGAAAACTTTTTGCTGGAATATCCTGGAGATGATAGGACCTCCTAGGCTCCACCACCCATCATGACTCACAATGACCCATGACTCACAATGGCTGCTGCCAGGCATTGCATCGTGGCGGCATGCCCCAGTGCTTCCCGCGTATGCATGGGGGAGGGTATGCAGACTGCCCCGGCGTAGCGCGTGTACACACACAACACTAGGACTGGAAAGCCCGGTGTGCTGTTTGGTGGTGGCAGGAGCTGGGGGCATGGGGCTCCCAATGCATGATGGCAGGGGAGTGGCGTGCCGCTCTCCCACCATGGTGGGATTCGGGGATGCCCTGGCCAGGTCTGCAGCTCCAATTATGCATGGCGTCAGCCCAACCTAGCCCCCGCTGGCGCCTGCAGCATCCCAGGGAATGTGGCAGTTTCCATGTTTTCTTACCACAGGCCTTCCGGGGTGCTGTGCCGGACCAGGGCTGGGATGGCAGCAGCGTCATGCACAATCAGGGCTGCCCTGCTGCCCCCACCCCGGATTACCCACCCTGTGCATAATCGGTCAATGTGACACTATCAGACCTTCTTACATGATAGCTTTTATTATATACTAGTAATTAAGCCCACTGTAAAAAAAATACAGATGGCGCTAGCTGTTCCCAACCGCCCTGGCAGGCTGCCCGGGCAGGTGGGAAGGGCTGGCCTCCCCGACCCCCCCCCACCATGGAAAAAGCCTCCCCGGGGCCTGGGCAGGCCGATCGCGGGCTCAGTCTGATTCGTAGGAGCAGTTAAAGATGTGTGTTCATAGAGTCATCACATTGGAAGGGTCTTCCTGAGTCATCTAGTCCAACCCCATGAAGAATGCAGGAAATTCACAATTACCTGCCCATCACAGTAACCCCAATTCCATTCCTGGATGATGCACTCCCCAAAACCAGAATCCCTGGCCAGTCTGGCCTGGAAGAAATTTGCCTCTCGATACCAAAGTGGCAATCAACATTTCCTTGAGCGTGCCAGAAAGGGCCACAAGAACAAAGCACCAACATGATCCCTTCTGCCCATCCATTTACAACACGTTGGGTTGGTTCTAGATTAGGAAATAAATCTTCTGCAGACAGCACTTGTAGAAAGAAAACCCCAAATAAGTGAAGGTTTCTTCACTTCCAAAACCAGTTATGTGGCCATGAGGATTCTGGGAAGGGCAGAATATATATTTCCTAAACAAATAAATAAACAATGCAGTCAAGGTTTTGCATTTTTTTTTTAAACACTGGTAGATTTCAATACTGAAGTGAAATTTAAGGGTTCCCCCCCCCCTTCCTGTGACTGCTTCATAGCAAGTTGTGTTGACATTAAACTTGGTCGTTATTACCTTTCAGATGTTTTGAGGTAGTTAAAGGGTGCGATGTATGAACAGGCCACAGTCAAGATTCTTTAGACCCCGCTGACAGATTAATTTAGGCAACATTTATGGCCCATCTGACATTTGTAATGGTTGCTCTTGTTATACATCAGACCCATCTCCCAGTTGCTGGTTTCAGTTCTTCCAAGCTGAGCACCTCTTTCTAGGTCTCTCAGAATGATTTCCTCTCTCTTTTTGTAACTTTCCCAGGTTCCACCTGTATTTAATTAGGTATTGGAGAACTTTGGTTTCATTGTATTAGGTCTGTCTAGGCTAATGGTCTAGGGAAACTAATCAAAGTCAAGCATATGTTTCTCTTGTTTCAAGCCAAGAGAAGCCAATAATATCATACAAAGCAAATTAAAAAAAAAAGAAGAATTTAACAGATCCGCAGCATTTCAGAAAGGAACAAGCAAAAGAAAATCTGCACCGGGCATGCCTATTAGCTCAATGTGTGTATTTTATTGTAAGGAAAAGAAAACAGTAAAATATATAGTTCTCAGAAATGTATTTTAAAAGATTGTTTCCACATTTCACTCTGTGTTGTTTTCTTGGTTTCTGTTTGAAAGCAGACTATTCCCCCCCCCCCACTTAGTGTGTTCTTGCTTCCCTGCCTTGCTTGTCACTGATCTCACATGCTAAAGGACAAAGGTCATGCTTCACTCCATCAGGAATCTTCAACGCCTCCTTTACAATGGAGGTTCAGATCACATTTTTCCATCTTCACCTGGCGAAGCTACTAGTGCCCTGTCTGACCTCAGAAAACTTAGACACAGTCATTCATGCAATGGTCACTCTTCTAGGCTAGATTTCTATAACTCTAGGGTTGGGCGCTTCGGCGTGCTTCGGCCGCTTCGGCAATCACGGAAGCCCGAGGTGGCCAGCACTGGCCACCTCGGGCTTCCGTGATTGCCAAAGTGGCCGAAGCACGCCGAAGCGCCCAACCCTACTCTACACCGGCCTGACTTTCCTTGACTCAGAAACAGCAGCTGGTACAAAATGTAGCTGCTTGGGTCCTTACCAGGACACCATGGAGGGCCCATATATGACCTGCCTTCCCACAGCTGCATTGGTTTCCATTTGAATTCCGGATCAAGGTTAAGGTTTTGGTTTTAACCTTCAGAGCCATATGCAGCCTTGTATATCTAAGGGACCACCTGCCCCAGTATCTCCCCCAGAAGAACCTAAAGATCTTCAGATACCAACCTGTTAGTGGTCCCCAGCCTGAAAGAAGGTCATCTGACCTCAGTCATGGCCAGGCTCTTTTGGGCTGTGTCTGCAGCCTGGCAGAACGAACTACCAGTTGAGATCCAGGCCCTGATGGAACTATTTTATTTATTTATTTATTTAGATTTATATACCGCCCTCCCCGAAGGCTCAGGGAACTACCAAAGTTCCACAGGGCCTTCAAGAAGGCTTATGGTAGAGACCGGAGCAAGCTAAGATAGCCAACAAAAGCTATGGGCCTCCCTCTATTTATCTCCAGGGTGTTCTCACCAATAAACTGAAGGCAAATTAGAGTGAGAGGCAAGAAAATGGAGCACTGCAAGGTTTTATTATTCCTTTAACTGTAGACACCTCAAGTTCTGGTGAACTAGACAGGGGAAACCGTCCCAAGCTCACTTGATTTGTTCCTAAATGCCAGAAACTGTTCTTTAAATGCTATTTAAAATGTGTGAACTTACCATATAATTAGGATGGCCAGGTGCAGAAGTTATTGGAAAAGGCCACGCACCATTCACACCCTGGTTATTCATTAATAACCTGTAAGCAGAAAATGATGCTTGAAATAATTTACTCCTTCGGATCTCACTGTGATTAAATCCTCTGTGCCTCTGTGTGTGTTTGTGTGTTTGTGTGTGTACACACGCTTGTATGTATTATAGACATAGGTAACGCTAATATATCTAATAGTCAACATGGTTCCATCTGTGGATATTTGTCCTTAGGTCAGGGCTGTGTAGAAACAAGAGGGCTTTTCCAGCCAATTTAGGGGAATCCCAAAGATTGTCATAAATATCTAAATCCCAGGAAGTTAAACTCCACATTACTGTTGCCAATCTCCAGGTGAGGCCTAGAGATCCCCTGCTATTACAACTGATTGGGGGTGTTACAGACTCTGGTTTGTGGCAACCATAAAAGGACATGTAAGAGAACTGAAAAAAATTATCTTAAGTCTTACAAAGAGGGCCATTTTTATTCTCTGTGAAGGTAGGCAGGGGAAAGATTTCTCCAAGTATAGGTGATTCTTATTGTGAAGCATGTAAATCTTGCTCCAAAGCTTCTTAGGAGAATTCATCTAGCTTTATATTTGCTGCCTCATTCACGAGCTCCCAAGATAAGCTTTTTTTTAATCCCCCCCTTTTTTTTCACAAGAAAGCTGGGCTTTTTGTCTCGTAAGTTTAACATTGCTGCTAAAATGAATTCTCACGTTTTGTTGAGTGGCACTTCCAGATGTTGTCATTTTTTAATGAAACCCTGGTTGAAAAAGCCTGGCTTACACAATGGGGGTAAATGTCCTCTTTTTTTGCTTTTCCAAATATGGTCACCGACGAAAATCAGGTGCGACTAAACGTTCCCATTGCCCTGAGTTTGTCCACAGAACTGCCAGCCTCACATCCTCCTCTAAAAATCTCAGAGAACTGAGTGTCCCATGAAGAAAAATTACAGAATTATCCTACTAGGTTTTACCAATACCATCAGCCATTGTATCAAATGGAAAGGCATATGATATCCGGTGTTACAGTCTGAGACGCTCTGGGCTTGAGTCTCCAAGCTTAGCCTCCATCTTCATTCAGCAACAAATGGCATAGTATGAGGGAGTGGGAGGGAAGAGATTGGAAGTGGACTGGGAAGGAAGGAAGGAAGGAAGGAAGGAAGGAAGGAAGGAAGGAAGGAAGGGAGAGGGAGAGGGAGGGGGAGAGGGAGAGGGAGAGGGAGAGGGAAGGAACAGGTACAGGGAGAGGGAAGGAAGGAAGGAAGGAAGGAAGGAAGGAAGGAAGGAAGGAACAGGTACAGGTACAGGTACAGGTACAGGTACAGGTACAGAGAGAAGGAAGGAAGGAAGGAAGGAGGAAGGAAGGAAGGAAGGAAGGAAGGAAGGAAGGAAGGAAGGAAGGAAGGAAGGGAGAGGGGGAGGGAGAGGGAAGGAAGGAAGGAACAGGTACAGGGAGAGGGAGAGGGAAGGAAGGAAGGAAGGAAGGAACGGGTACAGGTACAGAGAGAAGGAAGGAAGGAAGGAAGGAAGGAAGGAAGGAAGGAGGAAGGAAGGAAGGAAGGAAGGAAGGAAGGAAGGAAGGAAGGAAGGAAGGAAGGAAGGAAGGAAGGAAGGAAGGAGTACCATGTAGTGGTTAGAGCAGGGGTAGTCAAACTGCGGCCCTCCAGATGTCCATGGACTACAATTCCCAGGAGCCCCCTGCCAGCATTTGCTGGCAGGGGGCTCCTGGGAATTGTAGTCCATGGACATCTGGAGGGCCGCAGTTTGACTACCCCTGGGTTAGAGTGGCAGATTGAGATCTTGGAGGCCCATACTCAAACGGTGCTCTGTCCAGGAATCCCCGTGGGATGAAGTTGGTCTTGTCTCTCCCTCTCTCTTAACATGATGTATCTTAGAGCAGTGGTAGTCAACCTGTGGTCCTCCAGATGTCCATGGACTACAATTCCCATGAGCCCCTGCCAGCATTTGCTGGCAGGGGCTCATAGGAATTGTAGTCCATGGACATCTGGAGGACCACAGGTTGACTACCCCTGTCTTAGAGGATAGCTGTTATGAGAATTAAATGGAGAAGGGAAGATCAGCCTTCTAATCCTTTGGGGAGAAATGCAAAGGGTAAATAGCCTTCACATGGAGATTAGCAAACCCTGGGTGGGTCTTGGTCCCCTTACTGCCCCCTTAACAACAAATTTGCCCCTCTAACAAAAAATGCCTGGCTATAGGCCTGGATGAAGGTCAATCCCCAAATGCACATAGGTGCAGGGGCTGTGTTCAGAACATTCCCAGAGGATGCATGAGCATGTTTAATGTTTCCCATTAAAATTCATGGGATTGTAAAATGTGCTCACCTGTCCAAGTTCCCAAACAGCCAGGGCCGTTTACAAAACATTAAAACCACACAAGAAAAAAATATTAAAAATTAAAATCAGAAAGCATCCAGGTTGCAGAGGAGAATCCGTCAGAGTAAATCATACGTACCCTGCAGCCCCAGTCCTGCTATAAAACCAGGCAGTTCCATCAGTCAACTACAATTTTATCAAGGCCTCTTTGACAAGACATAAATTAGGATGCTTAACTTGGCCTGGGCTGCATCCAAAATTTGTGAACAGGATTAACATTGTTCTTTCCCAGCATTTATATTTGAAACTAATGACTGGCATTTTGTAAGTCCTCTGTTGCTTTTTTATCTCCTACTTATTACTCCCTTTTGGCCTGAATATCTCTACTTCCACTTTACTCACTCCTCCGACTGTGTTTGATGGTCTGCCGTTCCCTGCACTGCCCCGTGAGCCAGGAAATGCTTTCCATCATCTAACCAACCCTGAAATAAATGAGGAACTTTTGCAGAACCAAGGAAAAAGGTAAAGGTATAGGTATCCTCTGTGCAAGCACTGGGTCATGTCTGACCCTTGGGGTGACGCCCTCTAGCATTTTCATGGCAGACTCAATACGGGGTGGTTTTCCAGTGCCTTCCCCAGTCATTACCGTTTACCCCCCAGCAAGCTGGGTACTCATTTTACCGACCTCGGAAGGATGGAAGGCTGAGTCAACCTTGAGCCGGCTGCTGGGATTGAACTCCCAGCCTCATGGGCAAAGCTTTCAGACGGCTGCCTTACCACTCTGCGCCACAAGAGGCTCTTAGAACCAAGGAAACAGACCTACTAAAACAGGGGTAGTCAAACTGCGGCCCTCCAGATGTCCATGGACTACAATTCCCAGGAGCCCCTGCCAGCGAATGCTGGCAGGGGCTCCTGGGAATTGTAGTCCATGGACATCTGGAGGGCCGCAGTTTGACTACCCCTGTACTAAAACAAAGACCGAGACCAGTAGCACCTTTAAGACAGGTGACATTTTATTCAAGGTGTGAGCGCTCGTGTGCATGCACACTTCCACAGACAGTGAAATGGAAATCGCCAGACATTCAACTGACATTCAGCTTGCTGTGGAGATACCAGTGCTGCTTCCTCTCCAACATGGCTACCCACCTAAACCTGTTAAAAATACATATTTATATCCTGCGGTCACAGAGAAGAAACAAAGGTTCTTACAGCTGTATATTTACAAAATAATGATAAGAGATGCAAAATATGACACTTAATTTCAGGTGAACTCATGCAAATTCAATCATTTGCTCATTTGTGGACCAGATTCATAAATATAGTATTTTGTCTAAGGCAGGCTTTCTCAACGACGATTTCGTGAAACCCTGGGGTTTCTTGATGGCCCTAGAAGGGTTTCCCGAATGGGTGGGAGTTAATTAATTTGTATATATATTTTTAACTTGTTAAACATTTATTGGGTGATATGCCTATATATGGTCATGCTGACCCACCCATCCCCTCTCCCAATGGCCAGCTATGGGCCTGGAGGGGGTGGAGGGATTCACAGGGGTTGCCTGGGACATTGGAACAAGATGACATTTGTTCTTTCCTGCGTTGCACGACTGCAGGACTCTTAAAACTGGTGGTTGTTCTTTCTCCAAGGGGTTCTGTTGCTGCACAAAACAAAATTTCATCTATCAGGCACCTGTTAATTAAAAGTCATAAGTTAGGGATTTCATACACGTAAAACCCCAACCCACCTGAAAATATATTCAATACTCAAGTAGGGTCATTCAGGTCATATAATTTTCTTTTTGTCTCGAGTATTTAGGAGTGAGTTGTGTTGTTTTGGCAGTAGGTGCTACAGCTATTCAAAGGCAGGTTCATGGTAGCCACAGGTAGAGCCGAAAGCCTTTGAAGTGATTTGCCAAGAAACAGCAGCCTTGCCAGAGTTCATATTTTATCCCGCGTCTCGTGGTACTTAATGCTTTTCTTTAAGCCCCAATTCCTGGAGTTATGTAATTGGGTGAGACTATCAGATTTCTCTCTCTTTTTAAAATACCTTGACCTTACGGCTTTCAAGAAAGGCTTTGAAAAACAGAACCAAAGTGAAAGCTAAATTCTGAAAAGCCAGAAGACTGACAAAGCAAGCTCTATGTGCGTATATAGTCCCCTGATTCATGCTTTTCGAGCATGTGGATGCTGACAGTCCCCAAAATTTTAAAAACCTGTCTCTGTGGGATCATCGCAGCATGATGTATATTTGTCACCAGTTAAGATGATAAGGGAGACAAAATACTACTTTGCTTTATTAAACACTAGGGACAAAGCCCATTACATTCAGGAATACAACAGGCACTAGATTGAGGGTAATGGTGGAAGAAACTCTGCAAATGGCCTCTCACTGGCTGGGGCAGCTCTCACGTTGCAAAGATCTGCAGCCTCAGAGCCTCGGAGGGAAATGGAAGAGGAGGGGGTGGACAGGGGTGGGGGATGGAAGGCTATTGGCTAGCTGCTGGACAGACAGGCACGTTGGTTGGAGGAGGAGGAGGCACTCAGGGGTGGGACAGGCACCCTGAGTGGGTGTTAAGCGCTGAGTGGCACTTAAGCAATGAGACCAGCTCCTTCTCCATGACCTTACCAGAAATATTAAGTGGAACAGATTTCTTGGGCGATATGGTCATGTTGACCTGCCGCCCCCTACCAAAATGCCCAATGATGGCCCTGGAGGGGGTGGAAAGTGGAGGGAGTGGGTATGTACACAGCTATTCTTCCCAACCATATTCTGCATGTTATGGGTTTTTTCAAAACCTGAAGGGTCTTTCAGGGGTTTCTCAGGAGTAAAAACTTTGAGAAAGGCTGATCTGGTGGTGATTGCAGCCTACAGTGATCATGGAGAGATTTCCATTTTCACGTGCTGTCTTTTGATATCTTCCACCCAGAGCTATGAATCCATACCATCTGAGAAACTGGGGACCATCTAGCCATCGGTGTCTATGGTGGTCCAGTTAACATACTGCCTTGAAAAACTTCATTTTATAATTTAGCAGTTACTTGATGGGATAAGAAGCTTATGAGGTGAGCAGAAGTGGAAGTCATCCTGATAGAAAAGTCTTGATGTGGAACACATCTACTGCCACATTCCATAAAACAAAAATGATAATGGACATGATATCCATTGTCCCGCCTTAGGGAATGCGGCAATAGATGGCATCGGCAGAGCTGCGAGGTTCAGAACTGGGCCTCTGAGCTTGGCTGTGGCACCGCCCACCTTCTCAGGCCCTTCCTGCCCTTTGGTGAGCGGGACCTCGCTGGAAGAGGGGAGATGCTGCCAGTGCCGCAGCAGAGCTCTGAGGCCCAGAGTTGGGCCTTGGAGCTCTGCGGTGGTGGTGACCATCTTCCCAGTCCCGTTCCACCCTTTGGAGAGCGGGACTGCCCTGGGAAGAGGAGAGACGCTGCCAATGCTATGGTAGAGCTCCCAGGCTCAGAGCTGGGCCTTGAAGCTCTGCTGTGGTGACGCCCATCCTCCCAGCCTGTCCCGCCCTTCAGCGAGTGGGACCACCCTGGGAACAGGAGAGACACTTCCAACGCAGACCTGGGCCTAGGAGCTCTGCTGCGGCACAGTCATCTTCCCAGGTCTGTCCCACCCTTTAAAGAGCGGGACCATCTTGGGAAGAAGGGAGATGCAGCTGGAAGAGCAGAGTTGGAGCCTGCAAGGTAAGGAGGGGGAGGTAGTCTCTCTCTCTCTTTCTCTCTCTCTCTGTGTGAGGGAGGAGGGAGAGGAGGGGAGGGGAGGGGAGGGACCAGAAAAGAGAGTTAGGTGGGAGAGGCAAGAGGGGAGTGGGGGGGGGAAATGAATCTGTGTCTCCCCTCCCTTAGGTGGATGTGTTCCACATAAGGAGCAAGAATCCTCGTTGGGGATGAGATTGTGCTCAGGCAATTCCCTAAGCCTGCTCCTCAGGGTGTTTTACTCTCCCCTAAGTTCTGCAGCCATTCACAGATAACATAAACTAACCTACGCCAAGATTTTAAATAAGATAGGCTTTCAGATCAAGATCTGAGTGATTTTACTTAACAATCGGTTCAGTTTTCTTTACCCCTGTAGCTAGTAGGCCTTGTGTTATGCTTCTGGCTTGCCTTATTCCTTCAAGTTTCGCTCTCTGAAGGAGGAAAAGAAGGCGCCTGTAAGACACCCCCCCCTTTCCTTTCCTAAGCCCAACAATTTTTCTTTCCTCATTATTATGTATGTATCACATTCTTCTCTAGGGTTCTGTCACTTCAGCCAGTGTCAGCCACAAGAGATCCACGGCTTCCCCCACCCATTCTCTGTGACATCAGAGCAGCTCGGCCAATCGCTGCCAACGCCTTCATATCTCTTCCTTATCCATACATAGAGTACCCTGGATAAAGCAGGCCTAGATTTGTTTCTGTTTTGTATCATCTCGTGTCTGTAATACTAAAAAGGCTCTTAACGTAGCGCTTCTGAATATTTTCTCCATGACCTAAGTTCCCCCCCCACACACACACACAAAAATTGATTTTCTGTTTTATATACACAAACACCAGGAACAGGAAAAGCTTGTTTAGATTTGCTAAGATAAACAGACACACGAAGCCCAGGGAAGGATACAGAATGTTCAGGTAGAGTCTAATTTCCAGGCTGTACTAAAAACAGGCCTTCTTCTATTATTTTAAGCTGCTCAGCTGCTGTAGGAAATAAAACAGAGGAGGCAATTCAAGCACGGTCCTGGTAACGTAACCAGCGCCTTCATCAAAGGCTGCTTCATAACCAACGGGTGTCCTAGTTTTCCCTCTCTTGAATGGCATAAAGATCCCATTGACTGTTTGTGGGATTCCACTTAATGAGGGCCTGGTTGGGATGGGTGATCAAAAGAGGGCCATATTCACGATTACGGTCCATTATAATGGGTGAGCGTTTGCTTTAATCTTATCTGCTTGCTTGGTTGCCTGTTTTAATCGCCTGCTCAGCTGACCAATTGCATGTCTAAATCGCAGCCTTTCTCAGCTTTTTTACCGTCGAGAAACCCCTGAAACAATCTCCCTGGAAGCTAAGGTACCAAGGCTTCTCTTAGGCCAGGGGTAGTCAAACTGCGGCCCTCCAGATGTCCATGGACTACAATTCCCAGGAGCCCCCTGCCAGCGAATGCTGGCAGGGGGCTTCTGGGAATTGTAGTCCATGGGCATCTGGAGGGCCGCAGTTTGACTACCCCTGTCTTAGGCTAAGGGTGGCCACACTGTGGCTCTCCATATGCCCGTGGACTACAGTTACCATGCTGACAGGAGTCATGGTAATTGTAGTCCATGGGAATATGGAGACTCACGGTGTGGCCACCCCTGCCTTAGACCTTCATGGTTCGTAGCAGAGCTTCAAGCCAGATTCTTTCCAGCTCCGAGTTCATTCTCTTATACTATGCTACACTAGCTACTAAATTAGAGCAGGATGTTAACTTACCATTTTTCTTTTTAAAGACCCTCTCTCCCTCTCTCTCTCTTTTTTTGCGCGCTATGTTCATCCATCTCCCTGAGGCTGACAAAAGCAGAGATTTCTAAGTATTCTCCTGCCTCCCTGTGTCAGCATATTGATCCATTCCTGCAAACTCAGTCTAATCTGTTTGCCCTGCAATGAATCTCTTTCACGGACACCACAGTAACTGAATGGATCTTACAGTGCTGTGGGCTGTTTAAAACCTCTTTAAACACATTGATTGACTCCTCTTTGATTTCCCGAAGAGGCTGCAAGACTGTTTGCTTGACATCAGAAGCCTCCCCCCTCCAATGAGTCAGTGGGGTGTTATAAATTGGAAAATGTTGATTATATTTTCGGAGGGATGGGTGGGTGGGTCAACATGACCATATATAGTCATATCACTTGATCAATACTTAACACATTTTTAAAAATATTAAAAATAAATTAAGTCCTACCCATTTGGGAAACCCATATGGTCACGTTAACTACAAAAACGTGATCGAGAAAGCTTGGCCTAAGATGAGTCATGTGACCCACCTCAATACATGTGCAAACTAAGATGAGTGTGACACAAGAGGAGTAAATTAATTTTGAGAAAAGTTGTTCCAGGGACATACTGACACATCTGGGGGACAAACACAGAGAACCACAGCATTCATTAAGGAAGGACATCCCATCTGGTCCACTCTTGATGGTTGTCCTCTCAGTCTGTCTAGGCAGTTGTGACTTATGCCCATTCTGGGGTCTTCTATCCCAGGGGTAGTCAACCTGTGGTCCTCCAGAAGTCCATGGACTACAATTCCCATGAGCCCCTGCCAGCGCTTGCTGGGAATTGCAGTCCATGAACATCTGGAGGACCACAGGTTGACTACCCCTGCTCTACAGTACCTCACACTGGCAGGGGCTCATGGGAATTGTAGTCCATGGACATCTGGAGGACCACAGGTTGACTACCCCTGCTCTACAGTACCTTACGCTGGCAGGGGCTCATGGGAATTGTAGTCCATGGACATCTGGAGGACCACAGGTTGACTACCCATCATTGTTTTATCCCATCAAACTTTTAAAAAGTGAGCAGTCATCTGACACACGTCTGGCTCATTTTGTGATTCTGCACTACAGTGATCCCAGGGAAATTTCCTTTTTCACATGCTTCAAAGGTCTTTTGAAAATGAAAGGACCTGTTGGACCACCTCCATTTTAGCACAGCCCATCCATGTTAGTGTGTGCTGTTGCCTGGGATGCCAACCCCCAGGTGGAACCTGGGGATCCCCAAGAATTTCAGTTCATGTCCAGACTAGAGATATCGGTTCCCCTATGCCCTGAGGGTGATATTGGAACATACACCACCAATCCAAGCTGATGACTCAATTGATATCCATTTGTACTGCCCATACATTTCTTATCCCTAACCATGGCTCGGAATACAATCTTGCTCTCAAAAGAACCGTGCCGTTGTTCCGTTTGTAGGGTGCAGCAAAACTCCCAGCTTTATTGGATTTATAGGATGTCTTTAGAGTACTTTGTCTACAACAAGAACCGGTTGGGAAGAATTCTTTTCATGTTTTAAGGATTTGATTCAGTTTTTTTTTTTCAAAACACATTGCTTTGGTTGAGGTTTTGCTTTAATTTCTTTTATTGAGTCCAGCTGACTGGATCGAATATTGTTCACAATGGCAGTTCCTCCCCTCGGCATAATGCAGCATTTTAAGTAGCTAAGCCACATGTGGGCCCAATAAAATGTTGTCTCTTTCGAGACATTCTTGTGGGGATGGAGTTCTCCTTCTATAAAACAACATGTGATATCTACTAGGTCACCGTTGGCTTTGCTCTTCATTCTTACCGTTTTGTATATATAAACACATTAGTTCTACTAGAGATCATTCGGTATTGGGGTTTGGGTTAAGTTTTTCTTACACCAAATGGGCTGTGTTGTGGTCCGCTGCAGAGCGTCCTTCCTATATGAGCAGTATGGCACTGATCATGGTTGACTATCCTTACAGTGTTGTTGTTACGGATTGACTGAACTAATGAAATGTCAGACAGATTACAGGACTGCATGTCTGGGTTTCGTTATTCCATAAAATCAGAACCCCACTGAAGATACTTATTGAAAATATTAGATACTGCTTTCCTGCCTGATACTGGGCACACAAAGTGACTTAAGGTGATGGTGGTGGAGAGTGATGTCACGTCCCAGATGACTTATGGCAATCGCCCTAGGATTTTCAAAGGAAGAGCTGTTCAGAGGTGGTTTGCCATTGCCTGCCTCCATGTTGCGACCGTGCTATTCCTTGGGGGTCTCCCATTCAAAAAACTAGCCAGGCCAACTCAGCTTCTGAGATCTGATGGGATCTGGCTAGCCTAGTTTGGGCAGAGTGAGACAGTGGACCACATTTTTTTTTAAGTTGTTGTTTTTAGTTGCGAAGTCGTGTACGGCCCATCACAACTCCATGGACAAAGATCCTCCAGGCCTTCCTGTCCTCTACCATTCCCTGGATCCATTTAAGCTCGCGCTGGAGAAGGAAATGGCAAACCATTCCAGTATCTTTGCCATGAAAACTCTACGGACAGTACCAAAAAAAAATATTATAGACTTTCGATAAATTTAAAAAATGCCCAACAATAAAACAGCACACAGATCACATTGTAAGACCATAAGAGGAACCCTGCTGGACCAGACCAGTGTTCCCCAACTCTTCAGAATTTCCTCCTAGGGGAGGTCCTCCAACCTTCCAGTTGCCAAGGCTGCCCTCTTCTGTAGCATTTGTAACTCTGCAGTATTATTTTTTATTTTTATGCAGTATTATCCCCCTTCAAGGATCGCTGCCTTGTTGTGGCAAGGGGGCTTGCGTAGTTCAGTGAAGCTATGAGCTATACCGTGCAGGGCCACCCAAGACGGACAGGTCATAGCTGAGAGCTCTGACAAAAGGTGATCCACTGGAGAAGGAAATGGCAAACCACTCCAGTATCTTTGCCATGAAAACTCTATGGACAGTTCCAATAGGCATAACGATATGACGCTGGAAGATGAGCCCCTCAGGTCGGAAGGTGTCCAATATGCTACTGGGGATGAGCAGACGGCTAGTACGAGTAGCGCCAGAATGAATGAAGCGGCTGGGCCAAAGCCGAAAGGACGCTCAGTTGTGGAAGTAACTGGTGGCGAAAAGACAGTCCGATGCTGTAAAGATTTTTATTCCATAGGAACCTGGAACGTCAGATCCATGAATCAAGGCAAGCTGGACGTGGTTAAACAAGAAATGACAAGACTGAACATCGACATTTTAGGAATCAGTGAACTAAAATGGACAGGAATGGGTGAATTTAATTCAGATGACCATCAGGTATACTACTGTGGACAAGAATCTCGCAGAAGAAATGGAGTAGCCTTCATAATCAATAAGAGAGTAGGAAAAGCAGTCTTGGGATACAATCCCCAAAATGACAGAATGATCTCAGTTCGAATCCAAGGCAAACCATTCAACATCACAGTGATCCAGGTCTACGCCCCAACCACTGCTGCTGAAGAGGATGAAGTTGATCAGTTCTATGAAGCCCTACAACACCTTCTAGAAGCAACGCCCAAAAATGATGTGCTTATCATCATGGGGGATTGGAATGCTAAAGTAGGAAGCCAAAAGATAACCGGGATAACAGGCAAGTTTGGCCTTGGAGTACAAAATGAAGCAGGGCACAGGCTGGTAGAATTTTGTCAAGAGAATACAATGGTCATAGCAAACACTCTTTTCCAGCAACCCAAGAGACGACTCTACACATGGACATCACCAGACGGTCAACACAGAAATCAGATTGACTATGTGCTCTGCAGCCAAAGATGGAAAAGTTCTATCCAGTCAATAAAAACAAGACCAGGAGCTGATTGTGGTTCAGATCATGAGCTTCTTGTTGAAAAATTTAGGCTTAAATTGAAGAAAGTAGGGAAAAGCACTAGGCCACTCAGGTATGAACTAAATCATATTCCCGACGAATACACAGTGGAGGTGACAAATAGATTTAAGGAATTAGATCTGATAGAGTGCCTGAAGAACTATGGACGGAGGTTCGCAACATTGTACAAGATGTAGCAACTAAAACCATCCCAAAGAAAAAGAAATGCAAGAAATCAAAATGGCTGTCTGAGGAAGCTTTACAAATAGCTAAGGAGAGAAGGGAAGTGAAAGGCAAGGGAGAAAGAGAAAGATACACCCAACTGAATGCAGAATTCCAGAGAAAAGCTAGAAGAGATAAGAATGCCTTCTTAAATGAACAGTGCAAACAAATAGAAGAAAACAATAGAATCGGGAGGACCAGAGATCTTTTCAAGAAAATTGGAGATATGAAGAGAACGTTTCATGCAAAGATGGGTATGATAAGGGACCAAAATGGTAGGGACCTCACAGAAGCAGAAGAGATTAAACAAAGGTGGCAAAATTATACAGAAGAACTATACAAGAGCGAGCTTAACATCCCTGATGACCACAATGGGGTAGTTACTGACCTGGAGCCAGACATCCTGGAATGTGAAATCAAATGGGCCTTAGGAAGTCTGAGCAACAATAAAGCTAGTGGTGGTGACAGCATTCCAGTTGAACTATTCAAAATCTTAAAGGACGATGCAATAAAAGTGCTACACTCAATATGCCAGCAAATTTGGAAAACTCAACAATGGCCACAGGATTGGAAAAGGTCAGTTTACATTCCAATCCCAAAGAAGGGCAATGCCAAAGAATGTTCAAACTACCGCACCATTGCACTAATTTCTCATTCTAGCAAAGTTATGCTCAAAATCCTACAAGCTAGGCTCCAGCAATATGTGGACCGAGAACTTCCAGAAGTACAGGCAGGATTTCGAAGAGGCAGAGGAACTAGAGATCAAATTGCCAACATACGCTGGATCATGGAGAAAGCTAGGGAGTACCAGAAGAACGTCTACTTCTGCTTCATTGACTATGCTAAAGCCTTTGATTGTGTGGAACACAACAAATTGTGGCAAGTTCTTAAAGAGATGGGAATACCAGAGCATCTTATTTGTCTCTTGAGAAATTTATATGCAGGTCAAGAAGCAACAGTGAGAACTGAACATGGAATCACTGACTGGTTCAAAATTGAGAAAGGAGTTCGGCAAGGCTGTATACTGTCGCCTTGCCTATTTAACTTGTATGCAGAGCACATCATGAGAAATGCGGGATTAGAGGAGTCACAAATTGGGATCAAGATTGCAGGGAGAAATATCAACAACCTCAGATATGCAGATGATACCACTCTAATGGCATAAAGTGAAGAGGAACTAAAGAGCCTGTTGATGCGGGTGAAGGAGGAGAGTGCAAAGGTTGGCTTGAAACTCAACATCAAGAAAACAAAGATCATGGCATCCGGCCCTCTCAATTCCTGGCAAATAGAAGAGGAAGAAATGGAGATAGTGACAGATTTTATTTTCCTGGGCTCCAAGATCACTGCAGATGGGGACTGCAGCAAAGAAATTAAAAGACGCTTGCTCCTGGGGAGGAAAGCTATGGCAAATCTAGACAGCATCCTAAAAAGCAGAGACATCACCCTGCCAACAAAAGTGCGTTTAGTCAAGGCTATGGTCTTCCCAGTTGCAATGTATGGCTGCGAAAGTTGGACCATAAGGAAGGCCGAGCGACAAAGAATTGAGGCTTTTGAACTCTGGTGCTGGAGAAGACTCTTGCGAGTCCCTTGGACTGCAAGGCGAACAAACCGGTCAGTCCTAGAGGAGATCAGCCCTGACTGCTCTTTAGAAGGCCAGATCCTGAAGATGAAACTCAAATACTTTGGCCACCTCATGAGAAGGAAGGACTCCCTGGAGAAGAGCCTAATGCTGGGAGCGATCGAGGGCAAAAGAAGAAGGGGACGACAGAGAATGAGGTGGCTGGATGGAGTCACTGAAGCAGTAGGTGCAAACTTAAATGGACTCCAGGGAATGGTAGAGGACAGGAAGGCCTGGAGGATCATTGTCCATGGGGTCGCGATGGGTCGGACACGACTTCGCACATAACAACAACAACAAGTATTATTTTTGAAATATGGTGACCAAACTGTACACTGTATTCTAAATGAGGTTGTCCCATAGATCTTTACAGGGGCATTACAATGTTGGCCATTTTATGTTCAATCTCTTTCCTGATAATCCCCAGTATACGGTTTGCCCTTGTCACTGCAGCAGCACCCTGTGTTGACACTTCCCTTGAGCTGTCCATCACAACGCCAAGGTCTTCGCCCCTCTCAGTCTCAGCAAGCTGAGACCCTGTTAGCCTATCCCTGAAATTGGGATATTTTGTTTGTCCCAATGTGATATCCAGCCAGCAGTGAGGAAGGACTACCCTTCTCCAAAAGCTTTCTTGAAAAGGAACATTTCACCTGCTTTGGGGAGGAAGGACAAGAGGAGGCCATGCTGCCTTGGGGAAAGATGCCCTGCCTTCCGTGTGAAGCTCCTCCCTCATCGGCCGTACCTGTTGGCCTTCTGCCATCTTCTTTGGGACCAGGTTGAGGAAGGGGTTAGATCCATCCTGGTCCTCCTTCACCCTTAACATGGAGCTTTCTAGCTACCTTCTTCCCCAGCCCTCAGGGAAACTTTCCATGTAAAGGGTTGCAGCTTCACCTTTCCAGTCACCTTGGACCCAATCTGCCACAGAGCAGGTGGTTAACTCTCTTCCCTTCCTTTCTTCTGCTGCTGGCTGCTCAGAGGTGAGTGTGGGTCCTTCCTCAGGCATCCCACGTCTTGCCTGGCCACACCCAGTCCTCTGGGTGTCATAGCATCTCTGGAAGTTTATGCCTGGCCTGGGCACCATCAGGGGCATGGCTGAGGTTACTATGCCCTATGTTCCTACTTGGCTGGGTTAGCCAGTACTCCCAACTGGTGCGGAGCTTCCTGGGCTGGTACCGGTCAGTGACCTCATCCTGTGGCCCCGTTGCTGGGTTGTTCGCCATGCTGGATCTGGGACTGCTCATCTCTCTGACATCACCAATTTGGCAGAGCCTTGCTTACTGGCAGCGGCATCTCCACTGCAAGCAGGTAGGTGTTTGCCCTGCTCTCTGCCCCCTCCCCAACGTCACCTCCCCGGGTGTTGCGGGAAACTTTGTCTTCCAGTTGTAGCCTTTCGTCTGGAATGGACTTCATTGACTCTCATTGATCCTCCCAGTGATCTCTCTCTACAGAACTTATTTATTTTGTCCTCATGGCATCTTTGCAGCCCCGCCTTGTTTACTGCACGTGCTCAAAAACTCTGGAGGGTGTTCCTTCCCCCTCCTCCATGCTGCCTTCCCACCTTTTCCCGCCTAAAAGATGGAGGCAGAAAGCCTTTCCCACCACCATGGAGAATGGTTTCAAAACTATGAAGCTCTGTGAGTAAGAACTGCAGCCTTTTTTTCTTGCTCTAGGAAGCTCTGCTCTAATCACTAGTCCATTCCTCACAGATGGATGCAGGATCAGCTTAAAGCAGGGGTGGCTGGCAGGCCTCATGGCAATTGCAGGCCATGGACATCTGGAGAGCCACAGTTTGGCCATCCTTGGCCTGAGGCAGCCATGATAAGTCTCTGTCCATTCGCTGCTTAAAGACCGCAGGCAAGGGGGACCTCACCACTGCCCTTGGCAGCCGATTCCACTGCTGAACTAAGTCATCACCCCCCCCCATGTCTAGCCAATCCCAATACAGAACCGTGTTCTAAAGCAGTGGTCCCCAACCTTTTTATCACTGGGTACCGGTCAATGCTTGACAATTTTGCTGAGGCCCGGGGGGTCTTTTGCTGAGGGACGTCGCTGCCGCCACCTGAGCCCCTGCTCCATTTGCTTTCCCATTGGTGCCCCTGACTTCCCGCTGCCCACTGGGGGGCGCTGCCAGCAGCTGCTGCATACAGCCACGCTGAGGGGGAGCCCCAGCCATGGTGGCTGCTGGAGAGCACCAAAGGTGAGCCGGTGGCAGAGTGGCAGGGCAGCCCCCGAGGCAGCAGCCAAGGAGGAAGACGAGGAGGAGCCGTGGCCCGGTACCGACTGATCCATGGACCGGTCCCGGTCCCCAGACCAGGGGTTGGGGACCACTGTTCTAAAGAATAAAGGAGAAAAGATCAAGAAAAAAGCAAGCGATAAGACAGCATAAATGATATATAAGAAATAAAATTGAAGGACAGTTACATTTTTGATTTCTTAGCAACAGAGATAATATTGGCATTTGTTTCAAAATAGTTTTGTGTTTGGAAACTGCTGAGTTTCAAGTTATTGCAAACTATTACTAATTTGTTTTTTAAAACCCCTACTCTTGCTTTTTATTTCTTATATCTTTAATATATTTTTCTTCTTCTCTTTATCCTGCATTCTTTTAAAAAAATTAATAAAATACTATTTCTTTTTAAAAGCCTCTGACAATGCCAACAGTAAACCCTGGTGCCTTCTTCAACCTGAGATCTGATTTTCAGCCTTATTAGAACTATGAACAGTCACCATACAGTGAGCAAATCTTTGATTCTAGCCAAAGCTCTTTAACAACTCCATTAAATGGTTGGGAGAACTCAGGCTTCCTGACTTTTCCTCTTCATTTCAATTCTCAACTCCTACAGTGATACATTGTCTTGGCCAGGGCCAGTTTATCCATGCAGCATGTGTAGCACATGCTATGTGGCCCGGCACTTCTAGGGTCCCTGTGCAGAACCGTCCCCCCATTGATCTATGCCACAATCTCTCTCCTCCCCCTTCTCCCTCTTTAAGGACATTCAGAGTGACACCCCCTTTCCACTGTGGGGGGCTCCTCTGCCCCCAGTTTGTAATTGTATGCTGCTAGGGCCCCTTGAATCCTTAAACTCGCTCTGGTGCTGCAGGCCCCCTTAAACCACTCCTGGTCATGCACTTTCTGTCGTTTTCCTGCAATACAGAAAAAATCACCGTCCATTGGCGTTTGCAAGGTTTGATTGGGGTGTATATTTTCAGTCTCCTGGAATGTGAACTCTGTGGCTGCCTGGTGAATTCCCACCCCTTTTTGGATCAGAATTATGCTATAAAGACAGAAGTTTCTTTTTTGCTTTTCACAAACGCCTGTTCTAGTTTTATGAGAAAAACGAACCCAGAACAACCTTGTGCCTTCTTCTGAAATGAATGAGTAAAATATGTACCAACCAAAGACAGGTCATTTGCAAATCTAGTTATGTCTCTGCTGTCTTCCCACTAAGTGTATGATAGTGAAAACAATAAAATTTCCCCACCCTAGGGTATTGTCCCCTCAAAAATGATGACTGCCACTAAGATGGAAGAGGCTGCCACTGGTACCTTAGGGCAGGGGTAGTCAACCTGTGGTTCTCCAGATGTTCATGGACTACAATTCCCACGAGCCCCTGCCAGTGCTGGCAGGGGCTCGTGGGAATTGTAGTCCATGATCATCTGGAGGACCACAGGTTGACTATCTCTGCCTTAAAGGTAAAGGTAAAGGTATCCCCTGTGCAAGCACCAAGTCATGTCTGGCCCTTGGGGTGACGCCCTCTAGCGTTTTCATGGCAGACTCAATACGAGGTGGTTTGCCAGTGCCTTCCCCAGTCATTACCGTTTATCCCCCAGCAAGCAAGCTGGGTACTCATTTTACTGACCTCGGAAGGATGGAAGGCTGAGTCAACCTTGAGCCGGCTGCTGGGATTGAACTCTCAACCTCATGGGCAGAGCTTTCAGATGGCTGCCTTAGCACTCTGCGCCACAAGAGGCTCTTACCCCTGCCTTAGGGCAATGCAAAAGCACTACAGACTGTCAGGGCTGAGAAGGAAGACCGTTGTATCTGGATTCTACTGCATGTGCTCCGAAAGCAAAGCCATCTGCTGGGTTTTAATGGTCAGCAGTTGGATTACTAGCATCCCTACAGTGCAGAGCCAAAGGCATGTTTTAAACTATTTAATAGAGGTGTTGAATTATCTATTTGGATTACAGTTATAGGTAACCACTGAAGAACCGTTCTGGTTGGATTCTACACTACAATAAAGCAACACAGGACAAAGAGAGCTTTTACTTGACTTTATTCTGTACAAATTTTGAAAAATATCGTTAGTAGCCTAGGGATTGAGCCTCTTGTGGCGCAGAGTGGGTAGGCAGCAGATATGCAGTCTGAAGCTCTGCCCATGAGGCTGGGAGTTCAATCCCAGCAGCCGGCTCAAGGTTGACTCAGCCTTCCATCCTTCCAAGGTCGGTAAAATGAGTACCCAGCTTGCTGGGGGGTAAACGGTAATGACTGGGGAAGGCACTGGCAAACCACCCCGTATTGAGTATTCCATGAAAACGCTGGAGGGCGTCACCCCAAGGGTCAGGCATGACTTGGTGCTTGCACAGGGGATATCTTTACCTTTAGCCTAGGGATAGGTTTTTTCTCTCTCGGGTTTTAATGAACCACAAGGGGTTCAAGATTCCTTGAATCGGGAGAATTCCCAGAAAGGCTAAAAGAGGCAGTGGTTCACCTGCTACTGAAAAAAAACATCTCTGGACCCGCGAGAACCTGACAACTAATGGCCCATTTTGCACTTAGCATTCCTGGGAAACATGGTTGAAAGGGCTGTCATGGACCAAATATCAACATTCCTGGAAGAAACTTCAGTCTTAGATCCATCCCAGTCAGGTTTCTGGCCTGGCCAGAAACAAAGGCCTGGCCATGGGGTAGATACAGCGCTAGTCGCCCTGATGGATTACCTGTATTACCGGTTGGACTGAGGCGGGTTGTATTATTACACCTTTCAGCAGTGTTCGACACAGTCGACCATGAACTTCTAGTTCACTGCCTTGCTGACACTGGAATTTGGGGGAGAGCCCTTCAATCTTTTTTTTCCGGGATCGCGTACAGAGAGTAGCACTAGGAGAGAGATCTTCGAGCCACCACCGACTCACATGCGGAGTCCTGCAAGGAGTGGTCCTCTCTCAAATCCTATTTAATATCTTCATGCCAACTGATACGGAAGTTCAGGCTGGGTTGTCACCAATATGCGGATGACACCCAGCTCTTCCTCCTGATGGACGGCCACCCTGATTCTCCCCCAGAAGCATTAGCCAGATGCCTGGAAGCAGTGATAGGATGTCTCAAGCAGAGTCGTTTGAAGCTCAATCCTTCAAAGACGGAGGTCCTTTGGCTGGGCAGGAAGGGTCCAAGTAAGGAAGCATATCTGCCCAATCTAGATGATGTGCAGCTATCAGTGGCTCACTCTGCCAGGAACCCGGGCATGATCCTGGATGCTTCCCTCCCCCTGGAGGCCCAGGTCACAAGCATAGCATGGCTGGCCTTCTACCCTCTTCAAGCCAAACTATTAGCGCCCTACTTGGCCCCGGAACACATAGCTACAGTGATCTAGCGCCCATTGTATTCCTGAGTGCAACGGGCTTGGCTCCTAGTCTAGTATAAAAGTCATTTAAGACAAAAGAAAAAGCATCAGATATGTCAGCCCAACAGTGCTGGAGGCTTGCAATAATCTGTTTACGTGATTCAAGAGCTAGTCTCTCCTGTAGCTTTTTCAGGTGAGATTATCACTAGTAAAAGATAAGAGCAAGGTTTGAGTTCAGCAACACCTTTAAGACCAGCAGGGTGTTATTCGAAGGGTAAGCTTCTGTGTGCATGCTTCCTTCCACCTCAGACATCTGCTCAGCCATCCTCTTTTCGGAGGGAGGGGAGAGACCAAAATCTGTCTGAGATGTTAATCTCCAGCAGCCGTCGTCTGCCGCTTGTCACCCCTTCAGAGAAAGAGAGAAACGTGTGTTAACCCACATGTTTAGAGCAGCCAAAAAGTCAAGTCAAGGCAGGATGGGGGGCAAGTGCTTGCTTTAGAGAAGCAAAGGAGCCTCATTTAGAAAACCATATCGCCTAGGGAAATATCACTGCAGCACTCCCTTGCTAAATTGGGCCCACTCAGGGGTTTCACCAGATGCAAATGAGGGGCGAACAATAGTATAATTCAGTGCTTTCAGTGTACCGGGGTAGGGGGAGGAGGGGGCATTGGTGATAAAACCTGCCTTTCCAAGCGATTTTGTTAAAAACTACCTCGTTATGATGACCTGAAGCATCTAAGGCAGGGACTCATGGGAACTATAGGCTATGGAGATCTGGAGAGCCACCATTTGGCCACCTGATCTAAGGACTTGTCTAAGGACTTGTCCTCAGAGGCCTAGGATTAGTACAGATGAGCAAGAATCTCCAAATTCGTTGCCTCATCTAGATTTGGGATTCCCTTCCCAGCAACACCACTGCAACCCTGATGTACATTCCTGGCCCCATTCTAAATCATTCTTGTATATTTTCCGCTGAGATTTTAAAGCATTGTTTTTAATTGACTTTTCACACTGCAATAGAATGTGTATTTAATACATTTTTTATGATAATAATTTTTAAACAAAAATTTTAGCAAAAATGGCAAGACTTGCTAACATGATTAATAAGAAACCACTTGAGGAGTATTACAAACAATGGTGTTATTACTTGGACTTTCTTAAGAATCATAGAATCATAGAATCATAGAATCATAGAGTTGGAAGGGGCCATACAGGCCATCTAGTCCAACCCCCTGCTCAACGCAGGATTAGCCCTAAGCATCCTAAAGCATCCAAGAAAAGTGTGTATCCAACCTTTGCTTGAAGACTTCCAGTGAGGGGGCGCTCACCACCTCCTTAGGCAGCCTATTCCACTGCTGAACTACTCTGACTGTGAAAAACTTTTTCCTGATATCTAGCCTATATCGTCGTACTTGAAGTTTAAACCCATTACTGCGTGTCCTTTCCTCTGCAGCCAGCAGAAACAGCATCCTGCCCTCTAGAAAGATAGCTAGTATTAATTTTTAAGTTAGGACCAAGTATAATTGATAACTTAGTCTGAGGAAGAGTGCTTGCACTCGAAAGCTCACGCCCTGAATAAATCTTTGTTGGTCTTAAAGGTGCTACTGGATTCTGCTTCTATTGTGATAATGTGATAGAGATTGACCTTACTGTTTCTTAAGACAATACTATATTATTTCTCTCTTACGTAACAATATTTGCTTTGCTAGCTGGTTTTTCATTTCTTTTCTTCAACGTTTTTGTGAACGCTTTATATATAACAAAAATAAATTTTAAAAAATAATTTTTAGCCCTCACCCTGTTTGGTTCCTACCCTTCAGAACCTTCCCAAGTAGAACTGGAATTGGAGTGCCATTAGAGCCTGTCTGATTAATGTCTTATGGGCAAGGATCAGTTTCCAGGAAACATTGGGTTGTGTCACTAATCTAAACTGCTGGATGCCTAAAAAGTGTCAGTTTAAACTTGGTTGGATCCATTGAAGTATTTCTGTATATAGAAGTGAGCAACATTCTCAGCTCCCACCTCCTGCTCCATCCCAAAATGTCCTTTGACATGCTTCTTCTAGGGCAGGGGTGGTCAACCTGTGGTCCTTCAGATGTTCATGGACTACAATTCCCATGAGCCCCTGCCAGCAATCACTGGACGAGGTCTGCAGCAGGAAAGGAAAACCAGCATTCAGCTTTGTTTACAAAAAGTCATCCAAGTGTTATGTAGCACATTTATGTCTCTGTTGAACAAAACCTGATATTTCCTATAATGGATGGTTGGAGCCCTCTACGTGGGCCTTCCGTTAATCCTGCTCTGGAAACAACAATCAGTCCAAAACTCAGTTGCCTGGGTCATCACCTGAACACCATGGAGAATTCACATCACCCTATTCCTCCAACAACTGCACTGGATACCAGTCGAATACCAGATCAGGTTTAAGGTGCTGGTACTCACCTTCAAGGCCGTACACAGTCCAGGCCCTGTGGACCTCAAGGACCATCTGCTTGCCTATACCCCCCCCCCCGAAGAGTGATACGCTCCATTTATTCGAACTGGCTGATGATCCCTGCCCCCCCCCCAAAAAAGTCCACCTAGCCTTCTCAGCCATGGTCCCAACCTGGTGGAATGTGCTCCCCAACTAAATGAAATCCTATCAGAGCTCAAACAGTTCTGTAGGGCCTGCAAAATGGAGCTCTTCTCCCAGGCTCTTACTGCTTGTAGCCACCCTACGTAAGGGCTTTCCTATAACGTTCCCAGTGGAACCATTCTAGATTGACCTTGTTCTGCAGCCAGGAAATGATGTGCTATGGCAGGGTTATCATCGTACTTGGCATGAAACGGTCTCCTTACATCCAGACAGTCCAAAGGATTAGCTGGTGTTCTTGTCTCATGGCCAGCTTAGTTTTATTGACATATTGGAGAGGAACTGTCAATGTGGAGCTTGGCCAAAACTGTCTTTAAAGCGGGGCAGCGAACACCCACAATGCGTGGCACAGCTCGCCAGTCGAAGTGGTTCTTCTATACGATAAGAACAGCATTGATGCTGCTTGTTCAGAACTGGAAAACGGCAAATATTCCTAATTTCGAAGGCTGGCTGGGGAAGATGAAAGAACTGGAAGAAATGGCTACACTTACAGAACAAACTTAGAGTCCAGTGGCCCCTTTAGGACCAACCAACTTTCATTCAAGCTACTAGGGGGCAAGCCCATTGCATTCAGGAATACGATAGGTGCTAGATTAGGGGGATGGGGTGGAAGAACTCTGTGGACGGCCTCCCCCTCCCGCCAGGACCTGGAAAGGCTGCAGTCAGCTGTTAAGCAACTCACAGGCGGGGCAGTTCTCACACAGCAGGGATCTGCAGCCACCGAGCCTCAGAGGGAAGTGGAAGGAGGAGGGGGTGGTCAGGGATGGGGGACACAAGGTGACTGGCTGGATGCTGGACAGACAGGCAAGCCAGTTGGAGGAGGAGGCACTCAGGGGGGGGGGACAACCATCCTCAGTGGGTGTTAAGCCATGAGACACACTCCTCCCCCAAGGCCTTACCAGAAATATTAAGTGGAGCAGATGAGTTTTTGTGTGCACAGGCAGGTCATTCTTGCTGCTTCCATCTTGAGGCGATTAGGAGTCTGGCAGCTGCAAAATCATCTAGCATGACTACCTGGGCCATGTCCTCAGGGCCATCTTAGCAACATTAGAGGATCCTGGGCACAACCACACAGGAATAAATTTTTTAATTATTGATAAAATTAAACATAGTCATAGTAACCTCCAACAAAACCATTGTCTAAACATTTAAAACATGCTGTACAATCAACGCTGCCCATTCACATATCACAAACTATCAATACATACCTAGGCTAGCATGGGGCACTTATGCTCACGGGACCCCCGGGCAACTGTCCAGCATGTCCACGCCTTAAGGCAGCCCTGAAGGTCCTTCTCCGTGAGCTGTGGCCCTTTTAGGACTTGAGACCCCTAAGCAGAGGTGTTTAAGTTCTGGTGTTCTTTGCACAATTCCCCTCTGATGGACCAGCAATAAACACAGTTGCCGCATAAGATGGCTATGCACTCAGAACAGGGGTAGTCAAACTGCAGCCCTCCAGATGTCCATGGACTACAATTCCCAGGAGCCCCTGCCAGCATTCGCTGGCAGGGGCTCCTGGGAATTGTAGTCCATGGACATCTGGAGGGCCGCAGTTTGACTACCCCTGTTTTAAAACATAGTTCCTCTTTCTCGTTTTACTATATAGTCTCTGGTTGTCTGTGAGAGTGGTATAATTTCAGTCGCTCAGATGTCACCGGGGCTGCAGCGTCTCCATAAATCCATCGCTTGCTACACATCTCCGACATAATGCAAGCCAAGGCAATGAAACAGGAATCCGGTTTCGCCGGTCGTTCCCATGTGCCAAAAATAGTCCCCAAGAATGACCCCAAAAGGAACTTCAGCTTCCTCGACTGTAATAGTCAATCATATTTTCCGTTGCCTTCTCAGAAAATCCAAAATAACACGAATCACCTCAGGGCAGCTAGTCCAGGTATACTGAATTGAGAGAGAGAGAGAGAGAGAGAGAGAGAGAGAGAACAGAATTCAAGCTGAAAATTGCCATGTAGGCAGTTCTGAAATATACTGAGGGGACTTGACAGACAGCTGATACATCCCACTTTATACATAGAAAGTGGGGGAGTTTTGTTGTCCATCATCCTGTCCTTTTGAAAATAATTAAAAACATTCCCTTTCTGATCAGACACATCCAATCTAGATCCCACCAACTCACCCCATAGAAATATTCAAAAGTCAGTAATCCATGCTGTGGTAATTATATATATATTGTGTGTACACATACACACAAACACACACAGGAACAGCACTCTCTCTATGCTAGTCCTGAGTCAAGATGGCTTTTGTATCCTAAACAAAGAGAAGAAGCTAGCATCGCCAAAAAACCTCTGAATGTCTCTTGCCTTAAGTTTGCCATAAGTCGTTTGTAATTTGATGGCCAAAAATCAAGATAAATTATTTTTCACTTATTAAATATGTTTCTCTCCTACCCTGTGTCAAGCGAGGAACAGTAGAGCAGCGTATCCCTTGACGTCACAGTCGACCCGTTCTGTCACAGGTCTGCACATATGCCAGATAGCCTATGTCGATCAGATGAGATTATAGGGTGGCAGGGCCAAATTAGCATTACCTTGGTAGACAAAGGAATTTGTCCTCATGAGTCTAACAGGGGAGCCAGTTTTCTGTCTGGCCAGGCCACTGTGCCTTTAACAGACAGGAACAGAATCCTAGAGTTGGAAGGGATCTCCAAGGTCATTTAGTCCAACCCTCTGCAGAATGCAGGAAATTCAACTACCTGCCCACCCTCAGTGACCCCAATTCCATGCCCAGATTATATCGCCCCCCCCCCCCCAAAAAATCCCTGGCCAGTCTGGTCTGGGGGAAATTAGCCTCCCAACCCCAAAGTGGCCATGGAAGAAAGGGCCACAAGAGCCAAGCTCAGACACGTTCCTTCTGCCCACCCAGCATTTCTGTCCAATGGCCATCAAATGGAGATGAACATCTGAAGCAGGGGTAGTCAAACTGCGGCCCTCCAGATGTCCATGGACTACAATTCCCAGGAGCCCCTGCCAGCTGGCAGGGGCTCCTGGGAATTGTAGTCCATGGACATCTGGAGGGCCGCAGTTTGACTACCCCTGAAGGTTTCCTTGCCATGGCAGAGGGCTGCCCTATCCCTGAAGGCACCAGTTCCCTTCCGCTGTCCTACAAGGGGGGTGGGGGAGTGTTCCTCAATCCCCTCCAATTAGCCTCAGCTGAGGAAGTTAGTCCAAGCCGGTGAGACCATCTGAAAGAGAGCGCAGGATGCGAAAATCATATTTAAGAGTTAAAACAGGGCCGGGGGGAGGGGGGGGGGGGAGTTGCAAACAGGGGAGCTTTTTGTTTCACAAAAAATATGAGTGTTTGCAGAGGTGGGAATCCCCTAGGCTGCTTTGAAGCAATTTGCAAATGAGCTGAGACAGTTTCATTTTTTATGACAAATAAAACCTTTTTAAAAATTCATCTTGAAACTAGAGAGGAAGGTAACGGAGGGGTAATATCACGAACCTCTGGAAATTCCCTTTTGCAGAGTTTGTAATTGACATAGTTGCAGGTTTCTCTGGGTTTCTTACAAAAACAAAGCTTTAACATGGGCTGGCCTGGGAAAATGGGTTTGTTTTCATGTAAGTTAAAAAGAAGTATTGTCCTACCTAAAGGATTTCCTACTGATCCTAACAAAGCCCCCTGTTAGTTCTGTCGCCCTTATTAAGTAAGAGGTGGAAATCAGTTGGTTTTTTTCCCGGCAGCATTGAGGCAATCAATCAGTTTATCAATGCGACACAAAACCAAAATTCAAATTACAGTACATATACACTTGATGTGCAAAGGCTAAAATAGGAAAAAAATTAATAAAATTTCAAATTTCCAAGCTAGTAACACTGTCTTTGCTCCGGATTCACCGAGGTCCTCCTTATTTTAGTTGTTTTGAATGCAAATTTAGCCACAGCGGGGGTTAGTTCAATATTTTCATCTGACAGCGTGATTTTAAACGTCTCAGACTCAAGCCTAATTTGCGGGAGAGATGAAGTAAATTCATAAACTGATTGACTGAGGTCAGTATTATTTCAGCAAAGTCTGCAGCTCAAGTTGTTAGCGGTCCTGAGGCAAAGTCAAGTAGTTGGTCATCTCACTTATCCCCCAAGCTGGCATTCAGGAATCTCCTGTGAAAACAATATGACAATTTCCGCACAAGGAAAACGTTGCTGTACAGCCTCTTAATGTGGGTGGCATATAGAGGTCTCTCCATATGATGTTGCCAACATCCAGAGGCTGTCCAGTAAACAGGTCACATTTCAGCCATTTTTAAAGCGTGATGTGGTAAATCCAGGAAAGTGGATTTACCAGCCTCTATGACTTGTCCCAACGGTGAGCAAGGAGTGATCAACGAGGGATAAGAGCATACGGAGGGGGAAATGAGCAATAGGCTCTTCCGTGTTGTCCTACCCTCTCACCTGCCCTCCCCTCTCCATTTCCTGCCCAGTGACATTTTATTAATTGAAGCCTATGCGTGGCAATGCGTATGCATCGCCACGCATGACGCAGCACATAAAACATACAGCTCTGCGCGGGAGGCAGATTCCCACCCCTGCAGTAGTTCAGCCGCCATATGTTCTTCTTTCCCCCCCTAAACCCGCTTGTCCGCCTGCCTGCCGCTCAGCCCTTCCCTTCAGCAGTCACTTTTGCCTCCAGCCCTCTCCCTCCCTGAGCACTCTTATGCTGCTGTGCTCAGGCAAGTGCACGAGAAGATCCACCGGTCCCTCTTTTTCAACACCGGTGCCGCTATCGGCGGCTGAGACATCTCTCCATGCCTCTTTGCCTGCCTGCAGCTGGTCTCCTTCTCCCCTCAGCCTCTTCAATTCGCGGCCCCTCACAGACTCATCCTCTCCTCCCCACCCGTAAGAGATGGAGCTCAGCAGAACCTGCCGTTCCCCAGCAGCAAACACAGAATCCTCCAGCACCACTGCTGACCGCCCTGGCTGTTGCCCCCCCTGAGCACTCTTACACCAAGGCAGGTGCACTTGTTCACCCCAGCGCATAGGCCACTGAGCAGCGGGAGCATCAAGTGTAAGGACTGCGGGCAGTACTATGAGCGCGGTAGCGTAAAAGTGCTCAGAGAAGGAGAGGGCTGGAGGCAAAGGCGAGTGCTGAAGGGAAGGGCTGAGCAGCAGGTAGGTGGGCGGACAAGCGGGTGGGAGACGAGGAGCAGATGGTGGCTGAACTACTGCAGGGATGGGAATCTGCCTCCCTCGCAGCACTGTATTTGTGTGTGTGCTGTATCATGCATAGGTTTGAAGTTTTTTTTTTTAATTCGCACTCAGGAACTTTGGAGACAAACCTCCGATTGGTCACCTCCATTGATTGACAGGCCGAGGAGAGATGCGTAAAAAAGCGTGTTGCTCTCTCTTGTGCCTTTCCCCCCTGCTAGTGAGGAGCAGAAAAGGTGAGATGCGGTGTCAGGAAGGCAGGGGAGAAGTGGCACAAGTTACTATCCCACAATTGCGGGTAGGAGACATCGCACGATTTGGCACTTCTTGCGGAAATGTTGTATATATTGGTTTCTGTTAATGCAAATGAATTTGGTTAACAAGGAATCAGTCTTACAATTATCTATGCAGAAAAGTTAAGGTCTGCATGTACATTTGCACACACACACACACACACACAAAATCTCTGTTTTGAAAATGTATCTTCGTAGAATATTATGGGGAGGAAATTCTGCCCAAGGTAATAACTATAAAATCATGAAATCTTTTAGCATGTGCTTTTAAGTACTTTGCTTGGGTCAGATAGTGTCCTTTCCTTGGCTTGTTCTATAACAGCTTTTCTAAGCTTTTTTACTGCTTAAAAACCCATGAAACATTGGTCAGGCTTCGAGAAACCCCAGAAATGGCGCAATCATGCAGAATATGGATAGTATAAGCATAATTGTGTATACGCCTACCTGGGGCCCCTCCCCTTCCCGCCCCCTCCAGATCCATCACAGGCTATCATGGGAGGGGGGAAATGGGTCAACGTGACCATACACGGTAATATCACCTGATATATGTTTAACAAATTTAAAAATTATATAAAAATTAATTAACTCCCACCCATTTGGGAAACCCTTCCAGGGTCATCAAGTAACCCCAGGGTTTCATGAAACCCTGGTTGAGAAAACCTGTTCTAAAATGACAGGCAGGTACAATGTTGCCAGCTCTGATTTGAGATATACCTGGAGATTTTGGGGGTGGAGCCAGAGGAGTCCATGGTGTGGGGAGGGACTTCCCTGAAGAGTCTGCATTCCAAAGTAGTCATTTTCTCTAGGTGAACTGACCTTTCACCTGGAGATCAGTTGTAATCTCAGGAGATGTCCAGCCACCACTTTGAGGTTGGCAACACCGAGGCAGGCTTTTCAGCACGAAGGACACCACACAACTGGAGAGATTTCAATTAGTGTTGTGTGTGGTGGCTTCCAAATCAGCCATTCCAGGCCGCCGCGTCCTGGAACGGCCAATTCGGACGCCGCCACGCACAACCCTAAAATGCATATCTTCTTAGCATATGGGGAACGCACTTAGTAAATTAAAAACACATCCATCTGGACATGTGCATCAAAGCACAACAACATGAGCCGACTGTGTCGTCGGCTGCCTGTTATCACCAACTGTTTACTGGGAGACACACCCTGGTTCCTGACCCAAATCATCAATCCAGTTCAAGCAGACACAATTTGGGAATCTTCCTCCTGTGAAGCAAGGCATTTCTAATGAAAAAAAAAACAACAGCAGGATGTTAAAGAACAACTAAACAAAGGCCCAGAGTTTTCAATGGGATAAAGAGATGCTTAATGTTAATAGAGTGGGGTTGCTTTTTTGCATTTCCCAAGCACCTCTCATCTATAATCTCCGTAATCCCCACAACAACTCTGTAGATTAAGTCGCCGTTTTTGTTGCTTATTGTTCCCTTGTTGCAGGCCGGGCTCTGAAGCTGAAAGGCAGTGGCTTTCCTAAAGCCAGCTTGGTGTAGTGGTTAAGGGCATGGACTTCTAATCTGGCAAGCCAGGCTTGATTCTCTGCTCCTTCACATGCAGTGAGACGAATGACCCTGGGCTCATCAGAGTCCTGATAGAGCTGATCTCACAGAGCTCTCTCAGCTCGACCTACCTCACAGGGTGCCTGTTGTGGGGAGAGGAAGAGAAGGCGATTGTAAGCCTTTTTCAGACTCCTTCGGGCAGCTAAACATAGGATATAAACCAATTCTTCTTCTTCTTCTAAGGATAAAATTTGAACAGGGACTTACAGGTTGCACTGGAAACAAGCGACTGAAGGCCGAGTGGTTAATTCCAGCTGCTGCAAAGACACGCTGCATGGGGCAGTGAAGAAGTAGGCATTAACCACCCATCTGGCATTCAAGAATATCTTGTGAGAATGATACACGTCCATGTCAGTGACTGCACAATGAATGTGGTTAACGAGGTAATAGTCATGTATTCAGGGCAGATACATAGCCGGCGATCCTCAGACCCGCTTCCCCCCTCATTGTTATGCATTTTGGCCCATGTCTTGCTAGGTGAGAGGCCACTCTTCAGCCTCTTGGTGTGCACCCAGCCTGTTTTGAGAGGGCTCCCCTCTCTCTCCTGTGCTTTTCAATCCCATATGGAAGCCGCAGCATACGTCACATGGCTGCTGAGATGCTTCAAGAATTTCCCTGCTGCTGTTCACAGTAGGGAGGAGGTGGGGATGGCAGACCCCAGGTGGGACTGGCAATCTCCCGGATATCTAGCTCACCTCCAGACAACAGGTGTCAGTTTCCCTGGAGAGAACAGATGGTTAGGAGGGAGGAGTATTGTACCCCACTGAGGTCCCTGTCCTCCCCAGGCTCCAGCCCCAAATCTCCAGGACTTTCCCAACCTGGATCTGGCCACCCTACACCCACATCCCCACTGGTGCTAAGAGGGGACCTGGCAACCCCAGTTCAAGAACCCCTTGGGAGTTGATCAGGGGCACAGTCAGCCAATGGGAGCAGTCAGTGTCGAAGGTCCTAGTCCTGCTCCGTTCAAGCACGACTCTTGGTCAAAAACAGCCAACCGGAGGCTTGTACACGGCTCTGTGCGATGCCTGCTCTTCTCCTGTGTCTCTTCAGTAGCTTTCGTTCGTATTCTTAGCAGCCTTATCCAACGTTTGGCGAGCCGCCGAAGGGTTAAACATAAAAATGAGCCTTGTGGCACTTTTAGAAATGCACAGATGTATTGAAGCATAAGAGTTCATGGGCTCATGCTCCCCCCTGCCCTCAGATGCTGAAGTGAAACCTCTGTCTGCAAATATAAATAACCAAATGGTAGAAAGCACCACCAATGCCCAGGCCCACATGCATAACAGCAAACATGGCCCTGCCCTCATCGCCGTTTTGGGACTAAAGGAGGCTCGACCGAAATGCACACCGCCACATGGGTGATGTTTTTTGTCGAGGCTGACCACTCTGCTTGGCTCTGCGTGTGCATTTTTGGAGAGAATGATTGCAAGGAAATCTGAGAAATCTGTGCTGTTTTGGGCCACGTCTTGGAATGGCACAGTCAGCCCCGGATGTGGGGGTCTAGCAACAGGAGCTGCACATAGAGGTGTGTGTGCCTGCACTCTCTAGTTTACCTGCAAGATTGGGAAACCCGCCCTCTATGGCTCCAGACCATCAATTCTTCTTAGCCTTTTCAGAATAGTAACCTGAGTACCGAGGATGAGGAATGCAGAAATCCCACCTGATTGAATAACTTAACTGGTCATATATCTGTGACTTTCCATACATTCAGTAGATCAAAGACATCCAAAGAATTTATCTGTCCCAAGTAGGGCCGTGGATTTATGGCTGCTGGGGAGGCCAGCCCTTGAGTCCAGGCTGTGCTGGCGGAACAAATTGTTTGTGGCTGTTCTGTCGTTGGATGCGTGGCCAATGTGGTCTGGCCGTTTTAGCCCGCTGTCGTTTCGCCAGCAACTGTGGCTGGCGTCTTCAGAGGCGGGACACGGCAGGATGGGGATCTCTCTGGGCCAAAGTTCGGGGCTGTGTTTGTGCTTTCCACTCACTCTTCCCTTTGCATCTGGAACTAGTTGCATTTATCTTTTTATTCATGTTATTTATAGGGACTCCAAGCAGATCGCACGTAGTGAGCCAGTGCAATCACAAAAAGAGGGGCACTAGGTAACCAATCCATATGGATTTTAGAAGTCTGGAACCATCGGAAAGAACTGAAATGTAGCATAAGCATTCACATGACACGTTAAGCCAGGGGTAGTCAAACTGCGGCCCTCCAGATGTCCATGGACTACAATTCCCAGGAGCCCCTGCCAGCATTCGCGAATTTGAATGCTGGCAGGGGCTCCTGGGAATTGTAGTCCATGGACATCTGGAGGGCCGCAGTTTGACTACCCCTGCGTTAAGCGGTGCAGAAATTACCGGTGCAGAAATTACAATGGAATCCGATTTGCATTTAGCGATACACAGCAGAACAGAACATGCTTTCTCAACAAGGGTTTCTTGATGGTTCTAGAAGGGTTTCCTGAATGGGTGGGAGTTAATTAATTTTTAATACATTTTTTAAATTTGTTAAATAATTATCAGGGGATATGGCCATATATGGTCATGGCAACCCACCAGCCCCCTCCCAAGATGGTCAGTGATGGGGCTGGAGGGAGTAGAAAGGGGAGGGGCCTGGGTGGGCGTGTCCTCAGCCCTGCTTCCCAACAATATTCTGCACGATTGCGCCACTTCTGGGGTTTCTCAAAGCATGAAGAAGGTTTCAGGGGTTTCTCAACGGTAAAGAAGTCGAGAAAGGCTGGTATAGAAGCAATGATCTCTAATCGTTTACGCAAGCAAGTTTGAAAAACTTGTTTGTTTGTTTGTTTGTTTGCAATTCAATTCAGATGGGTCACCATGTCGGTCTGAAGCAACAGAACAAAGTTTGAGTCCAGGGGCAAATTTAAGACCAACAAAGTTTAATACCCAGGATTACATTCTGTTGGTCTTAAAGGCGCCACCGGGCTCAAACATTTTGTGCAGTGAAGCCCTATTCCCTGCACAGAAAAGCCCTCCGGAACAGTTCAGTTTTCGATAGTTTGTGGAAAGCAAGGAGAGTGGGAGCATTCCACAAGGCAGGAGCCACATTTGTGGCAAGTAAACAAACTCCACTTGGCCAGGGTGCCTGCATTTGGAGTAGGGATTCCCACTGGGGAGCTGGGAAATCTAGTCTTCTCTGAAGCATCTTCAATTCGTATTTATATTTATATCTGAACTAGCTTCAAAGCCCGCTCCTAAGAACGGGCCTTGAAAGGGTCCCCTCCCCTGGCCCCCGGGCAAGCAGCTTAAGGCGGCTTTGGGCCGCAGCTCACAGCCAGATCAAGTGGGGTGGGCGGGGGCTGGCCAGCTCATTAGCAGGCCCAGGACAGAGCTCCTTAGCAGGCAGTCAGCAGGCCAAGAGGCCATCGTTAGCAGGCCTTGCTTAGCAGGCCCAGCCTAGGAGGCCGGGAGGCCCTTGTTAGTAAGTCCTCCACCCCGACCCTTTGGCCAGGGCCCGGAGGGCGGGAGCTGCAGAGGCAGGGCCAATCAGGGCAAAGGTGGCTGCACCCTGATTAGCCCTATTCCAACTTGGACAGCCAGACATGTTCCACCCCCTAGGCTGTTTCACAGAGGAACCATGGATAAGGATTTATTAACCGCCATTCCCAGCCATTCCGGCTCAAGACGGATTACAATAAAACCCCAAAACAGTATAAAAATAAATACAGTTTACTGTCATTAATTAAAAAAACACAAACTATGTAAACTGTTTATTTATTATATATTTTACTGTGATACATGTTGGTAATATATATATTTTTAAACTCTGTCTTGTAGTTATGTTCTAAGCATTGCATGTTACCTTAAAAAGCTTATGCATTGTGGCATGAACCTCCTCCTCCTCCTCCTCCTCCTCCTCCTACTACTACTACTACTACTACTACTACTACTACTACTACTACTACTACCACTACTACTACTTCTGCTGCTGCTGCTGCTGCTGCTTTTTCTTCTCCTCCTCTTCCTGCTGCTGCTGCTATTGTTGCTGCTACTACTACTTCCTCCCCCCCTACAGGTCTTGAGTAGTACTGAGCTATCCCATCCCATCCCATCTAAGAATAAAAGGAAGAATTCAAGCCAGAGATGTCAGGCGATATCTTATTAGGGAAGATGTCTTGTCACAAGCTGCCCAAACTCTTTTGGCCTAAACAAGGAATTTGGCTTTAAAATAAAACATATTTGCTAGTCCAAGATCCATTAACATTTTCACCAAGAAAGACTCGGCCACTTCTGTTTAAAAGCAGATGTGAATTTTCCCTCTCTGTTGCAAAGGAGAGTTTCAGAGATGTTGACCTTTGACAGACCTTTGTCTTCTTCTGGCCACCCCCGTCTATTCTTCACCCCCAACCTCTCTGTTTGCTGTCGCTACAGGTGCATTCAGTATAGACTGTGATAGAATCTTCTTTATGAATGCTTAATTAGAGCCAAAGAATGAGCATAATGTTTTGCATTTCACGTCTATTATTAACGCTGAATTAAGAGAGAAGCTTGGCAAAACAAGCGTGTCTTTTGTTGTCGAATTGTGTGCAGAACAATGCTGCCAGGCAGATCATGTCGTCGTCCCCCCCTTAGGTATTCATTGTTGTTCCTATGTAATGAAAATTTCTGGAGCGCTCCCATTATATTGCTGCATATCTGAGGTCACAAATCGCTTTCTGTCCCTGTGAAATATGGATTACATTAGTTAATTGAATGCAGTGCTTATTATCCCGCTGCAAAGAGCAAACTTGGCATTATTACAAGTTTTCAGTGAGCATAAGAAATGGGAGAGGCAGCCTTACTGAATCAGACCAGTGTGGTATAATTGGCTGGAGTTTAGGATGAGAGCTAAGAAGGGTTCCAATTCCTTCTTGGCCACCCTCTATGACGTGATCTGGAGTCTTGCATAGGGTTGCCAGCTCTTGGTTGGGGAAAACATGAGATTTTGGGAGTGATGTCATTCTCTGCAGCAGGGGTAGTCAACCTGTGGCCCTCCAGATGTTCATGGACTACAATTCCCATGAGCCCTGCCAGCAAATGCTGGCAGGGGCTCATGGGAATTGCAGTCCATGAACATCTGGAGGATCACAGGTTGACTACCCCTGCTCTACAGTACCTTACAGGGAGGGGGAGGACTGTGAGAATGAGAGAGGGAGGAGAGGGCTACGCATGCCACCCTAAAATACTTGGAAGAAAGATGGTGGAAGAGTCAGGAGGGGGGAATAGGGACATAGAAAAAACAAGATTTGGTTTTTCCAACAAGGACCGGCTAAAGAGAGATGTTATATTAAAATATGTTTCTCCACAAAGTCATACTCATAATTTTTTTCTCCTTGCAACTGGAAATGTGCCCTAACCTGGATAGTCCAGCCTAGCCCAATCTTGTCAGATCTAAGAAGCTCAATATTTGGAAGGGAGACCCCTGGGGTCGAGGGTCAGAAGCAGGCAATGACAACCCACCCCAGTTGGTCTCCTGCTCTGGACGCCCTATGGCAGTCTTTCTCAACCAGGGATTCGTCAAACCCTGGGGTTTCTTGACAGCTCAGGAAGGGTTTCCTGAATGGGTGGGAATTAATTCATTTTTATATATGGTTGTGTCGACTTCTCTCCTGCCCAAAAATTAGGGGCTTGGAGGGGGAGGGGAGGGCCCCTGGTGGGCATGTCCTCAGCTATGCTTCCCAACCGTGTTCTACATGATTGTACCACTTCTGGGGTTTCTCAAAGCCTGAAGAATGTTTCAGGGGGTTCTCAGTGGTAATTTTTTTTATAGAAAGGCTGCACTACAGGGCTACCACAAGTAGATGCCACTTCATATATATATATGGTTGTCGTTCCCTAAACTGTTGTCGTTCCCTAAACTCTGAGTGCATTATAAGTTTTATGATTACATTTTATGTGTTACTATGAATGTTGGACAATTAAGAAAGAGGACAGGAAGAGAGTAGATTGCTTTGAAAAACAGTGTGGGGTAAAGTTTTTATGGATACCATGGACTACCAGAAAGACAAATCAATGAGTTCTAGATGAAAGCAAGCCTGAACTTTCCCTAGAAGCTAAAATGTGTATACTGAAGCTATCGTCCTTATGGTTCTTATGGTGATTAGTAATTGCATTCTATGCTGATCATTCTTTTATTTGCTATTTTAATATTAATTTGAAATGAAATGTTTTAAATCTTTTTTTTAATCATATTTTTATATTGTAAAGGCGAAAACCTTCCTAAAGAATTGCTGAGAGTCAGACACAACTGAACAGATAGCATTATCATCATCACTTTAGAGAGGCATGCTTTGTGTCACAACTTCGTGGGGGGGAATTCTTTCTGGCATCGCCTGAATACTTGTCTGCCTGTTCGTTGCTCCAGGCAGTTCGACTTAAAAAAAAAAGACATTCTCGATCCCAGAAGAAGGGAGATGGAAAGGGAGGCGGGTGCAAGGGCGGGATATTGGAGGTGCAGGTACTGCTTCTTCGCCTCCATACATTTCTTTTGCTGCTGGCCTGCTGGTTGTCCTCTGGGGGAATAGAGCTTTTTAGGTTGGTGAGTCCAATTTTGTGGATTCACCTACTCGCACTTTAAAATGGCGGACATAGTGAGCAGTTTGCTGGCCAGACACAGGAGGTTAGTGGTGTCATGCGGAGCGGCTGGAATATAGAATCTTCACTAAATTTATGGCACGCAGAAAAGCCCTGTGATTATCCTCACAATATGGAAACTGTTTCTGGCCCTGTACTGATGCCCAGTTTCACAGATCTACTTCTCTTATGGCCATATTGTCTTTAAGCAAGTTCCTCTTCTCAAGGGTTAGAAGCCAGTGAGAGAGCACAAATGAGACAGCACAGTTGTCGCTTCCAGTTGCTGAAGGTGTGAGTGTGGGGTCCAAATCAGGCATCCTCAACTAGGATTTCGTGAAATCCTGGGGTTTCGTGACAGCCCTGGAAGGGTTTTCCGAATGGGTGGAGTAAACTTTTTTAAAATATTTTTTTTATTTGTTAAATATTTATCAGGGGATATGACCATATATGGTCAAGTTGACCAGCCCCCCCCCCATGGCAGTGATGGGCCAGGAAGGGGTGGGAAGGGGAGGGGCCTCAGGTGACCTTGTACACAGCTCTGCTTCCCAGCCCTATTCTGCAGGATTGCACCACTTCTGGGGCTTCTCAAAGCCTGAAGAATGTTCCAGAGGTTTCTCAACGGTAAAAAAGTTGAGAAAGACTGGTCTAGGTAGCCAGTAATCCAGAACAGATCAGTTCATGTGTTGCCTTGGTAATGGCAGCCTAAGCAGGTACACAAACACAGTTTTGAGCCAGTCAGAAATGTGCCTGGGGGACGGAATCAGTCTTCAGTTACAGTGTGAGCAATGGGGTTACAAAATAAAATGTTCTTTTCAGGTTTGTTTGGAGGTTCAGATGTATAGCCTGAGTGAACAATGGACAGAAAGGGGTCTTCCACAGCCCTGAGAGCAGTTCCAAATATGTGCTTGGGAAATAGGGAAACAGTGGATGTTGAACCCAACTGGGATTGTTGGGAGAGCACTGCAAAGCAGGAAGCATAGTGGAGGCTTACGACATATGGGCATGGATTCAGTCTTTGGGAAGTGCACGTGTGACAGGTTGCATTTGTGACTAAAGGCGCACTTCTTAAATAACAAGGGTCATAGATCAGCCATCTGATAGCTAGACACGGAGGGAAGCGAGGTTTCTGCTTGGGATGGCTGTTTTACTCCAATTAGCGTGATCGAATTAAGGGAGGTCCTGTTTCCTTGGCTTGGCTTTCCGCCTGGTTGTGCTAATGGCCAGTGATCTTATTTTCTGGTCCTGCTGTGACAACACAGAGAGAAGCTGCTCCTGGCACTGCAACAGGAGGAAGCATCTTGTAAATAGTATGCCATTCAAACCCACCAACTGTATGTGTAATTCTGTTCTTGGGTCCCAATCCAATAGGGAATGCCTGTTTGGAAGTCCATTTTGATAATGCACACATTGGACTAGCTAGATCCAGGTTCCACAGTGATAAGATAAGCTGTTCTCTCATTCTTATGCTTCGGGCTTCAGTGATCGCCGAAGTGCGCTGGAGCAGTGGTCCCCAACCTTTTTATCACCGGGGACCGGTCAGACAATTTTACTGAGTCCGGGGGGGGGGTAGTCTTCTGCCGAGGGACGTCACCGCCACCTGAGCCCCTGCTCCGCTTGCTTTCCCGCCGGCACCCCTGACTTCCCGCCGCCCGCTGGGGGGTGCTGCCTGCAGCAGCTGCACGGTGCCACACCAGGTGGAGCCCCAGCCATGGCAGCCACTGGAGAGCACCAAAGGTGAGCCGGCGGCAGAGTGGCAGGGCAGCCTCCGAGGCAGCAGCCAGGAGGAGGAGGAAGAGCTGCGGCCCGGTACCGAATAATTCACAGACCGGGACTGGTCCCCGGACTGGGGGTTGGGGACCACTGCGCTGGAGCACACAGCCCTAATAAGAAACTTTCTCGATTACATATAGCCACTTAACCTACGGTTATTCTAGATATTTGCTCTCTGCAAGACCACTTTGGCCCTTATTTTCTTAACCATAAGGGCCAATAATAACTTTTTGTTAGAGACAAATGAATCAGTATCTAGTAACAAGAACACAAGTTTTTCCTGGTGATGCCATTCACTTAGAAAAGTGATGAGGCTGGCTAGTCTAGACGCTTCTGATATTGGAAAGGAGACAAATGCTTGTGCTATTTGAAGTCTAAATTGTGACAATCCAACAAGAGGTGCATCATGTGAGCTCAAAACCATTGCTTGTGTGATCCAACTTAGGGATGCCAGCCTCTAGGTGGTACTGGAGATTCTCCAGAGTTATATCTCTTCTCGAGTCTACAGAGATTGGCTCCCCTGGAGAAACTGGGTAATCCCATAGTAGCCTTTCTCAACATTTTGACCATTGAGAAACCCCTGAAATTCTTCAGGCTCCGAGAAATCCCAGAAGTGGTGCAATCATGCAGAATAGGGTTGAGAAACATAGCTGTGGACACGCCCACCTGGGGGCCCTCCCTTTCCCACCTCCTCCAGTCCCATCATTGGCCATTGGAGCAGACAGGTCAACATGACCATATACCACCTGATAAATGTTTAACAAATTTTCAAAAATATGTAAAGAATTACTCCCGCCCATTCGGAAAACTCTTCCAGGGCCATCAAGAAACTGCAGGGTTTCATGAAACCTTGGTTGAAAACCCCTGTCCAAGACCTTTTCCACACCAGAAATGTGCTCCGTCTTACCGCTTGTCCATTGGCAGGGCAAATTCCAAATGCCAGATGATATTGTCACCGGGCCAGGACTGTCCCAGGCTCCCACTGCCCTGTAGCATGGCAGAACCTCACTGCCCTGGCTGCCTTGTCCGGGGCAGACTGGGTCCAGTGAGGAAAATGTTACCCTGTACGGACCCAGAAAGAGGCGGGGAACCTGCCCTGGCCAAAACACCTGGTGGCAGCTCGAGTTTATTTATTTACATTTGAGTTTATTTATTTACAAAAATTATATCCCATCTTGCTCCCAATCAAGGTTACCAAGCTGGCTAATATTTAAAAGCAAAACATAAAAATATAACAAGTTAAAAACGATGTTGAAATTAATTCATAAGACCCAAGGACTGGAATTAAAGCATAAAGCAGGAAAGAGGGGTTCATGGAGGGAAACAAAATGAAAGAGTCTAAATCTGCAACCAGGCGCCTTCTGTTTTCTGCTTCAGCCGCTCTAAACAAATTAAATATTTTTGTTCAGTTAATTAGCTTCAATAGCAGTTGAAATTAGCTTCCTGTAATTACAGTACACGAGCAGCAAATTATCTTTAATTCATCATCAGAGTAATCATAATGGAAACATCCATAAGTTTGTCACCTTTTGATTGCAACATCAAGCCCCAGGAAGAGTTCTGGCAAATTCAAAGCAGAACACGCACCCTTTCGTGTCTCTGATTCCTTTGAAATATGGTGCTGGGGGGTGTTTTACGGAACTCCAGGGCCACCCAGAAGACAAGTCAGTGGGCTCGAGATGAAGATAAGCCTGAACTCTCCCTAGAAGCTAAAATGACAAAACTGAGGCTGTGGGAGGTCGATGGCATCATGAGCAGACAAGAGTCACTGGAAAAGACAATATTACTAGAAGCAATTGAAGGCAGTAGGGAAAGTGAAAGACCCAACCTGAGTCTGATTTGAGGAAGGATATCAGGTCTACAAGACCTGAGCAAAGCTGTTAAGGATGGCACATTCAGGGGGATATCCTTTTTTTTTTTTGCACCCTGGCTTTTTACTACCAGAATGAGTCTCAAAGGGGCTTCCAATCGCCTTCCCTTCCTCTCCCCACAGTAGACATCCTGTGAGGCAGGTGAGGCTGAGTGTGCTCTGGCAGGACTGTGGACTTTGCTGAATCCAATAGAGAACCTACCCTAGATTATAACAAACAATTAAACCATTTAACAATGGATAAAGGCGGAAATGCAGTTTATCTTATCTTTTCTTTTAATAGTAATCAAACAACCAAAAGAGGCTCTAGATTTGTACCATTTTCAGTGTAGCGTTTTCATCAGGGGTTGTTTCCTCCTATTACTCTTCTATGAGCATAAAATCATCCAGTGTCATAGTTCCTTTGGTATCCAACTAGTATGTGCTGAGGATCTAGCCCTTCACTAATTCTATAATCTATTATTTTCCACTTAAATTTTAACAATATATATATTGGCCTTTAGGGGAACCTCTTGTGGCGCAGAGTGGTAAGGCAGCCGTCTGAAAGCTTTGCCCATGAGGCTGGGAGTTCAATCCCAGCAGCCGGCTCAAGGTTGACTCAGCCTTCCATCCTTCCGAGGTCGGTAAAATGAGTACCCAGCTGGCTGGGGGGTAAACGGTAATGACTGGGGAAGGCACTGGCAAACCACCCCGTATTGAGTCTGCCATGAAAACGCTAGAGGGCGTCACCCCAAGGGTCAGACATGACTCGGTGCTTGCACAGGGGATACCTTTACCTTTAGGGGAACAGTCTTTTGACTAAGCTTCCCCATACCTTTGAGCTAAAAGGTAACTAGTGAAGGAAACTGCATTTCCACCTTTATTCCTTGTTAAATGGTTTAATTGTTTGTTACAGCCTAGGGTAGGTTTTTTTCTTCTGCTGTTCATTTGGAACCGTTTTTTTTTCGTGCTGTACTCTGAATCCGATAGAAAGGCAGTCAAGGAACGACATTGTGTCTGGTGAGTCTCTGCTGACCATGGAAGTCAATTCAGATGTCCTGAGAACGTGGTGTTGTGGTTTAGACCAGCGGAGTTTAATCTGGAGAACCAGGATTGATTCCCCACTGTGCCCCATGCAGCCTGCTGGGTGATCTTGGGAGAGTCACAGTTGTCTACTGATAGAAATCAAAACGATTCTCAAATTGCGGCTGACTCCCTGATCACCCGCAGAAGAGGAAGAAGAAGAGTTGGTTTTTATGCAGATTCAGCTGCACATGTCGTTGAAAGAAGCGCTATATAACAGGGGTAGTCAACCTGTGGTCCTCCAGATGTCCATGCACTACAATTCTCATGAGCCCCTGCCAGCATTCGCTGGCAGGGTCTCATGGGAATTGTAGTCCATGGACATCTGGAGGACCACAGGTTGACTACCCCTGCTATATAAGACATCCATGCTCATAGATACACATTCTGATGCACATTCATATATGCATTGAATTTACACACGTGATCCAGCAAGGGGTACACAGGCAGGAGCCTGCTTATGCATGAGGCTCTCCTTGGTTGGCTTACAGCAGACTTTCTCAACTCTTTTTATTATTGAGAACCCCCTGAAGTGTTCTTCAGACTTTGAGGAACTCCAGAAGCGATGCAATCCTGAAGAACATGGTTGGGATTTATAGCTGTGCACATGCCCACCTGGGGCCCCTCCCTTTCCCACCCCCTCCCTTTCCCACCCCCTCCAGGTTCGTTATTAACCATTCTGGGAAGTGGGGGAAGCAGGTAGACACAACCATATATGGTCATATCACCTGATACATGTTTAATAAATTTAAAATATATATAAAGATTAATTAACTCCACCCATTTGGGAAACCCTTTCAGGGCCATAAAGAAACAGCAAGGTTTCATGAAAGCCTGGTTGAGAAAGCCTGGCTCAGACCATTTCTGCACTGGGAACTTCGCTGCCCTGGCTCCTGTGTGGGAGCCTAAACCTGGGACGGACGAGGTGCACCAGGCCAAATTCTCCCCCGTGCAGGAGCAGGAAGGGGCAGGGCAATCTGCCCCGGCTCAGACTCCAGCCTGCATCCCACACGAAGCCTCCAGTGTGGAAACGGTCTTAGGGCAGGGGCCAAGTAAAGGTTCCCTGAAATAAATGCTCATGAAAAGGAAGGGGAGGGGTAGGAAAAAGGAGAGACCGAGAGAACCAAAATGAAACCAGCAAAGCTTCCGAAATACAGATGCAGCGTTTATTCCACTGTGCGGCCCAGTTTTTGCAAAGGCTCTTTGGTCATTGCTTTGAATATAATATCCTCAATAATTTAACATACCTCTTGCGATTCATTCACATCTGTGCTGAAGAGTCATACGGTTCTCTCCTAATTTATAACCATACCTGGAGCTAGGAAATCGTAATCTTGTGTAGCAAAGTAGGTCAGGAAAGTTCGTTCTCTAATCATCCTCAATTACTTGAGTTAGGGGAATTGCAGAATATGTCTTCTGAAGGGATGGGAGATTTGCCGACACTGAGAAGGGAATCAGCAAAAACAGGCTAGCTTTTCTGCGATTTCTGTCCCTGGAATGCAGATTACCTGTTTTATCAGTTCTCAGACCAGCTACATCGAGGCAGGCCAGCTGGAGTCCAGCTCCTAACCACGTTACCATCATAACAGGTATAAACCTACACAGCCATGGGGAGCACCCTGCTGTCTGAGTCCAGTGGGTGGAGCTCCGGAGCAGGCCACACAGCGCCCCCCACGGGAGGGAAGGCTGAAGCACCTCCTCCTTTGCACCTTACCTGCAAGCAGATGCGTGGCCAGCAGCACAAGGGAAGAGTAACTCCCGGATGTCATACGTATCACGAGACAGCTCAGGAGACTCCTGGCCCAACTTATGCAACAGATGGCATTTAGTTGAGCCACAGGACTTGCTATTCCCATCTACTAGTCCTGATGTCTTAATTGGAAGTAGATACAAGGTCTGGCCGTAAGCAAGCTTTTGATCAGAGGAAAGCTGCAGGAACTGCTTGTGGGTTCCTACAGTAGAAAAGGAATACTTGATACTGAGGGAAGGCTTGGGGGCCTAAGATGTAGGAATCATCTGGCCACGTCCTGGAGAAGAGGAGAAGAAGAGGAGGAAAAACTGGTCTTTTAGTACCCCACTTTTCACGACCCAAAGGAGTCCCAAAGCAGCTTACAAAAACCTCACCCTTCCTCTCCCCACAAATGGCATCCTGTGAGGTAGGTGGGGCTGAGCGAGCTCTAAGAGAACTGTGAATAGCCTAAGGTTGCACAGCTGGTTGCATATGGCGGAGCGGGGAATCCTGTTCTCCAGATTAGAACCAATTGCTCTTAACCTCTGCCCCATGCTTTCTCTCCTATCCGCTGCTCCCTATCCTATTGTTTACCTAACGTACCACTCCAACAATTGAGGCTTTTGAGCTCTGGTGCTGGAGAAGACTCTTGCGAGTCCCTTGGACTAGTGATCCCCAACCTGTGGGCCGTGGACCACATGTGGTCCGTCGACTAACTGGAGGTGGGCCCCGAAGGACGCCTTCTCCCCCCCGGCCCTTTAATTCATCCCCCCCGGCCCTTTACAACACACTTGGGGTGTCATTGTCTCGTTGCAGAGAAACAAGCTCAGGGTTCCCATAGATTTGTCATTGTCATGAGTTAAAATTTTCATGAAAATAAAATGTTCCTTATGTTCATTGTTGTGGCGTGTCTGTATCTTATTTTGAAGCGATGTTTAAAAACATTAGCATAGCGACCAGAGTCAGAGAGCGTCAGGGCAGTGGGCCTCAGTAAAATTGTCAAGCGTTGACCGGTCCCCGGTGATAAAAAGGTTGGGGACCACTGCCTTGGACTACAAGGCGAACAAACCGGTCAGTCCTAGAGGAGATCAGCCCTGACTGCTCCTTAGAAGGCCAGATCCTGAAGATGAAACTCAAATACTTTGGCCACCTCATGAGAAGGAAGGACTCCCTGGAGAAGAGCCTAATGCTGGGAGCGATTGAGGGCAAAAAAAGAAGGGGACGATGGAGAATGAGGTGGCTGGATGGAGTCACTGAAGCAGTAGGTGCAAACTTAAATGGACTCCGGGGAATGGTTGAGGACAGGAAGGCCTGGAGGATCATTGTCCATGAGGTCGCGATGGGTTGGACACGACTTTGCACCTAACAACAACAACCACTCCATGGGTCAAATTGGATCCTAGCTCCATTGATCCTAGCACAGCTAGGATTGAGTCGGTGGGCCATGCAGAAATCTCGTAGAACCATCCTCTTGTGCATTATTCATGTTGGTGAGGTTAATTTCCCCAGTTCTGTCCATACAGCGTCTGAATGAAACAGATTCTTGTCTAGGTTTTGCAGCCTGAAAAACTGACAAAAGAACCGAGCTACCACTGGGTTATATGTGCTCCATACTGAGTCCCTGGCAGGAATTGTGCAGCTGCATTTTGGACTAGTTGGAGTTTCCAGAGCAGTCTCAAGGGCAGCCCTGCATAGAGTGAGTTGCAGAAGTCTAGTCCAGATGTGACTCTCCTCAGAGACTGCTCTTACTACCCCATCTCAGGTTTTTTTTTCTTTTCTTTGATAGCACATTAACTTCATCATAGGTAAATGTTGCCCCTTCAGGTCAAAAAATGCAGACTGCCCCTGCAGTGACTCCCCTTTAGAAAAAGTTGGACACGCTAAAATTTGGATTTATACAATCTTCTCCAAGAAATAGGAACAAATGTAGAGATGCATTGTTGTTTTTCTTGAGCCAGTGTGGTGTAGTGGTTAAGAGCGAAGGACTCTAATCTGGAGGACCAGGTTTGGTTCCCCTCTCCTCCTCCCCATGAAGCCTTCTGGATGACCCTCCACAAATTGTGATACCAGAGTCCCCCCTCCAAAGCAGCCGTTGTCCCTTAGGGGAACTGATCTCTGTAGTGTGAAGCTCAATTGTAAGATCGGCAGATCTCTAACCCCACCCCCCTGGAGGCTGGCAACTCTAGCAGCCTTGTCAATCCTGTTCATTGCTCTTTGGACAAACCCTAAAAGAAGGCCTTTTTCGGGTCATGTGGCATTTCCGTATGGAAAGTAAAAGTGGATAGCAGCCTAAAAGATGCAGCATATTCCAGAGGTCCAAGTGAGTTCAAGACACAATCATGGGTTATCTGCATAGATCAGGGGTGGGCAAACTGTGGCCCTCCAGATGTCCATGGACTACAATTCCCATGAGCCCCTGCCAGCATTCGCTGGCAGGGGCTCCTGGGAATTGTAGTCCATGGACATCTGGAGGGCCACAGTTTGCCCACCCCTGGCATACTTGCAACAACATCTGTGACGGGAAGTCCATGCTGATCATGGGATCACATCACCTGCACATACAGGTTCTATTTCACTTTGTAAAGATTGTTTTTGCTTGCTCAGACACCCATTTCACAACGATATTCTTGAGGACCTCTTTTTCTTCCATGGAGAGCCCCAGTTTCTTTTGTATTTCTTAAAATACCATTTTGCATCCATTGATAACGTTCTTTCTAGTCGCAGCAATGGCTGATGTTTTCACGGTGCGTGTCCAATTGCCGGAATGTGCAGAATCCATGCCAATAACTGGAGTTTGCTCTCCAGATGTTCTTGAGAACAGGTTTTTGCAGCCTTCTCCGGGTCTGGAACTTTTGACATTGGAAGAGTGCAAAGTTCTGTTTGTGGGAAAAGACACTGAATTTATGCGCCTTCCATTTTGCATGGGACAGCTTTTTTCTCAAACTTTGGTCTGGGGAACCATGAGCATTTCCGCACAGAGGGGAAAAACGCAAGTGGCCTCCTGCTCGCAAATGCGAGATGTTAAACCTCACTTTTGTAGCCCTTCTCACGGGAGATCCCTCCCAGATTTTCCCTCTGCCCCATTGTGGCTTTTTGCTTCCTGAGGAGGCTGTAAGGGAAAGCAAAACAAACTTCTCCCTCTGCTCTTTGGCTTGTCAATCACAGCAAGCCACCAATCACAGCACAGCATAATTATAAGAACAACAATTCATTTTAGCTCAGGTTTCAAGCCTTCCTCCAGGCCAGGGATTCTTCTTGGCATAGTGGTTAAGAGCAGCAGCTTCTAATCTGGCACAATCATAGAATCATAGAGTTGGAAGGGGCCATACAGGCCATCTAGTCCAACCCCCTGCTCTATGCAGGATCAGCCCAAAGCATCCTAAAGCATCCAAGAAAAGTGTGTATCCAACCTTTGCTTGAAGACTGCCAGTGAGGGGGAGCTCACCACCTCCTTAGGCAGCCTATTCCACTGCTGAGCTACTGGTGACCCCCAGTCTGCCTTGGAAGGTTTGACTTAGTAGCCAATTCGAGTCTCATTTCTCAGTTTTTTCTTGAATGAATTATTTTATGGGACTCTGACAACGACAGGCACGGACAGCTGTAAGACGGAGGGCTGTAAGGGTTTCATGTTCTCAGAGGTTTTTGTGTTGCTCAACAAAATGCGGGAAAGATTTGCCTCTCTCAGTCTCCAGTTTCGCTTCTGGAAAACACCTCAGATAAGCTCTTTCAGCGGCAGGTTTGGAAGCTGCACTCCTTTTGTGGTCCCCTTGCAGAATTGTGAAAACCCGTCTGCGGCAGTGTGGCCTTTCTTGTGCCGAGGTGGTTTCTTTTTTTTTAAAGTCCTCCCAGCTTGCATTGATCCCACCAAAGTGGATTTGCATCCTCAGACAAGCGTGATTAACTGCGGATTTCATAATATAGCCACAGCTGCTACGCTGGTGTCAGATGTATAATCTCTCTCTCTTTTTTTGGAGATGGCTCTTTCCAAGAATGGGAGCAAAAACAAAGCAGCCCCCTCAGGAGCTGTCTTTTGGAGATCGCAAAACAATGCCTAAGTGAATTAAGTTGGAGACGCCAAGACGAATTGGCTGTAACGTTTCCCAGGCGGACCTCGTGCAGGGATCGGCAGGCGAGACCACGGAGAGTCAAACTGTCATATCATGGAACCCCCCCCCCCCATCTCAATCAAGGAACAGACTCCATTCAGCCTCTCTGTTTTCCTTCCATTTTGCAGCCTCTGAATATTGCTGCCAAGGAACAATAGCAGCAGGAGATCGCTCTCAAAAGCAGAGGCCACAAATTATTTCCCTGTGTCATTTGCCTGATGCCCGTCATGGCGGCTTCCCCTTCTGTGGGACCTGAAAAGGTCTTGAGCAACCGGGGAGACCAAGGGAAATCCAGGGTTCTTACAAAGAGGCAGGCAACGGCAAGCCAGCTCTGTCCAGTCTTGCCCTGAAAATTCTGTCTCAACTTTTTTACCATTGAGAAAACCCTAAAATGTTCCTCATCCTTCAAGAACCCCCAGGATCTGGTTGGGAAGCATCGCTGTGAACACACCTACTTGGAGCCCTTCCCCTTCCCACCCTCTTCAGGCCCGTCCTGGGTCATTTTAAGAGTGGGGGCAGGTCAACATGACCATATACGGTCTTATCATCTGATAAATGTTTAACAAATTAAGAAATATATTAAAAATAATTAACTCCCACCCATTTGGTTACCCATTGAAAAATCCTGTCCTAAAGGGTCATCATCAGTTGATGGCATCAAGGGAAATCCTGGGTTGAAACTTAGGTCTGTTCCACATACGCTGGATCATGCACTTTCAATGCACTTTGGAAATAGATGTTCCTTTTCTGCAGAGGGAAATCCAGCTGCAAAATCACATTGAAAGTGCATCATCCAACCCCTTTGGAGGCAGGAGGTTTCAACACTGTTCATCTCTTTCCTTGAAAACTTTAAGGCAGGCTTTCTCAACCAGGGTTTCGTGAAACCCTGTGGTTTCTTGACAGCTCTGGAAGGGTTTCCTGGGTGAAAGAGAGTTAATTAATAGTATATATGGTCATATCAATCCTCCCCTAGTGGCCAATGATGGGCCTGGAGGGGGTGGGGAGGGGAGGGACCCCGGGTGGGCGTGTACCCAGCTCTGTTTCCCAACCAATATTCTGCACAATCTCACCTCTTCTGGAGCCCCTGAAGAATGTTTCAGGGGCTTCTCAATGATTAAAAAAAGCTAAGAATCGCCGCCTTAAGGGGTCCCCATAAGTTGATGCCCTTCTCTACCCTCAACCACAAGAATCTGGAAGGCAAGAAAGGTCAGTCTAGACTTCTTCCACCTTGGCCCCATTTCCTTTCTCTGTCCGGCATTCTCTCCGTCTCTGAGCCCTTATCTTGAGCTTTAAGTAGCACTCAGAACAGGGATGGGAGAAGGGAGGGGTAGCTGCAGGGACCAGTCGGGAGCAGGAAGCCAGCTCCAGCCACCTCCAGGCAGAAGCCGCAACTGAGATCACAGCTTGCGGTCATTTGTCTTCATTAGGGAGCAGTCCTTCGCTGGAAGCTCCTGCTTCACCTGCAGCAGTATGGGAGGGATGGGATGGGGACCCCCAACTGCATCTGCTGAAAGAGAATATCAGAAGAGCCAGAAGGAAGCAGGGAAGAGGTAGAAAAGAGATTTACGTATCCAGAGCCCTTCTCGGCCAGGAAATACACTGTGTCAAGCACACCCTTACTCACATGCACATTCCAAATAAAACCCATTGTATGCAGGATTGCACTCATTTCTCATGCTAGCAAAGTTATGCTCAAAATTTTACAAACTAGGCTAGAGCAATATGTGGACCGAGAACTTCCAGAAGTACAGGCAGGATTTCGAAGAGGCAGAGGAACTAGAGTTCAAATTGCCAACATACGCTGGAACATGGAGAAAGCTAGGGAGTTCCAGAAGAACATCTACTTCTGCTTCATTGACTATGCTAAAGCCTTTGATTGTGTGGAACACAACAAATTGTGGCAAGTTCTTAAAGAGATGGGAATACCAGAGCATCTTATTTGTCTCTTGAGAAACCTATATGCAGGTCAAGAAGCAGCAGTGAGAACGGGGCATGGAATCACTGATTGGTTCAGAATTGAGAAAGGAGTTTGGCAAGGCTGTATACTGTTGCCTTGCCTATTTAACTTGTATGCGGAGCACATCATGAGAAAGGCGGGATTAGAGGAGTCAAAAATTGGGATCAAGATTGCAGGGAGAAATATCAACAACCTCAGATATGCAGATGATACCACTCTAATGGCAGGAAGTGGAACTAAAGAGCCTGTTGATGTGGGAGGAGAGTGCAAAAGTTGGCTTCAAACTCAACATCAAGAAAACAAAGATCATGGCATCCGGCCCACTTAATTCCTGGCAAATAGATGGGGAAGAAATGGAGATAGTGACAGATTTTATTATCCTGGGCTCCAAGATCACTGCAGATGGGGACTGCAACAAAGAAATTAAAAGACGCTTGCTCCTGGGGAGGAAAGCTATAGTAAATCTAGACAGCATCCTAAGAAGCAGAGACATCACCCTGCCAACAAAAATGTGTCTAGTCAAGGCTATGGTCTTCCCAGTTGCAATATATGGCTGTGAAAGTTGGACCATAAGGAAGGCCGAGCGTCAAAGAATTGAGGCTTTTGAACTCTGGTGCTGGAGAAGACTCTTGCGAATCCCTTGGACTGCAAGGCAAACAAACCGGTCAGTCCTAGAGGAGATCAGCCCGGACTGCTCCTTAGAAGGCCAGATCCTGAAGATGAAACTCAAATACTTTGGACTCCTTGAAGAAGAGCCTAATGCTGGGAGCGATTGAGTTCAAAAGAAGAAGCGGACGACAGAGAATGAGGTGGCTGGATGGAGTCACTGAAGCAGTGGGTGTGAACTCAAATGGACTCCGGGGAATGATAGAGGACAGGAAGGCCTGGAGGATCATTGTCCATGGGGTCGCGATGGGTCAGACACGACTTTGCACCTAACAACAACAACAACACAGGATTACAAACTTGGATTTGCAAATCAAGGTCTGCAGGCCACAAACCCTAATGCCCCTCACCTCTATTTATTTCAACAGATTAACAAGTACAGCCGATTTCACTATCTCCTTCAAAAACTGAAATCTTTCATTTCCTTCCCCCCCCCCCCCACACACACACACAACAAAAAATGATGAACTTCTAATCCATGTGTCGGTGGTATTTGACTTTCAAGATTTCTGCAACAGAAAAACCTTTAGTTGTTATTCAGAAGGCTTATGCACATGTCTGTTCTTAGCATCAATATCCTTGCTTTATGTTGGATCAGTTGACCATAATTAAATTCACACAAACCTATAGTTACATTGGGACTATGCAACTTCAGGCATTAAAAATATTCTGTATGCACAGGGACCTACCACAACAGGAAGAAATTAGCACATCAGAGAGAAAGATGGTTAGAACCCAACGAACGTTTAGCTCGCAGTATGATAAAAAGCTTTTATTTTGTGAGGAGAAATGATGGGAGGGCACGCAGAAACAGGAATAGGGACAAACTGTCTTTTTGCAATTCAGTTCGTGAATTATGGCTGAACAATAAACGAAACAAATACTAACCAGCTGGTTGGTTCACAAACCAAACTGGTTCGTATTGGTTCGTGAACCCTGCTTCCTGGTTCCTGTGACAAGTGGCAGGACATGTTGCTAAATCCCTACTTGTTATAAATTCACAAACTGCTGCAAACTTAAAATTAATGGAAGTTTCTGGTGGAGCTTTGGTTTGCAAACATCACTTTATGAACCATGAATGGGCTATAGATTGCCATGAACTTTTGTTCCTCCCTCCTCAGACTGTCAAACCCCCTGTACCTGAACTAGTACATTCCAAAGTGGGCTTTACCCAATTGCTACTCTAGTGGTGTAGATCAGTGCTTGGAAGACCAAGTGTGCAGTGGCCTCATATCTGTGAATGTTTCATAAGGAAGATAAATGGGTCCAAAATGTAATGGAAAACAGAAACTGGAAACATCTTACTTGCTTTGATGTTTTGGCAATATCCATTAGCAGGAAAGGAAGGGCCTTGGCTCTGCATCGAACTGTCCGGTCACCAGTTCCAGATCTGATTTATAAAGCCCAGCCTGGCATTGTTACAGGATTAGATAAGCACGCATATTTCACACCTTTGAAAGGGGGTCTGCATTTGAGTAATTGAGGTGCGACCATATCTGTTCTCTCTAAATGTCAGGCTGAAGAGACACCAACGCAGGAGACCAGTGTGGTGCTGGGCAGAACCGTCTTGATTTGCATGCAAGCCGAGGCGGATATTTGCACCCAACACACACATATGCTCCACATAAGCATGTTCAAAAGAAAGACAGGGTGACATAAGCCAGGGTGACATTTTGGTGAGGTTTCGGTTTATAAAACAGCTTAATTCTGTTTATAAGACAGTGTATTATAACAGGGGCAGTCAACCTGTGGTCTTCCAGATGTTCATGGACTACAATTCCCATGAGCCCCTGCCAGCGTTTGCTGGCAGGGGCTCATGGGAATTGTAGTCCATGAACATCTGGAGGACCACAGGCTGGAGGACCACAGGCTGACTACCCCTGTATTATAAGACAGCTTCCCCATACTCAGAGTTCGTTTAGCGATTGCAGCTTTAAACAGTGGTCAAAAGAAAAATGCATAGATCAGCAGTGGCCAAACGGTGGGCTCATGGGAATTGTAGTCCATGGACATCTGGAAAATCACCTTTTGGCCACTCCTGCCCTGTAGTGTTTCTGTACCTTGGCTTCAGTGTTCAGTACTCTCTACCACTAGCTAGAGTCCAGGGGTGGCCAGCTGTACGTCTCCAGATATCCATGGACAACAATTCCCATGAGCCCCTGCCAGCATGCAGGGGGACTCATGGGAATTGTAGTCCATGGACATCTGGAGAGCCACAATTTAGCCACCCCTGGCATAGATGCATTGCTGATAGCACAACTAAGAGCACTTGTGTGTGGTTACACCCCTGTTGATTCTGGAGACAGGCAAGAAAGAGGAGATCATTGTGTGTCTCATGCAAGATGGTACAGAACCATTATGTCATCTTGAGCTGGTTCAGTCTGATTCAAGCAAGCACGAGAGAGAGACAGAGACAGAGAGACAGAGGAGTCCTGCAGCTCCACCTGAATTTCTTCAAAAGCTGGCGTGGGCATGATTTACTTGTGTGTCACAGAGAGGGCAGCAAGCAAGAACCCTGGGGGCAATCTGTGCCCCACCAAACCTTGGCAGGTTTGCCATAAGTTCATGTGACTGAAGAGGATATCCTGTTGGACCAGTTAGACAGAGGGAAATAAAATCACTTCCTCACCAGCTGCTTGATTAAGGTTGAGGGAGGGGGGAGTTTGACTTCCTTTTGACGTTTGCTCTGTCCACTGCCCACACGTTTGCTTACTCATGAATGCAGAGAACAGCAATAAGGTAACTTTCCTGTATGCCCCAGCTGGTGGGGGGGGGAAGCTTGACAAATTAACATATCCTGGAACTACAACCCAACAGATACGTTGGACCTTTGAAAGTGAGAAGCTGAGTGGTTGTTGACAGCATCTACTAGTCCCGATCATAAGATCCTGTGGAACTGCAATCCCCTGGACCCACGGTTACCTCCTCGAGCTGTGACCATTCCCAGGACCATTTCTTTCCAGGTGGCTATCCCAGCTAGGGCTGTGTACCTCGGTGCAGTTTGGCTGCCTCGGTGATCACTGAAGCCCAAAGCAGTGCATAGGAGGCCAGTGCCGTGGCACTGGCCTCCTACACACTGCTTTGGGCTTCGGTGATCACCGAGGCAGCCAAACTGCACCGAGGTACACAGCCCTAATCCCAGCTGGTAGTCAGCCTGGCGTAGTGGTTAGGAGCAGTGGCTTAATCTGGAGATCCGGGTCTGATTCCCCACTCCTCCACCACAGGCAGGCATCTGTGTGACCTTGAGCCAGTCAAAGTTCTCTTACAGCTGTTCCTACAGAGCATTCCTCTTAGGGGTCTCTCAGCCCCACCCACCTCCCAGGGTGTCTGTTGTGGGGAGAGGAAGGGATTGGTGAAAAGCAGGCCACCTTCTTCTTCTTCTTCTTCTTCTTCTTCTTCTTCTTTTTCTTGGCCATGCAAATTCCAAGTACTGAACTGTATCCAAACGCAAGCTGTGTTCTTTAAACATCTGCACTGGAATGGGTGGTTAGCTCAAATTGGACGGGATGTCTTTTCCAGGCAATTTCATCTCTTGTTGTCTGACCATATTGTAGGATAAACCTCCAGATCGTAGAACTGGCTTTGAAGGTTCTTGCCACATGAACTCTTTACTGCTGGAACACACATGTATATACGCATGGGAGATGTTCCAAAGCACACTCTCCAAGCCTTCAAAAGTGAAGACAGTGGAAACCAGGCAGGGCATTTCCTGTGGTGGCACCTCATCTTCGGAATGTCCTCCCCCTTGAAGCTTTTTATGTTACTGACTTTTTATTTGTTTTTTTTTACTTTTGTAAAGCTCTTGTTTTAAAAATGGTCCAATCAACAGCTCAAAAAAAAAACAAAAAGGAAGAGGAGAAAAAAATCTGAGCAATCCAGTTTTTCTTCTTAGTGTGCAGAGTTAAACTCTGCAATTTGGAGGAGAAAATCCCAAAAAGAAGATCGGTGCAGCGTGCAGGAATAGGATTCAGTAAGCATCGAAATTAAACTGTAAATGCAGAAAGCACCCAGGGATGCAGAAGACAGATTTCCTGCTCTCCCTATCCCCCGCCACCACTTCCTCATGCTCAGCCTTCCCATGTAAAAGGCTTCGTTTCAGGGAGATTTACTATGGAGTTCGCTTCACTCTATTAAATAGGTGTGGGTGTTTGCTTAAATCAACTTTCAAGCATAAACAAATCGTGACAGGCTGTTCAAACAAGCTTCGGAAATAAGTCTATATTAGGAGGTTGGAGAAAGCACCAAAGAGGAAGGAAAGGATAATAAAATAGTTATTTAGAATACAGTCTGTAGTACAGAAACCATAATGTGAAACACTGACCTCCTTGTCACAGATCTTTTCCATACCAGGAATCCGGCCCAGCACAGCACTCATCCGGTCGCAGGGCTAATGTCCACTTCTGCACAACATCAGCGCCGGATCGGGGCGGTCCCAGGCCTGGTGCAACGCAATATCTCATTTGCCCTGGGCCTGTGTTGCACCAGGCCCTAAACCACCCTGGACGGGCACCAATGTCGTCCAGAAGCAGAAATTAGTCCTGCAACCGGATGAGGCTGGATTCCTGGTGCGGAAAAGGTCACAATTTAAGCAAGAAAGTGGCTTTCACGCTTTGCATTTTCAGCTGAAGTTTCTTAAGCTACATGTAACGCAAAACTGTTAAGGTTGTGTTTGGGCACGACCAGACATGATGGCATCCCTGCGCCTGATCCGGGGACCCGCTGCTTGGTGTGGTGGTTAATCTGGAGAGTCCGGTTTGATTCCCCACTCCTCCACAAACAAGCAGCTGGATGACCTTGGGCTAGTCACAGTTCTCTTAAAGTTGTCTCACAGAGCAGTTACCTTAGAGCTCTCTCAGCCCCACCTCCCTCACACGGTGTCTGTTGTGGGGAGAGGAAGAGAAGGTGATTGTGAACAGCTTTGAGACTTCTTCAGGTAGTAAAAAGCAGGGTATAAAAACTAACTCTTCTTCTTTTCAAGTGCCCTGTAGCTGTTTCAGTACTGAAAATGGTGGTGCGGGGGGGGGGGGGGGGAGGGGGACAAGTAATTCATCCCACCAGGCTGTGAGCCTGATCAGAACAAGGCCCTTGTGGCATTTTTGAATGCCTCCTTTAGCTTCTAAAATGGCAGCTGCATCTCTTGCCTGGATCCAGGGAATTATGTCAGGTTATCTCTCTGTGTCACTGCAGACCACCCCACTCACCCTCCGTACCCCTTCACTGTCAAGTTTTCCCGTTCTTCCCCAGACCTCCTGTCTATCTCCTGAGCAGACGCAAAGCTTTTTCTATAATGTCCCCTTGACTTTGGAGCGCTCTCCTCGTTGAGACTCTAAATTCTATTAGGCACCAGGCTAAAATGTTCCTTTTTGTCCAGGTTTTTAACGGAGGAAGTCCCTCTCTTTTAGCTGTTTTTATGGTCTGCTTCTCTCTTGTTTTATAAAGTCCACTTTGAGGTGCGGAATGTTGCTTTGTGCTGTTTGGAAGGCCCCCTCTTGCTCTCGTGTTTATCACTGCTCATCCCTCCGTCCCTGTTTTCATGATTTTGTGCTATTAGCACTGGGAAATGTGTTCGAGGAGGAAAGAGAATCCATCTCATTGTGCCCCATGGCTGCTTCTCAATAAGTCCTGTGTTTGTAGGAAATTCTGCACTGAATGTTAGCATCTGCATTTGTGATGATTTGCATTTCCTCAGTGTTTTCAATTGCCCTAATCAGCATTGCAATCTCAATTTACTTTGGCTTTCCAGGAGCTGGTCTGCTTTCTGTTTTAATAATGCTATTCTGCTCACTGCCCATAACAACGCTGATTGAAAACATCGGAGGCGAAGTCTCTCGTAGGAGCATCAGAGTTGACAATGCTTGCTCGCAGACCACCCATCAGCCGCCTCTGCAGATGTTACATTGGCATGCCTCTCATGCGAACCAGGAGCTGGCCAGTCACAGGTTGCAGGAGCAGGATCACATGTTTGCACGATCTTTCCATGGAAAAACCACTGATTTCCCTATTCACAGAATATAGCAATTATGCTCCCAGCCTAATGCCTGCATGGAAGACCCATGCATTGCTCAATTCAGCCCATTGCACTCCAGCTGATGGCATGAATAGAATGAGAATGTTATGTCGGAGGGGGAGGGAATCATTAAACCATTCAAATATAGATATGAGGGACCCGTCAGCACATGGACAGAGGGTAGCAATAGCAGAGAGAACATCAAACTGCTGACAACTCACTTGGAGAGGACCACAGGGAGCGGTCCTCTCTCCTATTTTATTCAACATCTTCATGCAAACTGGTATGGAAGCTCAGGCTGGGTTGTCATCAACATGCAGATGACACCCAGCCCTTCCTCCTGATGGACGGCCACCCTGATTCTCCCCCAGAGGCATTAGCCAGCTGCCTGGAAGCAGTGACGAGGTGGCTCAAGCAGAGTCATCTGGCGCTCAGTCCTCCAAAGGCAGAGGTCCTGTGGCTGGGTAGGAAGGGCACATGCGAGGAAGCAGCACGCCGGCTGGTCCAGAATGCAGCTGCCAGGGTTCTCAGAATAACACCATGCAGGTCCCACATTTGGCCCATCCTTCATCAACTGCAGTGGTTACCAGTCGAGTTCCGGATCAGGCTAAAGGTTCTGGTAATTACCTTTAAGGCCACATGCAGTCAGGGCCCCGTGTACCTGAGGGACCGCCTCTCTGCCTACGCTTTGCCACCGCCAACCAGCTAATGATCCCTGGCCCAAAAGAAGCCCGCTTGGCCTCAACCAAGACCAGAGCCTTCTGTGTCCTGGACCCCACCTGGTGGCATGAGCTCCCGGAGGAGGTCAGATCCCTGACGGAGCTAAAAGAGTTCCACAGGGCCTGCAAAAGGGAGCTCTTCCGCCGGGCATTTGGTTGAGGTTGACTGGAATCAGCAACACCCACAGGGCCCCTGAACCTCCCTCCCAGGAATCCATCCAATCTGAACCATGGACCTGTTCAATTATTATCCTGATTAGACTGTTATTTTTGGTTGTGGTTGTTATTGTTATCATTGTTGCAGTTCATCTTATATTTGACAGAGAAACGAAGCTCTATGTACTGTTTACGTTCCATGTGAACCGCCCTGAGCCTTGGGAGGAAAGCATATGAATGAATGAATGAATGAATGAATTAATGAATTAATGAATTAATGAATTAATGAATGAATGAATGAATGAATGTTTTATGTACTGCTAAAATGCAGCAAATTATTAAAGCTAATTTTTTTTTCTAATTTGCTAACATTTCTGCGGACAAGTCAATTTTGATGGGGTTTTCCCTTCGTCTGGGTTGCATGCATGTGTTTATAATTTGAGTTCTCATCATCTGATCTTTATGCTTAAAACCCAGAATGAGGATTAATCTCCAAATTAAAGCGAACAATTCCCTTGGAAGAAACGGCTGTTTCAGAGGCTGGACTTTACTGCATCGCGCCCCACCCCTCGCCCGGCTCTTCCTCCAAATTTCCAATCATTATCCCACCTAGGGTTGTCAGCTCTGGATTGGGAAATACCTGGAGATTTGGAGAGGGGGATGGAACAATCGCACCACTTCTGGGGTTTCTCGAAATGTTTGAGGGGTTTCTCAACATTAAAAAAATCGAGACAGGCTGGATTAAAAGCACGTGGAGAGAAACCAGACATCCGTGGGGAAAGCCAGGTCACGCCAGGTTCTGTTCTTGTCCATTAATAGTTTGATGAGGTTGATATAGTGCTGTCCCGATGACGTTGGTTTACTAATGCTTGGTGCGTGCTCCGCAATGCAAGTTTGATCTCTTCTCTCCCCCCCCCCCTTTTCTCTTTCCCAGGATGCCTTTGTGGAGCTGTACAGCACCAACATGCGGCCTTTGGTCGATTTCTCATGGCTGCCCCTGAAGACCATCTTGAGTCTGGCTGTCCTTGGCGCATGTATCACCCTCGCTGCTTACCTTGGGCATAAGTGACTCCCGCCAACTTGTGCAGGGCTGCTGGGAAAGCACCCTTGCCCCTTTGAACTGAACCAAGAGGGGGGAAAGGAGTAAAATAATATGGGGTATTTTTTTTCCCTTGTAGCATAATGCTATTATTTTATGAGCCAAACGGCTTTCTACCTAAATATTAAATCAGCTATTACTGCCAAAGGGAATATTCATTTATTTTTTACATGTCAGCAGAAGAGTTATTTATTAAAGATATTAACCCACTATTTTCCTGAAACGCCGTACGCTCTACAAAAGGACAGCATCCGTTGCAGTGACGTCCTAAACTCTTGGTGTTCTAGCGTAACTGGACAGACTGTTTTATGCTAAAGGAAGGGGGAAGAGACGCAGAGACACAATCACGGACTCATAGGAAAGGCAGTCCGTGGGTTGCTATGCACGTGGAAGGTTCAGCCTAAAAATCAAGCTTGGAAGAGACGAGAGTGATTTCCAGCCAGTAATGCCAGTCGCCACTCAACATGGTACCCATCCAGTCGTAAACGCCAGATTAAGGCCAGTGGCCCACGAAGCTCTGTAGTTTGTCCCCAAGAGCAGACACGTGGTCATTGGAAGTCTTCCTTTACAGAACAACATCCCGGACTATCGTTGTGTACTACTTGTGAAGCATCACATTCCATTCATCATTGGAAGGGGGCCGTTAAATCCCCCTCGAATGCAGTGATTTCCGATCCCGAAGTGAAACGTTTTGGAATTGCAAGGTATTACCGGTTCAGTATGTTCGTCATCGGTAACGTTGAAGTTACAACCATCAGGAAACCCTAACCATAAGTGCCTGTGTCTACCCAGCAGGACTGGCGTCTTCTGGAAGTCCTGATTCACATCGCCTCGGCAGTAGGAGTGTGTTCTCAGCTGATCCTGTTTCATCTACTGAATTGTTTTGGAGGGGTGGATCTTGAAAGTTTGCTTGGGTTGCTCAGTAATATTTCAAAGTCTAAACAGGTTCTGCTACATTGGGCGTTCTTCATCAGAATGAACATCAGAAGTATGGTCATTGTTTCCCATACAGAGCTTTATTTCCTCTTCAGCTTCCCCGTAAAGCAGGGGTAGTCAACCTGTGGCCCTACAGATGTCCATGGACTACCATTCCCATGAGCCCCTGCCAGCATTCGCTGGCAGGGGCTCATGGGAATGGTAGTCCATGGACATCTGGAGGACCACAGGTTGACTACCCCTGCCGTAAAGTATTACATCCTGTTCATTTCATAAGACCAACTTGGAAAGAAAAGAAGCTAACCAACCACCCAATGCCTCCTTTTGGACCGACTCTATATTTTAAAGGTGTTTGGTGTCACTTGTACGGAAACCTAAGAAGGGAGAGGGGGATTCCTATTTAAAATTGCTTTAAATAAAATGAATGCAGAGTACTTAACATCTGAGAGTTCGGGGGGTAGATTCTAAACCTGTACGTTGAAGTAGACTGCCTAAGAGCCAGCTTGGTGTAGTGGTTAAGAGCGACAGGCTCTAATCTGGAGAACCGGGTTCGATTTCCCACTCCTCCTCCACATGCAGCCAGCTGGGTGACCTTGGGCCAGTCACAGTTCTCTTAGAGCTCACTCAGCCCCACCTACCTCACAGGGTGTCTGTTGTGGGGAGAGGAAGGGAACGGTGTTTGTAAGCCGTTTTGGGACTCCTGCAGGTAGTGAAAAGCAGTGTGCAAAAAAACAGCTTTTCTTCTTCTAAGGCAGGGGTAGTCAAACTGCGGCCCTCCAGATGTCCATGGACTACAATTTCCAGGAGCCCCTGCCAGCGAATGCATGGAATTGTAGTCCATGGACATCTGGAGGGCCGCAGTTTGACCACCCCTGTTCTAAGGGGCTAGAGAACTTCCGAATCACTGCAGGTGACCGGAGGCAATTGGAGGCAGGAATTTGGGGGGGGGGGGGTTAACAGAGGGTGAACTCTGTCTCTTAAGCAGGAGAATGGGAGGGATAATCTTGCCCAGTCATTTACTCCAAGATTTCCATCACTTGAGATGAAGGTACCTAGTTCTTTGAGAAGGGCAGCTTAAGGGAGGATCCGGTCCAACACTGAGGTTCTGGATTAGCCAGGAGTGACAGTTCATTGAAATCAATAGCCAGAATCACAGCTCAGGCTCCTCCGCACCTTCTTGGGGCTTTGCCAGTGACTGGCCTTGTTATGCTGCTTTTCAAACTCCATTGTATTCTGCTCCAGAGAGTCTCCCAGTCTTCATGAGCATCTTCATGAAGGAACTGAGGGAACTGTAGCCAGAGAACACCAAAAGTCTTAGCGCCCACACAGAAGAGAACCATGACTGGGTTTGTCGTATACCAGCATGGGAGTTTAGAGCAGGGGTGGCCAAATGGTGGCTCTCCAGAGGTCCATGGACTACAATTCCCATGAGCCCCCCTGCTATGCTGCCATGCTGGCAGGGAGGTTCATGGGAATTGTAGTCCATGGACCTCTGAAGAGCCACCGTTTGGCCACCCCCTGTAGAGCAGGGGTAGTCAAACTGCGGCCCTCCAGATGTCCATGGACTACAATTCCCAGGAGCCCCTGCCAGCGAATGCTGGCAGGGGCTCCTGGGAATTGTAGTCCATGGACATCTGGAGGGCCGCAGTTTGACTACCCCTGCTGTAGAGGATCAGAACAGTCAGTATTTTGGCAGTTCTTAGTAAACTTTTGGAAGGAATTTAAACCCCATAAGGGCAGAAGACAGATGTGGTAGACAGGATTGACTTCTGTGAATTTCCATCTTAAAAAAAATATATTTCCAAACAATGGTGGGTTTTTTTCATGTTTATAAAAGTGTAACGAAACGTAATGAATTATTGTGGATCTTCGCAGTAAACATCTAGCAAAGTCATAGCCAACAAGTGTTTAAAATGTCATAGCATAAAAAAGAAAGAAAGGGAGTAGACTGGATGGATCGTAGGGTTGCCAACCACCACCTGGAGATCTTTTGCTATTCCAGTCGATCTCCAGGCAATCAAGATCAGCTCCCTTTTGAGAAAATGGCTGTTTGGAGGGTGAATTCAGGGGCATTGTACCCCACTGAAGTCCCTCCTCTCCTCAAACCCCACCCTCTCCAGTCCCCCCCCCAAAAAAAAACATATTTCAGGTATTTCCCAGAGTTGGTAACCCTATGACTCAAAGCTAATTTCCTTGGCTTGTGGCATTATAAGCAAGCAAAAGAGTTCTACTTACGAGGGAATGTATGATTTTTATTGCGAAGATTGTAGTTTTTCTCATGTCTCCAAAGCTGCTTTGAAAAACGTGGCCGTAACTCACTGAGATGTCGATCGTGTGCTGCTTCCCCTCTTTTCAGGGGAGCTCACGCAGGAGACCTTCCCAGTGGTCTGAGAGGTCACGTGGTTTACGCATCTCTGCATTATTTGTAGCTGCTTCCTAGCCCTTGCGCCAAACATTTCAAGAGCAACAGTAAAGTAAGCTCGTGTGTGGAATAGACACTTGTCAAGGTATTCGCTAGAACTCGTGCTCCTAGGAACCAGGTAATATCTGTGTGGTGAAGCTGCCAGTTATTAAATTAATTGCTGTTCCTATACGTTAAGACTTGGCATTTCTAAAGAGCAATGCTGAGAAAATCTAGGCGCATCAGAGTCCCATGGGAACTGAAGCGTGCCTTACTTTTCCCAAACTGTCCCCGGTGTAGATAGAGATAAAAAGACATTATGCAAGGAAACAGCCACTTCCGTGCAAGCTCGGTGAAACAAGGTGAGAAATGCCACAAAGAGCATATCTATGCAGTGCACCAGTGGTGCGCCTGTACATTCCATTCACCCGTGAAGGCCCACTAGACAGGTGTTTCGTGACGGTGTGCATGTAGCCGTCACTTAACAGCCGGTTCACACATGTCTACCCATCACTTAGTGCCGTATCACTGGCGGTACATTTCTAAGCGGAGTGCCCCTGGTTTATGCCCCCAGTGGTCTTAGGAAGCTGCAGTTCTCCTTATGATGGCCTGTTGGTGTCTCAGCACTTAATGACTCCTATGCAGTGAGGTGTATCTGTGCCCATCAACTCCTTGGGCTTAACCCGGCATTCCCCAACATGGTGCCCATTTTTGCCATTGTTTCCATAAATCACGTAGCCAGGCCTGGGCTTCCTCCAGTTCGGCGGCATAGGAAGAATCTAGGAGGAATCAGCTTTCTGTCTTCAGGAAGCACCCGTGCAGGGATAACCGCCTCTGTTTTTGGAGGTTGTTGGTCATGTCACTCCTCAACATGTTGTCGTTGACACTGGGCCCCACAGTCGCCATTTTGTCATGGTGCCCACTCCCTGTTCCCAATGCACTCGTAGGCTCACCGTGTTTGGGGACCTCTGGCTTCAGTGTGCAAACTCCACACCAAATTGTCTGCAGCTCAGAGGTGTGACCTGTGCCCCCACCCACACCCCAAGTATCCTTTGCATCAGGATCAGACAATGTGGAATTTCTGTCTGTGCTTTAATTGGCGATGGTTCATCCATGTCTCACAATACAGCACTGTCACAGGCCCGCATCTTGTAAACTGGCCCGTTCAGTTCCGTGGAGAAGGCTACTCTGGAACGCTCTCGGGGGCAGGAAAGAGAGGAAATGAACGAGAGAGCCGCTGGCAATGCCAAGATAGGGCATGGGCCAGTAGGAAAGCTGAGTCACTCAAATTGGAGTTCCTTCCCTGTGAAGACCAACTTCCTTCTCCGTGAAGACCATCCTCCTTCCCTGTGAAGACCAACTTCCTTCTCCGTGAAGACCAACCTCCTTCCCTGTGAAGACCAACTTCCTTCTCCGTGAAGACCAACCTCCTTCCCTGTGGAAGACCAACTTCCTTCCCCGTGAAGACCAACCTCCTTCCCTGTGGAAGACCAACTTCCTTCCCCGCTCCCATTTTCACTGTGGCAATATCTTTGGGCAAACATAGACTCAGGTGTTGTGCTTTCTACTTCTGTAGGGCAGAACACCCACAGCAAGCCCTATGCTCGCTGGATCATTCCTAACAGTCAATAGAACAAGCAGCTGAGCTTTAAGCAACTGCTTTCAATTGACTGGCGGGGGGGGGAGGGTAGAATACTATGCACAGTCCAAGGGGGAGAATAAGGGGGACAATAAGAGCAAAGGTATTTGTGCAAAAAGTTCCTTAATAGAAACTGAACATTTGGCTTGGGGGAATTTGTTCACCTGTCAGACAGACATCCTGTCTCTTATGCACCTTTAAATATATCAACACCTTTTTGTCCCCTTGTGTTTTTTTAAATACAACCTTCTTATGCACCATTATCTCAGAACAGAGGTTTGAAAAGCTGAGTTCTCGGGCAAAAGAGAGTCCTGTTCCCAGGTCGAATCCCGGGTTCCAAAAAGCATCCTTAATTTCTCCAGTGGCCATGAACTCTTCGTCGTAAACTGTGGCTTATGGTCCTCAGATCCTTGCTGTAACAAAGGTTTTATTTTTTAACGAAAGGTTTACATTGTCCCCCCCCCCCAAAAAAAGATGTTATAAAGAAATATTTTAAAAGCCTGTGCTGCTACAGCTCTCTGATGATCTGAACAAAGTTTTATTATGTTGTACCTCCAAAACGCGAGTTTTAACAATCTGCTTTCGATGGAATCAGAAGGGGTTGTATTTCCAATTCTCGTGGCAGACGTGGCCATGGGGTGCCTTTTTGTGCCCGTCTGCTGGCACTTAACTGTAAGCCAGAGAGATCCAGGCAATTCTTGGTGATCTTTATCCTAACCAGAGGACCCCACGTATTTCCCTGTTTGCTCCAGAATTGTACAGTATTGTGGCTGCACTCGCTATAAAGATATCGCTGATATTCATTCATGATTATACATATTTAGAGAGAATGTATATAAAAGCTTGAACTTGTCCTTCCCTTCATCTGCCTTTCCTGTCCTTTTTTCTCTGATCCGTTGCTCGAGGGGGAAGAAAAACCTGTCAAGCACAGACCGAACCATTTATGCAACACTTTTAACGTTCCTTGTGCTTTACCATTCTCACCGTGTTCCCCCACCCCACCACAACCTAAGGAAAGAGACAGTTATTAGGCCCTCTTTTGTGGATGGGAAAGTGAGACGCTGAAGGTTACAGAAGAGTTAAGCATTGCATACCGTTCCAGAAGGATTGCAGTGTTTCAGTGTGGCCTGGAGAGCCACTTTCCTGGGAAGGGGCCATTGTAGCCATCTGGTCCAACCCCTGCTCAAGGCAGGATCAGCCTAGAGCAGCCTCTCTTGACCTATTTTTACCATTGGGAAACCCCTGAAACATTCTTCAGGCTTGCCTCTCCTTCCTCTCCCCACAACTGGTATCCTGGGAGGGAGGTGAGGCCGAGAGAGCTCTGAGAGAAATTGCTCATTGAGAACAGCTTCTAACAGGACTGTAGCTAGCCCAAGGCACCTAGCCGATCCTTACTGCCCTTCCACGCAACTTCAAATTGCCTCTGTGCGGTTGAGCCACGATAGGTTTCCTGACTGGTCGGAATTGGCATCCTGACCTTATACTAATTTCTGAAACTCTTTGTTGCAGTCAAGTCTTCCTGCCAGAAACAGGGATGCCACTTTGGTATTGCTCTAACACCACTCTTGGCTGCAGTCATAGGCAGTCCTCTTGTCTGGGATGTCCTGAAGCTAGTGGCAGGGCCTCATGGGAATTGTAGTCCAGGGGCATCTGGAGAACCACCGTTTGGCCACCCCTGATATAGGCCAATTTCATCAGATCTCAGAAGCTAAGTAGAGTTGATACTTGGAAAGGAATCCGCCCAAGGAATACTCTCCAGATGAAGGCAGTGGCAGACCACCTTTGGTCTTGCCACGAAAGCCACGAAAGCCCCTTGCTGGGGTCTCCATAAGTTATTGGGGGTAGGCAGACCATGGTTCTCCAGATGTCTATGGGCTGTGCCTGTGCTGGCAGGGGCTCATGGGAATTGTAGTCCATGGATATCTGGAGAGCCGCAGTTTGGCCACCGCAACCGCAAATCAACTGCAGCGTGATGACACTGCACAGATTATAGGATCTAGGAAGAGTGGCACATGATATTTTGGATATTTTGGATTTGTATCCACCCCCACGTATGGTTCCTGAGTCTCAGGGTTGGCCAGAAGCATTTTCTAACACAGTCCTTGAACTCTTCCCTCCACCGAAGGGTTATGCAGCTTTTGAATTTGTCAGGCCCTTCTCCCGTTTTGGCGAGAGTTACGCCATCGCAGACTTCATTCCGCTCGATCCCCAAAGTGGCCTGATGCAACTGGCTTCATGTAGGTACTAATTTCATTTACCTGTATTTTTAAAAAATAAAAACACCACCCTATATGTTGTTGATGCCACGCATTTGGACTTGAATCTTCAGACTTTCCCTAAATGGTTTTACCGTTCAAGAAACTGACTAATTTCCCATTTAATGTAAGACGTAGGTAGAACATCCATCGAAGCCAGATTGCCAAGAATGAACATGAGGGATGAGTGCCATCTTTGCCTGCCATGCGCCAGGTTGGCTTCTGTGGGGATGCTGAAGTGGCTGGTCGCTCTGGTCCCATTCAGCACTTGCATTGGTCTGAAAGAATTGCCGTTTGTTTGCACCAGTAGGGAGGCCAGAACGATTGGGAACAATGATATTTTCTTTGGGGCTGGATGACGGTAAAGAGGGAAGGACTGAAAGAGATGGTGACGTAACCGTTATTTTTTTAATAAAAATATATGATGAGACCTAACGCTGCTTCATCCTTGTATGGAATCTTCCGACCACATTAAAATGCTCCTTTAATCCTGCAAAGTTGTCTGCTTTTTTTCCCCACTCTATGAAAACATGGTGTACACCAGGGGTAGTCAAAGTGTGGCCCTCCAGATGTTTATGGACTACAATTCCCATGAGCCCCTGCCAGCATCTGCTGGCAGGAGCTCATGGGAATTCTAGTCCATGGACATCTGGAGGGCCGTAGTTTGACTACTCCTGGACACAATCCACCCAGCCCCTGAGTGCAACACATGCACACTAAGTATGCTGGTACAGTTCCTCCTCCTCGTTTCTACCTAGGCGCATGCGCAAAACATGCATAGAGACAGCATGAAGGGATATCCAGAGTGGTTAAAGGTATAAATGTTTTCCACCTCACCAGCCAATAATTTGCACCATGGACAGAGGAGAGAGCCATGGGGCCAAGAATCATACATTGGACTCTGATACCCCCTAGCATCTTTTCACATGACCTGCACATGTGTAGGAGGAGAAAGGCTATTGCATGCAGCCTCTGTACCCACTGCAGGAGTGGATCATGGCCACCTCTCCTACCTTCTGCATGGAGTTCATTTATCGCCATTGTTGTTGTACTAAGCAGGACTAGTCTGTGTTTTTAGATGATGCACGTAAAGGTAAAATTAGTGTACCTATCTGTTCCCTCTTAATAAAACAGTAAGAGGTGTTGGGGTGGGCTGTGTCCGTGATCAAAACTCCTGGATTGGCCCCTTGGCCCCGGACTGACAAGCGGAGAGGCCAATCGGAAGGTGCGAAGCCCTCACCAGGACAGACCAGAGTTCCAGGGCAACCAGGAGACGTGGCTGCCAGTCTGCTCCTGACCACCGCAGGGAGCCTCTGACAGGCCCTGACTGAGGGGAGGGAGGTATTTCCTAGAGCAATACAGGGGAGCCTGAGGGCCTTCCTTTTGAGGGGGAGGGGAACTTTCCCCTTCTGCCAAACAGTTGGCTGACAGAGGGCCACAGACAAGCCCCTTCTCACTTAAAATACTGTTCTGGCTGGGGGTTGGACACAGCCAAGCCATGTTTTTTTATCTGCAACTCTCTGCAGATTTGAGGCCACTGCACAGCATTATTCTGCAGATGAAACTGGTTCTGCAGACGAAACTGGTCTCCTGTTTCATCTACACAACAACCCTGTACAGTAGGCCTCAAGTCTTTCAATTCAACAACAACCTGTGTGGGAAGCCTTAAATGTGTCTTCTCTACCACAACCCTGTCCAAAGTAGCCCTTTCTGCCTGGGGAGCTGATCTTTATTCTCTGCAGGTACGCTATAATTCCAGGAGCTCTCCAGGCCCTACCTGGAGGTTGGCTACCCCTGGGTTGGAAATATTCCTGGAGGTTTGGAGGTGGGACTTCAAAATCGTACAATGCCTCAGAGTCCAGCCTTCAAATGAGCCATTTTTGCCTGCAGTTGGTAGGGAGTGGTGCAGGAGTGTCCCTCCTGGCCTATGGGTTATGACCAGCCCTTACCAGCAACTGTTTGTATTCTGGGGCGCAGACAGGCAGACCAGCATCAGTCCTGTGAGTCTGGAAAGTGCAGGAAGATCTAAATAAATATTTACAGCCTGAAACTGTAAATAGTGAACAACTAAATGGGTGGAGACACGTGGGAACTGACTTGACTTTTTCCAACCTTGGCCTGGCAAATAAAAAACCAGTATAAAAAAAAACCTTACTAAGGTCAAGACTGCTGTGCACAGAGAGTCTTCCTCTTAGTGTTGCTAGCTTCCATGTGAGGCTCTCTACCCCCTCAAGGGGTGTTTCCTATGGGGAGAGGAAGGGAAGATGATTAGAAAATGCTTTGAGACACCTGAGGCCTGCTGGTTCGCTGTGGCCCATTCCCAGTTCTCTCAGACCTCTCACAGTCCCACATAACTCACAGGTTGACTATTGTGTGGAAAAGGTGTTTGTAAACTGCTTTGAGACTCCTTTGGGTAGTAAACAACAGAGTACAAAAATCCATTCTTCTAAGGAGCAACCATGAAAGAAGCATGTGGGCACATAACATTTTATCAACAGTGAAAAAACAGGGTGGACACCTGTGTACTGTCACTACCCCATGTGTATTAGGGCAGAGGGGCATTTCGGTGTCTGTGTCCCAATTCACACAAGAAGGGAAATGATGCAGAACTGGGGGGGGGGAATTGGTTGCCATGTAATCTCCCCCTAAGAAGAGTCTCCAGTCTGATTTTCCCTTCACATATCTGAAGACATGGCTCTGGAAAGCTCATCTGTAACCACTATGCCGCAATTCCCAAAGGTCAGTCCTCTCCCACACTCAACTAACATTCCAGACCACAGGTTCTTGACACCCATATCTCCACCCTCATTTGCCACCACGCCACCACAACCTCCCACACAACACACATGACAACCCCATGCCCTTACTGACTGGACAACTCCTCCTCTTTTCCCACTGCCAAGCTGGTTGAGAAAGCCTGAGATGACATCTTCTCTTTTTTGGCTTGATGCTTGTCCTTGTGCTGCCATGAAACAGTCCATAAGTTCAGCTGATTTTCTGAGAGGAGGGTAAAAAACCAAAGTGCACACTGAGAATGTGGTTTTCATTTTAAGGATCTTTCAAATCGGATTACAGAGAACGAGAAGCGTCTGCCCTGTATATTTTAAATTTTCCCGCCCTGCTTTTCTCCTCTGTGCACAAAACATTCAAAACACGCAATAGAGCAGGGGTAGTCAAACTGCGGCCCTCCAGATGTCCATGGACTACAATTCCCAGAAGCCCCTGCCAGCAAATGCTGGCAGGGGCTCCTGGGAATTGTAGTCCATGGACATCTGGAGGGCCGCAGTTTGACTACCCCTGCAATAGAGAAACAGAGGCAGCAAGTCTGTCCACTACAACAAATAGCCAATAGGGGATGCCAGTCGGCCAGCTGCAGGCCCCGTAACACGGTCAAGTCATTTTGTTCTCAAAGGCTCTTTCCCACAAAAGTTCTGTTCTGTAGTGTGCTCTGCAAACCTGATGGGCAGGTGCCCCCGTCTCTACACACAGTAGATTAGGGTTGGCCCAAGTGTGGCTCTCCAGATGACCATGGACTGTGCTGATGGCAGGGGCTCATGGAATTGTTGTCCACGGACATCTGGAGAGCCACAGTTTGGTCACCCCTGCAGCTGAGTATTCCACAAAAGTGCCGCAGTGATGGAAATGGTTCATACCCAGACTCTGGGTGTTTGCTCCAACCTGCTGGAGGGCCCAGCCAACGAAGCATGGGGCATGAGCGGAGGGACAGTGCCACATGCAAGTGCAGAGCTCTGTGCCTGCATGCGGGCGCCAGCTGGTGTGCCGCCGATGCCCCTCCCCTCCCATGCCACAGCGCTGGCCACTTCAGGCTTCAGTGATCGCCGAAGCACACCGGAGCGCACAACCCTGAAACATATACTCTGAACCTTGCTCTAAAACAGGGCCAAAACCCACTAACATACCAAACTCTGGTTTCTGACAGTGTTTCCTTAAATAATTGCCTAATGATGGAAATGAATCCACACCATTAATTTTACTGGGTGCTTTCAATCATGCATCCTGGGTGTTTTTGAAACTGAAGAATTTAATCAGCTTTAGAAAATACAAGCAGGGCGCCCGCAAGGACCCACGGGGGTACATTGCTTGGTCTCTTCTTTTGCTTCCTTGCCTTCCCCTTTCCCCCAAAGGGAGGATGCTGCTAGGCCTGGCCCTGATGAGACCCCCTCAAAGGCCAAAAAGGCCAGTTTGGTGTGGTTAAGAGCAGAAGACTCTAATCTGGAGAACTGGCTTGGATGTCCCACTCTTCCTCCACACACCGCAGCTGGGTGACCTTGGGCTAGTCACAGTTCTCTCTGAGCTGTTCTCACACCCACCTACCTCACAGGACGTCTGTTGTAGGGAGAGGAAGGGAAGGTGATTGTCAGCCACTCTGAGACGTGTGAGTCCTGCTGGGTGACCTTGGGCTAGACCCACCACCACAACCAGTGTTAAATAGGAGGAAAGCTTTTCCAAATCACTCCTTCCAAGAATGGATTAATCTCTTGAATTCTGGGACATGGGTCTGAAACTGGCTGTGACAGAGTATTTCCGGGAGGCCACTCAAACTGCACCTCCTCCTCTTCCTTTCCCCGTGTCCTGTGAGATCGAAATTATAATAAAATCTGAGATGCGATTTCGTCATGTAGACATCACGTGATGTCATCCATCCCCGCCCCTGAGCATGACCAATGAAAACTTGGCTGGGTGTTGCTATTGGTTCATCTGTTCCAGGGGGAGCGGCCCTCCAGATGTCCATGGACTACAATTCCCATGAGCCCCTGCCAGCGAATGCTGGCAGGGGCTCATGGGAATTGTAGTCCATGGACATCTGGAGGGCCACAGTTTGACTACCCCTGATCTATTCAATATAAATGATACTTTTTCTCCGTCTGCCCTCTCCGATCATAAATACAATACGGTGACAGTGATGAAAATGTTTATATAGGACCGGCATCAACGCACATTCCTCTGTCTCAGTTTTATCAGTCTCCTTCGAAAACCTGTCTGCCCAGGTGCAGCTTCATGGATTGCCTAAAGAGTTCTGCGGAATTGGCCTTGTAAATCTTCCTAGAGAGAGAATTCCACACCGAGGTGCTAAGCCCTCCCCCAAAAGTCAGTGCCAATAGACCTACAAAGCCAACTGCAGATTCTTCGGTGTCAGGCTTAACTTAACAGGACTTTTCAAACTGCAAGCAGAATTGCTTTCTAAGGGTGTCGCTCAAGGGAGCAGATAACATCTTTTTTTTTCCTGCTGGAATATTCAAAATTCTACAAGTACAAGTCCTTCCTGAGTGCTGATTCACACAAATTCTTTTCTGAAACTCCGCCAGAGCACACTAGGAACATCGGCAGGTCATGAAGAGCCAATGCCAGTTTGCAGAGCTCCATGCAAGAAGTAGCCCTAGACCAGGGGTGGCCCAACCTGAGCCCTTTGCAGGGGCTCATGGGAATTGTAGTCCATGGACATCTGGAGAGCCACAGTTTGGCCACCCCTCGCCTAGACGGTACCATTAAGTTTGCCACAAGGAGCCCATGGTGGGTATCATCTCCCCAATACCTTGCATATGTGCTCCTGCCTATGCATGGGCATCTTGAACATCCCTACACATCTTGAACAGAAAGATTGCTGATAAATTTCCAAAGGACTTCAGAGTTCTCTATTACACAGTTTGGAAATCGCTTGCTTTGAATTCCAAGAATTGTCTGGACTGGAGCTGCCCATGTCCTTTGCGTCCCTGAGAAAAGCATTCTGCTGTCATGTGCGGAGAAGTCCTTGCCAAGAATCTGGACACAGAGAGAGCTTGCCTTAGAGCAGGCGTGGTCAAACTGCGGCCCTCCTGATGTCCGTGGACTACAATTCCCATGAGCCCCTGCCAGCGTTCGCTGGCAGGGGCTCATGGGGATTGTAGTCCACGGACATCTGGAGGGCCACAGTTTGACCACCCCTGCCTTAGAGTTTCCAGGTCAGCCTGCGCTGTCTCTTTTTTCCTACGCAGATGGTATCTTCTAAGCCTTCTTTCTGGAAGAGTTCGCCAACTGCATTAGTTTCCTCTCTGGCCACATGTAGTTGAGCAAATATGGCAGAAGCCCAAAATGCTCTCTCCTGTGGCTGTATATTATATTTACTGGTGGAAACAGACAGGAAACTCCCGCAAAATCGGGGGGGTTGCTCAACATCTGGAGTCTAAGCTTCTAATTCCCTCCCCACGTACGGATGAAGCAGGTGAGGTGTTGCCTCTCCCTTCTTAACATCCTCTCCTCATTACAAACTTCCGCCTGTCTGAGCTCTTGAATTTTACAAGGCAGTTTTTCTTTACTCTTTGGTTTTCCCCGTTAAAAAAAGTGTACATGCACCAGCTGTTATTTCTCCAAAGGGACATTAGAAGAAGAAGAAGAAGAAGAAGAAGAAGAAGAAGAAGAAGAAGAAGAAGAAGAAGAAGAAGAAGAAGAAGAAGAAGAGTTGGTTCTTATATGCCGCTTTTCCCTACCCGAAGGAGGCTCAAAGCGGCTTACAGTCGCCTTCCCATTCCTCTCCCCACAACAGACACCCTGTGGGGTGGGTGAGGCTGAGAGAGCCCTGAGATTCTTGCTCTGTCACAACAGCCTTATCAGTGATGTGGCGAGCCCAGGGTCACCCAGCTGGTTGAATGTGGGGGAGCGCAGAATCGAACCTGGCATGCCAGATTAGAAGTCCGCTCTCCTAACCACTACACCAAACTGGTGTAGAGAATTCACACACACACACTCACACACACAAACACACATCTCCTGGGTCTATCCTCAATGCACTTTCCATTGTACAATTCAATTGTGAACAAAACACAAGTGCTTTTTCTGTAAGCTTCCTGAAGCAAAGCTCTTCGAATTTAAAGGCTTCAACACGACTTCATGCGAGAAAGGTGCGCATTTGACATAATTCTGTTATGATGCATCTTGGAGATCAGCATTACGGAACATCCAGCCTTGAGCATCTTTCCCTTCCGTGTAACCCCTGGGTCGATGTCGTTCATGCCTTTTCTATCCCATAATGTTCTAGTACAAGGATCGCCAAACTGTGGCTCTCCAGATGGCCAAGGACTACAGTTCCCATGCAATTCCTGCATGCTGGCAGGGGCTCATGGGAATTGTACTCCTTGGACGTCTGGAGAGCCACAGTCTGGCCACCCCTGTAGTAGTACATCTGAGCCTCTTGCAGTGCTCAAGCCAAGCAGAGTTCAGTGTGGACAAAAGACTTCTTGGGTTGGGTTGGGTTGTCATAAATATATCCATTTTGGGTGGTTGAAATGTATCTTCAGCGCATGACACAGCTGGACGTTCAGCTCTTCTGACCTCCTCTGAGGTACTGTTCTGTCACAATTTCCCGCCTTCTAAGTTTGCAGCTGTGGGTCTGTTCTTTCCTCTTTCCTCCTTCCTGCCACAGGCTCCTCAGGGTTCCAAGGAAAATCTCCTTCCCTTTATCTTCTGCTTCTTGGTTCTAGGAACTGCCGATTTGGTACCCAATGACAGCTGTATGCTGGTAAGTATGGAACGATTTACGGAGGGGTGGGGGCTGCCTCCCATCGCTGATCTTGAAGCCAAGGTTGGAAGTCTGCAGAAGATTTCCTCTGGGAGAAGAGGACTTCTTTGTTTGCTCCGGGCTTCATATCTTGGAATAAAAATTGATTATTTTCACCGCACGCCAGTGTTCTTGCAAAGTCAGTCAGCTCTTCTAGAATCCGCTCTCTTCTGTAGACCCAGCTTCTCTCATTGCCCAGGTTGTCTCCTCATCAATTCAATGTATTCCCTTAGAAGAGATGCCCTAGATGACACATTTTCCTGGGCCAGCAGTGGCCTTTTCCCCTCCTCCTCCCGGGGTAGCTTCCCAGGGCCTGTGGGCCTACCTCACCTCTTGGCGGCCAATACAGGAATGGCTGCCATGGGGTGAAGGTGGGGCACTTGGGGGGGGTTGGGAGGTGCTTTGCGCCTCCCAACTGGTCCGTCTTGGGGCAAGGGACCAATCAGCAGCCGCGCTGCACGCAGCTACTGATTGTTGCCTTGGCCCCGGACTGACAAGCGGAGGGCTCAATCAAGAGGCAGTCCAGGGGAAGGGGCCAATGGGCACCCTTCCCCATCCTGGACAGGGCCCACCCTAAGGGCTCTTACTGTTTTATTTATACCACATCTGCGGAGTGGTTACAGATACTTATAGGCCGCCGCTCACAGCCTGCCGGCTCACGGCAGCTAACAACAAATCAAAAGTAATACAAGTCAAGTACATAATGCCACACAATCCCTGAACCCCAACAAGCTAGCCATTAACCAAAACACACCATCCTGCCTCCCCTAATCTGCCAGATCTCCAGGGACGATGTTACTAATAGGAGACACTGGAGGAGGAGCAAGGGGTCGGACCGGCTCCTTCCAAATGCCAGGCGGAAGAGCTCCATCTTGCAGGGCCTGTGGAACTGAGTTAGTTCTGACAGGGCCCTTATCTCTTCCAGGAGCTCATTCCACCAGGCAGGGGCCAGGGCCTGGTCAAGGCCAGACAATCTTCACATGGGCCAGGGATAACCAGCCTATTTGAACCCACAGAGCGAAGGGCCCTGCGGGGGGACTAAGGAGATAGATGGTCCCTCAAGTACACTGGGCCCATACCGCAAAATATTAGGAATGGGGAGGGCCACAGAACCCCAAAAACCAAAACCCTGCTCTGCAGGGGTCACTCCAGCAGGGTCTAGTTGATTTTGACCCTCTCTTTTTCAACAGCGCCGCCCACTTGAGCTTGGTTAAAGATCTAAAAGATCTCAAACCCTGTAGCAATGGGCAAGCGTGATAGTAAGCAGCACGGCTTGCAATGGGGGGAAAAAAAAAGATGTCGACTTGCCAAGGAACAGAAGGGGGGTGGGGATACTCCACTAGATTTGTGCATGTTTCAGCTGTAATCAAAGAGATCTGAGATCAGACCGAAAGAGGAGGACAGAGCCGTTATTAACTTCAGAGCGGTTTTTATATTTTTCATCGGGGAGGCTGTAACGTGCAGCTGTATTTAATGAGTTTGTGCAAAAGCAGACCTCATCCAAATGGAAGAAAACAGGAGTTTTTCATCCAATTAGATAACCAGGTTGCCCGCCAGTCCTGGGTGAAATCGAATGGCATCGCATTCAACGTCCGAGACGGACGCTAATTGCAAATCTATTTCGGTGCCTCTCTAGCCGTGTGTTGATAACCACACATTAATATGACGGTATAGCTCTCTGTCAGAAATCCATTTTCTGCATGCCCTAATTTGATCGTTCCAGTTAAAACCATGTGCCAAGGGGCAGAGATAAGCGCGATCAGCTTTGAAAGCAAGACTGAACATGCCTCCAGTTGTTAAAACCTTGACAAGCAAGAGAGGGCTACCTCCGCCCTGTTCACAAAGATCTTTTTGGGGAAGGGAGCAGGAACCTGCTGGAGCGCCTCCCCTGTTGCATACAGATGGATTCATTAGAGGCAAAGAACACGGGGAAAGACCTCCAGGGCCTTTTTCAGAAATCTGATTTTGTTAATATCCCAAGCCTTTCGATTTATCCATGGTGGATTCTGGCATCCCTTGTCTCCATTAGTCTCCATCTGCTGTTCGTGACTTTGCACATGTATTCATGCATAGGGAGATCAGGCAGATTCAATTGGAGGCGCATACAAATCGCGACGGCTCGCCTTTCCAGTGGGAAAAAATTGAATTTCTCAAGCCTGGCTATATATTACAGTGTGGGTCCTGAGTCCAGGTGCTCTCCTCCCGACAGAAATGCTTCCTTGATGGGAGACATCTGGGTCATCCTCCCCCCCAAACCGATAAGCAGAACAATCACTTTTTGGGGTTGTTTGATCTGATCAAACGATTGGCTGGAAATGTCTCCTGCAGGTGTTTTCTCAACCTCCGCCTGCAAAAGGCTCAAGATGTGGCAGAGATTTGGCTCAGGGATGCCTGCCAGAAAGCACAGTCTTAGCTGGTACTCTACAACCTCAGATATACATCTGGAGATGGGCGGCCAGGTTTCAACTGGCTGGATCAGTAATGCTGGCACATCCAGAATAGTATTTATGCCACACCGGAGAGCCATTTCGTCTGCTTCTAGAGGGGGCGGAGTTCATACCAGGTTGCAGAAACGATGAACCTGCGACCCAGTTTTAAAGCAAGTTCCAATGCAATATTTGGGAGGGGGACACAATATGGGGTAATAGATCTGAAATGCTGTCATAGATGTCATGACAAAATGTCATAGTCCCATTGTATCCGGCACTGGTCAGACCACACCTGGAGTACTGTGTGCAGTTCTGGAGGCCTCACTTCAAGAAGGACATCGATAAAATTGAAAGGGTACAGAGGAGAGCGACGAAGATGATCTGGGGCCAAGGGACCAAGCCCTATGAAGATAGGTTGAGGGACTTGGGAATGTTCAGCCTGGAGAAAAGGAGGTTGAGAGGGGACATGATAGCCCTCTTTAAGTATTTGAAAGGTTGTCACTTGGAGGAGGGCAGGATGCTGTTTCTGCGGGCTGCAGAGGAGAGGACACGCAGTAATGGGTTTAAACTTCAAGTACAACGATATAGGCTAGATATCAGGAAAAAGTTTTTCACAGTCAGAGTAGTTCAGCAGTGGAATAGGCTGCCTAAGGAGGTGGTGAGCTCCCCCTCACTGGCAGTCTTCAAGCAAAGGTTGGATACACACTTTTCTTGGATGCTTTAGGATGCTTAGGGCTAATCCTGCGTTGAGCAGGGGGTTGGACTAGATGGCCTGTATGGCCCCTTCCAACTCTATGATTCTATGATTCTATGATTCTATGATTCTGTCCTATAATGATAATATATTATTATTAATAATATATTGTTGTTGTTGTTGTTGTTGTTGTTATTTATTAGATTTATAGCCCGCCTTCCTCCAAAGACTCAAGAAGGCCACACACACCTTTTGTGTGGATGAACCACTGTGTGGAACAAGGACAAGACTAGACAGCGACTGATAGGCGATGCGGGAGAAGTTATCTACTAGTTTTGTGTATATTCCCACCTTCCTCCTCAATGGGAGCCCAGAGCAGCTGACATTCTTCTCCTCTCCTCCGTTTTTGTCCTACAACAAATCTTGAGGTAGGTTAGGCTTAGGGGGCGTAAGAGGCCCAGGGCCCCCTAGCAAACATCCATGGCAGAGTGCGGATTCAAACCTGGGTTTACAAGACTGTCGGACCCCAATCGCTGCATCCCCTTGGCTCTCGATGAACTCATTCAGCGCTACTGAAATCACCCACTGAACTCAGCAGGTTACCGAAAAGAAACCTGGATGCTGGGCCAAAAGGTATCTTAAAGGCCTGTCCCAGACGCCATTAGCAGATAGCACAGCAGATAACATAGCGTAACTAAGTGGGTAGAATATCAAGAAAATCAATGTATTATATAGTTTAGTATGTAAGGCTGCAGATGGGGCCTGCAGCAATTAAATTAAAAGACGCTTGCTCCTGGGGAGGAAAGCTATGGCAAATCCAGACAGCATCTTAAAAAGCAGAAACATCATCCTGCCAACGAAAGTGCGTCTAGTCAAGGCTATGGTCTTCCCAGTTGCAATGTATGGCTGTGAAAGCTGGACCATAAGGAAGGCCGAGCGTCAAAGAATTGAGGCTTTTGAACTCAAGTGCTGGAGAAGACTCTTGCGAGTCCCTTGGACTGCAAGGCGAACAAACCGGTCAGTCCTAGAGGAGATCAGCCCTGACTGCTCCTTAGAAGGCCAGATCCTGAAGATGAAACTCAAATACTTTGGCCACCGCATGAGAAGGAAGGACTTCCTGGAGAAGAGCCTAGTGCTGGGAGCGATCGAGGGCAAAAGAAGAAGGGGAAGACAGAGAATGAGGTGGCTGGATGGAGTCACTGAAGCAGTCGGTGCAAACTTAAATGGACTCCGGGGACTGGTAGAGGACAGGAAGGCCTGGAGGATCATTGTCCATGTGGTCGTGATGGGTCGGATATGAATTCGCACCTAACAACAACAACAACAATGTAAGGCTGAAATAACATACATCACCCCCCCTCCCAGTGATCCATTCCTCTGATGACAGGCTGAGGGACTTGGGAATGTTCAGCCTGGAGAAGAGGAGGTGGAGAGGGGACAGGCTGCCTCTCGTGAACTGATTATGCACAGTGGCGGGCACCGGGCCACTGCTGCTTTCTGGCCGCAGGACAGCATGCCCCTCTGCTCCCTGTGTACTGACAGGGGAAGATTTCCTCGGCCAAACACCGTCCTCCCCGTTTTTTTGTGTGGCACATGAAGCCGGGGCAGAAAGGCTCTGCTGTGCCCCACCACGGCCATGGCAGCAGGGGGGTTGGGGAGGGTTCACTTCACAAAGGTGGGAGAGCATCCCAACACTATTCCACCATCGTGGGAGTGAAAGAAATGCCCCGTTTGACTCTGTGGCACGAAATGTTGTAGAGCCGAACGGGGCTTTTTGTGTCTCTGCCAAAATTTGTATCTGAAAAGGAAGCTCTCCAGGGAACATATGCAATTCATGTCAAAGACCAAGTCAGAAAGCACTTTAACCATTCAGAATGGACAGAAAAAGTTGGATGCAGGAGAAATTTTTTTAAAAGGGACTGTAGGAATACATCAGAAGCCTATTTGCAAGGTCCCTGGGATCACACTGGCATACTTGCGGAAACACCCACAGGTAAACTGCATAGATTGGTAGGTACAGTCAAGCAGGGAATGTAGCCTTCAAACACCACTGCCCAGGAGTATGGTTGGCTAAAGGGTCCCTGTAGCATTATGAGCCAGCTTGGGGTCATGGTTAAGAGCAACAGCCACTAATCTGAAGAACCAGGTTTGATTCCCCACTCATCCTCCACATGCAGACAGCTGGGTGACCTTTGGACAGTCACAGTCCTATTAGGTCTGTTCTCACAGAGAACAGTTCTTCCAGAGCTCTCTTAGCCCCACCTGCCTCACAGAGTGTCTGTTGTGGGGAGAGGAAGGGAAGGTGACTGGAAGCACCTTTGAGACTCCTTTGGCAGTGAAAGGTTATTATTTCACTGTTATTGTTGTCACTCGCCGTGAGCCAGCATGATTATGCCGCTTAAAGGGGCAATGCCAGTAATGAAGATAACACGGATTTATGGCCACTTGAGCACTCTTTCCCTCTGTGCGCTGAATGGCTTCCCCCGCCCTGCCGGAGGGGCCGGGAGGGCAAGTCCCTCTGCCAACGTCCACAGGGGTGGGAGCCCTGCCGAGCCAAGCCCACAGAAGCAGCGGCAGAGCGTCATTGAAATCAAAGCCGGCCGTTAAACAACCATCTCCCAGGGCTCCCCACGGCAGCCGGCTCAGCGCCGCTGCATTAATGTGCAAAATCATCATCGGGCGCTTTTCTTCGTGAACATGGGAACCAACTTTCCCATTGTAACCTTTTTCAATAGAAACTCAAATCACTCTGACAGGGTGCGGGAAGGGATGCCTCTGACCCACTTTTTCTATGACCTAGAGGAACTCGATGTGTGTGTGTGTGTGTGTGTGTGTGTAGGGGGCGTGATATAGATTTTGTTTACTGTTGAGCGTCTCTCCCTCAGTTTTCCTTCCATGTATGTGAACGGCATTGTTTAGATAATCCCCAGCTGTTCTGGCCTCCAGAGCAGGATTAATAGACTCTGGTGTCCTGGAGCTCCTGGGCTCTGAGGCACAGAGGACTCTCCTGGAGGCCGAGGGAGAAAACTTCGCCAAGGGACCCGCCAAACACCCGCAGAGGACATCTCGGACTCCTTTGGTCCCCCGGCTTGCCATAATTTTGGGTGCCCTGAAGGGATTCCGAAGAAGTTATTTTTCTCAAAGTGATCATTCTCAAAGATGTTCAACACAACCCGAACATTCATGTTGGAGAAATAGCTCATCAGGGTAATGTGGTGGCTTCTTTTCATTGTCAAGAGATAGGACTGTCAGTCCCCAGTTGGGGTCTGGGGATCCCCCAATTTGGTGCTTCTCCCCCCTCACTTCAGGGGTTAAAGAAGCTGGGAGAACCACCCCCCCCCCAAAGAAAAACAGGGAAAAACCCTGGAAAAAATCTGACATTTCTACATCACCGGGAAGAAACATAGGGATGTTGGTGATGTCAGGGGGATGTTCTGGTTTTGGAGCAAAACTCTATGGTAAGAAGCAAATTCTACCCTAGAATTTTGCCCAAAAACCAGAGCAATGTCACCAACATTTCTGGGTAACTGAAATGACACTTTTTTCCCAGGCTTCTTCCCTTCCCGTTCCCAGCTAGCCCCCCCTCCATCGCCCAGCAGCTGGTCCAGTGGACCTGACAATCTTATCAAGAGATGCCAGATGAGATGCTTGGAACAGAATGGAACAGGAGAGAAAAGGAGGGCCAGGTGACGTCAGCTCTGGTGATGGAGACTGATCTCTGTTCACTGCGAGATGTTTGTCCATCCTTAGCACAAAGATGTTCCTCAGGAAGGAGGGGAGAAGTACCTTGAAAGCCCCTTGAACCACAGGGAGAAAGGAGAAAATACAAATGCAGAGCTTAAGTATGAGGACTCAATAGTGCTGTTTCTGTTCCTCGTGCAAATGAAGGATTCTGTTCCTCGTGCAAATGAACCAGAGGCTAGCATTTCATGAACTTATGGACCAATGAACTGCTCCCGTTAAGGACCACTCAGGTTCTTTGCTCTCAGACGCGCCTCAGTGCCTGGAGCCAGCAGCAGGTAAGGGGAGAGGCCCTGGGCAAAGGGTCATGGTGGAGGGCCTGCTAACGAGGGCCTCTTGGCCTGCTAGGCTGGGCCTCCTAACAAGGGCCTCTTGGCCTGCTGACTGCTCGTTAAGGACTGCTAAGGAGCTGACTAGCTGCCTGCCAAAGAGCTCTGTCCAGGCCTTGATACCGAGCTGCCCAGCCCCCACCCGCCCCACTTGATCTGGCTGTGAGCTGCCGCCCAAGGCCACCTTCAGCTGCCTGGCCAGGGGCCAGGGGAGGGGACCCTTTCAAGGCCCATTCTTAGGAACGGGCTTTGAAGCTAGTCAATAAGTGTTTAACCTCCGGGAAGGGTGGTGGATGATGGTAGGTAGGTAGGTAGGTAGGTAGGTAGGTAGGTAGGTAGGTAGGTAGGTAGGTAGGTAGATAGATAGATAGATAGATAGATAGATAGATAGATAGATAGATAGATAGATAGATAGATAGATAGATAGATAGATAGATAGATAGATAGATAGATAGATAGATAGATAGATAGATAGATAGATAGATCCGGAAATCTTAGGGTTCCACGGATCCCTGCCTGAGGAAGCCTGAGGCATCTGCTGAGATTGCACTTGAGGCGTGTTCAGACACAGTCGGCGAAAGCGTCCCCTTTGCCTCTCCTCCCCTCCGTCGATCATCAGTTGATTGTTGAAGCTAATCCCCGTAACAATTTAGATGACGTATAGCCAGCGGCAGAATCCAGTTATAGAATGTGATGATATAATTGTTCTAATGTACAAAAGAAAATGACATTGGAAGCAGGAATCCGCAACCGGTGGCTTTCTGACAGCAGAATATATTGACTTCTGCTCAAATCTCCCCTAATCCTATTAGCAGCTGCAACGCCCAAGTCCGCAGGAAATCCCTTGAATTTTGGATGGGATGGGGGGGGGCAAGTTATGGCAGATATTCCCAGCATTGGGAGAAGCAGTTCTTTTCTAAGCTCAGAAATGACCAGCCCTCAGCTGGTTCTGCCCTACAGGTTTGGCCCCTTGGCTCTTCTGAAACCATATGAGAATGTCCGTCTAACACAGGTGCTCCATTCCTTTTTGGTGGGCTTTGTGATAGCAAAGGAAATAGGGCTTATTCCATATCAGGCATCTGACAGGTCAGTGGCTTCACTGCCGGAGCTCATTCTGAATTCATATCCATGATGGATCCATTCAACTCACCACTCCACGTAACAGATCTTGGGCACCCCAGTTGAAGAGGCATGTTGACAAACTGGAATGTGTCCAGAGGAGGGCAACAAAAATGATGAGGGGTTTGGAGACCAAGACGTATCAGGAAAGGTTGGGGGAGCTTGGTCTGTTTAGCCTGGAGAGGAGACGACTGAGAGGGGATCTGATAACCATCTTCAAGTATTTAAAAGGCTGCCATATGGAGGATGGAGCAGAATTGTTCTCCCAGAGGGACAGACCAGAAGCAATGGGATGAATATAATTCAGCAGAAATTCCATCTAAACATCCGGAAGAAGTTCCTGACAGTTCGAGCGGTTTCTCAGTGGAACAGACTTCCTCGGGAAGTGGTGGGCTCTCCATCTTTGGAAATGTTTAAACAGAGGCTGGATAGCCATCTGACGGAGAGGCTGATTCTGTGAAGGCAAAGGGGTGGCAGGTTACAGGGTGTCCTGCATACTACAGGGGGTTGGACTAGATGACCCATGAGGTCCCTTCCAACTCTATTATTCTATGATTCTATGATCTTCTCAATCCCACATGATGCTTGTAGGGGGAGATAACACCACTCAACGTTTGGTTGTTGGTTTAGGGATTTGTAGACCACCTGTCTCAGAATACCATCTCGGGGCAGTTTACTCAATTGAAAACACAATAAAACCAATCAATTAATAACAATACGAAACAAGCTAAAATGATAAATTCTGCAAAACTTCAGTGAATCTCTATGGCACCAGCTTTTCCTGCTGGCGATTTATAACCACACTGGCCAACCAGATGTTGGGGGAACAGAAGGGCAATGGGGGCGGGAGGGAGGCTAGAGACTCCATTGGGTTGTTGTTGTTAACCAGTTGGCTTCAGTCTTAGGCCTGGTGGAAGAACTCTGTCTTGCAGGGGATGTGGAACTCAGAGAGCCAGCCGGAAGAGCCGCGAGCTGATTTCCCACAAGCCGGGACAAATAAACTGAATTGCCCGAATCGTTTGTTTGCCAACTTTCAGATATCTTCCACTCTTATCCTTTTAAAAGTACCTGTGTATTCTGGGTGGTGCTGGAGACATTTGTGCATCTACCGGCTGTTATATTTGGCCAAAGGGACGCTTCCGTTTTATTTCTTCTTGACACTTCTTGACACTTGGGCACTCTTCGCCTGGGCTTACAAAACACTTCATTATAATAACCTGAAACGTTTCCCCTGGCCTTTTTTAACACCCATCCTGATAAAGAATGCCGAAGCACTGGAATACACTTGGGTGTCCCTGTTTGTCTGAATGTAAGGTCTCGCACAGCTCTTGCCATCCTGCCATTCAGACAGGCTCACCTGAGCAAACCTGCCTATTCTCTTTCGTAGAACAAGCAGACTGCCAAAGTCAGATGGACTCCCATGCTTTTCTCTTTCTGCAGATTCAGTAAAATGGAATAGTTCTGAAGAAGAAGAAGAAAAAGAAGAAGAGGAAGAGGGGAAGGAGGAGGAGTGGATTTTATATACTACTTTTCTCTTCCAGGAGTCTCAATTGCCTTCCCTTTCCTCTCCCCACAACAGACAGCCTGTGAAGTTGGTGGGGCTGAGAGAGCTCTGAGAGAACTGTATGACTGGCCCAAGGCCACCCGGCTATCTGCATGTGTAGGAGGAGTGAGGAATCAAACCTGGATCTCCAGTGTAGATGCTGTCGCTCTTCACCACCCTACCACACTGGCTCTCATTTTTATAAGGGCATTTTTATTTTTAAAAATGTATTGTGATTCAAGTTTATGAACTTAAAGACAGTTTTAAATTGTATTGTTTATTTAATGTATAACATTATGAGGTCCATTTCACCCCCCCTGAGATTTTCCTCCTCATTTTCCTTGATTCTTTCCTGTTTCTTTCCAAGGGAGCCCTCTCCTACATAACGTTTGCTCCCTCTAGTGGCCAATTTGACAATATGCTGGTTTATGTCTGGAAGATCCCTCTGCAGATTTGAACTGCACATTTTTATGGTGAACATAAACTGAAGGAATATCGAATTAACCACTACAGGAATGAAAACAAATGTGGAACAGATAGACAGACAAAATACCTTTATTGGTATAATTCAGTTTTTAAAATATTGACCAATACAGCCTCAATGTTATGAACAATCCCAGTGCATGTCAGTATAATCACCCTTTTTCAAACTTAAATTCCATTGTTGAGACACTGCCATTGAGAAGGTTGCCACCTTTTCTGGAGCCCTGAAGTCTTGATCAGCTAGTAATTTATAGTTCAATTTCTGATTATTTTGACAAGGTGTTGGAACGATAGTTTCTATAAGGTGTAAGCAAAAGCAGATGCAGGGTAGTCAAACTGCGGCCCTCCAGATGTCCATGGACTACAATTCCCATGAGCCCCTGCCAGAGAATGCTGGGAATTGTAGTCCATGGACATCTGGAGGGCCACAGTTTGACTACCCCTGGTCTAAAGAGCCTAGATGATTCAAGCAAAAATTAGGTGGAATTCCAAGATATTGAGGTGAACAGATGGGTGGGATTCACGGAACTTTACTCTGAAACTCACATTCACGGAGGCTTTGTTTGATAGTTTTTAAGATATCGCTATCACCTAAAGGAAGCAGCAAATCCAAGTCAACGCCTGGCTGGGCAATTTTTTCTCTGATCTTGGAGGTCCAATCAGATTTTTGTGTAAATATGTTCTAAGGGTTAAATCCCCTACTTGGAAATGGATCCCTAGCCAGAATTTGGGGAAAATGGGCCAATTCTGGTTTCTAAGAGCATTTGGTTTATTTTGGGTGTGTGGGACAGAAACAGCACCCCTTCCACAAGAATCAGGAACTTATAAGGGAGGGAAATGAGAATGTGAAAACACCAGCAATCTTGTAATCCAGTTTTAGGGCATTGTTCGTTTCACTGCATTATTCTCCTGTTTTGCATTCCTGCTAGATGGTCTGTGCTTAAATGGCTTCTTAGAGCCCTGGCCTTGGAATTCAGAGACTGTGCAGTTTGTTCTATGGATTGCACTGCTCTTACTGCCATGTTTTAATTAGGCAAGCCAACTTGAGTCTCAGCCAAAAAGGCAGACTATAAAGGCAGGAAGTAACTAAATAACACTTGTTGACATACTGACAATAAGAGTAGTTCAGCAGTGGAATCAGCTGCCTAAGGAGGTGGGGAGCTCCCCCTCACTGGGGGTCTTCAAGCAGCAGCTGAACAGAGACTTCTCCTGGATGCTTGAGGCTGAACAGGGGTGGGACTAGATGGCCTGGATGGCCCCTTCCCACTCTAGGATTCTATGAGTCTAGTTCAGCAGTGGAGGGGGCTGCCTAAGGAGGTGGGGAGCTCCCCTCATTGGCAGTCTTCAAGCAGTGGCTTGACAGAGACTTCTCCCGGATGCTTGAGGCTGATCCTGCAGTGAGCAGGGGGCTGGACTTGGTGGCCTGGATGGCTCCTTCCAGCTTTATGATTCATTATATCCAGTCCACTGTACACAGGGGTTTTCCCATCCGCACAGTCTGTTCCAAAGATCATCCCTGGGGTTGTGGGATCCCTGCAGAGGAACAGTCATGTGTATCAATGGGGTGGCGGGGGGGGGGGGTTCAACTGACTGCTTTCCCCCAGTCAAGACACGCAGAAGAGGAAGGGGGCGTAATTTCCCTCCCCTCCTTCCTCCCTCCGGCCCACCTGTGACTGTAGGAGTGAGCTTTCCAGGGGGCAAGTGGGGCAGCAGGAACAGAAAGGAAGGCAGGGAAATCCAGTTTTCTGTATGCAAAATGATTGGATCAACAAACACCATTGGGTTGATTTTGTTGTTACACTAAATACCAAGCAGGAAAGCAGCGTCCTTGAGGCATTCGTACGTTCAGATTTGATCTGAGACTAGGCATAAAGCCTTTGGGTTTTAAAATTTTAAATTATATTATGAATCAATACTGGTATTATTATAATTATATTTTAGAAACCTTATGGTGGACCCCCATTGGGCCTGGACCATTTCCTCTTTTGTTCACCTTTTCTTGATTCCTGGACTTTTGTTTGGGCTAAGCCTTTTCTCCTTTTTGTTGTAGGTATGTTATTTGCACCATTTAATTAATTAAATCAATTAATTTTATTTATCAATTGATCAATTTGCTTATCAATACATTTCTTGGTTTTCTACCCTGGAGATTCCACACACTCCAGGGAATGCACAACAACCCTGCACAGAAATCCTTCAGCCACCGCTCGACTTCATCACGGCGCTGACCAGAGGAGGAGCTGTGATCCCGGCATCAGGGCTCAGTTATCCACACGTCAGCTATCAAACGACCTTCATGACTGAATTGTCTGTAGGCTCCAGAGACGATATCTCTGAGGCATTCTGAACCCCCAGAAAAACACTACATACATTTACTTATTTATATATTTATTTTTGTTTATGCTCCCAATTTTTCTCCCACCACTCCTGGCTTCAGCAGCCCATGGCGGCTCACAACCAGTTTAAGATGGTCTACAGACGTTAAAACCACACCACAAAAGTTAACACAGCCCAACAACAGCATCATCTCACAGAATTAACAAAAGTAAGTAGGTGCACTTTGTAACCAGCTCCGTGATGTTATTGTCCGACCAGGAGAGGGGTGTCTTGGCTTCGAGGAGGGGCCCAGGCTGACAAATGTCTGGTGGAAGAGCTCTGTCTTGCAGGCCCTGTGGAAAGGAGCCAGTTCCATCAGGACCCTGAGATCTTCCGGCAGCTCATTCTACCCGGTGGGGTCCAGGACCAAATTGGCTCGGAGGAGGGACCCATCAGATCTTCCTTGCCCTGGCCTCAACCAAACACCTGGTGATGAAAGAGCTCAGGCCCTGTAGAACTGTGATAGCTCAAAGAGGGCCCTCAGCTCTTCCAGGAGCTCATTCCACTAGGCAGGGGCCAGGACTGAAAAGGCCCTGGCCCTAGTCGAGGCAAGGTGCAATAGAACTGCTGTAACCTTAAAATGGGCAATGGGGCTGTGCAGGTACGTGATGTGGGGATCTCCCTCCGCCAGGCCCCACCTCTCCACTTGTCGATCGGTGCGCCAGCAGGGGGGACCCCACCCCACAAAAGGAGGACATACTGGACATTTCTACCATGTGCCAACGTGACTTCAACATGACCTATGGCACTTCTGCACTGGGTGGCCACGTTGCTGAAACGCAGGATCAACCTCCAGTAAGCCCCCCCCTCCCCTGTCAGCGGCATTCCTGTGCTCATGAGAGGTCACTCACACACAGCTTAGAGCAGGGGTAGTCAAACTGCGGCCCTCCAGATGTCCATGGACTACAATTCCCATGAGCCCCTGCCAGTGAACGCTGGCAGGGGCTCATGGGAATTGTAGTCCATGGACATCTGGAGGGGCGCAGTTTGACTACCCCTGGCTTAGAGGGAACACCGGCCATGACCCCCACGGACAGCACCCGGGGGTCCCCAATGGAGCTGGAGGGGAAATCTGCAACTGCAGGTTTTGAGGCATTCCAATTTCAGAGGGAACGTTGGAAGGTGTGCACAGCAAGGGGGGGAACACAGCAACCAGGCAGTGGACGTTGGGGGTCTGGTGGGTTTCTAAGGAGGAGGGGTGACAGATGCCAATTCCTCTGCCTTGCTTAATTCACGGAGGCCGCAGACTCCATTCCTCCTATGACTCCCCCCTCGACCTGAACGTGTTTTAGTTTGACAACAGAGCTCAGACGAATCTTGACCTAGATTTCCACCCATTCGGATTCCACACACGCTCCTCTGCTCCAGCCATGAAGCCCCCCCACCCTGTCACCAATCAGTCAGGATATTTAATAAACGACAGGGTTTGCCAAGGGCATTGTGAGTTCTGTCCTTGGCAACACGTACCCTTGTATTTGGAGGGCAGGTTCCCAGAAGACATTACTGGTCAGGGCGCTGCTACACGGATGCAGCGGAAGCAAATGAATTGCAGAAAAAGCAAAAGCAAAAGCAGATGCAGGGGTAGTCAAACTGCGGCCCTCCAGATGTCCATGGACTACAATTCCCATGAGCCCCTGCCAGCAGGGGCTCATGGGAATTGTAGTCCATGGACATCTGGAGGGCCGCAGTTTGACTACCCCTGAAATAAGGCCTCCGGGGATACTAAGCATTGAAACTGGTGCCACCTTGTGGTGGCAAGCAAAAACTGCCTTGGGATGGTATGTAAACAGGCAGTGCAAGAGGTATGTAAACAGGCAGTGCAAGATTTTCATGTAAGGTTCCCCCCCCCCCCAGCCACCAGGTAGGGAAACAGGGGTTACGTGTTCAATCTGTGGGTACAGAGACCAGGATGCTGGAGGTTCCTTTCAGCTTTTTATTTACCCCGGCTCCAAGGGACAGAGAGCCGAAGCTGAACTGAGGAAACCCCCAGAAAACACCAACGTGTATTCAGGGTAGAACAAAAGCAACTTCCTATCAGTGTTGGTTCTATTGGTCCAGCAGTCGGGATCCAGTTGTGCGTTGACCTATCAAGATAGCAGGATTACAATCCTGCCTCAGTCCTCAGCAGAATTGCCAGATCCAGGCTGGGAAACTCCAGGAGATGTGGGGGTGAAGAGGGACCTCGGTGGGCTCCAGTGCCACAGAGTCCCCCCTCCCAAGCAGCCCTTCCCTTCAGGGGATCTGAGCTCCTTAGTCTGAAAGGGAGCTGTAATTCTGTGGGATCCTCAGCCCGCCAGAGGCTGGCATCCTTATTCTTATGGTCTGGAGGGAACCACATCTGCTGGTATTTCTGGAAGATCAACTTGTTATTAAGGGAGGGTCAAGTTTAAAAGTTGAAAGCAGCCCTGCCAGCAATTCTGTTCCTAACTCCTGGGCCTCTCAGCGTTATAGCTGCCTTGGGTATGGGCACGGGGCAGGGATCAGAGAGGACCAGGCTCCGGTAGAGATCCCGGTTTGAATCCCCACTCAATGCGGGTTGCTGGGGGACCCTCATTGAGCAGCTCTCGCTCATCCTACCCCGCCTTACAAGATTGTTGTTGTGGAGAGAATGAAGTTGTAACCTGTTTTGGTCCCCACTGGGAGAGAAAAATAAGGTCTAAACAAATAAAATCCGAGAAAGATATGTTATATCCTTGACCCAATTACAGAAAACTTGGTGGCAAAAAGGGGATGGAGAACCGTTTCTTTGAGTTCTGGGAATAGATTTGTAATTGTTTCTATGGGCCTTTGGTAGAAGTCCTGCAGAGGTGAGCGAAATGAAGGAGCTAGGAGCCCGTTTTGAGGGGAAGGCAGAATTGCCACAGATCTCCCTGCCAGTTTTTTCACATGTAGCTGTTTTTTTGGGGGGGGAGGCTGGACCTGGTGATGGTTCTGTTGGGCCACACTGAGAGGGCAGAAACCTTAAGTGGGATCCCTCTACTGGTGTTGGAGTTTCTTTGGCAGCATCCTTGATACTAGGAGCCAGGACAATGCAGCGGCCTTTAAACCGGAGAACTGGGTTTGAGTCCCTTCTCCTCCTCCACGTGCAGCCAGCTGGGTGACCTTGGGCCAGACATACAGTTCTCTCAGAGCTCTCTCAGTCCCACCCACCTGTTATGGGAAGGGCAAAGTAAGGCATTTGTAAGCCACTTTGGTACTCCCTGAGGTAGAGAAAAGAGGGTACAGAAGAAGTTGATTTGTATACTCTACTTTTCATGACCTGAAGGAGGCTCAACGTGGCTTACATTTGCCTTCCCTTTCCTCTCTCCACAACAGACCCCCTGTGAGGTTGGTGGGGCTGAAAGAGCTCTGACAGAACTGCTCTGTGAGAACAGATGTACCAGGACTGTGACTAGCCACTGTGAGTGGCCCAAGCCTGGCCCTGATCCCCCACAATACAGCAGAAGTTCTCAACCTTCTAGGGCAAGTGAACCACAGGTTCAATTTTATTCAGTACGGTGACTTATCTAAGGTTGGCTCTTAGAGTTGGAAGGTGCCACAGAAGCCATCTAGTCCAACCCCCTGCTCAGTGCAGAATCAACCTAAATCATCCAGGGTAGGTATCTGTCCAATCACCAGTGAGGGGGAGCTCAACACTTCCTTAGACAGCCAATTCCACTGCTGAACTACTTGGATTATGAACAATTTTCCCCTGATGTCCAGCTGGTACCATTCTACATGTAGTTTAAACCCAGACTGTTGCCAACAGGAACTGCTCCCAGCCCTCCTCTGTTTCTCATACATACTTAAGGAGAGCCATCCTGTCCCCTCTCAACCTCCTCTTCTCCAGGCTGAACATTCCCAAGTCTTTCAAACCTTTCCTCCTAGAGTTTCGTCCCCAGGACCCGGATCATCCTTGTCACTTTCTCCATTCTGATGAACTGTTCTGTTTTCTTTGGCAGCTGACAAGAGGTCTTCCTCTCTCCAATCCCCCCTAAGAAACTCACACTAATGCCCATCAAGGCCCAGTTTACTTGGCCAGCTTTGAGAGGTGAGTCTTGTGTCAACATGATTGGTCCAAATCGAAGGTACCCCCTCCACGTTTGCCTGTGGGAACGCAGCCTGAAAACCTTGAAGGTCCGCTATGTGCCACAGGGTCCACTAGAGGTCAGCATTGCTGCACGTTCTACAATAGAGTGACCCAGCCAAGGCACATGAGCCGAAATTCGGACTGAACCTGCTCTGGGGACCCATGTTTGGGGAAGGTGCATTCCCCAAATATTTTGGACTTTTAGCCGGGTCGGCCTGGCTGTTCTATGCCCCTCAGCAGTTAGGTTTGCATGATGGTTTCCATTATTGGGTGAGATACGAATGCCTGCATTGCTACGGTGTCCTTAGGGAAAGAAGCAGCCCCATCTCCATCTTACCTTTTGCTATGAGGTGAGGGGGTTACCAAGGTCCCCCCTCCCATCTAGATGCATGCTGCTTGCCCTCATTCCAACCTGGATGAAAATCCAGGCACCCACCTTAGTCCATCAAGGGAATTCCACCCGCTGAATCTTCCTCAGCGCCAACCCTGATTACTCTCAAGCAGCCAGGTGAGCTGATGACCTTTGTAAGCCACTGAGAGATTCCTGGTAAGGAAATATAGGCAGGGGTAGTCAACCTGTAGTCCTCCAGATGTTCATGGACTACAATTCCCATGAGCTCCTGCCAGCGTTTGCTGGCAGGGGCTCATGGGAATAGTAGTCCATGAACATCTGGAGGACCACAGGTTGACTACCCCTGATATAGGGCATATAAAACCATTTCTTCTTCTTCTTCTTCTTCTTCTTCTTCTTCTTCTTCTTCTTCTTCTTCCTTTCCCTAACAGTCTCCTGTCCTACTAGCCTGCTCCAGACATTGGGGATCTTCCATCCTGTATGGATGTTGGGCTGCCAACTCTGGAGATTTTGGGAAGGTGGAAACTGAGGAAGCAGGAATAGGGGACCCCCCTCCCATCTGGATGCATGCTGCTTGCCCTCATTCCAACCTGGATGAAAAACCCACCTTAGTCCATCAAGGGAATGCCACCCGCAAATACAAGTCTTCCTCAGTGCCAAATCTGATTACTGTCAAGCAGCTGGGTGAGCTGATGACCTTTGTAAGCCACTGAGAGACTCCTGGTAAGGAAATATAGTTAGCCAGTTTGGTGTAGTGGTTAGGAGTGTGGACTTCTAATCTGGTAAACTGGGTTTAATTCTGTGCTCCCCGACATGCAGCCAGCTGGGTGACCTTGGGCTCGCTACAGTGCTGATAAAGCTGACCGAACAGGAATATCAGGGCTCTCTCAGCCTCACCTCCCTCACAGGGTGTCTGTTGTGGGGAGAGGAAAGGGAAGGAGATTGTAAGCCACTTTGAGACTCCTTTGGGTAGAGAAAAGCAGCATATAAGAACCAAATCTTCTTCTTTAGTAATATCAGGGCTCTCTCAGTTTCACCTCCCTCACAAGATGTCTGTTGTGGGGAGGAAAAGGAAGGCGATTGGAAGCCGCTTTGAAACTCCTTCGGGTAGAGAAAAGCGGCATAGAAGAACCTCCTCCTCCTCCTCCTAGTTCAACCAAACAAATGCTCTCCTATTTTCAGCCCATGGTATCTGAGAAGCAATGCTTTAATCTGGATTTGGAGATCTATTTGAAGAAGAAGAAGAAGAGTCAGTTCTTCTATGCCGCTTTTCTCTACCCGAAGGAGTCTCAAAGCAGCTTCCAATCGCCTTCCCTTTCCTCTCCCCACAACAGACACCCTGTGAGGTGGGTGAGGCTGAGAGAGCCCTGATATCCCTGCTTGGTCAGAACAGTTTTATCAGTGCCATGGGGAGCCCAAGGTCGCCCAGCTGGCTGCATGTGGGGGAGCGCGGAATCAAACTCAGCTCGCCAGATTAGAAGTCCGCACTCCTAACCACTACACCAAGCTGGCTCTTTGGAGAGCTTCATATTGGAGCTTCATATTAAAGATCTAGTGTGCAGTGGTGTCCTTAGGGCAGCCTTTCTCAACTTTTTTACCACAGAGAAACCCCAGGGACACTAGGAGCTTACCATGTGGGTTCTCTCTCCTTTATTTTATATTTTAATGTCTTGTTACAAATACCTCTCATATTGGTGTACCTGGGGGGTGAGGAACGAGCTAGGAGTGAAGGCTCTCCACAGTTCTAGAGGTAAGATCCTGATGTGGAGAAATGCCCTTCCCTGCTACTTGTTGCCTTCAAAATCCGGTTCTCCTCAAGCTGCTGAAGGGCCGTGGCCTTGGCTCAAGGTGTGGACAATAGAATCTATTTTTCAAAGCAAAAATCCTGAATTCATTCCTACTCATTCAGCGTCCGAAAGGGAATTCCGTGCTCAGGGCCACAGAGGTCCAGGGCATCCTGCAATGCATGGGAAGGGCGCGTGGAGAGAGGTCGGAGCTATCTGAAAATGTTGACTTCCAATATTGACTTGGCCTCCTACCAAGTGCAGTCTGCCAGAAATGATTAAAGTGCCTTCTTCTTGCTGCCTTTGGTGCCTTGAATAGGGGCTTGGACACCTGGAGGGGCCGGGTTAGCTTAATCTCATCCGATCTCAGAAACTAAGCAGGGTCAGCCCGGGTTGTGTTTGGATGGGAGACCACAGAGGACCACCGAGGTTGCTCCCCAGAGCCAGGCAATGGCAAACCATCTCTGAAGGTCTCTCACTGATAAATCCCCCAGGGGTGGCGGAAAGTCTGCTCCAGCTGGCTGGAATTTACCCCCAAGATCTTGAAGGAACCAAAAACGAGGAGCAGACAAATTTAAACACCATTTGCATACGTTTAGGGCAGGCATGCCCCTCCTGGCCTCTGTTGTGTGTGGAGAGGCTGAGCTGCCAGATCCAGGTTAAAAGACGACTGGGGATTTGGAGATGGCACCTGGGGAGGAAGGGACTCCAAACTCTAAAGCAGACAATTTCTCCAGGGGAACTGATCTCTGCAGCCTGGAGTTGTCCTGTCATTCCGGGAGATCCCCGGGGCACTCCTGGAGGCTGGCAACCCTTTGTCCACCCACCTGAGCAGCCTTTTCCTGCAGGGGAAGGGACCTCTGCAGCCTGGCGAGGAGCTGCCATTCCGGGAGATCCCCAGGGCCCTCCTGGAGGCTGGCAACCCTATGTCCATTCTCCCGAGCAGCCTTTTCCTCCAGGAGCTGTCATTCCGGGGAATCCCCCGGCCCCCCCTGGAGACTGTCCCGCCTAGGTGGGAAGGGCTTCCCCCGCGCTTCTTGCACCAGGCGGCGTCCCGCCCCTCTCCTCCCCTCCCCTCCCCTCCCCACCCCTCCCATCCCTCCGCGCCCCGCCCGCGGCGGCCTCCAGGTGGCTCGTCCGGTCTGTCCTGTGGCGGCGCTGCCAGCCCCTTCCCGGCCCTTCCGACGGCGGCGGCGGAGGAGGAAGCGCGCAGTCCGGGCGCTCCTGCCGCGGGATGGGGGGGCCGCCGTAGGAGGAGCCGCGGGCGAGCGAGGCGCCGGAGCTGAGTCGCCCTTTCTCCGCGGGTGAGAGCCGGGGGGGGGGGTGCGTGCGTGTGATCCACAAGCCCGTTTGGGCAGTGGAGGGGCCTCCCCCCCTCTACCCTAGAAAGCTCTCCCGGCGCGGGTGTAGGCGGCGCTCGGAGCGCAAGAGGGTCTGGCCCGGACCCCCAACTCCCCCCTCACCTGTGGCGGGGAGGTCCAGAGCACACCGGTTGGGTCCCGCGCGGCCCCTTTCAGGCGCCCAGACTTTGGCTTTGGGACGCTTCGGCCCAGCGTGAAACTTCGCGGCGCTTCCAGATGCCGCCGGAGTCAAACTTTGCTATGGAGCAGGAGAAAAGAGCTCTGGCGGCCGGAAGGCTAGCAAGCTTCCCGGAGTTACTGCACGCCTCTTCCTTGGCTCAGGAGAGCTCCTGCCCTGCCTGCCACACAGTTTGTGCCTCGGCCAGCAGCTTCTGGCTTTTACCAGGGAAGGGGCTTCCTGAGCTCTGACTGCTTGCTCTAAACTCCTCCCTCCAAGAGAAGGAGGCTGCTTTTATCCATACAACAACCTTGTAAGGTAGATAATGCTGGGGGGAGTAGAGACAGGGATAGTCTGCTGACAGGGATTGTCTGCCCAGTGAACTTTAAACCGGAGTGGGGCTCTGAAGTGGGGTGCCCTGAATGTCTAGGTTCGGCTATGATTTGGAGGAGTGGGGGGTAGTATTTGGATGGGAGACCTCCATGGAAAACCAGGGTCCTGGTGTGTGTTTATTGACATCTGTAAACCACTGTGAGACATTTGTGAGTGGTGATATACAAATATAATTAAACTAGCAAGAAAGCCCATTGCAACCAGGAATGCAATGGGCACTAGGACCCAGGGGATACCGGGAGATGCATATCTCTCTCTGTGTCTCTCTCTCCCTCTCCCTCTCCCTGTGTGGCATAGCAGGTAATTAGGACTGGTTCTTAGGAGGGAAGCAGGACTGGTCAGCAGCGTAGGGCAGCTCTCTCTGTCTCTCTCCGTGGCATAGCAGGTAATTAGGGCTTGTTCGTAAGAGAAGCAGGGCTGGTCAGCAGCTTGGGGCAGCTCTGTGCCTCTCTCAGCCTTCCTCTCAGCAGGAGCGATAGGAGGTAATGAGGGCTCGTGTTTGGTCTGGCAGGGCTCTGTGTGTGTCTCTGGTGCGTCTGAGAGGAACGTGGCTAGCATCCAGGGAGGGAGGGTGGGAGCTGTAGGAGCAGGGCCAATCGCTGGCTGCATCCTGATTGGCCCTATTCCAGCTTGGACAGCCGGACACGTTCCACCCCCCAGGCTGTTTCACAAATATATAGAGGAACCACTGATAGATAAGGATAAATGTAGAGGCACCCCTGACTGCCTCTTGCCTTGACAACCCCATTAGGAGTCATCACAAATTAGCTGCAATTTGAGGGCACTTTCCATTCCCTCTCCCATACACGCGAGGGCAGGGGCTAATGGTTATTGTAGTCTGTGGACATTGGGAGAGCCACAGTTTGGCCACCCCTGCGAGGGTGTTCTTTGCTGAATAACCTGTGTGAATTAATTTCCCAAATGCCAGCCATTCAGTCATGGAATCCTAAACAGATCGGTGGCTTTTGGTGTGAACAGTGAGCTCCAGGAAGATGTCCCGTTCAGAGAGACCCCCTCGCGGTAAAGATGACCGGCACAGAGAGACCCCCACGGCTAGCAGAGCTATGGAAGAAAGAAGCAGGAAAATGTACCCCTCGCAGGGCAGGTAAGCTGAAACCTCAATCGGGGTGGGGGGGGAGCAAAGTCCCACACAATGGGCCCCATTCTCCTTCATGTCACCTTTCTCTCTTCAGGGTAGGCAGACCCGGGGAGGGTGAATTCTCCCTTTCGTCCGGATGGGGTAACAGGAGTCCTAGTTAGCAGAAAGGATTGCCTTGTTTTCGGTGCACGGTAACAAGACTGGACTCCCAGATACACTTTCCTGGAAATGTTCCTCGGCTTTTCTCTCTGTTGTTGCATGTGGCCCAAACCCAGCAGAACATCTTTGACCCCCCCCCCCCCGTGGGGCTGTGGAGCAGAGTCCCTCGAAGAAGAAGAGGTGGCTGTGTAGCCCCTAAGCAGCTCATTGCCGCCTTCTCTGCTCTGCCCCCTGATCCTGAGCACAACCTCCCTGTGAGGTCAGCCAGGCTGAAAGGGAGTGACTGGTCCGAGGTCACCTGACAGCCTTCTGTGCAGAATGGGTCTCCAACCCGGTTGATCCGACTCTTACGCCAACCCTCTTCAACCAGGGTTTCTTGACTCTGGAAGCGTTTCCTGAATGGCTGGGGGTTAATTTTTAAGATATATTCCAAATGTGTTAAACTTTTATCAGGTGATATGAACATATATAGAGAGCCTCTTGTGGCTCAGGGTGGTAAGGCAGCTGACATGAAGCTCTGCCCATGATGCTGGGAGTTCGATCCCAGCAGCCGGCTCAAGGTTGACTCAGCCTTCCATCCTTCCAAGGTCGGTAAAATGAGTACCCAGCTTGCTGGGGGGTAAACGGTGATGACTGGGGAAGGCACTGGCAAACCACCCCGTATTGAGTCTGCCATGAAAACGCTGGATGGCGTCACCCCAAGGGTCAGAAATGACTCGGTGCTTGCACAGGGGAAACCTTTACCTTTATGACCATATATAGTCAAGTCAACCCCCAATGGGCATGGAAGGGGAGGGGCCACAGGTGGGCGTGGACACAGCGCTGCTTCCCAACCATATATTGTAAAAAATTGTTAAATATTTATCAGGTGATATGACATATATGGTCATGTCAACCCATTTGCCCCCTCCCAAAATGGTCAGTGATGGGTCTGGGGAGGGAAGAGGAGGGGGAGGGGCCCCAGGTGGGCGTGTCCCCAGCTCTGCTTCCCAACCCTATTCTGCAGGATCCCCCCACTTCTGGTGTTTCTTGAAGCTTCAAGAATGTTTCAGGGGTCCCTCCCTGGTAAAAAAAAAAAAAGTTGAGAAAGGCTGCTCTAAATCAAGGAAACCGACTCAAAGTGGGGAGGGAGAGGCATTAAAAAAATCTTTGCAGTAATTCAAAGAAACCACAGCCCACCCCCTCAACTATTATCGGCTAAGTCTGCCACTCTCAGTTGGGTGAGCATAAGATTTTTTTTTCTGCAGCAAGCGGCTTGTTACAAGAGAGGCAGCTGGGTCGCTGTTATCTGAGGGATTGCTTTCTGGTTACTGGGAAGTCTTATAAGCCACTCCGTTTATGTTGCACAGCTGTTCAGTCTATGCGCAACCTCAAGGTCAAAGAGGGAACCCTTTCAGCGCCAGATGGAGACTTCTTGGCGTCCAAGATGACAACTAAATAATTGGGTCTGTTCCTGGCTGGGGCAGGCCCTGGTCAAAAGAGTGAGGAGCTAGGGGCAGGCAGGTGATCCTTGTAATTGGGAGAACGTGGCTTGCATGCAGGAGTCTGGTAATTCATGTTGGGAGATTACAGGGAATGCTGGAACGGTGCTTGTGTCGGAGAAGACAAATGAACTTAGGAGTGCCAGCAGTGAGAAATCCCATGAATGAATGGGAAAGAGGCATAAGAAATCCTAACAAATCTGGAGGGACTGTGGGTAGTAAAAGGCCAGATTTTGGAAACTGGTTTGCAGTACGGATGTAACTGCATGGTTAGTTTGTTAGTTTGTTAGTTTGTTAGTTTGTTAGTTTGTTAGTTTGTTAGTTTGTTAGTTCATTCATTCATTCATTCATTCATTCATTCATTCATTCATTCATTCATTCATTCATTCATTCATTCATATATCACCCACCCCTGAGGCTCAGGGCAGTTTACATGAAACATAGGGGAACAGGAACAATACAGTAAACTCAGTAACCAGGTCAGATCAATAACAGCAGTAACAGCAATAACAGAGAACAGGAATTAATAACCTCAACATTTTAACAGTCCTATGGTTGGTTGGTTCAGGGCATTGATTCATGGGAGGGAAGTTCAGGGGCCCAGTAGATGTTGTTAGTTTCAGTTGACCTCAAGCAAATGCCTGGGGGAGGAACTCCCTTTTGCAGGCCCTGCAGAATTGTTCTAGCTCCGTCAGAGCCCTGATCTCCTCTTGGAGCTCGTTCCACCAGTTGGGGCCAGGACAGAGAAAGCTCTGGCCCTGGTTGAGGTCAGATGAGCTTCCTGGAGACCAGGGATCACCAACCAGTTGGAGGTGGCAGAGTATAAAGCTTTTTGAGGGGTGTAGACAGAGAGGTGGTCTCTCAGGTACACTAGACTGTGTATGGCTTCAATGGTGATTACCTTAAGTCTGATCCAGAATTCTACCGGTAGCCAGTGCAGTTGTTGGCTGGATGTGGGACCTCCATGGTGTTGCCGTGAGGACCCTGGCTGCTACATTCTGGACCAACTGTAGTTTCCGGATCAAGATTAAGTGTAGGCCTGCATAGAGCAAGCTGCAGAAGTCTAGTCTAGAGGTGACTGTCACGTGGATCACTGTGGCTATGTGTTCTGTAGCCAAGCAGGGCGCGAATACATACTCTTGTGACTGGAGGCTCCATCAAGAGGGAGGCATTGAGGATCATGCCCAGGTTTCTGGCGGAGTGAGCTACCGATAGACTCACACCATCCAGGTTGGGCAAACACGCCTCCTCACTTGGACCCTTCCTTCCCAGCCACAGGACCTCAGTCTTTGAAGGGTTGAGCTTCAGACAGCTCTGCTCGAGCCACCTCACCACAGCTTCCAGGCATCTGGCAAAGGCTTCTGGGGGAGAATGAGGGCAGCCATCCATGAGAAGGAAGAGCTGGGTGTCGTCTGCATATTGGTGATATCCCAGCCCAAAGTTCCACACCGGTTGAGCAAGAGGGCTCATGAAGAAACTAAATAAGATTGGAGAGAGGACCGCTCCCTGCGTTTAAGGCTGGGAAGCAATTTGTGTGTGTGCATATGTGCGTGCGCCCGCGCATGCACATGCATATGCAGAAACGACAGATGTCATGGGAGTGAGACACAGTTGTGCAATGAATTGTCAATGGCTTTCCTGGTCAGGTATTACAAAGAGGCAGATTCAAAACAAGAGTATCGTTTTTCCAAGAACTGGCGTGAGACGCCCCGCTCCCCAAAGGCTGATAGGAAAGAAGAAAGCAAAAACTGCTCTCTGCTTATCTCATTTCACCCTGCGCTAGGTTTTCTGAAAACATACACTGGGATAAATTCTGCTTGTCCTTAAGATGCCACCGGACTCCTGGTTTATTTCAGCAATGAGAAACTTCAGGTTTAAAGAGCAGAGTCCTGATTAAGTAAGTCTGTCTTATTCAGATTTCTCATAAGCCTTTTAGAGTCAATAAAACAACATTTGCAATCAGTGGCACCTTTAAGACCAACCAAGTTCCATTCAAAGTTTAGGCCAGCCTTTCTCAATTTTTTTTACCATCGAGAACCGCCTGAGATATTCTTCAGGCTTCTAGAACAGGGGTAGTCAACCTGTGGTCCTCCAGATGTTCATGGTCTACAATTCCCATGAGCCCCTGCCAGCAAACGCTGGCAGGGGCTCATGGGAATTGTAGACCATGAACATCTGGAGGACCACAGGTTGACTACCAGAGCCAGTTTGGTGTAGTGCCAGTTTGGTGTAGTGGTTAGGAGTGCAGACTTTTAATCTGGCATGCCAGGTTCGATTCTGCGCTCCTCCACATGCAGCCAGCTGGGTGACCTTGGGCTCGCCACGGCACTGATAAAACTGTTCTGACCGAGCAGTGATATCAGGGCTCTCTCAGCCTCACCCACCCCACAGGGTGTCTGTTGTGGGGAGAGGAATGGGAAGGCGACTGTAAGCCGCTTTGAGCCTCCTTCGGGTAGGGAAAAGCGGCATATAAGAACCAACTCTTCTTCTTTTTCTTCTACCCCTGTTCTAGAAACCCCAGAATGTGGTTGGGAAGCACAGCTGCAGAACACACCTATCTGGGGCCCCACCCCTCCAAGCCCATCACTGGCCCTTTTGGGGAGGGGGGTTGACATGGCCATATATGGCCATATATGGCCATGTCACCTGATGCATGCTTAACAAATCTTAAAAACATGTAAAAATGAATTAACTCCGATCCATTTAGGGAACCCTTCCATGGCAGTCAAGAAACCCCAGGATTTCATGGTTTTTCACGAGAAAACCTGTTTTAGGCTTTCATCTGTAAGCATCTGTATCTGATGAAGTGAGCATGCACAGCTAGGGATGGGTGCTTCGGCTCGGCTCGGCCCGGCCACCTTGGTGATCACCAAGGCGGCCGAGCCGATCCGAAGCGCCCATCCCTAAATTGCACAGAAAAACTTATCCCTCGAATAAAACTCCTGTGGGTTTTTATGGCATCACTGGACTCAAACTTTGTTATGTTGCTTCAGACCCATTTGAATCTCGAGCCAATACAGGTGAAATTTGAGGTGACCTTTGTTCCTCAGAAATACGATCCAGCTAAGCACGCCTGCCTACCATAAAAACCGGTAACTCTTTTCTTCTCCTCTTCCTCCGACTGTAGGACTTTGCAAGGATCACTGTATAGTGAGCACACGAGGCACCCTGTGGTTTTTGCAGACTCTGTCCTCAAATACCCAGCTCCGAGTCTCCGGTCTTCTGAACCCTCCCCACCGTTGTACCCTCCCAAGGAGACCTTTTCTCAGAAATGTTCCCACCTGTGCTCCAGAAGAGGTAAGCAAAACGTCTCTTTTTAAAAATCCCATTCATCCCGTCTCCTTGTTCCCAGCCCATGTGACTCGGGTTGAAGGGGTGCCGTGAGATATACGATAGCATCTCCCGTGGAGCCTGGCCTTTTGCGAGGGCAAGTAAGTGCAAGGTTTCGGCTTTCACTTAGCTCTTCTTCAGGCCGAACAAAGAACGCAGTGAGTAGGAAACAATTGAGATTCGGAACTTTCCATGAGTCCCATTTTTAGAAACGTGACTTTGGGCAAAGAAATCCCTCTGCGTCCCAAGCCATTAGTGTAATGGGAGTAGTGGTTTAAATAGCCCCAGATTTTTCACATGCGTATCGTAATGACCAGGGGTAGTCAAACTGCGGCCCTCCAGATGTCCATGGACTACAATTCCCAGAAGCCCCTGCCAGCATTTGCTGGCAGGGGCTTCTGGGAATTGTAGTCCATGGACATCTGGAGGGCCGCAGTTTGACTACCCCTGGTAATGACTCTCGGAGCCAGTGTTTATACTTAATCTTCTGACTGGGAGAACCAAAAGAGTTATGTGTTTCGGGGCCCTTCATGAAAAGACGGTAATCATGATGCTCGGCCTCTCTCCCCGCCCTTTCTGTAGCACTAGCTCAGGAGCAGGGCTGGCTAACTAACGGCTGGGAGTCCACTACGCTGCAATTTGCGAGGACTGATGAGTGTGTTTACGATGTCATTGCTAGCAGACGGGTTGTTTGGGGTGGGAACTGTGGGCCAACGGCACGGTCAGGCGTCCCGATGTTTTCTTTGAGGTGTCAGCAGAATTCGATCGAGCCCCTGATTGGCTCCAAGCGGGACGGTCTGACATCTCTGTGGACACGCTCACCCGGGACCCCTCCCCTTCCCACCCCCTCCAGGCCCATCATTGGCCATTTGGGGGGGGGGCAGGTTGACATGACCATATATTATCATATCACCCAATAAATGTTGAACAAATGTTTATGTTAAAAATGTGTTAACTCCCACCCATTCAGGTAACCCTTCCAGGACTCTCCTGAGACCCTGGTTGTGAAAGCCTGGTCTATACAGACTTAGAGCGATGTAGCGCCCCCTTCTGTCCAGGCAAGCTGAGTCACACACGCCAACACCAGGACTGTAGAAAGCCATCCCTGGCCCATGGCAAAATATTTCCCCTGCCCCTTGCACGTATTGACCCCCCCCCCAGGGGCCTCACAAATCCACAAAAGGGAGGAGACGGAGTTGCTCTGGGAACCCAGAATTACCTTAGCCCATTGCTTGATTGGACTTTCTTGCTGCAAGGAAGGACTGGCAATACAATACAATACAATACAAAACCTTTAATGGCATTCACAATATAAAATATACAATCGGTTCTGTATTAAAAGTCTAAAAAACTTTATTACTGTCTATGTCGAGCAAAAATTAACCTTTGAAGAGGGGCTTCCCCCAGTTGGTCGGACATCAAGAGGACAGCCCTGAAAACACACACAGACACACACACAGACCCACACACACACACATGAGCTGTGGGTGCTGCACCTCTCCCCAATTGATTTTGGAAACATTGTATGCCTTTTGTCTTGCTAACATCACTCCCTGCACATTCCATTGTTCATTAATTTTATTTAACAGGTTACTGCTCCTTGCTCCTGGTAATAACTCCCAGTAGGGTTCTCCGTCCTCAATCATAATAAGATTAAAAATCCAACGTACAACAAAATTCAAAAAATGATCCAATGTAGGAGCAGTTGACACAGCGGTGTTAAGAAAAGAGAGGTTAAAACGACATTAGAAAAAGTATTGCATGACACGTTGGCCCCTTGCATTGCGGAGATTGTAAAGGTGAAGGTATCCCCTGTGCAGGCACCAAGTCATGTCTGACCCTTGGGGTGACGCCCTCTAGTGTTTTCATGGCAGACTCAATACAGGGTGGCCTTGCCATTCCCTTTCCCAGTCATTACCATTTTACCCCCCATTTTACCGACCGCGGAAAGATGGAAGGCTGAGTCAACCTTGAGCCGGCTGCTGGGATCAAACTCCCAGCCTCATGGTCAGAGCTTCAGACTGCATGTCTGCTGCCTTACCACCCTGCTCCTGCCACAAGAGGCTCTTGCGGAGATTGTAGGGAGTGTCAAATGCAAAAGGTGGTCTCAAGATTCCATGGCACTCTCTAGCAAAGACAACCCTCCCTGAGCTGAATGTTGTCCTTTCTCTTCCCATTTCTTTCAGTGTTCAGTTCAACACCCTCCCCCCAGTTACGCATACACAGTTCTGAGAAGTAATCCATTACATAATCTCAATTGCATGATCATTTGACATATATTACAGTTTGAAAATTTTAAATAATTTACCAAAGTAACCCATATTTAATTGACATTTTCATTCTTTTCCCCCTTTAATGACTTTAATATTATGGGTTAATATTGTCCAAAATCATAAATTGCTAATTCAAGGGCTAGAATAGCAGTGGCGAACTGGTATCAGCAGGTAGCTGTGCTGGTCGGCAGCAGAACTGCTCGATTTGAGTTCAGAAATAACCCCTTGGAGACCAGTGAGAGTTTCAGGGTGGAAGTTTTTGGGAGTCAATGCTCTCACACACGGAACAGCCATATACTGAATCAGATCATCAGTGGTGGCTGCAGTCCTTTGGGGCAGGGGTCCCCAACCTTTCTGAGGCTGGGGACCGGCAGGGCATTGGGCCGCGGCCGCGTGCCGCGCCCGCGCTTTGGGCCACGCCCCGCGCATTGCACATGCGTGAATGCGCCATGTGCAATGTGCGGGCGCGGCCCGGCCCTGATTCCCTCTCCCCGCCCTCCCGCAGTAAGAAGCTTCCCGGGCCGCAAGCTTGCAGCCTGGGACGTTTTTTACTGCGGGGGGGCGGGGAGAGGGAGCCATGGCCTTCGCGGCCCGGTGGCGGGCCGCGGCCCGCAGGTTGGGGACTACTGCTTTGGAGTTCCTCCTCCAGGGTCCGAGATCAGTTCCCCTGGAGAAAGTGCCAGCTTCTAGGGCATGATACCCGATTGAAGCCCTGCCCCTTCCCAAACCCTGCCCATTTCCTGAGGCTCCACCCCCATGATCTCTGGGTATTTCCCACCCCGGACGTGGTAACCGGGCCAAAGCGGCCGTTCTAGCCTGGAGCAGGCAGCATTGTGGTGTGTGTGTGGGGGAAGGGGTGGCACCGGCACGCCAGTTGGTGCATGCATGCAGGCGCATGCCTGCGTGCATGCGCCGACTGGCATGCCGGTGCCACCCCTCCCCCCCACATTGCAATGCTGCCTGCTCCGGGCTAGAGCGGCCGTTTCGGACACCGAAGCACACAACCCTGTCTGTGCAGAGTACTGCTGAGTAACACAGAGACTGATACGTTTGCTACTTGATTCTCACCCAAAGTGTCTTACTGGAGACGCCACCGATAGATTCAAGTGTGCAACTGTGTTGGTCTGATGCAAGAGATAAACGTTTGAGCCCAAGGGCACCTTGAAGGCCAACCAAGTTTAATTCTGGGTATAAGCTTGCCCATGCACACAGAGTTCTTCAGCTACAAAGGATGCAGGTAGGGGAATTGTGTTCTGTGTATATGATGCAACTTGTATATGCAGTTTGTGGGTTGTGCCTGTGCCTCCCCATAGATATCTAAGATGCCGAGAAGCGCCACTTTACTATTCCATGCGTGGGTGGCTCAACCAACATGTGCTAATGTTCATTGCTCCTTCTCACACTGAATTTCTGTCTCGGTTTCCTCTGTTCCTCTGGGGCCCGGCCTCAGGACTGTGGTTTTGAGCACAAGGAAAAGTTCGCCAGGCTCCTCCGTCATGCAAGTCATGTTCCTCAGGACACAGCATCATTGTTGATCCTGCTCAATTGAGAAAGTGTTTGAAGGCTGATAGAAATCTCAGTAGAAATGACTCTTGTGGCCATTGTTCCAGCGGGCGGAATCCTTAACTGAACTTTCTGAGCAGCCCCGCAGGGCTCTTTTTGGCTTCACAGCCTTGGGAGGAACCACCAATCCAGATTTTGTACCCACCCCGTAATCGCTAATTGTTGGGTCAGTGTCTTCTGTGCATTCTCGTAAAACCACAACTGATAAAACTCTCGCCCAATACCGATACAGTCTCATTTATATTTGTGTTTCTGAGTATACATGTTGATAGAAAATACTGTTATGTTGCAGACAATTTAGTACAATCTTGTAGGGTTTCTCTTTGAAATGTGAGCTGAGTAGTTCCCTTCCCTCTTCTCTGGGCAGACCAAGTAGGGAGAGGAAAGACATTCTAATTGTTCACCATGATAGAAATGCAAATGAGTCTGTCTAAGGACAATGGAGTGGGCACATTTTCTCCCTTCCGCCGAGCAGGAAATAGATCTCTGGAGGACTTTAGACCAGACAGCCTCCGGGCATACGCCCCAGGAAGGAATTCCTGGAGATTCTCCAGGAAATAGCTGACCCAGCTTGACCTGGTCAATAGGTGGAGAAAAGAAAGGTCTCTTTTTGCATTTGACCCAGTTCTTTTGGCAAGCAGCTGTTCCTCCAGGCGTATGCCAGGCATTAAATTGTCCCCACGGTGGCCAGGTGTGGGGCAAGACACAGCAGGCAAGACCTCAAAACTGAAAAGGGAAGCTGGGAGTCCTGACCTTCTCAGCAGGCAATTCAGGATAAAGTTCAGTGGTGTCCAGAGAGAGAGAAGCATGAGTAGGGTTGTGCGGTTTGGCGCAGTTCAGCTGCCTTGGTGATCACTGCAGCCCATAGCAGCCTGTAGGAGGCCAGCCGACTGGTGTGCCACTGCCACTGCCCCTCCTCTTTGCACCGTGGCGCCGGCCACCTCGGGCTTCGGTGATTGCAGAGGCAGCCAAACTGCGCCGAAGTCACCCAGCTGGCTGCATATGGAGGAGTGGGGGAATCAAATCTGTCTCTCAAAGAAGAAGTAAAATCACATTATAGTGAACAGAGAAAGTGATGATGACTGATCATCCATGTCCTCATTTGCCTCCCTAATAAAAATTTTCTGGCCTGGGTCGTCCCCACACTTAAGAATATTTCCTTCAGGGCTGTCCTTCCCAGCCCCAGCCTCTGCTTCTGATTTCTTGGCCTGCGGTCTCCCCAGGACCTAACCTAACAAAACCCATGGCGTTTCTGAGCAACGCATGGTGGAGTCCAGGAAGTTACTCGAAGAAATAACCCCTTTACTGGCTTCTCTCGCTTGACCACAGCTCATAAAGACAACTGGTTTAGCCAGCTCCCCACACATAAGCAAACAGCATGCGTAGCACAGCAGTTATTGCTCAGGAGGGACCGTTTCTGCAAGAGTCCTGTGACTGGGAAATCAAGTCCTGAGGTTTGACTGCACTGTGGGAAGCCTTGGTAGAAGGGGGACATGGTCCAATCTTGGTGAGCCCCCTGGTGGTGCGAACCAAAGCATTTGGCTCTGCAGAGGGCAAAACCCTAGCTTTAAGCTACGGCCCCGTTTGCCTAGGAGCGGATCCCTGGATTGAAACCAGTTTCTGTAATTTATATCCTTTATAATTTGATGAGAGGCTTAAAATCATGCTATGCAATTAAACAAGTGTTTCTCTTCTTTGGCACATGGATCAGAAATGTTCAGGTTTTGGTTTTGGCTGTGAAAGGAAGCTGGAAGAGCTGCATTTGGACAGGCTCATGTTGACAAGAGAAAGCTAAAATCTCACGCAGATAGATATTTGCATCGAGTTCTGGAGCTTTCTTTTCTTCCCTGAGTTACACTCCGCATCACAAGCCTGTATCATGCAGACGGTGTCTTAACTCGCTAAAACAGGCTTTCTTGAGAGGTTTCCCAAATGGGTGAGAGTTCATTAATTTTAATACATTGAATATATAATATAAAAATTTTGTCACATATTTATTGGGTGACTAGAGTAAAAGCCCGTTGTAGCTTGAAATACAATGGGCACTAGGAGGGGGGGAGGGGGGAGAAAGGAGAATGAGAGAAATGAAAGTGGAGAGATGGGAAGAAAGTGAGAACGAGAGAGAAAAAGGAGAAAGAAAGACAGAAGGAGAGAGAGCAAACTATGGGGAGAAAGAGAGGGAGAGAATCACAGAGAAAGAGACAGATGGAAAGAGAGAAAGAAAGTCCCACGTAGGGCCCCCCCCAGTGACCCGAGTAGGGCCAGCAAGAGTTGGAGAGGAGGGGGGGAGGGGAGTCCCTGCAGGCAGACCTGAGTGGCCAGAGAAGGCCTGGCGTGCCATCTCCAAGCCTCCCCTCCCTGCCTGACTTGCCCTCTCCGTATCCTCTCTGTCTCTTAGCAAAGTGTCAGCAAATCTCTCCTCCCATGTTATTATTATTATTTGATTTATTCCCCACCACTCCCTTACGGCTCGTCTGTCTGTCTCCCTCTCTGTCAACCTGTCTCGTCCTGTGCCATGTGTCTCTGAAGCTCTCCTGCCGGCTCAGTCTGTGTGTTTCTCTCTCTGTCGATGTCTCTCCTGCTTTTGTAGCTCTGCAAATCTCTCTGTCTATCTCTCTAGGTCAGTGGTTCTCAACCTGGGGGCTGGGACCCCTTTGGGGGTTGAATGACCCTTTCACAGGGGTCGTGGCAGGGCAAGCAGCTCGGCTGGGTGGGGTCATCTTCACAACAGCCTTGCGGGGTAGATCAAGATAGAGAGTTTGTCTGTCTAGATCAAGATAGAGAGTTCGTCTGCGGGGTAGATCAAGATAGAGAGTTCGTCAGTGGAAAAGAGCGAGATCGGCATGGTGGAACAAGAGGCAGAACTGAACTGAGGAACCCCGGGGGGAAAAAAACAATTTATAGTCAATCATGAACAATGGAGCTTTATGCCATTGGTCAGTTTTGGTTTAATTTCTGTGAAAGAACAATTGCATGATTTTATGGTTGGGGGTGACCACAACATGAGGAACTGTATTAAAGGCTCGCGGCACTAGGAAGGTTGAGAATCACTGCTCTAGGTGACTCCCCCCCATCTCTGTCTAAATGCCTCCTGGGTCTTACAGCCTATCTTGTTCTGCTCTTGGTTTAAATCTCTCCCGCTCTCTCTCTTTCTGTGTATCGCTCAGCCTTTGCCCTCTGAAGCAGGGCAAGTGTCTCATGTTGTGGACCTCTCGGTGTGCATTACTTCCTCCAGGGGGGTACTCTGGTGGCCCTCCCTGTCTTGGAAGTCGGCCGGCAGGAGCTGAGTGAGGCTTCCCCATGACTCTCTTGCCCCCCCCATCTCCGTCTAAATGTCTCCAGGCTGTTGTCGGGCGGCGGACTGGCTGGCGGCGATGGCCCTGGCCCGTTAGTGGGCGGCAGGGGTGGGTGTTCGACGGTGACACGGCTGCTCGTAAAGCAGAAGGTGGGCAGGCGACTTGGCCTGCACAGTGCAAGTGGCAGGCGTGGTCCATGGGAACAGGCTGGCGGGTGGAGCGGCAGAGTATTGACGAGGCACTTGGGCTGGCAGGCAGGTGTGTGTGTGCGGGTTTGTGTGCAGGGTGGCATGGCAGTGAGCAGCTGGCGATGGAGGGCAGGAGCCACAGGAGACAGGCCAATCAGTGTGCGGCCCTATTCCAACTCGGACACTCCAGACTCGCTCCACCCCCAAGGCAGTTTCACAAATATTAAGTGGAACCTTGATTAAGATATGACCATATATAGTCATTTTGACCCCCCTCCCAAGTGGCCAGGGATGGGCTTGGAGGGGGTGGGAAGGGGAGGGTCCCTTGGCGGGTGTGTATAGAGCAGGCATGTGTGCTTCAGCGCGGCAGAGCCGCCATGGCAATCACTGAAGCCCGAGGTAGCACATAGGAGGCCAGTGCCACGGTGCGGAGAGGAGAGGAGGTACTGGCCTCCTATGTGCTACCTCTGGCTTCGGTGATCGCTGAGGCGGCTGCGCTGCTCTGAAGCACACATCCCTAGTACAGAGTTATGCTTCCCCACCACATTCTGCACAATCACTCCACTTTGGGGGGTTTCTAGAAGCCTGAAAAATCTCTCAGGGGTTTCTCAGTGGAAGGTGCCCCTGAAGGCAAATGTTGTTGTATTGACTCTAAAAGGCTCATGAGTATCTGAATAAGACAGACTTACTTAATCAGGACTCTGCTCTTTAAACTTGAAGTTTCTCATTGCTGAAATAAAACAGGAGTCTGGTGGCATTTTAAGGACAAGAAGCCTGAAGAATGTTTCAGGGGTTTCTCAATGGTAAAAAAGTTGAGAAAGGCTAGTGTAAAACAGTAGAGATCTAAATTAGGGGGGAACAAGATCCTTCTATTACCTGTGTGATGATGGGGCATAGCCAGTTCATAGGCCTCCCTAGAACCCTGGCCTGGATCCAGTCACACTGAAGGCTTCAGAAGAAGACCTCCCTCTAATCTCCCCCATCTTTGGCCCCCTGAGCTGTTCTCATTTGCTGACTCTCCCTGAAGACTTCAAGTGGATTGCCGTGTTGGTCTGAAGTATCACAACAAAATCAGAGTCCTGGACCACGTTTGAGACCAAGAAAGATTTATTCAGGGCGTGAGCTTTCGAGTGCAAGCACTCTGTGCTTACACTCGAAAGCTCACACCCTGAATAAATCTTTCTTGGTCTCAAAGGTGCTTCTGTACTCTGATTTTATTGTTCTCCCTGAAGAAAACTGAGAACTTCAGAGGATCCAATGAACTGTGGCACCAGGAAGAAGTAGAAAAGTCTCTCTCTGCAAGATAGAAGAAGAAGAAGAAGAGTTGGTTCTTATATGCCGCTTTTCCCTACCAGAAGGAGGCTCAAAGCGGCTTACAGTCGCCTTCCCATTCCTCTCCCATAGCTGGCTAGACAGGGGTCCCCAACGTGCCCCCCCCTGAATGCCATGGCCCACACCAGTGCCTTTCCTGCTGTCCTTCAAGTGTTTTTAGGGAATGGGTGGGCCTTTTGCCCAGCAAGGCTTCTGACTGGCCACTAGAGATTTGATGGATTGTGCAGATTTTTTAAAAAGTTGCTTTGACAGTAGCTACCAACACAGCACAAGGCTGTGCTCTAATCTGGAGAACGCAGTTTGATTCCTCCCTCCTCCTCCTCCTCCCCATGCAGCCAGCTGGGTGACCTTGGGCCAATCCTGGTTCTCAGAGCTCTCTTAGCCCCACCTGCCTCCCAGGATGTCTGTGGTGGTGGTGGTGGGGGGGGCAGATTAGAGGCTGCTGCCCTTAACCACTACAGCATGCTGGCTCCCAAGGACCCCAGAAACCCTGCTTTGAATATTTAAATAAATATTAAATGTTGTCTAAAAGGGCACCACATGTGATCACCAGAAGGACGTACATTTGTTCCAACGGAGATCTGAAACCCCAGAAAGCAGCTGGCGCATGAGGCTGTGCAGACAAAGCTCACGTTCTTTCTGTCCCCTTCTTCCCCTCCTGCAGGCATCCTGCAGTTTGTCGAAATCATCGTCAGCATCCTCGTGCTCATCTGCGTCGGCGCCTCCCAGGCCTCCGTTGCGGGCTTCAGCGCCATGGGAGGGTTGGGGTCCTTCAGTATCGATTCGGCCTACAGCCCCTTCGAAGGGACGGAGCTCAAAGAGGTGAGAGACCTGGACATGCAGTACAGCCAGATGAGAGCGCCCTGTGTGTACGGAGGCGTCGCTTTCAGCCTGACCCTGATGGCCCTCACCCTCCTCTTCCTCATCGCCGGAGGAAAGCCGATTCACCGCCTCTCGGTCCGCTTGCTCGTCGCCGAGTTCATCTTCGACGTCCTGGCTTGCCTCGGGTACATAGTGGCCGTCGGCCTCTACCTCCATTTCGTCATGCAGATCAATTCGACCGACGTGTGCAAGAGGAGAGAGAGGGTCTACGCGCGGCGAGGGTACACGTGGATGAGCTGCGATGTGCAAGGGGGAGACGCGGCCGTGGCTCTCTTTGGCCTCGTGGCCGCGTGCCTGTATTTCCCCAGCGCCGTGGTCTGTATTCTCAGCATCCGAAGCGTCCGGGATTTTCAGAGGGAGGTTACCAAGATGCAGTACAACCTGGAACGGAACTACCGGGAGGAAGACCTCCGCAAAACCTACAAAAGTCCAGCAAGCTGCCAGCCTGCCACGACGTTTGCCACACTGGTATAGGCCGTGGCTGGAAACGAAGGAAAACGATGTAGCAGCCATAATATTGGGAACTTTTGGCGCTGCGTGGTAGAATTGTGCAGAGAGGTATAGGACCTACGTTTTAAACCAAGAGGCTCCAGTAGATGGGCTAATAAACAATACTATCATGCAGATATATAAATAATAATGCAGAGATTTTTTTAAAAAGTGCAACTCCACTCAGTTTTGGTCTACCGATCTTTTGTAGAAAAGCTCTCTGACTCAGGAAATGGATTGGTTTAGGCCAGCTGTTTTCAACCTTTTGAACATGAAGGAGCCCTAGCAGGCAGTCTCCAGAACAGGGGTAGTCAAACTGTGGCCCTCCAGATGTCCATGAACTACAATTCCCATGAGCCCCTGCCAGTGTTTGCTTGTAGTCCACGGACACCTGGAGGGCCGCAGTTTGACTACCCCTGCCCCAGGAGGACAGGGTGGGAGGAGAGAGAGGAGGCAGCCTAAGGCAGGAGTAGGTGTGTAGGCCCCACCCTCTCCCTGGTACAGAAACGCTTTGGGGGTGGAGGGAGAGGACCAATGGAGGGAGGGAGGAGGGAGGGTGGAGGGATAGGACCAATGGAATGGATTGGTACTCTTGCTTGAAGCTGAATCCATTAAGGCACGAGGGGAAAGGTGTCCCTCCCTCTTCGGCCTCTTCTTGGATGCAAGTGAATACAGTCGTGTCCCATATCATCTTCCCGTTTTCGATTATTACAGTAGTTAAAAGAAACATGATTTATTCTATAAGTTATACTGCTGGAAATCATGTAAATAAACAAAACAATTTAAAGATTTTGCGTGGAGCAGCATACTGCCATCCTGAAGAACCACATGCAACTCAGGGTGGGAGTGGGGGGGGGGGGGCAACAAGCAGACTTGGGCCCAAGGCCCTTGCCGTTTCCATTCATGCCGAAGCATCTTGTGCTAGAAGTCCCTAGCTCACGGGTGGCCAAGAGAACTGCGGCTCTCCAGTTGGCCATGGGCTACAATTCCCTTGAGCCTCTGCCCCAGATTTTCTGAGCCTGCAGGCACTTTTGGAATTCTGACATAGGGTGGTGGGTGCAGCCACAAAATGGTTTCCACAGAAGGCGGGGCCAATCACTAAGAGGCTCTTGGGGTTTAACTTCAATTACGCCCGAAGACCCTTGTGCTGTGGTGGCACCTGCTGCCAGAGCGACCTTCGTAAAATTCTGCGCAGTTAAAAATCCAAGGGCCAGTCGGTGTGGGAACACGCAGGACCTGTAACGTGCCTCATTAGAGCATCCGAGGAATATCCTACGGGAGGGGGAGGGAGCATCGGAGATGTGTAATTAGCATAGATTGGGAAGTTCCTGCCATTTTTCAAATGCTCTATTCCAGTGCCCAGTAGGGATATGCACCTCGCCGCCTCAGTGATCCCCGAAGCAGCTTGTAGGAGGCCAGCACCACACCTCGGAGAGGACAGGTGGTGGTGGCGGCATGCCAGCCGGCGGCCACACACAGGCACAAACTCTGCACCTGTGTGTGGCCGCTGGATGTCACACTGCTGCCGCCCTTGCTCTCCGTGCAGTGGCACTGGCCTCCTACACACCACTTTGGGCTTTGGTGATCACCGAGGTGGCTGCATCCCTAGTGTCCAGATTAGCTCATTAGGGACTTCCTGTCCCACTCCATCACTGCTTGCCTCCACAAGAGGCAGGATGAACAGAACAGGGTGGTTGGATCCTTAATGCCTTCTTCCTATCCAAAGTTGTTTCTTTTCACAATAAAGCATGCTTTTAAGCCACCCCGTATTGAGTCTGCCAAGAAAACGCTGGAGGCATCACCCCAAGGGTCAGACACGACCCGGTGCTTGCACAGGGGATACCTTTACCTTTATCCAGCTCCTGGAACAGGTTTTTAGACACACTGTGCATGTTGATGGGATGCCACAGTCTAATTTTGTGGGCTAAATTCCTTAATAAAGGAAAAGCAGGCAGTCACTGCTCTGGCCCCTCTGTGGGAGCATCACAAAAAACGCAGAAGGCTCTGCGGGGCCTCCTTGCAAGAGGCCCCAACAGGCATACCTGCCCCCCACTCACAGGCTGTCCATCACGAATAACATATTAATGCAGCAGTTCTCAACCTGGGGGTCAGGACCCCTTTGGGGGTAGATCAGCTCTTTCACAGGGGTGAGCAGCAGCTTGGCCGGGGGCACCATCACTGTTGCCCCTCCTCCTGCAGGCCCCTGTATTCGGCCGCCAGCCGCTCCAGCAACACCTCCAGTGGAGCGCAGTCTCCCGCCAGGCGCTCAAGGTGATCAGTTTTGGTTGAATTTCTGTGAAAGAACACTTGGATAATTTTATGGCTGGAGATCACCACAACATGAGGAATTGTATTAAGGGTCATGGCATTAGGAAGGTTGAGAACCACTGTATTAATGCCCCTGACAAGCAGTCAAATTTCCAGCAATGGTGGATGTTGTCTGTGGGTAAGGGACCGTGTGCAAAAGATGTGGTTTGCTACCATTTGCAAAGGATGCTCCTTCATGCCTGTTTACAGGCAACAGCCTTTGTGGAACAAGGGAAGCTTTCTCTTCCTCGCTGCAGCTCCAAAAGGTAGGTAAGCCATACCAGCATAAGGGAGGGAGAAGGTGAGTTTTGCAGGGGAGATACCCGTTTGTACCACTGATGTCCCATCCCCCCCTCCTGCTCCCAAGCCCTAGGTCTAGCAGCCTGTCCATTGTAGGGACAAAGATTTTGAGGACTTGAGATCTGGCATCAAGTAGCATTTTCAATCTCTCTCCAGGTCATACTTAGAAATCTCCTGCTATTGCATTTCCTCTGCAGAAGACAACGGCTTTGAAAGGTAGAGGTAGATTCACCCTGCTGAAGCCCCTCCCCCCCTTTCTCAGATCCCACTCTCCCCCAGTTCTACCCATAAAATCTCCAGGTGTTTCCCAACCCAGAGCTGGCAACCCAATAAATGAAGATTTTGGAAGAATCCATGGCTAATTCCCAATAAGGAAGGGGGGAAAAATCATTACCATCGTCTAGGATTTATTTGCAAATTTTTTATATTTATTATAACAAAAATTATGACATGTTCATTTGTGCATTCTTCTTTAATATAACTCTTGGTATGTAAATGATCTATAGTAAGTGAACTCTATACAATCATGCTGGTTGTGGCAGCAGGGAGGAACATGTAAAAATGTGCCTGTAAAAGTTAACGGTGAAGAAAGGAGGAAGTTAGTTTGGGCAACCAGGGCTCAAGAACCCACCTCATGGCCTAACGCAGATTGCACGGCCGCCCCTGGCTGACTGGATGCAGGCTGTGGCCCCCAAGCATCTTCTGCATGACAGCCGTTGCTTGGGAACGAAACATAACCTTGGTGACCGATGGCAACTGGACCCAGTGGTGTAGATCAGGGGTAGTCAACCTGTGGTCCTCCAGATGTTCATGGACTATAATTCCCATGAGCCCCTGCCAGCGAATGCTGGCAGGGGCTCATGGGAATTATAGTCCATGAACATCTGGAGGACCACAGGTTGACTACCGCTGGCATAGGTACAAGGGGTCAACCCGGGGCCCCCCCACATCTCACTCAGGAGAACGTCACATGTCTATGGCTCCGCCTTCACGGAGGGAGCCTTGACGTATGGGCCAAAACCCGCTTTAGGGAGGGAGGGAGGGAGGAAGGGAAGGGAAGGGGAAAATGTCAGTTTATCAAGCTGCGTCCTCCTGCCGAGACTACAAAACATTTTAAAGCATCACTATACAACACTGAGTTATTTACAGGAATTTCCCAATCAGCTGTTCTCTCAGAGAAAATTAGTGAATCTCAGTGACTCAAAGCCACTTGAAAGAGTAAATGCAACTCCTAGGAGTTAGTCTCCATAATTCTACAAATGTCTATCCATTTTCAAGACCAAAAAAAGCCTTTTTTGTTTTTGTTTTGTTTTCTCTCAAAGAAATACAGTATTACAATATTACTTAAATCATTTAGCACTGCCAAGGCTGCCCAGTCTCCAGACAGACCCCCTCCCCCCCACAAAAGAAACAATTTTAAAAAATATTACATCAGCATCAGTGTCATCAGTTGTCTCTGCAATATATTAAACCTTTTGTACTTTTTAATCTTTTTTTTTTTCCTCTGCTTTTCTTTTTTTCTTTTTTTAACATTTGATATGTTAAGGGGGTGGGGAAGTTTTAATTCTAACTGGTGAAGTTATCACTAGAAAGAGAATCGGTGATTATTGGAGCAGACAGAACAAGAAGCAGCCGCAGTTCTTGGTGGAGGGGTGGGGCTGGGAAGAGACGGCGGGAAAGCGTGCCCCTCCCTCCCGTCCCCGGCCAGCGTAATACGGGCCCAGGAGGCTCCCGCCTGCAATGTCTCCTGAACCCGCGCCAGCAAGTTGGGTCATAGTGGGGTGTCGTAATAATCCGGCAGCTGGTCGATCTGGTATTGCCGCTGCTGCTGCTGCTGCTGTGGTTGTTGCTGCTGCTGCTGTTGTTGCTGCTGCTGCTGTTGTTGTTGCTGCTGCTGTTGTTGCTGCTGCTCATGGTGCTGTTTCATTATTTCCTTGACCTCCTCCTCGAGTTCAGGAGGGATGATGAACTGATCGTCCGGATCGGGTTGAGCGGGGGCAGCAAAGTAACCCCCCGGTTTCCTGAGGGGCGCGTCGGTGGCTACTTCAATGAGGTTGTGGCTCCTCTCCTGAGGCGCCACGGAGCCGTTGCCTCGGCGCCGCCCGATGGTCCCTGTGGCCGCCGGGTCCGCCTTCCTCGGGAGGCAGGTTTCGTCTTCGTTGGCACTGATGACGATGCCTTCGTCGTGAGCCTCCGCGGGGGTCGACGGCTGCTTCTCCTTGGCACGGCCACAGTGGATGTCCACTTCCACTTCCACGCGGCTGCCATTGGAAAAGACGCCTTCGATCGGCTCCTCGTCGTCGCTGTCGAGGCCGTTGTCGGAGAAGGCGCTGGAAAAGGTGGCGCTGGACAGCTGCCTTTGGAAAGAGTTTGAGAGGCAGACTGGGTGGAGCATGCAACGCTGCTCACTAGGGAAGGCCGGGCTGTGTTCGTTCAAAGTGACCTGAGGGGGCTCGTCAGAGGCCGTGGACCCCACCTCGCTGCTCATTTCGGAGGTCGAGATCTCGCTGCTGATCTCGGAGGCCATTCCGCTGCTGGAGGACGGCATGCCCAAGGCGTCGGAAGGCTTATCTTTGATGACGACGTTGACCGACTGGGGAAAGATGCCCGGGCTGGGAGGAGGGACCCCGCTGAGCTCACAGCAGCAGAAGCTGTCCTCGGTGACATTGAGCTGGACCACCACAGCGCTGAGGCTGTCGTTGCAGCCATAGCTCTGGGCAAGCGTGCAGAGCTTCTTGGCCGCCCCCAGAGCGTCGGGCACGTTTCGGACGGCTTCCACCGCTTCGTCGACAGAGAGGCTGTCCCACAGGCCTTTGCTCCCCAGGATGAAGAACTCGTCCTGAGGAGTCAAAGTGATGGACTGCACGTGAGGGCGAGGAACCACACTCGGGTGAAGGAAGGTGTATCCCAAAATCCGGGTGGAGTCTGTCACGCCGTTCACTTTGCCGTCCTGGAAGGGAAAAAGGGAAACGGATGATGGTGAGCGCTAGTGATTTGTAACAAGCTTGGGTCTGGGTCCAGGCCTGGGACGGGGGAACAATACAGAAAGTCAGCACCCCCCAAGTTCTATGCCTGAAGCAAGAGTCCAGCAGTATTTTTAAGCTATTTTTTGTACTCCGTTTTTTACTACTTGAAGGAGTCTCAAAGAGGCTCACAACTGCCTACCTTTGCTCTCCCCACAAAAGAAATCTCTGAGAGAATTGGAACTGGCCCGAGGTCACCCAGCAGCCCTCATGTGTCTCAAGGTGGCTTACAATTGCCTTCTCTTCTTCTCCCCACAATAGACACCCTGTGTGGTAGGTAAGGCTGAGGGATCTCTGAGAGAACTGGGATGGGCCCAATTGCACCCAGAAAGCCTGAAGAGGAACACACTATTTTTCTAAAAAAAAAAAAGCCTCAGAGAAATCAATCCTAGGGATACATTTAGATCCCCAAGTCTCTGGCTGGGTTAGGATCTAACCAAATTAAGAGGAGGAGTGGGAGCTGAAACATAATGCAGGATTTAGTTGCACGTGTCTCTTGGGAGTAGGCACAGAACAGGGCAGAGGGGGAAAGACAGTCTCATTTATTAATTGTCTTTATTTATTACATTTAGATTCTGCCCTGTCTTCCTAGACTCAGGGTGAAGTACAACCGGGATAATAAAATTACATACATGAAATTCTCATACTGGAGAAGGTGGTGGGGAGATCATACAGTGAATCCCATTTGCAGTTTTAGCTTGGTGGAATTCTAGTAGAGAGGGCAGCAGATTCGGATGGCACTCCGGAGTCCGAGGCTTGTGCATTTCGGCTGCTTTGGCATGAATGGCTGCCAAAGCGGCTGAAGTGCACAAGCCAGTTTCAGATCTCAACCATAGGCCTGGAGTAACAACTCTGCACTCTCAGCCCTGTGGAACAATCTGAAGTCCCACAGGGCTCTGATCTCATTTGGCAGAACGTTCCACCAGGCCGGGTCCAAGACCGAAAAGGCCCTGGCCCTGGCCAAGGACAGTTTAACCCCCTTGGGGCTGGGGATCCTGAACAGGTTTTGCTCACTGAACCTTAATGCCCTTTAGGCGACATAATACGTAGAGGCGGTCCCGCAGATAGGATGGTCCCAGACCGTTTAGGGCTAACGCTGGCAGGGGCTCCTGGGAATTGTAGTCCATGGACATCTGGAGGGCCGCAGTTTGACTACCCCTGGTTTAGGGCTTTAGAGGTGAGAACCAGAACCTTGGCCCTGATCCAGTTCATCAAGCTGGAGCCAAGTAACGTATTTTATTCCCTGCAAGCTTTGCATGCAATAATGAATGCCCCCCAAAATGTGATAAAAGCAAGAAATGGACACACATCAAGCGCCTAATTCATTTCAAGTCCAAGCAATGCACACAACTGGCTAATTTGGGTATGCAGGAAATAGAGCCCTTTTCTCTCCCCGCGTGCCAAGAGTAACAATGCTGCCCTTCCTGGGAAGGTTCCAAACGTGGCCTGCATGCAAAAAGCAGCGGTGACTTCTCACTTAAGTCACACCCCCCTTATGCTGAAAACAAAACCACAAGCTATCAAATTCCAGGCTGAGAAGAAATGGGTTTTTCTGGAGGGGGGGGGGAGAAAGTTTGACCATTTGGCCACCCACCAGGAAGATCGAGAGACCAATGGACGACTTTTGCACTGAAAAAACTTCAGAAGGTAGCAAAGCTGCTTTGCGTCTTGAAGACACAGCTTGCAATGTTCCGCAGAACTGCAAAAAGGAACTGGCTTTTGCGTTTGTGTGGATGCACAGACTGTGCATGGGGCTTTCAGGCGCTTGTCTGAAGGAAAAAAGTGTCCTGCGGGCCCTCCCTTGCTGCCTGCCTTCTCTCTCCCCCGACCCTGCCCATTCGCTTACCTCGGTGATGATGGCCTTATGTTGCTTGATCCTCTTCAGCTCCTCTTCACAGTTCATGGTGTAAGACCGGGACAAGGGCAGGGGTTTCCCGTTCCGGCAGAGAACCGACTGGCACTTCCCCACATTCGCAGAGGTCAAGGTGAAGCACCCACCTGGGTCGATCGGATCGTGTTTTATATGGCAAAGGACAGCAGAGCCGCCGAGCTTCTGTCCAGCAGTTCCAAGTTTCCTAAAAATGTCAAGAAAAGGCTGTCTGTCTGCACAGTGATGGATAATGTAGGCAGAGAAGACTGCACAAGAAGTGAGCTCTAGCAAAAGGACTGGCAACAGAACGAAGGAAAGAACCCTCAGTTCCCGGGGGGGGGGGGGAATGTTGCAAGGGCTCATGGGAATTGTAGTGTATGGACATCTAGAGAGTCACAGCTTGGCCACCCCTGCTCTATTCTCTCTCTCTCTCGCTCACTTAGAAAGTTTACCAGGTTGCTATGGACAGAGGCCGGTGATCCCGGGATGGACGTCCTGCAGCACAGCAGTGGAATAACGCTGCTTTCTCCAGTGTGCAAGGCTGGGAGGGAATGTCCCTGGGGAATGTGGCTCCACCTTATCAGAATGCTTCTGGCTTCCCTTGAAATTCCTCAGATGTTTTGCCTGAGAAGGACTTCCAAATTGGCATTTGCCTTTTGCTCCCGGGAACTATTTTTGTGGCAGCCCTACTAAGAGCGAGCACATCGAATCCGAAAAGGTTTGACCCGTGGATTTGTCACTTGAATTTGCAATCTGTCACAGTGCCTTTGATCTGGAATGCAGTGGCCAGGATTCTCACATGGCCCACTCTTCAACAACTGCGCTGGTTACCAGTCAAATTCTAGATCAGACTTAAGGTTCTGGTAATCACCTTTAAGGCCCAGTGTAACTGAGGGACTGCCTCTCTGCCTATACCCTTCAAAGAGCTCTACACTCCACCATCTTCAACCGGCTGGTGGTCCCTGCCCCCAAGGAAGCCTGCTTGACCTGAACCAGGTCTTCTACTGGACCACCAAGCCTCCCTCCCAGGAATTTAAAACTTCCTGAACTGACCACTTAGGGATCCGTCAGTATGCTGTGGTTATGAATTTACAGTTCTCACTATTTATTACTGTTCTATTGTTATTTATGGTAATTGACTTACTCTGTATTGTTCCTGTTCCTTTATGTTTCATGTGAACCGCCCTGAGCCTCGGGAGGGCAGTATATAAATATAATAAAATAAATAAATATTTCTCTTCTCCTTGTTCTTTGTTACTTTTTTAAATGATGCAGGAACTAGAACAAGTGGGACTGTTCCCTGCCATGCATAAACACATCCTGCTTCAGCATGCAATAATGCCACGCAACATTGGAAATGCAACTTGGAACACTTAAAGGTGGCACAAGCTGCCCGCACGGTCTTTTCCACACTCTTCTGCAAGCGCAGCAGTGCATGCGGAAATCTTCCGCTGAATTCGACCCGTGACCGGTGGCACAGTGGCTATACCTTTCCGAGTTAGCCCAACGGAACAAGCGGATGGAAAACACCTGGATGCCTCAAACATGCTAAACTAACCTCTGCATGACAATGAACGTATTGATCATGTACTCCTCTTCGTTCTTTGTTTTCTGCAGCTCCTCTGCCAAGATGTCACTCATGGTGCACTGGAGGAGGTACGGAACTTCCACATTACGATCGCCATCAAAGACTCCGTAGAGAGCCTCCCGGTTCTCACAGAAGTTATTGGCGGAAAGAGCTGCCACGCAGAGCCTGTGGAAGTACAAAAGGGGGATAAGGAATGACTGTGGACAACTTAGCAAGCGGGCATTTCCCTTGAAAGTCCTCCGTAAGCCTATCAACAGCCCTCCTCCCATTTCAGAAGCATACAGAGAAATTCATTTCAGCACAACCTGAAATCAAGTCCTTTGCAGTGCCTCACCTGCATACCATCAGGAAGAATGCATACACAGAACAGGCCCTAATTATTTAGAGATAGATATGAGCAAAGTTCCTCGTCTAGTACCTGAATAGCCCCGGGGTGGAGGGAGCAGGAGATGACTAGGGGTCCAAACCTGAGGGGCCTGGTCACTTTGGTGGCCCAAGGAACTGGGCAAGTTTTTTCCTGTGGCGCTTGGATTGGGTCTATGCACTAGGAGGAATGGCCAAGAAGGGATTTCTGTCCAGGGCCCACAGTGGATTTCAGCAGCCCCCACTAGGACTGAGCACGCCCATGATTCAAATCCTACGGCAAATATGAAGTCCAGCTGCCAAAGATGCCATCTAGAGCTGCCAGGCATGTGGCAGCTACTGGAGGGAGGAAGGGAGGTGACGTCTCTGCTCTTTTTTTCTTCCAGAAGCACTACTCTTGAGAAAAGGGGTTGGAGGCACCCCCCTCTCCCTACTCCCTCTCACTGACCTGGATCCCGTTACCCTAAGAATAACGCTGGGGGGGGCAGGGAGGAGGGGCTGCAAGAACGGACAAGAACATGGGAAAGCTTCTGGCGCATGGATGGCTGCATACACATCGTGGCCACCCCCACCACGATGAATTACTGTGGATAAAGCTGGAGGGGATAATTTTTGGTTGGTTTGTTCGATACACAAGAGGTAAAGAAAACAAGAAGGGATCCAGTGGCTTAGTGGCAGGAGATCTTCACCTCAGACTGCAGCCAATCTTATTCCTTCTTGTTTGTTCTTCCTCTGACTGCAACAGCGCACTGCTGACTCTCACTGCTCAGCACACACACAGCCGCCCATCCAAATTCAGTGGCTATTCGGCATGCGTCAACGAATATGAAGGGATGAAAAGCGGATGCCATCACTTAAATTGCATTTAGCCTCCAGAGCAGGGGTAGTCAAACTGCGGCCCTCCAGATGTCCATGTACTACAATTCCCATGAGCCCCTGCCAGCAAATGCTGGCAGGGGCTCATGGGAATTGTAGTCCATGGGTATCTGGAGGGCCGCAGCTTGACTACCCCTGCTGTAGACCTCCACCAGAGCTGTCAGAGCCGCTCAACATGATCACGACTTGGAGGTTCTGGCCGATTTTCAAGCCCCAGGGCCAAGCCCTTCAGAGTCTGTCCTCCCCCCTCAGACCAACAAAACACAGTCCCAGCCGGGGCTGATTTGAGCTTCAGAAAAGCAGCAGCAAGAGCAAGGCAATTTTAAAGGTGTTATTCAGTCACCAAAGGAGGTCGGTTGTGTTGGCTTTGTGGCATGTTGTTTTTCACCGAAATGTCAAGAACCACCAAGTACTTTAGCATTTTGCACTAGGATTACACACACACACACACGCTACATCATAGGCTGTGTATCTGGTTGGCATAGTAATAATGCGTCATTAAACTCAGGATCGGTTTAAACTCTCTAGCATTGGCAAAGAAACTGAAAACCCCAAGCTCCAATTCTCTGCTTTCACTTTAGGAGTTACCAGCCCTGGGTAATCGCAAGGGTTAGCGCACACTGGGAAAGGCATGCATGCTGCACATAGGAAGGCGTGCGCACAGCCTTCCAGAGGCTTACAGTTGGCCACTCGAGAAAACAGAATGCCCAACCAGACGGACCTCTGGAAGCCCACGAGGAGGTGGCTCTTTGCAAGGCACTGGCAATCTGAGGGCTCAGATTTTCCACAGATGGCCAAGGACTCTTTTCCTCGTACACAGTAATGGTGGTAGTAGAAGTAGTAGTAATGGTGGGGGTGGGGGAGGAAGCAAAAGGAGGACAAAGAGTGTGGGTGGTTATACCACTTCCAGGTGCCCCTATTTCCGCCCAAGGATAAATTCAAATGGGCAGCCGTGTTGGTCTGAAGTAGCACAACAAAAATCAGAGTCCAATCGCACCCTGAAGACCAACAAAGATTTATTCAAGGCGTGAGCTTTTGAGTGCAGGCACTCTTATTTTAGTCTGAGGAAGAGTGCCTGCACTCGAAAGCTCGTGCCTTGAATAAATCTTTGTTGCTCTTAAAGGTGCTATTAGAATCTAGTTTTGTTCCTCCCAAAGGTTAATGTGAATACCAGTGGGCCTACTTTGTCTTGCAGGTGTCTGTTATCAGGCCTCCCTGCCTACACCATCCTTAGGGTTCAGGAATGTGGTGACTGGCTAATCCAGGCACCCTGGAGTCAACTTGGCAGCTAGATGGGAGTGAGGAGGGGGGGAGGAGACAGGAGCATTGCTTCCATCTTTTAGAGCAGAGAATCCCAACCAGGGGTCTGTGGACCCCCAGGGGTCTGCAGAAGCTCTGGAGGGGGTCCTCAGCCTTTCTTCTCCTGCCTAAATGGACTTGGCCACAAGCAAGGAAGCCGGTCACCTTCACCTGGAAGGCTGGGTGGGGAGGCCATGGGTGTAAAAATCAAAGTGGGGGGAAGTTGGTTATGGTGTGGTATTGGGGGGGGGGTCTGGGCTGTCTTCTCAGCTCCTGCCCTTGTAGTAGCAGTAAAGGTGGGGGGAGGAAGCAAAAGAAGGGCAAAGAGTGTGGGTGGTTATGCCACTTCCTGGAGGCGTGGCCAGCTGACCTCCCTTCCGTGGGTCCTCAAAGCCTGAAAATTTATATCAGGGGTTCCCCCATGGTCAAAAGGTTGAAAAGGGCTGTCCTAGAGCAGGGGAAGTCAACCTGTGGTCCTCCAGATGTCCATGGACTACAATTCTTATGAGCCCCTGCCAGCAAACGCTCATGGGAATTGTAGTCCATGGACATCTGGAGGACCACAGGTTGACTACCCCTGTCCTAGAGGGTTCCAGCAAAAAGGCACCTTGACAGGATGTAAATAATAACCTGCTGCCAGATGGCAAGAGACTCTATCCAAGCCACAGACATGAGGGAAGCCGTGTTAACTCCGAGGATTCAACAGGACAGTGGCTCTGAAAATGAAAGGCTATGTTGCGATAGACAGCCATATAGAAGATGCTTGAGCCTCTAGCCTGGACTGTGATCTTTAAAAGGTGTGCCATCGAATATCAGGTATCTAAGCATTATATAGAAAAGTTTGCTTGGTTATTTTCTTGCTGCTGAGATTGGGTTGCTGAGTAATACATTAATGCTTATAACATTTAATAAACCTTCATATATTTTACCAGGCTTCTTGCCCAGACAGAGCCTCAAGAACCTACATCTCTAAGCTCGGCCAGCTTGCCCAAGAGGCAGTGGCTCAGGGGGACCCTGGATTGGGCCCTTGATATAGGGGAATGATTTCCTGGCCTTTTAAGGGCCTACTGGCCTCGGATTTTGTTCAGCAAGAGGAACGGCATCTGTTCTGAGTGGTAACTGGTTTCAATCAGAGTACGGCAGAAAGAGCTGGATAGATGACTCCCCTCCCAAGCAGAATTGCATCCTCACCACGGGTCTGAATCTGGCTAATCTAATAGCTAAGCCAGTTTTGGCAGAGTCCACCTGATGTGTATGCCGACCCAGCCAAGGGAGGACCAACAGTTTTTCTGCCCGTGTTAAGCACTTACTTGTTCTTCACCCCGGAAGCTTCTGTGAATCCATGGCTCCACACCGCTGGCGCTCCAGACGCATCCCCGGCCGATGGCTGGTCAATCTTGAAACAGCGGATGTTGCTGTAATGAGAAGCCCCCCAAAAGAATGAGTGCTTCAGAAGACAAGGAGGAGAATCTCACATTTCTCCGCCCCCATCTCTGTTTCTATTGAATCTGCTGTAATTCAAGTGGCTGCCCCAAAGTGTGTTCAGGGTTATCAGTCAGGCATCTACGAATGCAAGCTGTGAGGAACGAGCCACCACCTGGAGGGAAACGGGACTTCTGCCTTGTGGAGAAACGTGATGAAACAAAACGGAACCATCCCCAGGCTGAAACTTGTGTTGCATGTAAAGACAAAGGGGTTTATAAGGCAAGAGACACCCAGAGCTGGCCTCTGGACCATAACCCCGATGTTCCTTGGAGATCTCCCATCCAAATACTAACCAAGATTGACCCTGCTTAGCTTCTGAGATCTGATGAGATCGAACTAGCCTGGGTTTATCCAGGTCAGGGAGGAAGACCTAGCTCTACGCAAGAAGAGCTGGGTTTTTTGTATCCCACTTTTTACTACCTGAAGGCGTCTCAAAGCAGCTTACAATTGCTTTCCCTTCTCTTCCCTCCCAACAGACACCCAGTGCGGTAGGTGAGGCCGAGAGAGCTCTGAGAGAACTGTGACTTGCCCAAAGTCACCCAATCAGCTGCATGTGGAAGAAGAGTCGGAAATCAAACCCAGGTCTCCAGATTAGAGGCCGCTGAGCTTAACTACTACAACAAGCTGGAAATGAATATTTTTTTCCTAGTTTCTGAGATACTTGCAGCAAGAGCTTGAATCCAAGCCCAGCGGAGACACCTGCTTCCCTTGCCTCTACAAGATCAAATGCTACCAGCGCAGAGGAGGGAGATCCAGGCGGCAGCCAAGTATCCTTCAAGCATTCCAGCTCCAGATCTGGCTGACAGCCCCCTCCCCTCCTATCAGCAGGAAGAAAGGGAGGGAGAAGCCTGGCCCCCGCCCACTTGGCTTCTTTAATCAGGTGTTTATAACCCGAGATTTTTTCCCCAGTGAGATTTCAAAACTGTTTCTATCATTCTCCACTTCCATTTAATTCCTTCATTTCTATCCCAGCTTTCTCCTCCAGGGGGACCCAAAGCAGCTTACATCATTCCCCCTTTTATCCCCCACAACAACCCTGTGAGGTAAAGTCCCTCAGCAAGATTCTGTAGCAGTGTACAGCTTCGAACCTGGGTTGCCCGGATCTAACCACGGCACAACACTGGCTCTAAGTCCTAACCACCACCCTATGCGGTAGGTTAGGCTTTTGGAGAGGGGAGGAAAGAGAGGGGGAGTGTGTGTATATATGTTCGACAGGCTGATAGTCACCCGGAGAGTTCGGATGACCAATTATGGATTTGAACATGAGCCACCTGGATTGTAGTTCAAGGGTGTCCAAACTGTGGCTCTGCAGATGCCCATGGACTACAATTCCTATGAGCCAGGGAAAAATATCCTATGCCTTGTTCACAGAGATGACTTCTCAACTGTTGCCCCATATGAAACACATCCAGGGCAACTTCAACATGTTCAGATTAGTTTTGGGATATTTACCCAACTTGTGTTACTTTTTTCAGGTGTATGTACATGTCTTCTACAGCAATGGAAGGAGATTCTCCATTTCCCACGTTCCCGAGTCCATCAGGTACAAATTCACCTTAGTCATTAAAGAACTGATAAGACGGATCCATTCCTGATCTTGATACACTGATTTTTGTAACCTCTCATCCTGTCCTCCCCACCCACCCAGGGCACAGTGCACAATTGCCGTTCAGTTTTCTGAATAAACCCCATCACAGTTCAATATTGTACACAGAAAACGGCATTCTTCTTCTGTGTATCTCAATTCTTTCGTCTCATATGTTTTAATGTATTTTAATAACACTGCCATGTCTGGTCTTATCACTTAGCTTTAACTCTGCTACTTTTAATTTACAAAATACCCAACATAAGGTTTTGGAAACCCAGATTGTTTTTTTTTTTTCTGTGCAAGATTGAAATGACAGACGTGGCAGTGTTAAAGCACAATATTTCACTAGAACTACTAGGGTAGGGAAACGGGGCTACACAACGGGAAAATTCATAGCTTCCTATAGCTAGTGGTGGAGATCTTAACCTGTAGCTCAGGGGTAGTCAAACTGCGGCCCTCCAGATGTCCATGGACTACAATTCCCAGGAGCTCCTGCCAGCATTCGCTGGCAGGGGCTCCTGGGAATTGTAGTCCATGGACATCTGGAGGGCTGCAGTTTGACTACCCCTGCTGTAGCTGTTACGTGGTGGAACCTCTTCCTGTGTGAACTGCAGGCGTTTCAAAGAGCGGACAGTGCAATACGGCCTTTGAACATGGCTTAATGCATGAGTGACTGCTCTACACTTGCTTGCTTTGGGAGAGCAGCTCATTAAAATTATCCTAGCTGTACAAGTTTTCCTATACGGAGGCCCGACCACTGGCACACCTCCTGGGAAAATACAGCTGGGAAACAGCAAAGGAGCACTGACAGCCAGCAAGAAGGCCTTCAAGGTTTCGGGGCAGAAGAGAGACAAGATGTACTAGCCTCTTCCTCTGCGTGCTCTGTCCTCTCCTTGCTCGGTGGCCAGGCCAGCAAGGGGAACCACCCCATCCCAGTACAATCAATTGACCTTTCCACATAGAGATGAATGGCAACTGCTCGATATGGAGAAGAACAAAGGCTGGTACTCAGATACATGTTTAGTTGAGGACAACATCTGACCCCGGGTGATCCCAATTCTGGAAGAAGGAACTAGCCTGATTGTGCACACTACGTAGCTGCATTTGACGATATAGCTGCATGGCTAAGCAGCTGCCTTTGATTCCCAACAGCTCCCTCTATCGGTCTTCGTACAAGAAATGCAGAAGCAACCAATGAACGTCACTGAGAATCAAGCCAGCTCTTTACCTAACCTTGGGTCAGCTTGCATCTGACATCTGAACCCATTGACCTCTCTATCAGTACCTGTCAAACTATACCCCCCAGTGAGGGCTATGCTATTATGATTGCCCCCCTTCCCATACGATAAGAGAAATTTCTGTGGGCAATAGGAGTCTTTTAATCTTACAGCGTTTCAAATGTCATTTTAAATTTTTTCTTTTTGCCTTTTGAGAATTTTATTGATGTGATTTTACCAACATAAAAATCCGCACTAAGTCTATTGAGACAGGGCAGAATAAAAGTTCAAGTGCAAATAAGTAATTAAATAAAATCCACGCATCGTTGGCCCCTGGTCAGCTAAAACTTCCAATGGGATTATCCCGTGGGTTCAAGTCAATCTGGTTGCAAACAACTGCTAGAGAGTAAGAAGAGAGTAACATCCATCACTGTAGGGTTATAACGGCACACAACCAAACCCTGAGCAAAAGATTTGTGTGGACAAAGGCCGCCGTGGCCTCGGCCACTTGTTCGTGGGGCTGCCTCTCTTCCCTATAATCCACCACGACAATTTTGCTCAGGCTGGCCAGGACTTCTGCAGGAGCCAACCTGCAAGGGAGCAAAATCGACAACTGCCTGGACAGATGCTTTCTCTGCTGTGGCTCCCACCTTGATGAACGGCCTGCCGGAGGAGGTGGGGAAAGCTCCCGCTCTCCAGACCTTCTGCAAACGATGCAGGACCGAACTATTTTGAATGGCTTTTCTGCATGGGGAACAGATGCATGGTTCAAAATAGTTTTACAGACTTTCTTGGATAAATGCTTAGTCCAAAGGATTAGGGCCAATGGCCCACACTGCTCTTCACAACTTATTGTAAGTAGGATCCTAGTGATGCAATTTCTTAATGCAGGATTTTTCAGCCAGTGTCCTGGGATCCAGCAGTGTACCTTGAGAGGCTCTGAGATGTCCTGTGGCATGGGGCGGCCAAGATGGCGGCCTCACGGAGCTGGCAGTCACTGCCACAGCAGTGCTGATTTTCCAGTGGGCCTTCTGTTTGGTGTTAGGACTGTCTTGAGTGGGGGAAAGATATATTTTAATATTTTTTAAATTTGCATGTGGAGTATGTGGTGGGGTGGGGCCAGCTGACATAACTTTCGTGATACAATGAAGTCTGAAAAATATTTCAGGTGGTGCCTCCTCAGCCAAAAGGTTGAAAACGGCCGTCTTAATGTGTCACATGAATACTTCTGCTCTGCTTCAGGACTTTCGGGGAGGTTCCAGGCTTCCAAAATCTTAATGTCAACCAGATAGACTGTCAACCAGATAGACTCACTATGTGTTGCCTGCCTGGTGTGTCCCTGTGAGAAAGGTGGCCTACATATATAGAGAACAAAATAAATGAATAAAAGTATTAACTGGGTCTAGGTATGAGTGGACCAACATGAGAACTGGAAAATCTAACACAGAATGAGGAGGAGGGAACTGGCAGCACGCAGCACGGTATGTCTAACGCGGGCCAGGACAAGTTCGGGAAGGGAACGTGAACTTTAAGGAAGAGTCTGAAACTCCTGATGATCCCAATAGGATAGGGCCTGCCGTCTCCAGGTAGGCAGCACTACAGCCAGTGTAATTCAACCAAGGGCATGTTTGTGCAAGCTCAGCAAGTGCGGCTCAGAGACAATCCTTCTGTTTACAAGAGGGAGAAAGTGATCTCTGAAAGAGAAGGTGAAAAGATATGAATTTGCTGACGGCTTTACCCTTTGGAACCTGTAGGTTATGACAGTTGTTAAAGGCTTATGGCTCTGCTCCCGACGTGGGAGTGCCCACACGAGGAGCAGGAAGAAGAATGCCTCTGGACCGTCAAGTGGGCTGCAAGAAAGGGCTACAGTGCAATTCCCAGAATCATGAAAAAGCAGTCACTCCTCGCCCTCGTGCTCAAATGACAGCAATGAATTTCAGCCCAGTGGACCGTGTATGCGTGTATGAAGTCACCTGAATTTAAATAGCCCTTGGCCAGAAGAGTCAACGGGAGTGAGGGGACACGTATCACGGCCTTTTTGTTAGGGTGTCCCACGTGATCAAATCTCCTTGGCCTGGGGACTCATCTGAAGAACCAGAGCAGTCAACATGAACGCATAAAGCTGCCTCCTGCTGAACCACATCCTGGGTCCATCTTAGTTTGGGCTGCTCAGACTGGCAGCAGCTCTCCAGGATCTCAGGCAAAGGTCTTTCACATCAGCTACTGCCAGATAACTGGGGATGCTGGGGACTGAACCTGGGACCTTCTGCATGCCAAGCAGAAGCGCTGCCACTGAGCTACAGTCATAAGCCGTCAAAACGGAAAGATTCTGGGATCCACTTTTTATGGGCTTTCCAACCCATTTTTGTGTCAAGAACAATTGGATGAGTGATAGGGTTGTGAGTGTCCTGCATAGCGCAGGGGGTTAGACTAGATGGCCCAGGAGGTCCCTTCCAACTCTATGATTCTATCTGCCAGGAGAGGAGACACTGGAATCTTCCCCAGGGTGGAGGAAGGGAAAAGGAAGAAGATCATGGGAAGGGAGACACAATGGCCTTGTGAATACTGGGGTGTTTTTGTGTGTGGGTGGAGGGTGTCCTGGCACTTTCTTTTGCCCCCTGCCTTGGCTAGCAAGATTGTTAGTCATTTAGCAAGCACGTCAATAAAAGTTGGAGAGGGCTATGGTGAAAACAACCCAGGCACCTGATGTTTGTGTACAGGGTGTTATGTGTTCCCTAAGTATTCTGCGTAGCCTTCTGCCTACTGGGTAATAAAGCCGACTGTTCCTTACTTCAATAGCTCCAGGGTCTTGTGATCCAGGACAAGTCTGGGGTTTCCGGTCAGGTCTAGTTCCTGCAGCTTCGGAGGCAAGTTTTCGGGTAACGTGACTTCAGTCAGTTCATTGCAGCTCAGATCCACACACTGGAGGGAAGGGGAGGAGGAGAAATGTTTCAGTTTTCAATCACGCGGACCTCATAGTCGCTTTTAGCCAAGCAGAATAGGAGAAGGAGAAGGCCCCACTCTTAAGCAGGTGAGACAGCCTGGCCAGTATTTATTTGGGAGTGGTAGGGGCTCACCCTCCCCAAACCCAACACACAGAAGCAATAGCCTGGAACCAAGAAAGATGGAGTAGATGTATTTTTTGCATTTTCCCTGTTGTGTTTTTTGAGGAACAGGACTTTTTTCTTGTAATGAACATTGTCATGTGAACCTCTACCTAGAGTCTGAAGTGGAACCATCTGGACACTGCTCTAGCCCCTCGTCCTAACCCTGTAAGACAGTGGTTCTCAGTCTGGGGGTCGGGACCCCTTTGGGGGTCGAATGACCCTTTCACAGGGGTCGTGGCAGGGCGAGCAGCTTGGCTGGGGGAGGTGCTGCCACTGTTGCCACTTCCTGCAGGTGCCTGCGCTCAGCCGACAGCCGCTCCAGCAGTGCCTCCAGCACAGCGTAGTCTCCCGCCAGGCGCTCCAGGTGGCAGCTCAGCTTGGCGGGACGAGAGGCAGAGCTGAACTGAGAAACCCCAGAAAAAACCCTAATTTATATACAATCCTGGACAATGGATCTTCACGCCATTGGTCAGTTTCGGTTTAATTTCTGTGAACCCTTGCATAACTTTATGGTTGGGGGTCACCACAACTTGAGGCACTGTATTAAAGGGTCATGGCATTAGGAAGGTTGAGAACCACTGCTGTAAGACAAATACTGGCCCTCAACCTTACTGAAAACACTTACATCCTGCCTTATTTCCTCAGACTCCAGGTGGCTTGCCAACACCACAAGAAGGTTCAAAGGCACACGGGCGCACACTCACAAATGCAGGCGTTCAATCGCAAAAATGAAAGAGGCTGGTTAAAAATTCACCACCCACCACAGATGCCCTTTGAAACGGAACTTCCCTATAGAATTTTGTAACATCCACCTCACTCAAAGCACCAAGGCAAGTTTCAAAACGCATAGCTCCATGCCATGAGCCCTCTGTGAACCACAACGGCATCCCAAGACGTCTTGAAAATGTATTACATCCCCCCTCCCATTCCTGTGTGTTTCAGAACAAGCCCTGATTCACCCAACTGTCTGTTAACAGGGTAATTACTCTCTTTAAGTTAATGGAGCTCATCTTTATTAAGTGAGTTTTAATTTAAAGTTATTAAATAGGGATGCAGAGAGGGAGGAAAGGTCACCAGGAGATATCAAAGCGTGACAAAGGTCTGAAGATGCAGCCTACAGCCATAGCAGAGACTGCTGGGAGCCGCATGGATCAAAGCCACATGCAGGCCACTAAACCTTGTCTTCGGGCCTTCCAACCTGATCTGTGTAGCCACTTGTGGAAAGGTATTCATAAGCTTTGTAAGTCACTATTAGGACCAGATTTGATGTGATAATGTTGTGGTCTCTTCATTTTTGCAGCTATATATCTTCCTAATAGATCTGTTTTACAGTGTTTGGCTGCTGAAATAGACTAGGTGGTGGACTAATACATATCAGGTAGACCTTTTGTATTTACTATTAGTGCTATATATAATTTTATGCACCATAGCAATTGTTGGATTACCTTTTTATTTGTGTAGCTTTGATCTCTTTTTTTATGAAACTGAATATCCGGTTGAAATGATTTTCAGTGTGTATTCATGACATGTTTTAACAATTTTTTCAATACAAATATTATTTTATGTTTAATTATTAACCATCGTTTTGTATATTTTGGCTTTTAAGATTTCGGAATCCCTTCATAAAGCGCCGCTTGGCCAAATGCGTTGGGAATCATTAAAGAATACTTCTTATTAAAGAAACTGTGTTTTGAAGACTGAAGACTCCTTGTGTGTCTACTTGCTACACTGGACCTAGCAATTTTGTGTTACCATTTAGATGTCCCAGTGACCTCTGGTTTGCTTACTGGTGTTAGAAGTGGAAATAGCTGTGCATTCCTGAAAGAAGCTATATCATGTGGCCCAGCTATGCTGCAAAATTTGGACTAATATACAGAGGAGGTTGGCAGGTCCCTTTCTCCTGAAAATGCAATGAGACTCAATGTCTCTAGTGCATAACTGTACATATTCCTTCATATGTCTCCCCCCCCCCCTTGCTACATTCCCATACACTTAAGTCCACTTGATCTAGATCTTCCCAGGATTCTTTTGCATCTCAAATTAGATCAGTGACCATCTACAGCAGGGGTAGTCAACCTGTGGTCCTCCAGATGTCCATGGACTCCAATTCCCATGAGCCCCTGCCAGCATTTGCTGGCAGGGGCTCATGGGAATTGTAGTCCATGAACATCTGGAGGACCACAGGTTGACTACCCCTGATCTACAGGACTGGTCAGCAAATAAAACAAAGTTGCTTACAAGTAACTGTTGTTCATTGACGTCTTATGTGCAGGCACACATTGGGCCTACTGCACAACAAGACGGCAGATGAACTTCAATGATACACACACAGTTGAAATGGATGCATAAGACACTATGACTTTAGGGTCTGGGCCTTCCAAGGAAACTTTCCATTTCAGGCTATTCTCCTGATACTTGAGGGAATCTTTGAGAGAGAAACCATTTAAAGACAAAACTCATACCTTGATTTCCGCAAGTTGCATGACTTCTGGGAAAACTTCGATACAATTGGAGTGGGCAATCACAGTATGCATGCGTCGGCAGTTCATAATGGTAGTAGGAATAGATTTCAGCTTGTTTCCACTAACGTCGATTTCTTCCAGTTCTTCAAGCTTGGCCATTTTACTATGAAAAGGCAACACCATGTATTTTAAGCACGTTCTTTCAATTTGCCCTGACCTGGATGGCCCAGGCTCTCTGAATCTCGTTGGATCTTGGATGCTAAGCAGGGTTGGCACAGAAACGCATGAAGTCTCAAGCCAAAGATGAATTTAGCGTTTTTGAAAACTCCATGCATCCGTGTGACCAGGTTTGCTTTTATATTTAGATGTATGAAGCTGCTTTATACCAACCAGGCCACTGCCTCGGTATCGTGGGGCGGTATCGTAGGGCAGGGGCTCTCCAGTGTCTCAGGTGGAGGACTCTGACATCGCCTGTTATGAGGCTTCTAACTGGAGAAGCTGGGGCTTGAACTTGGGACCTGCTGCGTGCCCAGCGAATGCCTTACCACTGGGCCACACAAACCTAACCCATCTCCAGACCATAACAGACCAACTGGAAGTTGGAAAGCCCTGCTGCTCCCGACTCCTCCTTTCTGCGTTCCTCCCCATTACCTGGACGGCTTCTTCTGTAGCTAAGAAACAAAGTGCCTCTCCACAGTGTGCCCAATACAAAGCCGGCTCAGCTTCCTCTCCCATAGTGATGGGAACAACCTCCAGCAGGTACCTGGAGTTCTCCTGCTATTACACCTGATCTCTCAACAACCAAGATCAGCTCCCCAGGAGAAAAGGACTGCTCTGGAGAATGGACTCTGTGGCATTATACCCTGCTGTGTCCCTTCGTAACCCAAGTCCCACCCCAAAAATCTCCAGGTATTTCCCAACCCAGAGCTGGCAGCCCTTCTCACACCTGGGGTGCCCAGCCAACCAGCATTTGGATCCCAGCCACAGAGTGTGGGCAGTGACTAGGTAAGCAGGAGAGGGGAGGAACTGGGACTTGCCAGCATGAAAGAGAAGAGATATTCACATATTTAAAAAAGGGAGCTCAGAGCACAAGGGGCCCTTCCTCTCCATATTACATGTTTTCAGCCTCTCTTTTAAAAGGCCCCAAACCAAATCCCTCTCCCCACCTGAGGCCACTTCAGCCCAGGAAAATGTCACAGGGGAGGAGCCCCCGCACCCCATACAGAAGTATGAGCCAAATCTGAACCCTGCAGTCCCTGAAAAAGGATTTCCCTGCAGCTGCTTGTTAAGAAGAAGCATCATGGCTGGTTTGGCTCTTAAACTGGATTGTCGAAATGTAGGTGGTAAGCGTGCCGGGGCAGGAGCAAAAACCGCACACGAGCTGAACGTTGGTAGAGGGCGGAAAGTGCCGCCAAGTCAGAGTCAACTTTTGGTGATGCAACAGGGCTCAAAACAGAAATGAATTCTGGAATATCTTAGCTCCTTTACAGAGACAGAACTCTAACAAGCATAGAAAACGGGCAGTGTGTTGATTTGTTAGTCACAGTTGAGGAGCAGGAGGCCGGATAAAATAAATGGCCTCTAAATGCTCAAAAACAGGCCCTGGTCAAGGCAAGTATGAATCATGTCCCAGCTTCCACTTTCAGCATCCTCCAATCAAGGGGGGGAGCCCGAAAATTCATTGTTCATTTCTCGTATGCTGTACTTAAGTTTGCCAGATCACCGAAAAAGGCCCGAATGCCGAAATGTGTTTGGTCAGCAGTGCTGAGACATTAGTATGGTTATAGGATCAGATTTTATCTGAGGCGATGCATAAAGCCTTTGGGTTTTTAGAATTTTTAATGTTATTATTAATAAATGCTGGTATTTTTATAACTTCAATAATATTTTAGAAACTTTATGGTGCACCTCCACAGACGTTTCCCTTTTTATTAACCTTTTTGGGTTCCTTGATGCCATGCGGTTTTCAAGGCAAACTCTGGCAGGGGCTCATGGGAATTGTAGTCCATGAACATCTGGAGGACCACAGGTTGACCACCCCTGGTTTAGTCCATGCCTGCCTCTACATCTAACCTGAACTTCCCTGGTGGTCTCCCATCCTAGTACTGACTAGGGCAAACCTTACTTAGCTTCCAAAATCTGGATAGCCTGAGCCATCCAAGTGAGAACATTAGAACATAAGACGGTAAGAGAAGCCATACTGGATCAGGCCTGTGTCACATGGTGGCCAAAAGCCAGTTGCCATCAATGGTCTACCAGTGGGGCCAAAATGCCAGATGCCCTCCCACTGTTGACCCCCAAGCACCAAGAATGCAGAGCATCATTGCCTCACACAGAGTGTTCCATCTATACCTGGTGGCTAAAAGGCACTCAAGGACCTTTTGGTTCATATGTATAGCCAATCCCCTCTCAAAGTTGTCTGTGCTTGTAGCCGCCACTGTTTCCTGTGGCAATGAATCCCATGCACTCTTTGGGCCAAGAAGTACCACCTTCTATCCCCTCTGATTCCTCCTAGTTCAAAATCTGGTTGGCCAAAGTGATTACTTCACTATTAGTACTGCCTGCTGCAATAGTTACTAACTGCAGTTTCCTAAATGTTATAATTTTAGTATATTTGTATTGCTATTTAATCTTCTTGTGTTTTAAATCATGTAAACTGCCCCAAGACAGTATTCTGAGAGGGTGGTAGGTAAATACATAAGCAAGTAAAAAAATCCATTCTAAATCTACTGTACATTAATTTCATTCAGCGCTTGTGATTTTTGATATTGTGACAGAGAAAAGGAGAAAAGGGCTCCTTTCTCTACCTTTTCTAGTCCATGCAAAATTTTGCAAACCTCTTATCATGCCACCCTTCCAGCATCATTTCTCCAAGCTTAAGAGCCCTAACCTCTTTAACCCTTCTTCATAGGGAAGATGTCCCTCCCCTTAAACATTTTAGTTGACCTGTTTTGCTCCTTTTTAAGGCACAGGGACCAGAATGTGCACAGTACTACAAATGAGGTCAGACTACAGATTTTGTACAGGGGCATTATGTATTTGTCTGATTTGTCTTACTCCTCTCCCTAATAATTTTCAGAACATTGGCTTTTTTTTTTTACTGCAGTCACACTGACCTCAACACCGGATTAACAATATTGTCATAATCATAACAAAAACTGTTCTATTAGTAGCTTCACAGACGAGAAAGTTCTTCCTACCTTGCAGGAAAGCTCTGGAGGCGATTGTAGGCCATGTGCAAGATCTTTAGATGTGGGTGTCCCGTTAACAAGGGCACACATTTATCTGTGAGGTGATTGTTGGTCAAATACAGTTCTTGCAAAATGCTGCGGGTTTCTTCTGAAAGAGTGGCTGGAGGCAGCATTTCCAATTTGTTGGCAGAAGCATTCAGGTACCTCAAGCTGCAAAACAAGACATCAGGGATAAAAATGTGCACAGCTTATTCATTGGACGTGATGTTTTATAAAATGTGACCTAAGAGCCCCAGCCTGAAGGCAGATCCAAACTATGTCGTTACAGGGACTTTATGCATTGTAACCAATATGGGTCACCATGGTAGTCCGTAGCAGTAGAAAAGAGCAAGAGTTCTGGAAGCACCTTAAAGACTAACTAAATTTGTGGCAAGGCAGGAACTTTCGTGAGTCACCACTCACTTCTTTAGATACAGCTAGAATGTGAGTCCATCTCTCCTTATATCTTGGAGAGTGGAATGATTTCAGATGCTGCATGACCTTAGTAGGCAATTGGTAACAAGTATGACTGGCTTAGGTTTTATATGCAGAGTACATATTATATGCAGTAATGAAAAAGGAAACCTAGATTTTGATTCAGTCCAAGAAGACACATTGTTTTGAGCTTCATCATCAGTTGCAACTCAGTAGTCTCTCTTTCTAATCTCCCTTTGAAATTCCTTTGTAAAATAACTACTACTCTTAAGTCAGCAACTTCATGTCCTGGATGGTTGAATTGTTTCCCCACTCCCTTAATACAGAACAGATGGACTCACATTCTAGCTATAAGCAGTGACTCATGAAACCTCATACCCTGCCACAAATTTTCTGAAGTCTTTAAGGTGCTCCTGAACCTTAATGCGTTACGTATTTCTTGTACGAAAAATTATCCACATAAGCAACAGCATGAAATCTACATGTAGAAATTCATGGGCAATGATTGGACAGCAAGTTCTGAAGGTGGGAAGACCTAACTGCCTACAGCACTTCTGCACATGCATGATTTATGTACATATACGCAATGGCATTTTTGGTAAAGGCAAGATGTAACATGAAGTAGCACCAAATATGGCAGAGCCGCTTTCCACCCTCTAGTTCAGGGGTAGTCAAACTGCGGCCCTCCAGATGTCCATGGGCTACAATTCCCAGGAGCCCCTGCCAGCATTTGCTGGCAGGGGCTCCTGGGAATTGTAGTCCATGGACATCTGGAGGGCCGCAGTTTGACTACCCCTGCTCTAGTTGATCTTTTGTGATATGCCAGCACCATAGTTGAAAATCTCAATATTTGTAAGCAATTAATGACACGTGGGTATTTCTGTAACCCAGATTTGACCAATTAAATTTTCCATGCATGGCACAATTGTGTAGATTTGGGGACAGATTAACTCCATGTTAAGAGTGAAATGGGGTTTGTGGTCTACGTTTACACACAAAACATATGTATGGGCAGCCTACACTCCAAAGACCAAAAAAGCAAAAGATAGCCAGGGACCAAAGTTCTAGAGGTCAAGAAAGAGCAACTGCCATGGCTGCATTTTTCCACTCTGCAATCCAATACTTTTCTTCCGTTCTCTCAAATCGCCAATAATTCAGCATTTAACAAAAATGGAAATGCCGCCATTCTTGCAAATGTCATACAGTTGATTTGAGCACACAGCTGAGGCTATCTCTGCAGGATGTTTAGATCAGCACTGCTGAGAGCAAAGACAGAGGTCCTTCTATGCAACATACAGAACGCGGGAGTGACTGGTGGGCCTTCTGCCATCTCCTAGGATTCCAAGAGCTCTAGCTATTTTGACATTCCAAGGCCTCGTGGTTGCAGAGAGTGCAAGAGAAGGTGTGTGTCTTGGAGTTATGAATGCAAAGCCAATCCTGAAGCCCTTTTTAAAACATGCAAAGTGTAAATGGCTTCTGTTTTACAAGGATCAGCTCCACATGATCTACGTTCCTCTCCCACCCCCAATGCTACCACCCAGGACCAGCTTAAGGTATTCAGGCTTGAAGGTGACAATTTTCATCTTCTGGAACGTGTGGGTGTATTCACAAAGCTGCAATTCATCACCCTCCATGGCCAGGGAACATTTCCCTTTTCACATAAACACGTTCAAGGGTGATAAAAACTGAACCGGCACCACCCTTCCCCTCCCGGGTCACGTGAACCGGCTCCAAGAGGAGAGTTCAAGTCCAAACAGCATGAGAGAAACTCCTTTAGGAAAAGCGCACATCCTTGTTCTGGATTTACAAACTTAACTAGGCTGGAGCCAATTTGGTGACCTCTGCCAGGGACAAACTGGGGCCACGACAAATGTACTGATCTTTTAAGCCTTCACAGGATCTGTCTAAGCCACAACAGAGCTAGTGACCACTTTCCTATTGAGTCCACCACACGTGGGCTCAAATTCCCTCCCCAACATCTCCAGGATAGGACCAAGTTCACTGTTTCTCACAAGGATATGCAATTCCTTCATATGTAGGAGAAAGAGGAGAACTGCTAGGATATCAAGTAGGAAACAACAAAAATTCAATACTTAAGGGGTTTGGACTCAGAAACAATCTCAACCTTCCCTTGTCATTCTTGCATATTGGGCAGTTTTGCACGAATGCTGCTCTGCTAGCTTGTTTTCAAAATGGAGGTGGGGATCAAAATAGGGTTACCACTGGCCTAAGGCAGGCCTGAATACAGCAGTGGCGCCAGCCCCTTTTCATTGTCTTTGGGTTACAGTGTGAGGACCCATTCCTCTCTCAGTAGGCGACTTCCTCCAACACGTAGGCACCTTCCCTGAGGCAAGAAGCTCTTGGGTCAGCGGAGGACTACGTGTGCATGGGGTGAGACTGTTTCCCCTCCAGGGCAGAACTATGACCACCTTCTGCAGCCCCCCCCCCCACCCTGTGGGATTGCAGAAAGATTTGTAGTAAGTGATGCATGCAGTATTTGAAAAGCTATTTACTGCTGGTTATGATACTGTAAGCTGCTTTGAGCCAGCACTGAGGGAGAAAGCGGGATATAAGTCTCAAAGTCAAATCAAACAAATACTCCCCCCCCCCCAACATACGTTGTTCAATTTCTCTCAAGAGAAAGAGATGGAGAATCCTGTCTGGAAAAGGAAAAAAAAACTTCTGACAGCTCTGGTCCTCGCGTATAGATGGCAAATAACAGCTCCACTAATCTGGAAGTATAACTGGACATATTACTGAACCCGTAAATACAGCAAAGTAAACTACCAACAATAAAGCAGCACCTAAAAAGCTGCCCTGAAGGATTTATGGTGTAGCTAGCTATGTCATGAAAGGAAATCAGGCGAAATAGTAAGAGTTCTCCTCTCAGATAAACTATGTGGGCAAATACAGTAAGTCTGTTGAGACACGCCTTTTACAAATACAAGAATCAGCCACGTGATGGAGCAGTCACGTGGATGACGCAAGAAAGATTCGTCTGTCTTTCTTTTTTTGGGGGGAGCTTTCCATTTAAAATGTAAAAACCTCAAGGAGTTCAAGACACCCAAAACTAGGTTAGCTATATGCATTCCATAGAAGCAGTTCTCTCAGGGGGGGGAAATGGCTTTGTCGTCATAACCATTCTTTATTTAACGAGAAATCTGGGCTTTTAGAGAGGGGAACCCCCCCTCCCCAGTATAATGGTTCTAAAAAGAAGGGGAAAACAAAATAGAAAGCCACAGGGAGTTAATCGTTCTACCTAGTAGGCAAAACACAATATAGGTCCATTCTCACAATCAACAGCTAAAAATGCCAAAAATGCCATGAGAGCTGTTAACACTCCGAGTTGTAAAACTGAAACCAAGGCAAGACAAAAATCTATTGCAGCGTATCCCTCTCCCCTAAATTGGTACAGACTATCTTGGGAGAGAACAATTCTTCTATGAGAGATGCCTCTCATTCTCCAGTGTAGTCTCAACTTCAAAAAGACACATACGGGTCTGCAAGGACATAGCCATGGCTCTTGAGTCTTACACCTGCCAGCAAGGGATCATGGTAATGGTAGTCCACGGACATCTGGAGAGCCAAAGTTAGGCCACCCCTGCTATAAAGCTATAGGAAGGGCAATAGCCGGCCTCTCACGAGCCAGGTCAATTTTTCAGAATCAGCAGAGGAGTCTAAACGAGGAGGAAAGAAGCTGGCAACAACTAATTTTCCGTAATGAAGGATTACACCACCCGGCTTCTGCATCCCTTCAAGACTCGAAAGCTCAAAAGGGAATGAGTTCATGCAGACATAAAGAGAATCTTTCAGGGAAGTCTATTATTGCTGTCTGTCCCCAGCAAGACCCAAAACACTTACAATAGGGATTCCCAACGTGGTCCCCAGGACGGACATCCTTCCTGGCGCCTAACAAGGGTTTCAAGAAAGTGGACAGGGCTTTTTGCCCAGCAGTTCTTCTGATTAGCCAATGGAGATCTGGCTGGCTGGGCAGAATATTTAAAGAAAACGTTCATAGCTTCTGCCTGAATTGTTGAAGAGTTAATATTACTATGCGCAACCTCACTCCCTGAGATGTTGCTGTTGGCTCTGCCTCCCAGGACGATCCTTTTTTGGCTAGATACACCTCCTGTAGCCTACAGGCTCAAAAAGGGAGAGGCCCTCGACAATACAATATTGCTCTCCCTTCCTTCATTTTATTCTCCCAACCACCACCTTGTGCGTCAGGTCAGGCTGAGGGGAAATGGCAGCCCCAAGATCACCCAGTGAGCTTCCAAAGCAGAGAAGGAATTCGAACCCGGGGTTCCTGGATCCTACTCAGTTGTTCTACTCCCTACACTGTGCTGCAGAGTAACAAGTTAGGAAAAAATCATTTGGAGGCGTTATGCAGTATTCCCGAGCCTCCATGTTACAGGGAAAATGCTGTTCGAACAACTACAAAAATGATCATACTACAAAGGTAACAAGAGAAAGAAATTTCTCTTACAAAAATAGCAAATTTTACATGATATGTACATGTAGGTACATTTAACCGATTGTGAACAGATTAACTTCAAAAATGTTACTATCTACAGCTCCAAGCTCAAGTAAGAGAGAAGAGAGGTCCTATGTAAGATAAAACAGAAGGCAAGAATTGGCCAAAGATGGCTCAATATCTAACCGATAAGAGGGTGGGGCCAACTGCTTCTTAACCCTTTGCCTCCCAGAGTTACAATATGCAACAAATATATTGCTCAAAGAGTTCCTTAGTACAACTGCTATATATATCTCTATGTAGCCTGAATTGCTTTTGAAAAAAAAAAATCACATAGTATGGGTAACTACCCTGGGTTGGTTTAACTGCCATATGTACAGAAGGAAACCTTTGTTAGTGATTTTGTGCTATTCAAGTTTACACAAATGGACTGCCACGTTTCTGTCTCTTGCCAATCAACAGTTTTTTTTTCAATCTGCCAAGTCCGCTATTAAAAATGCAGATAACTTAAGGCACTGACATAGCCCTCCTCTGCCATAGCCCATGCAACTGATGAAGAAATGCAAGTATTAACCTGAACTCACAGATTACACTTGCAAAGCATAAAACAAAACAAGGCAACCTGTAGAAGGAGTCCTTGGCTCTTGCTGTGAAAACAGACAAATGCAACAACATAGACATGCCCTTAAAGAGGCGGAAATCTGCAGATTTCCTTTGTTACCATTCATAGCTTGAACAATAGACCCATTTAATTTGTTCTCTTGCCTTTCTTCCAAAAAGAGGACAGAACAGCATGTTACAACTCTGCGAGGTAGCTTAGGCTAAGAGAACTAGGCCTGGTCGGAGTCATAACAATTCTCCAATCTCTTCAAACATGATCCTGAAGACATTAAGTCCCTGCTGGGTCAATCACTCGCCCAAGGATACCCAGTGAGATTTACATCAGCGCCGGCGCTTGAATGTGTCTTTCCTACATCTGAGTCAATATTTTACTCACGGCGCTCGTCTGGCTGCCATCAACAAATACAGCGCTCGGGTGCCTTGAGTTACAGAAGTAAGCAGCTTAAAGGGGGAAAGGAGATTTGAATAGATAACAGGAAGAAAGGAGAGGATCTGGTCATTGTCTTGTTAGGGAAACAACCTCAGGAGTGGCCATTTGCTCCAAGGCAAGGACTCTGCCCCACCAGTCTTTCCACCAGCTCTGAACACCCGGAGGAGTCTTCCTCCGACAGCACGGCCTGCACCTGATACCGGATGCGCTGCAGCTCCTCAAGGAGTCCAACTGCACCAAGGCGTCCCCCAAACCAGGAGTAGTCAACCTGTGGTTCTCCAGAAGTTCATGGACTGCAATTCCCATGAGCCCCTGCCAGCATTTGCTGGCAGGGGCTCATGGGAATTGTAGTCCATGGACATCTGGAGGACCACAGGTTGACTACCCCTGCCCCAAACTGCTTTAGCTGAAATGGTTTCTATCAAACCATCACATCTCAAGGTTTATTTTATTTATTTGTTTGTTGTATTTATATACCACCCTCCCCTGAGGCTCATGGAGGTTTACATAAAACATAGAAAACAATACAAGGAACTTAGTTTTTCCATAATGTATAGATCACCAACACAACAATAATATTACCATTAATAACTGTAACAGAGTTAACTATAACAGTGCAAACAGGTCCAGGGACAGAAGGCATGAATGGATTTCTGGGAGGGAAGGAGAAGGGGCCCAGTAGACGTTGCTGGTTTTGCTCGGTCTCAAACGAATACCTGGCGGAAGAGCTCCCTTTTGCAGGCCCTGCAGAACTGTTTTAGCTACGGTTGTGAACTTCGGCATCTGAAGCGGCGGCTTGGGCCCAAAGCAGCCAGCGCCGTGGTGCGGGGGGGAGGCACCCATGCCGGCCGGTACGCTGGCGCCCTTCCCCCCCCCATACCACAGCATTGGCTGCTCCAAGCACAAACGGACACCTCTGATGCCGAATCCCCAGACCTAGTTTTAGCTCCTTCAGGGCCCTGATCTCCCCCAGGAACTCATTCCATCAGGTGGAGATAGAGAAGGCCCTGGCCCTAGTTGAGGCCAGGAGGGCTTCTTTAGGGCCAGGGATCATTAGCCGGTTGGTGGTGGCGGAGCGTAGAGCTCCGCAAAATATATGTGAATATATTCCAACGTCTTCAACAGAAGTATCACCCTGGCCTAAACCGCCATGCAAAGAAATGTCTCCTGAAGGCGACAATGTAAATGAGAATTTCAAAATTAAAACAGTCATTAAAATGGTTAAAATGGAAGTTACTAAATACAAGTTTGTAAATAGGCTTCCTTTAGATTCCACTGCACTGGGCAACCACTTCCAGCTGCCAGAATCCTCTTGTGTGGGGCGGTCCAAAAGATTCATGGTCTCAGAGCTCAAAATTATGATTCTATTAAAGGGAGGCCCCTACTTATGTGCAGTCAACTCAAGGAGCATAGGGGTTAAGAGCAACAGCTTCTAATCAAGCGAGCCAGGTTTGATTCCCTGCTCCTCCACATGCAGCCAGCTGGGTGACCTTAGGCTTGTCACAGCCCTGATAGTGTTGCTCTCATAGAGCAGTAATATCAGGGCTCTCTCAGCCCCACCTACTTCACAGGGTGCCTGTTGTGGGGAGATGAAGGGAAGGCAAATATAACCGCTTTGAGACTCCTGGTAGAAAAAAAGTGGGATATAAAAAGCAACTCCTCTTCTTCTTGGTTAGCAGCTTTTAATATCATAACCTGAAATATTATTTTTTTTACTTTGCAGATAAACCAAACACACACAACGCCCATGTTTATCTTTAAACTCAGTCACTACAGCTCTCGACGCATGTTTTAAAACCCAAAATGTTTCAAAATGCAGACAGTAAAAAGCCAAAAAGGGAAGGCTACCTCAAATGTCAAAAGGCATGAAAATTTCATAAACCACGAACAGAGGGAAAGAAAATCTTGAGAATTGTACGTGACAGGCTACAAGTAATTTCAAAGTTATAATCAGCCCTATTACTTTTTAAAAAGGAGCCACCCCCCCACCCCCCTCTTTGATAGTTGCAGTAAAAGTAGGCTAAGAAAGAAAAATATGGATCTTTGAAGGACAGTTTTAGGCCTCTCTTATAACATCACAAGCTTACACACGGCACAATGTATGCTCAGAACAATCCACCCTGACTGGCAGGTTTTCTGTCAAATGGCATCTACCCTGTGACGGACAGGGTTGGTTCTGCCCCTCCCTAGGAGCGACCAATGAGAGCTGACGGAATGCTGAGAAGACGGTTGGGAAACGGCAGTTGGGAGTTGGCCGCTGGGGGTGTTGAGAGGGAATAGAGGGCGTCTGACTGAAGGAGACCGTGGAGAAGAGCTGCTTAGAGCTGGCTGATAGGAGCCAGCTTGTAGCAAAGAATCCCAGTTGTGGAACAGGACCACAGTTGAAGTTCAGAAAACCCTGTCACTTCCACCTTATTTTCTTCAATATTATGTTAACTCCTTATTAACCCTATAAGGCAGGGGTAGTCAAACTGCGGCCCTCCAGATGTCCATGGACTTCAATTCCCAGAAGCCCCTGCCAGCGAATGCTGGCAGGGGCTTCTGGGAATTGTAGTTCATGGACATCTGGAGGGCCGCAGTTTGACTACCCCTGCTATAAGGGCTGTGCGTCTCAGAGGAGGCACACTCAAGTTGATACCACTGATTGTCACTGACAAAGATCTGGGTTTAACAAAGCATAGTATCTGCCCCTACAAAACAAACAGCTTCAAAATATTTTATTTTAATTTATTTAGGTACCAATAGGGACTCAGAGTGGCTTACATCATTTCCCTCTCTTCCATATTATCTTCACAACAACCCTGTGAGGCAGGCTAGGATACAAGTGTGTATCCAGCACAAAGTCGCACAGTATTCACAGAAGAGTAAATCTGAACCTGGGTTGCCCAGATTCTAGTGCAGGGGTGGGCAAACTGTGGCCCTCCAGATGTCCATGGACTACAATTCCCATGAGCCCCTGCCAGCATTTGCCCCAGTTTGCCACAGGAGGGCCACCCCTGTTCTAGAGCAACACGCTACCCCACTACACCATGCTCCGAGCTCTTCTCTCTATGTACAGTGAGGGAGCTCTCCATTTCTATCAAGGAATGTAGTAGAATGTAGTATGAAGTTTAAGAGTTTCCAAAGCAGTGAAGGAGGCCAGTGTAGCCAAAACAGAGCCAAGCATGCATTGTTTTCTCAATAAACTCTAATCTGAATGTTCAGGGTCCAAAGAAAAGGTAAAGAAACACAGCTAAAACTAGTTTAAGAAAGCGGGACAACAAAGCAACCATTGTACATGACTCAGGGTCCTTCACCAAGGCTGTCAATCTTACCTCCAGGAAAAATACATTTGCTAAACCAGCTATTCTGCCACAATACATATTAGCTTACCTCTTGGCAATAACAATACTAAACACAGAAAGGACTCTATCTGCAGGAGTCACCTGAAGCCTGCTTGAATAGAATAAAAGACTGAGTGGCAATCAAGGGATGATTTTCACATCAACATCACTGAATGGAAGTTCCTATTCCACTCTAGGTCTCCATACCAGCCTAAGCAGCTAGTGGGAACGTGCCAGGGAGTTACAGATATTCTCAAAATGACAGGGGCAACTGACATGATGAGCGACTCTCTCGTAACTTCCCTTCCCTACCCCACACAAGTGTTTGCAGCAGCTGCTACATGATTTTAAAAAACCCTGCTGGATCAGACCGACAGTCCATTTAGGCCAGCGTCCTGTTTTACACTGTGACCAACCAATTCCTTTGGACGGCCAGCAACAGGGCACAGAGGGCTTCCCCTGATGTTGCTTCCTGGCTCTAGGATTCAGAGGTCTACTGCCTTGAACATGGAAGGTTCCTCTCAGGCACCATGGCTAGGAGCCACTGAGAGACCTATCCTCTATTAATCTAATCCCCCTTGAAGGTGCTTATTCTTGTGGCATCACTACATCCTTTGGCAGCGAATTTCTGTGTAAAGTGGTATTTCCTTTCGTTTACCATGAACCCACTGCCCATCAGCTACATTGGATGTCCTTGAGGTCTAGCATTTGCAGAGGAGGAGAGGTTGCCTTCAAGTGACCACGCCATCAGGCTAAAAGTACGAGTCCTTCAATAACTTCCAGTGTGTTTGATCTTGGCAGGGATCTCCAGCATGGGAAGGCGTTACGGTGTGAACTCCTCCCACGTGACCACACACCATCAATGGTACCAAGCCGTACAAAACACGTACAAAACACCCATGTTCTACAAGCTTCCATATTGCTAAAGATAATATTGGAAGTTGCTTTTTAAGTAGAAAACTGTTAGCTCTGAAGGCAGAGCTGTCTTCTATCTCAGTGGTCCCCAACCTTTCTGAGGATGGGGACCGGCAGGGCATCAGGCCGTGCCCGCGCGGGCCACGCCCACGCATCGGGCTGCGCCTGCGGGCTGTGCCCGCGCGGGCCACGCCCCCGCATTGGGCTGTGCCCGCGCATTGCGCATGCACAATTGTGCCAAGCGCGGCCGAATTGCGGCCCGTCCCTGATTCCCTCTCCCCGCCCTCCCACAGTAAGAAACTTCCTGGGCCGCAAGCCTGCGGCCTGGGAAGTTTTTTACTGCGGGGGGGGGGGGGGGAGAGGGAGCCGCGGCCCGGCGCCATGGCCTTCGCGGCCCGGCAGCGGGCCGTGGCCGGCAGGTTGGGGACCACTGTTCTATCTGATGAAAGGGCCAAAGCAGCAGCCTCACCACAGTCTTGCCAGGCCTTGGCGGAGCCTTCCCAAGTGGGTGGGAAAGGCCCCATCAGCACTCCCCCCCCCCTCCCCAGGCCAAGCAACACAGCTAAAAGTCTAAGATGTTCTTGAAGAGTTATGAAAAACTGACAGTAGACGACTAAAGATTAAATAAATTACATTTTGCCTTTGATTCAGGAAACCTATATATGTATCCCCTTCTCTGATTACCAAGCCCTGTATTATCAAAACAGAGGAATTATTTAAGGCATGCTTCAAGAACTAGAACAAAAAAAGATCTTCCAGAGAAAAATTCCTGGTATTCAGAACACACCCATCTGTAACTCATACTAGCTATCCTGTGATTAAAAAATCACCACCTGCCAAATATCACTCCAAAACAATATTTATATCATCTTGAAGAAGGGCAGCACCAGGCCATACTTTTAACATTTCAATTCACGCAGTTGGCTGGAAATAATTTTACAATGCTAATGGTTTTCAAATAGAAAACCTAGCAGGTTTTTTGTTTGTTTGTTTCTTTAAACCTTTTACAAGGAGGATCGTTTTTATCTGACTGGATTAGACAGAGAGCAGCTGTTCTCTCCCAACAGATGGCCCACAAACTAAACAGCAAGGTAACTTCAAGCAGAATAAAAGACAGGTCCTCTTGGGCTCCGTAACTTGGGAAAGGAAGTAAAAACAGAAGCAGCAATGAACAGCCACAACTCTAGAAGGCCACAGCCTGAAAATTTAAATTGCCACAAGGATTTGGGAAATGCTTCCAGCTGAACACATAGTGGGACTTGTTTTGCTGAATCTGATGGGGAAGAAAGGAGATGTGATGATAATTGGGGGGGGGGAGTAGACAAGCAGATGGAAAACAACAGATGGGGGTCAAGGAAGAGTACAAAAAGGAGCCCCACAATCAGCTGGTTGCCCAAGATCCCGGGACACCCTCACTCCAGGGCAGAAGTGAACAGCTGTTCTGCCCTACCAATTTAACAGTGGTGAATTCCTGAGTCTTGCAACAGAACGTGGTGCGACCAAATCTACATGTCAAAAGTTGGCAAGGCCCAAAGTAACCTCCTTCCCCCTCATTAGTTCACCATAAAATGACCATTTCTCTCTCCAAAAGCTCTCTGGGGTAAACATGGAGGCTCTGAATCGCACAATGATTCTAAAAATTCCAACTTTATGATTCTATGATTCTAAAAACGCCCATTCCAAGGCCATCAGGAAGCCCTAGGGTTTCATGAAACCCTAGTTGAGAAAACATGTATTAATGCTATCATGCTGGCCTTGCGGCAGAAGACACGCTAATTCAGCACCAAAGATAAGAAAGTATCAAACTGCAGAGCGCCACACCCCACAGGTTTTTCTTGGTGTATACAGCGAAGCCCTGCTACACATTCCATATGTGTGCAATTTCAGTAAAACTTCCTCAGAAGTGATTACTTCTCTGGAAGTTTTGAAGCCAAAAAGTTCAAGATTATAACTTTACATTCAAGCTGAGCTGCAGAAGTCAGCATCAATGGTAATTACATCACATTGTTCCATTTCCCTCCTCCAAGTGTACAGAAATCAATAATGAGCCAGACAGTAGTGGCTGCAAAGGACTCCTAAGAACCAAGCATCCATCTGTTGCTAAACCCAAAATCTAAATCCACGAAAGACTGAAGCTGAGCTGGCTCCACAACAAAAATCATCTGTAATCTGTAATCATTAATAAAGGGGTGCTGGGAAGAGATGAGACTCACTGCCTAACCACCAATCAGGTCAGCTCTCCCATTCCTGATTGGCTATCCATCCAAAGAACGGCCAATCAGAAAGGACATCCCACTCTTGGTTGTATCCCCCTCCAACTCCTTCTATTGGGAAGAAGTTCCTGCCTGGTAAACAGGAGCTGGGAGGGAGGGCGATGGCAAGCCTCGGTAGAGCCAGGCCTCGGTAGAGCTGCTGGGGCAGCAGGAGGAGGAGTGGACTGCCAGCACCTCCCCCCCCCAAAAAAAGGCCATGCCGTGGCCTCTCCAGGCCATAGCTGGCCTCCCTGGGACAGAGTGGTGGTGGCCTAGCGCCCCTTGTATTCAGGGATACAACGGGCTTTTCTGCTAGTAAAATCATAGAGTTGGAAAGTATCTCCAAGGCCATCTAGTACAACCCCCTGCAGAATGCAGGAAATTCACAACAAATTAAATGTTGTTTTTTTTTTAAGTCTCTTCCTAATTGAGTCAGAGGAGGGAAGGCAGGATGGTATGGAGAACGAACGAACGAACGAATGAAAGAAACTCTAAGAATGAAGCCTCTTGCCAACTTTAATTCAAGGAAAGAGATGTGGCCTCAGCCACCAGGAGTGAGGGAAATGCTGAACAGAGATTGGTCTTCTTCTTTTTAAAAACCAACCCCCCAATTTTGGTGTCTAATTACCTGTCAGCTTTCAGCAGAAGATTGGAAGGCAGCTCTGTTAACAGGTTGTGTTGCACATCAAGGACCTCGACGTGTGTCCGCTCAATCCTTTCCGGTAGTCTTGCTAACTGATTGTGTCCCACAAGCAACTTCCGCAAGCTGATATTGCAAAATAACCTTTAAATTTAAGAAAAGGGAAAGAAGAAAAGCACTAATTAAAGCAAATTCAATCTACAGCAAACCCTTACCGTGGGAACAATTCTAGCAACATCAGCGCCACAAAACAGACCAGGAATCAATTACGGAGCATACCTGTTGTGTCACACTCAGGGTTGTTGTGATATGACACTAAAAAGATGCTAGGCTCATGTGAAATCTTTCTAAAAAATTGCTTTTGAAAAAATCTCAACAGGAATCCTGTATGGTATCATAAAGACTAATGGATTTACCACAGCGTAAACTTCCGCGGACTAGATCCTGTCCCATCAAGTGCATTAAGGAGGCATCTTTCCTGCATTGCACCTACTCACCTGGAACATATCCCCCCTCCCTCCCAAATAAAACTGCAAGCAATTTCTTTCAGCGTTCCTCGATCCATATTTTGTAGGGCTGTCGGACATCAGACGCAACTGGCTCAAAGAAGAAAGGAAGGAGAAGAAGAAGAAGGAGAAGGAGAAGGAGAGTTGGTTCTTATATGCCGCTTTTCCCTACCCGAAGAAGTCTCCAAGCGGCTTACATTTGCCTTTCCTTTCCTCTCCCCACAACGGACACCCTGTGAGGTGGGTGAGGCTGAGAGAGCCCTGATATCACTGCTCAGTCAGAACAGCTTTATCAGCACTGTGGTGAGCCCAAGGTCACCTAGCTGGCTGCATGTGGGGGAGTGCACAATCGAACCTGGCATGCCAGATTAGAAATCCACACTCCTAACCACTACACCAAACTGGCTCTTCTAACATAGCCACTCATGCAGCTGGGATCCTCAGGCCTGCCACCTGCTAATTGCCCCATTTGGCATCAGCTAGAGCAGTGGTAGCCAAAGTGTTGCTCTCCAGATGTCCATGGACTACAATTCCTATGAGTACCTGCCAGCATCTGGAGAGCCACACTTCCCCTGAACTAGAACCTGTGCCTTTCCATCATACTGCCCACATACTATGGAATGTGGTCCCTGAAGGGTAGGAGGGATACACCTCCATAGGTGTTTAGGAAACGCTACCAATCTAATCTGTTTGCTATTCTAAGCTGTTCTGAGCTCTGGGAAAGGCAGGATATCAGTACTTATTCATCTACTAGGGGCTCTCCCACTCCTTTCACTCCTCAACCTCATAGCTCTGTGCATTCACCTTATATAACAGTACATATAAACAGTCAGTATAATTATAACTGTACGGCTAAATGTACAGTATGACTATATGAATAAACATATGGAGCTGAGGTCCATGAGTGGTTACCAGCCACAAGGTATAGATAGAACACTGTGTCTGGGGCAATAATGTTCTGTCTTCTTGCTGCTTGGGGGGGGGCACCAGGGGGAGGTGTCTGGGCTTCTGGCCCTGCTGGGGGACCTCCTGATGTCACCTGGGGTTTGGCCACTGTAGGACATGGAATGTTGGACTGGATGGGCCATTGGTCGGATCCAATAAGGCTTCTGTTATGCTCTTACGTCTGGAGTTGTGATACTCTGCCTTCTTGATCCTTGGGGGGCAACAGTGGGAGGGCTTCTGGAGTTCTGTCTCCGCTGGTGGGCCTCTTGATGGCACCTGGATTTTGGCCATTGTGTGACATAGAGTGCTGGGCTGGATGGTCCACAGCAGGGGTAGTCAAACTGCGGCCCTCCAGATGTCCATGGACTACAATTCCCAGGAGCCCCTGCCAGCGAATGCTGGCAGGGGCTCGTGGGAATTGTAGTCCATGGACATCTGGAGGGCCGCAGTTTGACTACCCTTGGTCCACAGGTTCTGATCCAACATGGCTCCTCTTATGTTAGATGAAATACCCAATGAGTGGTTGTGCCTCCTGCCAAAAGAGCTTGGCCATGGCAGATGAAGCAATAACACTCATCCCTTTTTGAGGAATCGAGCCAAAATTCACTTTTAAAATGTTTTATGAACAGCCCAAATTAGCTTCATACCTAATGTCATAACCCACTTTTCTCCTCAGTGGGTACCCAAAGCGGCCTACATTGTTCTCCTCTCCTCCGTTTTACCCTCGCAACAACCCTGTGAGCGCGTGTGAGTTCCCCGATGTCATCCAGCAACTTCCAGTAGCACAATGAGGACCTGAGCCTGGATTTCTAACCATCAGTCTGCACAGACTCTTGACAGGAACTTGTTAACCCCCCGCTGTTTAAGTCTGAGAGGGGATATTTTCCAGCCTCTCTGCCCAAGCCGCTTGTGCTTTCCAAGATGGTTGTGAGCAAACCTTTGCTTCCACTGCAAACAGCAGAGGGATACTACAATCTGTACCACGATGGTTCCTTTCATTACTGGCACTGCAAGTCCAGCCATCATCCTGAAGCTACAAGAGAAAAACAGAATCTATCCAGTGGCTTAATAAAGCTTGAAAAGATAAAGAGTCTCTCATGTTATTTATTCAGGCTTCGACTCTGCCAGAACTGTCTCTAGATTTGTTTTCCGTTTTCAATCTTTCGTCAGTGGCAGTGATTCCGTCCTTGTTAATATTTGAGTATAATTAGGCAAACGCTCCTGTATCATGGAGAGTCAAGGCTATGAGCTCAATGCAACTCCCATATCAGCATTTCAAAGATAGGGGTAAATGTTCAGGCTCCTAGCTTTATTTTTGGATGAGTTACAACCAAGGCTTCCACTCAAAAGTGTGTTTGAGTGTGTGTCCCCAGGGGTACCTGGGGATTATGTGGGCCACGATGTTTCGACTCCCTTCACATTCAGCACTGGAACTTCCCTGACCATCCATGAAGCCAGCCCCCAATTTGAGACCCTAAGCTTTGATTTCACAAATGGATAGATCCTTGATTATTCTACATTTCTGCTTGGCCTTCCCCACAGCCCACGTTACATAGGGTCTTTTAGGTTGGTGACCAGATCTATTTTGACTTTACTTCATTAAACTAAAACATATACTTGGTCCAGCGAGAGGAAAGACTCTATAGAACAGGGGTAGTCAAACTGCGGCCCTCCAGATGTCCATGGACTACAATTCCCAGGAGCCCCTGCCAGCATTCGCTGGCAGGGGCTCCTGGGAATTGTAGTCCATGGACATCTGGAGGGCCGCAGTTTGACTACCCTTGCTATAGAACTACTGGACTGTATAACTGCAGAAGACAGGGTGCTGAGTGTCCCTGATGGAACACCCAGCTGAAATGTCTGGTTACTCCTGAAGTTCAAGGAGGGGAAGGGGGAAAGGAGACGGAAACCCAAATAATTTCAGCCCATCGAGTTTCAAGCAAAAGGACCTCTCTAAAGTGAAGAAGGACTTGCTAAGAGGCTCGCTCACTTTGAGCAAACCCCTCGCTCAAAAGATAACGTGGAGGAGCACAGCAAGTGCTGATCCAGAAGCACAAGCGGGTTACTGCATAACGTGTCAAATCACATTCATGTACAGGCCTCAGAACTACCGGGTAGGATTCACAGCATGTGAAAAACTTACCAGCCAATGAAATCAACTCTGAAATAGAGGGAGCCTCATTGCCATATTTTGTGTTTGGTGATAAGACTGTTTTTCTCCCTGTTATCTCCACCTCCTGATCCAAGACTTTTCACCCCTTCCTTGGACCACAAACCCAGAAGAGACATTCCTGCTTGATAAGGCCAACTCGGAATCCGATGTTTCGGCTTTCAGATTCTGCTCATCCCTCGCCGCTGCCACCACAACCCTTACCTCTGTTTTGGTTAATGCCAGTCTAGCATAATGCCTCCCTTCCACTTCTACAGGGAATGAAATGTATCTAATCCGCTTTACTGCCTTGAGCTTTTTACATGTTATATGGGTGGCCAAGGATTCTGTCTCTCGGAGGAGGAGGGGAATGAAGGAAAGGGTGGCACCGACAAGACACATTAATAGGTTAAGAAAACCCTGCCACCAAACCAGTCCAACCAAACAAAACTGGAGCTGGAAGCAGAAATCCCATGATCCACAGCACCACCAGAGGTGAGATTCTCCCATTCCAGTGCCGCGGTGGGAGTCCAAACAAAAAAATTATCTCGCCAGAGGAAGAAGATTAAGTTTGTCTGCCACCTGCCCTATATATTCCGTGCAGCTGTACAGATTCAATCAGGAGACACGCTTGCCCTAATGCTGACCCTTTTTGCAGTTACAGATTCACTGTAACCACAGATGAGGCTTTCTCCGCCCGTTTAGATATTGGCAAAAGGCAGGCAAAGAAAGGCAGAATTAATTATCTGTCTCTTCTCTGCCATTACGGATTGCACCCACCCATTATCCGACCAGAAAATACGAGTCAATGGGGCCGTTGTGCCAAAATAATCAATAAAAGGCTGGGTTTTTCCCCTGACGGATGTTGTCAGACAAACTGCGCGAGAGCCAGCATTAACAGTTGCCTCAGTATGCCGATTGGCTGCTTTGAGGACACAAGTCGATAAACTTGACTCTGCTCCCAAATGGCAGCATGTGAGCCCGGGTGCGGTTTTCTCGCTTTTGTTTCTCCTTTCAATTATCTTCTCTTGTGTTGCAATAACGATGACAGCTTACGTCCTTTCTTAATTTACTCTCGGGAGGTACCTATTCATGACCAAAAAACGCAGGGTGGGATCTTAACGAGAGATTTCTCGTTTCACGCCAGCCGCGCGACCGCCATGACATGATTCAGGAGGAGATGGCCTCGGCCACAGAGTTCGCACCACTCAGAGCATGTTGCCAGATTGCAAAACTGAACGCAAATTAGCTCCGAGCGCAAACCCCATTGTGGTAACGCTCCTTTCGGCAATTCCAGACTTTCCCAGGGAAACATGAGAATAAAAAGTTTGAGTCCAGTGGTTCCTTTCAGTTTTATGCTGGGTACAAACTTTCAAGTGCATGCACACGACCCATCTGAAGAACGGTGCATGGACCCCAAAGCATATACTCAGAATTAGGCACCACCGGGCTCAACGGCTGCTTCAGACCAACATGGCTACCCATCTGAACCTACTGGGGGGTGGGGGGAATTACTGAACCGGAGAAACGGGAAAAAAAGATTGCAACAGATGAGCTGGGATATGCAGCAAAACACTGCTACCTTGTGATCACATATTACAAGCCTGAACTGGGGGGGGGGGGGGAGATTGTGTAGGGCCTCTAACATGCAATACATTACCTAAGAATGGCATATACGTCTGTAGCCAAGTCTGTGTGCTTCTGCAATTACGTACAGTGTTTCAGTAGTGTTTTAAACTCAATGTTTATATGGAAACTAAAAAGAGCCACGCTGGATCGGACTAAAAAGGCCCATCTCGTTCCACATTTTGTTCAAAGAATGGCTGGACCAGGGATTCCCAATTGGCAATCTGGGGTTACGTGGCCTTTCCAGGAAGTTCGTATGGCCTCTGACATCACGAGACATCGCTGAAGCCCCCTTCCCCTGTTGCTCTACAGGCCTAGCCTATTTCTCCAGTATGGAAACCATAAACGATCCATTCATTGATTGGCTGGCTCTTGCACCTTTCTTCTGTGGAGACTTCTCTGAAGGGGCATGGCACCCCTTCCGGGGTTCCCTGAAGCCTGAGAAATATTTCAGGGGCTCCTCAACAGTCAAAAGGTTGGAAAAGGCTGCAGCTGCCTCTTGGAAGCCCACAAGAAAGAGGACCGCAGTATAATCTTCCTGCCTGTGATCCCTAGAGAACTTCAACTTTCATTTTAAATGAGAGAGAGGCGGAAGCTTTGTTGCCCTCAAAGATTGGTCTGGATACGTGTGCATGGTGCTTGGCAAAATGATGGAAGCCCTAGGGAGGAGAGAGGTTCCTACTTTTACTGGCCAAAAGAGAAGGGTAAACAGAACGGGCTACATCATATATATACAAATATGAAGCAGCTGCTAAGTCAGTTTTAGAAACAGGCAACTTAGTCCATTCAAACTGCTTGAGCAAAAGGAGGAGAAAATGCAAGATATTTATCCTCCACAAAATGGAAATGTACTGTAAAAACTCAGCATAATAATTTCCTGATTATTAAATAATGAATCAAAGCACAGTTCTGGATGATGTTCAGCACACGACGTTCCGAGCAAAACAAGACAGGTATACCTTTTCATCAGTATGAATGAATGAGAATTCATGCATATGCAAGTATTTCATTTTAACTGCTTCCCATCTTCAAGTCTCAACAAGATCCTGTTTCCTTCCTAGATGTCACGCAGCTTTCCCTCCACAGCTTGATACACTGATCAGAATCAGTTCAGATATTTGACCAGCTTGCAAATATTAACCCTCTTTCCACATCTGCAATATGTTCAGAGGCCAAATACCTTGCAAGAGAAGCTCCCGTGCAAGGAACCATTTGTTTTAGTACAACCTCCTGCCCTCAGACCATCCATCACTTAATCCATTTGTTAAGCATCATATATGTTTCTGCCAAAGACTGTTTTTACTATACAGTCACAGAGCTGGATTTCCCACCCGGACTTTTCAGGCACCCCCCCCCCCCAAGAAAAAAGAGAAAACCTAAGGAAAAGAAAAGCAAGGCATTGTTGCCGACAGCGTGGTGCTGCTAAGAACTATTGTAGCATTAAAAGGAACAAGTTGGCATCTTTGAAAATGATGCAGCATGTGCCGCTTGAGAACTCCTGTCTGGAAATCAAAGAGCCCGGCTGTTTTGTTTTGCTTTTGTCCACATGAAAGCGTCCTCCAAGGAAGGGCTGCACTGAGGTTTATGGCAGGAGGACGCCCTACGGAGGTTCAGAAACATCAAACGAGAGATCAAAGCGCCCCCCTTGTCCATCACCGAAGGAAACTAAACACTGACTGAGCAATTAGTTCCCAATTGGGCATCCGGTTCCCGGTTGTGTGGCTTTTGTCGGGGAGGACTCACCGGGCAGGCAGCTCGTGAATCTGATTGTGGCCGATGTCGAGGACTTCTAGCTTTCTGCTGTCGCAGACCCACTCGGGAAGACTCTCAAGGTGGTTTCTGCAGGGAGGGAGGGAGGGAGAGAAAAAGAGAGGGCACAAAACTCGCTACGTCAACTCATTTAACTGGCATAGATTCAAATGGGCAGCCGTGTTGGTCTGAAGTAGCACAACAAAACCAGAGTCCAGGAGCCCCTTTAAGACCAACAAAGATTTATTCAGGGTGTGAGCTTTCGAGTGCAAGAACTCTTCCTCAGACTAATTGTCATTTAACGGGCATGGAAGCCCAAAGCTGACATGCATGTTTTAAACCACAGGCAGGTGACATGACAAGCCCTTGGGGACTCTTGCGTAATGCTCTCACTAACTGTGCCTACTGGAATTATCTGCTGGTTTTGACCCAGCCAGGCTATGAGGTTCATTATGTTTCAAGATAACACAGTTTAACAACAAACAAGCAGAGGTCACAGTTGATCCTGAGCATTACAGAAGAATGTTTTCTTTTTTCAAACAATGAGTAGTAGCCGTGTGCCGCACTGCATCTCTGTTGGGAGAACTAAGACCAACAAAGATTTAAGACCAAATCTGCTGGACTCTGAATTTATTGTGCTACTTCAGACCAATACGGCTACTCATCTGAACATTCAGTTTTGTTTCCCTTCAAAAGTAAGGCTCTCCATTTGGGTTTAAACAGTGAATTGCTTAAGGATTTGCCAGTCCAGCTTCTAAACACTTCCAATAAGACCTTGTTGAGCAACAAGACATAATCAGAAGAGATCACAGAGCCCAATTAATTACTGAACTGTAACCAGGAAGATTTGCATTCATTAAGTACTGTATTTACTAGAAAAAACAACCACTTGAGATGATGAATCTATATATATCCTACTAAATTGTGTTCTGTTTATTTGTTTACTATTCTGATTGACCTCCTTTCAACTGTAGCGGCTCCCAAGGTAGTTTACAACCAACACAGATTTCTAAAAAATCCCACCCAGAAAAAAACGATCAAAACACAGCAAAACATAGCAAGACTAAAACACCTCCTTTCACAGAATTGTCTGGAAGACCCAGGTTCAAATCCCCACTCTGCCATGGAATCTCACTGGGTGACCTTGGGCCAGTCACACACACACACACACACACACACACACACACACACACACACACACACACACACACTCAACCTATCCTACCTTGCAGGGTTGTTGTAAAGGTAAAATGGAGAGAAGAACAAGGTAAGACACTTGGGCACTCATTGGAGATAAAGGCAGGATAGAAATTAAGTATGAATGTTATAAAGATAACTGCCAGTGGCATAATGAAAAGAGGCACGTTTTCACCGCTCCCCTCCCAAAAGAGACTCTGCTTGCTGAACCTGAGAACGGAAGGAGCTCAAAAAAACGGAGGTCCAGCCAGAGAGCCTGGCATGACCAACTGATGGTGCCCCAAGTACGGCTTTGCTAACGCCCAGGGTGCTCACAGGAAAGAGTGGTCTCATGATACGCAGAGGGTTATGAATAGAATCACAGAATCATAGAGGTGGAAGGGGCCACACAGGCCATCTAGTCCAACCCCCTGCTCAACGCAGGATCAGCCCTAAGCATCCTAAAGCATCCAAGAAAATTGTGCATCCAACCTTTGCTTGAAGACTGCCAGAATAGGTTGTGAGTGTCCTGCCTAGTGCAGGGGGCTGGACTAGATGATCCAGGAGGTCCCTTCCAACTCTATGATTCTACGATCCTTTCCTTCTATGGACCTCAAGGCAGCTAAGGAAGCACATTCCCACAACGGTTGCCAGCTCCACACTGGGAAATACGCAGAGGATTTGGGGGCGGAGCCTGAGGAGGGCTGAGCAAGGTCTTTAGTGCGCCTTCCGACGCCACCGTTTTCTTCAGATCACCTCTGTTGCCTCTGCTGTAATGCCAAGCCTCCAGCCACCACCGGGGAGGGGGGGGGGTTAGCAACCCTAATGCATGACACTTCTACATAATGCTGACCCACAGCCTGTTGCCTGGAGGAGGTGCAGGGCAGCGGAAAAGCAAAGTCTCATGGTGTCCCCCAGAAAAGGTGGCCTTCTAGTTGCAAGTAGGGTTGGGTGCTTTGGAGCCTGAAGTGGCCAGTCTCTCCCGGGGCAGCCAGTGCCGAACTCCGGAGGGGGGGGGGGGGAGTCACGGGTGTCGGCGTGCCGGTGAGCAGACGCACGCAAGCGCAGAGCTCCGCGTCTGTGTGTATGCGCCCACCGGTGTGCTGATGCCTGCGCCTCCCCCCCCCACAACGCGGTGCTGGCTGCATTGGGAGAGACCAGCTGCTTTGGGTGCCGAAGCACCCAACCCTAGTCGCAAGCATCTACAGAACGTTGCAGGCTCTCTGGAATGCATCCAGTATTTAAATATATGTTTCCAAAGGACTCAAAAATAAACACCATGCTAATCAAACACAATCCTCATTGGGGGGGGGGGGAGATTCATGCATCGCAGACCTTTTCAGCATGCAATCTCATTCTGAAAGCAAGTCATTAAAACAGCCTCAGAGATATTGTGAAATCAAAGATTGCTCGTTATTATGCTAGCAGGAATAAGGAAACCTTTGCTTTGCCCCAATAAATCACAGCGACGTAGCCATGCAAACATCGTGATGAGTTTCTGGCATGCAACCCCATTGACTCATGAGTTTCTATGCTTCAAGTCACTGGCAACACCCTCCAGCAACACCCCCTATGCGCCTCCGCGGGGATCTTGTTTGGACCTAACAGTCTGTTGGCTCTTTGGGGCCGGCTGAAAAGGGGATTGCTCTTGAAAAGGGAACCTCTCCAAAGAGGGAGAGGGCTTCTGTGTTTTCAAACCTGTGATCAGAACACCCCAGTGGATGTTTCAAGAGACTGGAGGGAAGGACAAAGTGACCAAAGGAGACAAAAGGGTTGGAGACAGGGCAAGGCCGAAGAAGAGTTTTTCACTACCCAAAAGAGACTCAAACTGGCTTGCAATCACCTTCCCTTCCTCTCCCTGCAATGAACACCCTGTGAGGTAGGTGGGGCTGAGAGATGGCTCTGTGAGAACAGCTCTAACAGGACTGTGACTGGCCCAAGGTCACCCAGCTGGCTGCATGTGGAGGAGCAGGGAATAAGACACAGCTCTCCAGATATGAGGCCACCGCTCCTACCCATTACACCAAGCACCACTCTTAACCAAGAGTTGATTTCTCCTTCCTACCTGCTATCCCTTTCACTCCCTCCACAAGGCCTTGTTCTCAGAGGCCAGCCTTTGCATTCTTATTTAAGGGGCTTTTGACTCAGCCCTCCCAATTAAGTCCTGCCATTCACCTGCTAAGCACAAAGATAATGACCAGGCAAGCCACGGCTGGCTCCAGGGCCCAGTTGAATCGACTGGGGGGGGGGGCGGCGGAGGGGGACCACAACCAGCCTTCCTGTTTATTATTTTTATCCGAGTGCTAACAGGCCAAGTCAGACATATCTGGCTACTATTTCTTTCCTGGGCTCCAAATGTTCACACCCTTTCACTAGTAAACATCATTCACGGAAGAACAAAACCCGCCATTCAAATGAAGAAGGGGAACTTTTGTGAACAGGCCACGTGCAAAGCCTTATTTTACAAAGGGTTGTAAAGTGTTGGAGCGGAGGTTGTGTTTGCTTGCTCAGAGGTGGGTTTATGCCCACGGGATTTAATCCTCTGACTGAGGCAGGCTTCCACCAAGAAACCCTAGAGTTTCTGGATGGCCCTGGAAGAGTTCTCCCCTGGAAGGGTTCTAAATTTGTTAAACATTTATTGGATGTTCTAAATTCGTTAAACATTTATTGGATGATATGACCATATATGACCATGTCGATCTTCACTTACCTGGAAACATCCATATAAGTTAGATAGTTCGGAACTGGGTACACATCAAGGGTAACAAGTTCTGAAAGAGAAATTCACAAAATGAGCACCCAAATTTGAAATGCATGAATATAGATCCCCAACTGTACTAGGGGAAGGCCTTGTGAGTTGAGACATAACAACAACAACAACAACAACACACCCAAACATTTTCACAACTAGCCACCATACTAGGTATTCTTATGTTTTTGTTGTCAGCCATTCTGTCGTGTCTGACTCCTGGCAATCCCATGGCTCAGCTGCGGCCACGATCCCCAATCCCTCACTGCCTCCCTCGGCCGGGCAACGTTCTGGCCAGTGTATTAACCTACAATTATTATGTATTAACCTATAATAACATTCAGCCAGCCCAGCCCAATGTAATCAGATCTGGCTAATATTTGGATGGGAGACCACTCAGGAATACCAGGATCATGATGTGGAGGGAGGCAATGGCAAATTCGCTCCGACATACCCAGGGTTAAACTTTGTTGACCTTGAAGGTACCATTGGACTCAAATCCTCTCTAAAAGAGGCAGGCAATGGCAGACCACCTCTGAACTTCTCTTGTCCTGAAAACCCTATGTGGTTTCCACGCGGAACTGGCTGCTTCGGGCGCGAACGGCCGCTTCGGACACTGAAGCGCCCAACTCTAGTTGCCATAAATCCGCTGTGACCTGGAGGCAACAACACCACTCAGCCAGACACCATTAATGCTCCTCTTTAAAAGTTTAAATCTGCCACTGCTCCACAGCACAGCTATGTCTGTGTCATTTCAGCAGCGTGGTAGAACATCTGTCTGCTATGCAAAAGGTTCCAGGATCAATCCCCAGCATCGTCAATTCAAGGATCTGCCAGGAGGTGATGTGAAACACCTCTGGCCTGGGACACTGGAGCTCAGAGAATGGATAAAGCAAGAGCCGGGTCATGAACCAGAAAGGGAAATAAGGGAAGTGCTGCCGCTGTTGCCCCTTGTTGTAACTCTTGAGCCCAGCTGCTTATTTCCAGTGGGGCTGGGCTTCAGAGACCCTTTCCCAGGGCTTGGGTTGTAAGCATTGGGCAAAGATCTCCTTCTGAGCATGTGCTCTGCTTGTATAATTCGCCAGTCAACAGGGTTTGCTTTCGCTTGTTAGTGTGGTTGGTGTTTCTTTGCTCAGCAAATACTTCAGCTGTGCCAGCAGCCCTCTCCTTCAGGGTCAAAGGGCCTAAAGAGGTGAAACTGACCTCAACCAGAGCCAAGGGCCCATTTGGCCCTGGCCCTGTAGAATGCTCAGCCAAAGGACATCAGGACCCTGTGGACACTTTATTTATTTATTCTGTTTTTATACCGCCCTCCCTTGCGACTCACAACACAGTCTAATATACATGCTCTGATATAATACAGAACACAATACATTCCAACATTAGTCTCAGTCAATTCCATCAATGTTATTGAACATTTAAACCCTTCCGCCACTAAAATATTTAACTATAACTTGTCAGATTGGCCAGACTGCAGATTGCCTGTAGATGTATCCAGGGGGCATTTCTGATGGAAGGGGGTTCTGGGGGCCCAGTAGTTGGCTCCAACCAAAAGCTTGGAGGAAGAGCTCTGTTTTGCAGGCCCTGTGGAACTGTGCTAGCTCCAACAGGGCACGGAACTCCTCCAGGAGCTCATTCCACCAAGTGGGGGCCAGGACAAAGAATGTGCTTACTTGTTAGTTCCTCATGGCCTGCAAAATACTGCTGTGCCGCCACACCTATGGTTGAGCCAGAGTTAACATCGAGAAGATGCTGGCCTCCCTGTTGGAAGGTCCACCCGCAAGCAATATCTGAAGCACTGCTATCCCCCCCTACCTGCCCCCTCCCCGGGGCAGGAATCCCATCTTATCTTAATATTTTATCAGACAGCTGCAGGGTTTTCCAATTGGACTAGCTGAATTTTAAATCGAAATTTAATTTTTTTTTAACCTGTATTAAATTTTAAACCTGTACTGTATTCATTTTTTATTGTAGAAATTCCCCAAGCCCTTTTGGGAAATGAAGGGGTAAAAATCATCAACTAATAAATAAATAAGGAAAAACAATAGGCAAAAAAGGGAACTGAAAAGCAGAACCCAAGTCAAACTAAAACTAGTGAATCCTGGGTTCAAATCCTCATGCAGCTGGGTAACTTTGAGCCAGCAACCCCTCCACCCCACCCCGGCACCCAGCTGACCTCATAGGGTTGTAAAGACAAAATGGGAAACAAGAGAACCATCTCAAGTCAACCCGCTGCTACTGGAAAAAAGGATATAAACCATGCTAAAAAGAATAGCTTTCCTACTATATACTCTGCTGCATCTGTGGCCCATAAAGCCCTCTTTAGTTACTGACTGGGGAACTATTACAAAGAAACTGCACTCATTGTATTTACCAAGAGAAATGGCCAGTGTTGGAATAGCAGGCTACCAGTGGAGGCAAAGGCCAGTTAGGATCGGAAGGGTTTGTACAGGGCTGGAGGGCTACAGGGCCTGAGTTCTGGCAGGAAGGAAAGAGGCAGGTCTGGGGCAGACCAGATGGCTGAAGGATGGGAAGAGAGCAGGGAAGGAGGAGGGGGGATGGATTCGGTAACACAGGGAGGAACAGGAACTCAAGGGAAGGACTGTGGCAAAAGCAGGCACCCCGAAGAAGGAAGGACACACGAGGCAAGACACAGTGGAAACGAAGGGCCACAGTAGCAAAGCAGCAGGGTAGGACCACAGAGACGTGGATTTAAATCCTCATTATGTGGCAGCAGGCTACTCTTAGTCCAACCGGCCTCATAAAATTAGAGAGAGGAGCAATGGAGAAGAAAGAAACCCCCAGATGTTACCCTGCATACCTTGAAGGATACCAGAAAAGCCTAAATCTCTCTTTCCTTGGGTGTGGTACAAGCTTGTCCCACTCACACATTGATCCTATTCGGTTTCACGGCAGAAACACTTGGGGATTGTATCTCATTGGTTGTCCACTCGTGTAAAAGGACGGAAGGGCAATCTGGCCTGCCTGATCAGCTCCCCATGGCTTCCCATCTCCTGTATGGCTTTCTTTGCACCTCCTCCACCTCGCATCCCTGATCGCTTTGGTCCTGTTTAAATTCTTTAATTATTTTTGTATAATCCTCTTTGGATCTCTCTGGAGAGAAAAGTGGCCTAAAAATGCTTAAATCGATAAATATAAATATTAAAACAGAAGTGGGCTAAACAGAATAAAATGAAGTTCAATAGGGACAAATGTAAAGTTCTGCATTTAGGTAGGAAAAACCAAATACACCAATATAAATGGGGAGACTTGTCTTAGCAGTAGCATGTGCAAAAAGAATCTAGGCGTCTTAGACTGTACATTGAACATGAGTCAGCAGTGTGACTCAGTGGCTAAAAAGGCAAATGGATTTTGGGCTGTATCAAATGGAGTATCGTGTCCAGATCACAGGAGGTGATGGTACCACATTAGTCTGCTCTGGTTCAGCCTCTCTTGGAGTCCTGTGTTCAGTTTTAGGCACCCCAATTGAAGAGGGATGTTGACAAACTGGAATGTGTCCAGAGGAGAGCAACCAAGATGGTGAGGGGTTTGGAGACCAAGACACATGAAGAAAGGTTTGGGGAGCTTGGTCTGTTTAGCCTAGAGAGAAGACTGAGAGGGGATCTGATAGCCATCTTCAAGTATTTAAAAGGCTGCCATATGGAGGATGGAGCAGAATTGTTCTCTCTTGCCCCAAAGGGACAGACCAGAACGAATGGGATGAAATTAATTCAAAAGAAATTCCATCTAAACATCCAGAAGAAATTCCTGACAGTTAGAGCGGTTTCTCAGTGGAACAGGCTTCCTCAGGAGGTGGTGGGTTCTCCAACTTTGGAAATTTTTAAACAGAGGCTGGATAGCCATCTGACGGAGAGGCTGATTCTGTGAAGGCTCAAGGGGGTAGCAGGTTACAGTGGATGAGCGATAGGGTTGTGAGTGTCCTGCATAGTGCAGGGGGTTGGACTAGATGACCCAGGAGGTCCCTTCCAACTCTATGATTCTATGAACTCACCTGGCAGAGAATGCTTGCCTAGCTTGTTCCGAATACAACTACTCAAATATTGAACACGTGAACTGCCTTGGACGGAAACATAAACTACATGAATGACTAACCGTATATAACAGGGGTGGCCAAACTGCGGCTCTCTGGAGGTCTGTGGACTACAATTACCATGAGCCCCTACCACTATGGTGCTGGGAGGGGCTCATGGTTATTGTAGTCCACAGACTTCTGGACTGCCACAGTTTAGTCACCTCTGCTATACAGTGAAACAAAACTAATATGAATTGCGGATTATTACTGCTGCTGCAAATTTTCCTACTGGGCTGGCTCTCTCTCCTTACATTTTTATTGTTATGGGTAAACGCTTTATATTGTCCCCGTGAGCGTTAGGCTAGGTGTAAACCTAAACAAGTTTACAAGGGCAGCATGAGCCAGAATGGGGGAAGCTACCTGAAAAGCCAAGCTTACCGTTTGAAGCAGCATATAGAGCTTTCAGCAAGTATCCACTGATTTTGAGGGTTACCAGCTGGTTTCTTTCACAGTGCAGTATTTCAACATTGTTGAAGATGGTGGCGTCAAGCCCCCCTAGCTTATTGTCCCGAAGGTCAAGCTGGGTCACGTGATGCAGGAAGTCCCCGTTATCTGACACCAACCTTCTGATGACATTGAGCCTGGGATGAGGAGTGAAGGAAGAACCATCAATTACAAGCACATTACTAAGCATGGCTGAGGCCAGGCAAAGGTCGAGGCCAGGAGTACCTCTCTGGGGCCAGGGACCACCAACAGATCAGTACCCGCTGAGCAAAGAGCCCTGGGGTGGGGAGCGTAAGCAGACAAGTGGTCCCTCAGACAGGTTGGGCCCAAGCCGTGAATGGACTTAAAGGTCAGAACCAAAACCTTGAGCTCGATCCGGGCAAAAACTGTTAACCAGTGCAGCTGCCTCAGCACTGGCTGTGGCCAGACAGTCCGGGGGCAGGCAAGGCACGAGTGTAGGTCAGCCTTTCCAAACTTTTTTAGTGTTGAGAAGCCACATAAACTTTCTTCAGGCTTCGAGAAACCCCAGAAGTGGTGCGATTATGCAGAATAGGGTTGGGAAGCAGAGCTGTGAACACACCCACCTGAAGCCCTTCCCCTTCCTGCCTCCTCCAGACCCATCATTGGTCATTTGCGGTGTGTGTGTGTGTGTGTGTGTGATGTGACCATATATGGTCATATCACCTGATAAATGTTTAACAAATTAAAAAATATATATTAAAAATTCATTAACTCCCACCAGTTCGGGAAACCCTTCCAGGGCCATCAAGAAACCCCAGAGTTTCATGAACCCCTGGTTGAGAAAGCCTGGTGAAGCCACTCTTCTGATTCAGCTTCACAATAGCTTGAGAAAGGCAAACAGGAACAACCTCCGTTGATAAGAGTTCAGAGCAAAAGAAGCAGTTCAGAGCAGCTGTGATGCTCATGGGGTTCATCTTCTCGGCCAGCAAACAGCCTGTTTTACAGCTTTGCTACTGATACATATCACTGGGTGGCTTGCCTGAGAGTTTTAGGGCCTGCAGCAATTTATTTATTTACTTACTTACTTATTTTTAAATTTATATCCCGCCTCTCTTGACAAATGTTGCCTCAAGGCGGCTTACAGAATAAAAACGTAAACAGAGTAAATCCCTAAAATCCCATTAAACATTAAAAGAACAATGTCCCCAATATTAACAATAATAAAGACAGCTGTGTAGGCTCAACAATAGTCCCCCCAATCCAATTTAACTAATTCCAACCAGGACCATGGACCCAATGATATAAACTGGGCTTGCATCTTCCATGTTCCACAAGGGAATGCCCAGGACGCCCCTGGGGGAGCTAACACATCCTATGACCAAAGACCATTGGGAACATGATGGAAATGACCCCCTCCCCACACACACACACACCCTGCTGCCACCAGATGTTTGTTTGTTTGATTTCCATGCCCAAGCCCCTGGACCAGCTAGCTACAGCGGCTTATAACATTTAAGGCCTGGACACCGGAACCATCGGTTTTGGTTGATCAATGAGCTATTATTATTAGACACAAATAAAGACTTAACGAAAACTATTGCTAAATTTGCTTGGGTAGCTATAAAAATAAGGCAGAGCTGGACCAACCCTAGTCCCTAATACTTTTACACTGGATCCATATACAATTGTTCTTATTTCTCAGTTTTTATCCATTCATGGTTGGTTTTATATGTGTAATCTTATATATTCTACTGGTTGGTCTATGACCGTAAATAAAAGTAAGTAAGTAAGTTGGATTAACGAAAGTGGAATAATCAATTAACGGAAGTAGAATTATTGCTTGTTGGGGGAGTCGGCCTCATCCTTCACTTGGATTTAAAAATTAACATTTGCAACTAAATTTCACTAATATCTGACAAACTACTGGTGGTCAATTTTAACAGGCCAGTAAGAAAGAGGTCAACTTCTCCCTCCACAAAGAAAAGCGGGCTGGGGCGGTTTTATCTTTCATTTCTTCCAAGGGCACATACCTTAAATCTATATGTTTAATGTGCGGCATTCTCCGTAACGTCTGCAAACTGAGCGCCTCTATGCAATTTCCAGACATGCAGAGTTTCTCCATGGCCAAGAGCTTCTCCAGTACTTCTGGAATGTTAGAGAATTCGTTGAAAGAAAGGCCCAGGTAGCTGAGCTGGTGCATCCTTTCCAACTCGGCTGGAAGGCTCTGGAGGAAGTTTCCATCCAGCAAGAAGGTCTGTAAACTGTTGGAAGACGACGAGGGGGAGGCAAGAAAAATCATGTTATCAGACACAGCACATACATCAAACATCAGTAAGTTTCTAAGATCAATACCAAGATGTGTTGAATACTATGGTCTAGGGCAGGGGTAGTCAAACTATGGCCCTCCAGATGTCCATGGACTACAATTCCCATGAGCCCCTGCCAGCGAATGCTGGCAGGGGCTCATGGGAATTGTAGTCCATGGACATCTGGAGGGCCGCAGTTTGAATACCCCTGGTCTAGGGCCTGCATAAATGCAAAGATTTTAAAGGATGCAATCCCACTTTAACTCAAGCCAAATTCTACTCTATTTTGTCAAGCCTTTTGGGATTTGGCAAATTAATTTCTACTACATTCCCCATGTTTCTTAGCACTGCCGCACATATATGTAGCAGCACACTGGCCCTGATGCCCAGGTACCCTCTAATAATTTTGGGGAAAGGAAATGACAGACGGAAGGACTCCACAGGGAAAATAGTATGTCATTTCACCCGGACTCTGGAGGGAGCAAAATTTGGTGAAAAATAAATCTGGGGCAGAGTGTCCCTCAGAATTCTGCTGCTCGAATCCACGGATTTTGGATTCCAAAACCCCAGAAGAGAAGCAACACAAGCCTGCAGAATGCACAGCCTGCTTAACATACACACACGTACAAAGGATTTGGAACTAGCTAAATATCTATCTCAGTGTTCTGGTAAGTAACTTTGAGACAAGCATCGACCCAGCGTGGAGTGAAAAAACACCACGAGGGAATGACTTGGGTTTAAGTCATCGTAGATTATATAAATTTTGCGAAGAACAAGCTGAGCCCTCTCCATCATTTCCTGCCAGTGTCCCCTCATTAGCTCTTGGCTGAACTATTATGATATCATGGAATGTTCGTCTTCAATGGCCCTCTGCTGAGTGGAGACCTGACAACAAACAAAACACGGACGAAAGAGCACACTTTGTGATGCAAGGGTTTTTTTTTTCTTTTTAAGCAGTTCAGATTAAAGAAAATGCTCTGCGTCCCGAGGAACAGAAGAAGCTGTCTTCTTCCAGAGGGAGGGAAGTGCAGAGATAGGAGGCGACTGGACTGGGCTGGGCTTCTGCTTATTGACTAGAACGAGCCAAAACTGGTACTCCTCTACAATGCCAGTTCGTTTCATCTCCTGGTGACAATCTGAACTTTGCATGAAAACTCATGGTGCTTGACATAGGCCCATTCTGCACACATAGGATAATGCACTTTCATTGAGCTTTGGCAGCTGGATTTTCCTGTGCAGTACAGGATAATCTACTTCTAAAGTGCATTGAAAGTGCATTATCTATTGTGTGCGGAATGGGCCATAATGGGGAAAACTGTCTTCAAGAGCAGGGGTAGTCAACCTATGGTCCTCCAGATGTTCATGGACTACAATTCCCATGAGCAAATGCTGGCAGGTGCTCATGGGAATTGTAGTCCACGAACATTTAGAGGACCACAGGTTGACTATCCCTGTTCAAGAGCACTAATTCTTCAACTGCACTAATTTAGCATTTTTCCAAATTTGTTAGGGAAACCAGAGATATAAATATTACATGGAACAGACCTGATCTAAATAGGCTGCCTTGCCTTGCCTGACCATGGCAATGGCAAACCACTTACGTGGTAGTCTCATGCCTTGAAAACCCTACCAGGTCACTTACACATGAGCTGCACCTTGACGGCACGTTATGCACATGCAATGGACGATCCGTAAACTAGCTGCACTGGAGCGTGCCCCTGATGTCTGCAGCTCTGTTTCCACTAATTTACCAAGGACAAAGTCTGGCCACCCAAGCCACGTCCGGTGTACCTACTTGTTCATGTCGCCCACGGCTGCTGGAATACTTCGGAGTGCATTGCAGGAGACATTGAGCTCCGACAGAGTAGGGATGCTGCACACTGCCAAAGGGAATTCTCCTAAGTGATTGTTGGAAAGGTTAAGACTCTTCAGCTTGCTGAACCTATGATCAAAAACACAGGATGGAAAGAACGTAAGCAGCTTGATCATCAGCTAAATACCACATTATTCAGGACTTGGACACTAAGACGGTTGATCTTTACATCAGACACTGTGGCTTCTTCTTAGAGATGCCAGACCCCAGGTGGGCTTGAAGAAAATCCCACTGAGAGGCAAACAACGAAAAAGAATCAGAGTCCAGTAGCACCTTTAAGACCAACAAAGATTTATTCATGCCTTGAATAAATCTGTTGGTCTTAAAGGTGCTACTAGACTCTGGTTTTATTGTGCTGCTTCAGACCAACCCATTTGAATATAACGAAAAAGAATCTAAATCATACAGGTTATTCTGGCCCAAAAGTCTTAACAGAAAAGCTTCAAGTATGTTCAGATTGATGAATCTTTCAAAATAATGCTTGGATAGCTATTGATTAAATTATTCCTTTCTTCAGAAATATTTCATCGCGCCTGAGGAGTTGAATTAGAGTCAATGCTTTTCCTCCCTCGAGGCCAGGGGCAGTCAAACTGCAGCCGTCCAGATGTCCATGGACTACAAGCGAATGCTGGCAGGGGCTCCTGGGAATTGTAGTCCATGGACATCTGCAGTTTGACTACCCCTGCTCTAGGCATACAGGGCTGCAGAGCAGGGAGTTAATTCCTCTCAGGGGATTTTCTTCATGCCTAATTACCATGTGGCCAATCTATTTCCCCTTGTAGTCCACAGATGGGATCTAAGGATGCCCGGTTTGACAGTTCATCTCCAGGCATCTCCTGGAGAAAATGGCTGCCGTGGAGGGTAGACTCCCTAGTATTATAGTCCAATGAGGCTCCTCTCTGCCTCAAAACCCACATGACATCTCAATTCCATCAATTAGCATTTTGGCCATCCACTGAGTACATCCTGAACATACACAGCTCAGTTTGGATGGGTTCATATTAAGGTTTTATCATCAGATGGTTCTCCTGTCCTCAAACACTCTGCTCAAAACGCCAGCATTTCTTACATTAGCTATTTTTGGTCAAGAACTCATTTGTTGAAATTCCAGCTAGACCTCTAGACTGGCAGTAACTATTCCATTTTTAAAAATTTTGTCATTAAACGGTTTCTCCTCCTATTTCTCCTCAGTAATTGCAGCACCCCAAAAGTGGGGCTTGCCCTCGAGAAGAAAGAAAGGGGGACAATCCGGTTATCCATCCAGCAAGTGCAACCAAACAGAGATTGGGAGCGGATCCCTGCCGGCAACTAACTTAAGGGCTGAATGAAAACATGTATGTCAAATGTGGATCAATGAAAGGAAAGAGCTTGTTTGGCCAGACAAAATTCACTCTGATGCATTTTCCCCTCATCAAATCACGACAAGGAGAGGGAATCAGGGAATCAACACGCACAACACAGCATCTCCATAAAAGAAGGAACCAGAATCAAACATTCAACCAGCCTTTTTTAACCTTCTGACCATGGAGGAAGCCCTGAAATATTTTTCAGGTTTCAAAGAACCCCAGAAGTGGTACTACATCCCTTCAGAGAAGTGAGCACATTAATGTGCGAGCCAGCCAATCTATCAATTGATCAGTCTATCATTTACTGTTTCCATTGTGAAGAAAGAGATCAGAAATCTAGAGCAACAGAGGAAGTGGGCATCAGTGATGTCTAGTGATGTGAGCATCCATCCAAGCCCCTAGGAAGCACTCACATAACCCCAGGGTTCTACGGGAAACCAATACCTTCCAAAAAGAGGCAGTCCATAGATGTCCCATGTCTCCTAAAAGGGGCAATCCACAGACATCCAATACCTTCCAAAAGGGGGCAAGTCCAGAGACATACCATGCCATCCAAAAGGGGGCAGACCACAGATGTCCAATAGCTTCCAAAAGGGGGTGGTTCATAGATGTACAGAGATGAGAAAGAACTTGAACATGGCAAGTCGTTTCAAGTCGTTTCAAGAAGTTTCACTGTGAGAAATCTCCATTCAATTCTTTGAGGTCTTTTCTGGAAACATGGCGGCCCCAGTATAAAATATTTCTGTGCTGCCTTTCCATCTAAATTGGATCGCCATGGGTCAACAAGGTGGTGGACCAGATTAATTACCGATCCGTTCTAGCACTGGTCTACTTAATATTCATTCTTGCGCATTAGCTTTTGCTGTTTCTATTCCCCTGCACACCAAAGTATGAAAATGACCATGAATTTTGAAGCAAGTGAATACCATAAGTGCAAAATTAGCTCCCATTCCATCCCAAATTTAAGCCTAATTATGAACACAAACATGTCCCTCTGTTTAGCACATAGGCTCTGGCTCTTATGCTTCCCTTGGTTGACTCCACAATGCTAACTTGAAAAGGTAAACTCCTCAAGATAGAACCCATGCACTGCACCATTGACGTTGATGCAGAAATAATCAATACCAATATCGCTATTGTGTTGTCCCCAAAGCCACAATAACAACATCACACTGCTCATGCCAATAAAGGGACTAAATCTATCACAATGCTGGACGAGGTCTTTGAACAGTGCAAACAAATACTTAAACTGAGAACTCTACTCTAAGCCTGCCAGTTGAGGGGTCACGCCATTGATCTTGGCTCTCTGTGGGGTGTGCGAGTAAAGCCAAAGCAGCAATTGCATCAGTCACAGTGGCAACATCAGGGTCAAAGGGATGAAAAAAGAAAATCAAAAAGGTAAATATGCTGCCATGTCCTGTTGGCTTGAAGAGGAATGCTGTTATTAATAGGAACCATAACAAACAGGTTAGCGGATTTTTTAAAAATAGTCTTATTATCCTGGCCAAAAACGTGTAAGGTTGCCTTTGGAACATACCAAGGAGTGACTAAAGGCTTGCTGATCAAGATGATCCATTTTCTTCTATAAGCAACAATTGATCATCCTCCTTCAAAAAACTGAGATTAGGCTTACAGCCGACTGAATCAAAGCGTGGTGCCCACTTCAGGAGAATTTTCTGACCGTGCCACCATTCTCATAGTGATTAAGAGCCCCCTCCCAGTGGCTTTTGTTTATTCCTACAGAACCCTCAACAAGAACTACCACACCCCACACATGAACACCATAATGGCCATTTACTCTGCAGCAAGCTATGGTGGTAGTTTCCCAACATTTTTGGCAGGCTGACCCACAAGTCCAAATTCACTTGATACGGTGACTCATCCAGAGTTCTTTGGCAAACAGGCAAACAGAGTTCCCTAGGCAAACAATGACCTCTCACCTAGTCCAGCGTACCATTTTCTGCAGTGGCCCTCCAGATGTTACTGAGAAACCCACAACCATCACTCAAAGGGCCCAGCAGCCCCCATTATGAGGCCCATGCAGGTGGTATTCTGATATAGGGAAGTTAACATTCCAGCCTTCCCCCTTCCTCCCTCTAATCCACCCTAAGATTATATGAAACCCGCACTAGTGACCATCAGGACCTGTTTAACTTGAGCAACAGGTATGTGCAGTGAAGAAGAGATACCAACTCATGCATGACATGGAAGATGTTCTTTCTAGGGTCAGATCCTGGATTCCAAAACACAAAAGAGGGCAACGGAAGGGGCAGGCACAACCATTAGAGAGGAGTAGCCTGTTACCACTTTCACAGGCTTTGAAATCCAATTTTGGTCTGGCTTACAGGCTCGGAAGCACTGCTCCATTACGTAACATGCCCGAGGCAGATTCAATTTATTGTTTTGGAGCCTAAGGTGAGCAAGAGATTATAAAGTTGCACTAAGAGCCCAGGGTACGTTTTCACAGGAGAATTTTTTAATTGGATAATGTTATCTAAAACTATAAAGCTGGAGTTGTCAAGAAAACCTGGTTAAACTGTAAGTAGCACCGATTTCCCTTTTCCACAGCTTCCCAACCAATATCCACTGGTGGTATTTCACCCCTGATATCAGAGCATTGTGACAAATCCTACCCAGGATTAAGGCTAGGGACTTGAAGCAAGCTCTTCCATTGGCTCAGGGTGCTCATGTGTTTGGAGCCAGCACCGCCCACGATCCATCCCATCCTGATATCTCAGTATGGGTTAGCAATAGGCACAGGTTGCCTGCTATGCCTTAGGATTATTCTCCCGGTTACAATGGGTCTAGGCGTATGGAGAGATAAGGCCAAAGGAATGTCATGTACTGCACACACAGTAGCAAAAGCCTAATTGCTTTCCTTTCAGAGCAGACAAATAGCCACAGATGAGCGATCAAACTAGGAGTGCATCCAAATTGCAAGCATTTTTCACTACAGATAACACAAGTTTTGTACTCCTGACAAGGAGAGTCAAAGGATAAGGAAAGGGAATGGACAGACAAGAGACTTTCTACTAACGTAAATAGAGTGAACCTACACAGTGGTGATTATTTTGTGATTCAGCCTGTGTAGGGGTGGGGTGTTCTTTTTTTTGGGGGGGGGGTTACACACAAGCAAACACAGTTCGAGAAAAAGCTTCAAAGACAGATAGGTACAACAAAATGAACACACTGTGTTGGAAGGGCAGATAATAAATGTCCACCACAGCCCTGAGAGCGAAAGACAATGACCATAACCCACTGTGCTGATTTCCCCGCTCCGTCTGGGCTTAGAAAAGAGATTCAGCCCCCCAAATGGAAAAGGAGGTCTTGCTTTTACTTGAGCGGAAGGCAAAAGGCCACCACGGTTCAATAGGTTTTTATCAAGTGCAAAATAAGGTGGAACTATCAGAAGGTAACAATTCATTCACATATCATTGCTCAAGAAACTGTCTAATTCCCTGACAGGTATATTCTATAAGTTTATGTGTTTTTTAAAACTGTGTGCTTAATTTTTTTAAAAAGCTATCATGTAAAAAGGGCCTCCCATAATTATCTCCCAAATCTGCTAATGTCATGGTTATTTAGCTAGTACTTTCAGTATGATTTGACTAATCTTCCCAATAATGTTCATATTAATCTTCCCAATTGATCAATAATTACTTTTGTTGTCAAGGAAGAAGTGCCTTCCTTTCTCAAGGATAACGTGGGAATCCATGTTCCCCTCCCCGCACAGGAATAACATTCTACTGCTGCGGCTTCCGTTCCGAATCGCGTGCGCATTGTGTGTGGCTTTGACAAAGTGCAAATATACAGACATTAATCACAAACAGTCCCAGAAAAACAGAGACTGAGAAATGACTGCCAAGGTAGGTCAAGAGCTGAAATGGGACTGCTGCTCATCCAAGAGCAATTCTGACAAGTGGACCGTACCGGCACCATATCTGAACTTTGCTGGAAAACCTAATAAAGCATTTTCTGGCCCAAATCAAAAGATTCTAAAACATCCTGTTGTTTGTTCTTTAACCATAAGACTGTGCAACAGCCCCCCTCCCCAACACACCCCCAGAAACTGTATATACAGTACTGTATTAAGAGTCCTTTTCCTGTTGTAAAACCTTCCAACGTTCAGTTGGAAAGCAACATGCTACACACGTTAGCTGCTTTCGCACAGCTTCCCAACTTACATTCCAGGGTTCCTGGAATCAAAGCAACAGCAGCCATGGAACTGGGGTGTGTGGGGGTGTCTAGCACCTGGGCCCCAAAGCATTTCTGGTTTTCAGGAGAACGGCCTCCCCCTATGTTCATTTATAAAGGGATTTGCAGCCTTGTTCAAGAGGACCAGCCACCGCACTGCCTGAGCCTTAAAAACAGAATGAAACCGGTTTTCTCTCCCAACAATATCCTTGCAGGAAGATTCCTCTAAGTCATTTTCGACACAGCACAATAATATAGTCTGCTCAGTGCTTATCGGTCAGGAGGACCCTTCACCATGAAAGGAAAGGGAGTGGTTTCTTTACAGTCAAGCAGTCAACACATGAGCTGGCACCTGATAACCACTGAGTGACAAGATATGGCCCTTGTTCCTGGCTATCTGTCCTGAAAACGGATAGTTCCAAGAATCACTTACAGTTATACTGAGAACTGTTGATGCAAGAAAGAAGAAGAAAAGCTGGGTTTTTGTACCGTGCTTCTCACTACCTGAATGAGTCTCAAAGGGGTTTACAATCACCTTCCCTTCCTCGCCCTACAACAGACACCCTGTGAGGAAGATGGGGCTGAGAGAACTGCGGCTGACCCAAGGTCATCCAGCCAACTGCATCTGGAGGAGGAGTGGGGAATCGAACTCAGTTCTCTAGATTAGAGGCTGCCGCTCTTAAGCATAGACCCAGGTGGCTCTCAAAGAGCCAATCAGACCAGGCCTGGGAAGACATGAAGAATCTCCCCAATTATGATGTTGTTGGGGTGGCTGGTGCAGCAACCCCAGCTTGGTGCAGTGGCTAGGAGGGTGGACTTCTAATCTGGTAAGCTGGGTTTGAATCTGCGCTCCCCCACATGCAGCCAGCTGGTTGACCTTGGGCTCACTACAGCAATGAGAAAGCTGTTCTGACAGAGCAGTAATATCAGGGCTCTCTCTGCCTCACCCACCTCACAGGGTGTCTGTTGTGGGGAGAGGAATGGGAAGGAGATTGTAAGCCGCTTTGAGACTCCTTTGAGTAAAGAAAAGCGGCATATAAGAACCAACTCTTCTTCTTCAGTAATATCAGGGCTCTCTCAGCCTCACCTCCCTCATAGGGTATCTGTTGTGGGGAGAGGAAAGGGAAGGCGTTTGGAAGCCACTTTGAGACTCCTTTGGGTAGAGAAAAGCGGCATATAAAAACCAACTCTTCTTCTTTCACAAGATGGCTTACTGGTCACCAACCTCACTTCTTTCAACATATTACTGCAGTTTCTTCTCTCTATATTTAATGATAAGGCTCTTTGGAGTTCTATGCACCAAGACAAAGGATAAAATGTATACACATCTATATAAGAAGTTCTCTAAGCACATCCTCTAAACGGTCAGGGCTCTTTCTTTCATAACAGTTTCAACATAGTTGAATATACACATGGGTCTGCTTTGCAGCCTTTTATGCCCACAAACCAGCTCTCAAACACTTATTCCCTAAACCAGGGGTAGTCAAACTGCGGCCCTCCAGATGTCCATGGACTACAATTCCCAGGAGCCCCCTGCCAGCATTCGCTGGCAGGGGGCTCCTGGGAATTGTAGTCCATGGACATCTGGAGGGCCGCAGTTTGACTACCCCTGCCCTAAACGCTGCTTTTAAGGCATGGGCTGTTGCCTTATTATGATGTACCTTCCTAAACTGACTCTAACCAGTTATTAAGATACGGCTTTGTGACACAGGTATGTACTAATATTGCCTCCATTAGTCATTCAATCCAAGTAACATTAAACAGATTTGTTCCTGCCTAGATTCTCTCTCATCACCTACATCTATTGCAAAAGTCGCCCAATCCCAGTTAAAGGCATCTAATCCTACATATGCAGTTGCCTCCTTTGCATTAAGGCAAGAGCAGGCAATGGCTGGATTGTGGAGCAGATGTTGCACAGGGAAGGTTACCAGCCCCTGGAAAAGCATAAACATCCAGCTTAAAATTCAGGCTTGTACACAGCCACTTGTCTGCTTGACCGGGGCAACTCAAGAATTTGCCTACAGGAAATGAAGCAGGGAAAAAGGACCTTGTAAATTGGAGAAGTGGCTCTTTTGTCTCTTGATGTGCAGAAAAGTTATGTACAAGCAAGCAAAAAAATTAGTGAGCTTGCAAAGCTATTCCTTTATTTATATTTATTTGCGTGAGTATACTAAATGCAGACTGGGGGGTTTTGTTCTTCCTAGCCTTTACCCAGTGTTTGGCAGGGCACTCTGCTCACAGAGAATTGAGGCCACTGTCAGATGTGGTTGCATCAATGCACCCTGAGAGCTGGAAGGAGCCACGCAGGCCATCTAGTCCCCACCCCCTCCTCAATGCAGGATCAACCTCAAACATCCAGGATAAGGATCTGTCCAGCCGCTGCTTAAAGACTTCCAGCGAGGGGGAGCTCCCCACCTTCTTAGGCAGCCCATTCCACTGCTGAACTAGACTTACATAATCCTAGAGTGGGAAAAGGACATACAGGCCATCTAGTCCCACCCTCTGCTCAGTGCAGGATCAGCCTCAAGCATCCAGGAGAAGGATCTGTTCAGCTGCTGCTTGAGGATCGCCAGTGCCGGGGAGCTTCCCACCTCCTCGGGTAGCAGATTCCACTGCTGAACTAGACTTGTAGAATCCTAGAGTGGGAAGGGGACATGCAGGCAATCTGGTCCAGCCCCCTGCTCAATGCAGGATCAACCTCAAGCATCCAGTGTAACTGTCCAGCCGCTGCTTGAAGACAGCCAGTGAGGGTGAGAGCTCACTACCTCTTCCGGCAGCTGATTACATTGATGAACTACTCCGAATGTGATCATTTTTTCCCTGATATCTAGTTGGTACTGTTCTACACGTAATTTAAACCCATTACAGCGGGGTCTCCATTGTGTCTAGGGCTCATGGAAGCAACAGCGGGCACCCACCTCTGTGAAGGAAAGGAAAACAGCTCGAATCTTTCAAATACAAGCAAAAGAAAAATACAACCCAAAAAAAGCAATCACGTGTCTGGCTTACCTTTGCAGTTCACTAAGTCCTCTGATTTTTGATGAGCTGGGGCTCAACCGCAGGAAATTCTGCTTCAAATTGAGATGAGTGAGGTCCTGGCTATAGAACAGGTTGGCTGGCAGATCCTCCAAGCTGCAGCATGAGAGATCCACTGAGCTTATTCGCTGTGACGCAATCTAGAAAGCACCAGAAACACTTATGTTAAAAACCATCAAAACGCAGTCATTTGTAACTCATGCTTGGAACTTGAGGTGCCAATTCTACATTGTTCTTGTATTGAATCTCACTACAAGCGAGGCTGCCTGACCCTCTACAAAACACCAACAGCTATGTGGAAGGCCAGGTGAACAGCTTGGCTTAGATGAATCTCCTTGGTATTTTGCCTTTTGAGTAGCTACAATAAAAAGTGGTATACAAGACATAAGAACATCAGACAAGCCCTGCAGGATCAGATCAATGGTCCATCTAGTCCAGCATCCTGTCTTACATGGTGGCAAGCCAGTTCCTCTGGAGGGCCAACAACAGGGCATGGAGGCTGAGGCCTTAATAGGAACATCAGAAGAGCCCTGCTGGATCAGACCAATGGTCCATCTAGTCCAGAATTCTGTCTCACAAAGTGTCCAACCAGTTCTCCAAATGGCCAACAACAGGGCATGGAGGCTGAGGCCTTAATAAGAACATCAGTAGAGCCCTGCCAGATCAGACCAGTGGTACATTCAGTCCAGCCTCCTGTCTCACACAGTGTCCAACCAGTTCTCTGGAGGGCTAACAACAGGGCATAGAGACCAAGGCCTTCCACTGATGTGGCCTCATGGCTCTGGGATTCAGAAGATTTGTGTCTCTGAACGTGGAGGTTTCCTTCAGCCACCACGGTTAGTAGATTCCTGGAGGATTAGTCTATCTAGTTCCCTTTGCAAAGTGTCTATTCCTGTGGCCATCAATTAGTGCTACTACTGGCACTCTTGGCCTGCTAGGCTGGGCCTGCTGACTGCTCCTTAAGGACGGCTAAGGAGCTCTGTCCTGGCCCTGCTACTGAGCTGCTCAGCCCCGCCTGCCCCCACTTGATCCAGCTGTGAGCTGCCGCCCAAAGCCACTTTAAGCTGCCTGGCCAGGGGCCAGGGGAGGGGACCCTTTCAAGGCCCCCTTGAAGGCCCCTTCTTAGGAACGGGCTTTGAAGCTAGTTAAGATATATTTGAGATGTGCAGAAATAACATGTGGTATGGTCTTTGCTAGCATAAGGAACAAAGCTAGGTTAAAATACTTTTCACCTACATGTTAAGATTTCTATGGACGGAGAACAGGACAACGTTTAAACATTAATCTCGATTCACCCCACCACTACACACAGCCATTCTGCAGGAAGGATTATGCCATGCCTTCGCACTTTAATTTTCTCCATGATTAAAAAACACATCTGTTTTCAGGTAAAGAGCTGAATTAAAATCATGTGATCCACCGGACTGTCTATGACAGGGGTAGTCAAACTGCGGCCCTCCAGATGTCCATGGACTACAATTCCCAGGAGCCCCCTGCCAGCATTCGCAGTTTGACTACCCCTGGTCTATGAACTAGCTGTGCACCTCTGAATTTCAACTTTGTTGTTAGGCAGCAGAAGGAATTTTTCAGAGTCATTAAAATTTATTTTACAAGTCATGTTAACACAAGAGGTGATTAACATTTCCAAATGGAAAATTGTATGTGTTCACAAGAGGGTTGGGGTCTTTTGGCTCTTTTTTTTAAATATGAACAGAGTAAAGCACTCATTGGAATACAAAATATTGCAAAACTAGACCCTTGGGGGAAAGACAGTTCAGCAGGCAGCCATCACCACTGCACCAGAGATGCAGACAAGCCAAGGCTGCACCACGAAAGAAATGCTTGAAAGAGGATTGATGAGTGGAGAAATGGGGGGGGGGGGGTAACTTTTCTGTCCACGCAGGACAGTGAATTTGGACTGGTTCAAGTTACAACACGGACAAATCCACGCTCTGCGCAGAATACAAACAACGGGCCAGAAAAGAGAACTCTGGGGAGATTAGGTACCTTGCCCACAAGAAGTGTGACTCAACGGAATGAACAGAAAAGAATATAGAGTACCATGTTGTCTGATCGCCACTCCTAATACATTCCCCAGAGAGCACCGCCCTCATAGAATCATAGAGTTGGAAAGGAGCTCCTGGGTCATCTAGTCCAACCCCACTATGCAGGACACTCACAACCCTCTTACTCATCCACTGTAACCTGCCACCCCCTTGAATCTTCACAGAATCAGCCTCTTTGTCAGATGGCTGTCCAGACTCTGTTTAAAAATTTCAAAAAATGGAGAACCCACCACCTCCCGAGGAAGCCTGTTCCACTAAGAAACCGCTCTAACAACACCAATTTGTGAGTAATCCCTGGCCCTAAAGAGGTCTGCCTGGTCTAGACCAGAGACAGGGCCTTTTTGGTCCTGCTCCAACCTGGTAGATTGAGTTAACCAGTTGAGATCTGGGTCCTTATGGAGCTGCCAAAGTTCTGCAGAGCCTGTAAAACAGCACTCTTCCGCCAGGCTGATGGTTAAGGCCATGGCAGCCTGAAATCATATGGGCAGCTCCTCCTATACCTATAACTACCTAATATCGTTAGCCAGCAGGATGAGATTAAAAGGGCAGGTGGAGAGGGTGGGTTTTAACAATCTTCTTTGCTTATTGTTGTAAATCGCCCAGAGCTTGCTTATGGGGAAAGGCAGTCTAAAGATCAAATAATAAGATAAAACAAATAAAAACTCTCCCCCCCAGTCATTCCAGGACCTAATAAAGACATGCTATTTATGGAACATTTCTACTGAGGTGAGTTAATAAAACTGCAATTAGAAATACAGCCAAACACAGCACCTAAATTAGACAGAAATAAAAAGGAGCTGTAAGAAATACCCAGAGATGGTGGACAGGAGTTCACTGCTTCAGAAATGCTAATAGCTCACAAGCTAGCAGTGAGCAAAGCTGACTTGATTTTGAATGAACTGCAATCTGAGTGACCCAAAAAACCCAACAGAAAAAATACCTAAACTAGAGAAGGCAACTATAGGATAGTTATTCTATTAGTAATATTTAGCTGTTTTTAACACCCTGCTTCTCACTACCCGAAGGAGGCTCAAAGCAGCTTCCAATCGCCTTCCCTTTCCTCTCCCCACAACAGACATCCTGTGAGGTGGGTGAGGCTGAGAGCCCTGAGATTACTGAAGAAGAAGAACAGTTGGTCCTTATATGCTGCTTTTCTCTACCCGAAGGAGTCTCAAAGCAGCTTCCAATCGCCTTCCCTTTCCTCTCCCGACAACAGACACCCTGTGAGGTGGGTGAGGCTGAGAGCCCTGAGATTACTGAAGAAGAAGAACAGTTGGTCCTTATATGCTGCTTTTCTCTACCCGAAGGAGTCTCAAAGCAGCTTCCAATTGCCTTCCCTTTCCTCTCCCCACAACAGACACCCTGTGAGGTGGGTGAGGCGGAGAGAGCCCTGAGATTCCTGCTCGGTCAGAACAGCTTCATCAGTGCCGTGGCGAGCCCAGCTCGCTGCATGTGGGGAAGTGCGGAATCAAACCAGGATCGCCAGATTAGAAGGCACCACCCTTAACCACTACACCAAACTGGCATAGTTTTTAGCATCCTCCTTTATGCAATCCACCCTCCAAAGCAGTCATTTTCTCCAGGGAAACTGATCCTGATAACCTAGAGATCCAATTTTTACAGCAAGACATCTCCAGGTGCCACCTGGAGGTTGGAAACACTATTAAGACTGACATGTACTATTAATAATCCAAAGTTACATGTAAGTAGAAAGCACAGACATCCTCAAACAGCTATCATTTGCATGCCCCCCTGACCCACCCACCTACCCCCAACCCAAATGCTTTACCACAAGAGCTAAATGGATCGTTACATCCCTGCCCAATTGTGTACCATTCTGCTGGGGGGGGGGTCTTCCCTCAAATTGCCACGTGCTTATATGCTCAATCACAAAGGTGAACCCTTTCACTCCCGACAAAGAATAATGGGTCACACGTGCAGCATCTTACGAACATGAAAGCCCAGCGCCGTTTTAATGCAGCCACAGAGAAACTGGTCAAATAGCAACCTTACCTTGCACTGTTTTCAGGCCAGCTTGGAACGACAGCAAAGCGGTGCAGAAGTTACCCTAGAGAGATAACCATTCCAATTCGCTTCAGCTTCTAAACTGTAACAGCTTCTAAACTTCGGCACAGTTCGGCCACCATGGCGAACACTGAATGAGGCGGCCAGTGCCACGACGTGGAGAGGAGGGGTGGTGGTGGTGCACCAGCCAGTGGCCGCACGCAGGCGCAGGATTGCGCCTGCGTACGGCCACCGGCTGGTGCACCACCACCACCCCTCCTCTCCGTGGCACTGGCCTCCTATGCACCACGGCCGAACTGGGCAACCCCAGCATTAACTATTATATAAGAAAACAAACATTGTGAGGAATGCCTTCAGCAGGCCTCTGGAGAAGTGCAATAGACATTTTCTAAATGAGTAAGAGGGACGAAAACCTCTCCGCTGTAAGGGGTTCAGGAATCCTTCCTCTTTAAGCCAACAATGTTAAAATTCCCTGTAGCCACTTTTTCATTACAGCTTCTGCACAATCCCAGTAACATCTGGAACCAAGGACCATACGCAGGAGAGCCCAACAAGATTGCTCCTTAGGATCCAAGTTACCACGCAGTTAGGATGGACTGAAACTTGAGAGTAGTAAGAAAAAATGTCCCTTTCTTTGCACCATAAAGCTCCTTGACCCGACGATTACTAGGGCAGCATGGTGGAAAAAATCCATAAAGAAGCTGTAATACCTAAGGTGAATTCAAAATTCATGTATAGGCATTCATAACGTTGGAAAAGAAGTTAAGATGAGGAACCAGGTAGGCAGATTATACCACTGTGATTTCCTGTTTAAACACACATAATTGTCTAATTAGGCATACCCATAATTGCACCTGCATAATTACATCCGGGATCTGATTATCCAGCACATGAAACCTGTCTTGGATCGGGCCAAACCAGTGTTCTATCAGAGTTGGTATTATCTACACCAGCCTTTTTTCAAACTTTTGACCATGAAGGTACCACTGAAATATTTTTCAGACTTCAAGGTGCCAGGAAGTGACGTCAGCTGACCAGGCCTCTCTGCCATGCCCCCCAGAAGTGAAAGAATTCTTGGGTGACAAAGGTTTAAATGGTCAGGGCCCCCTCCTCTTCTCACCCCCTCCAGGCCGATCATTGGCCACTGGGGGAGTGGAGGTCAACCTAAATAAGGATAGATTTTTTAAAAACCCTTTTCCCCCCACAAGGAGGGAGGCCTTTCCCCAGCCACCATTTTGAAAAGCGTCATTGAGGGGCTTTTGCAGTGCTGTATGGACACACTGACAGGTATATGTCTATCACATAGCCTACAACCTGACACTAATAAAGCCCTGGAAATACTGGGCATTGAACATGGGTCCTTTTGTAACAGACAGTAGGTCATACTTACTGGCACCAGTTGGATCTGTGCCAGGATCTGCGACCCTTTCCAAATAAAGAGGAGGTGGTTTAAGGAAACCATGAAGTGGGCAGAGCCAGATGGAAACATGGCCCCATCCTCATCCATATCTAACCTGGGATGGTCATTTCTTGGTATTCAGGCTTCTGTGAAGACCAGGAGCAGGGGAAGAAAATATTCCTTTCTGGAGGTGGGCAGAAATGGGGGGTTTTAACTCTTATTTTAACTTACCTAATGTCTAAGGATACAAGTTAAGGCAACTGATCCAATTCTCACCTGCTAAAAACAACAGCCTCAAGCCAACTCAGAACCTTCATGCCTCAGACTAGACAATCCTGTAAGTCTGCTTTGCATTGTTACTGCAAAGCCTGTCATCAAGCACAGTACTTAAAGAGTGTTGGGCTAGGAACTGGGGAGTAGAGGGGTGAAGAACACCCACTCCCAAGGAAATATCCCCCCACGCCTGTACTTTTCCCATAACTTTTTGAAACTGTAGGAATCCTGAAAAGGCACCAATATTTTTTTGCTCTTCATCTCAGTGAAATGCTTCTTAAGTCAAGGTTTTACTCACTCCATAGGTCAGGTGAAAATATTTATGTAGGGCAAGCTACAGCATTAGATAAAGATAATTCCCATGTACACTGTAGGCATATACCACATGCTTTTAATGACATGTTTATTGTCCAGGAGTAGTCAAATTCTGGCAGGGGCTCATGGGAATTGTAGTCCATGAACATCTGGAGGGCCGCAGGTTGACTACCCCTGGTTTAAACGACAGATTTGGCAACAATTAATACTGCGTGAGATAATAAATTGTTGCCGAGTTCAGTGTTTAACTTGACAACCGAATATGAACACATGAAGCTGCCTTCTAATGAATCGGACCTTTTTTGGGCTGCCTGATTCAGTACTGTCTCCTCAGCCAGACAGCAGCTCTCCTGGGTCTCAGGAACAGGTGTTATTTTAACTGGAGATGCCGGGGATTGAACCTGGGACCTTCTGCAAGCCAAGCAGATGCTCTACCACTCATCTATAGCCCCTCCCTATCTATTTGCAACCATTCAATACTGGTTTTGCACGAATAATACTTTCTTTTCTTTACTACATCTGTAATTTTAACTTATTTTTCTCATCTATCTCAGTCGGCAAAGACTAAAGAAAGGTAGCATTTGGGTGCAGAAGTTTGCGGATCTCTCTGGATGCATTCGCAGTTTTGCTTGTAGAAAATTAATGGGCTTTTACTTGTTAAATTCCATTAAGTCTGTTAAATAGTACAATTTGAAATAGATTATGCTTTTCATGTTGTCAAAGCAGTACGTTAAGTGTAGGCTTTGCATGAAACAAAGGTCATGTCTTGCAGTCTTCCCTCAAGTTCCTTTTGTCCCTCATAAAAACACACATGCTTTGTCTTCCATGACACTCAATGGGTGAATATGGGCCACTTACTCCTCTCCCATCCAAAGTGTACCTGGGAAGAGAACCAGGTATGCTGTTTTAAGCTCTTTGCAGAAAGGGTGGTGTTAAAAAAGAAGAGGCACTAAACAAATGCTGAGATACGAAAAGAAGTTTAACCAAACTCTCATATCAAAGCTAACACAACGTACCACACATATCAAGAACCAACTGCAAAGTTGCTGCAGCCTGCACAAAACCACATGCAGAAGTCAGGTTGCTGGGAGCATCCTGCCAAACCAGATCTTACCCTAACCCTACCAGGGATTTTCCATCAGATGCACAAGTGAGGTCAATTTTCCTCATCATATAACAGAACCAACAACTATCCCTCCAAACAGTAAGTCACAACTTGACAAAAAGTCCTTATGCTATAGTTGATTTAATGTTCTCACCACTGTTCTACTTTTCTATTATATCAGGGGTAGTCAAACTGCGGCCCCCCAGATGTCCATGGACTACAATTCCCATGAGCCCCTGCCAGCGAATGCTGGCAGGGGCTCATGGGAATCGTAGTCCATGGACATCTGGAGGGCCGCAGTTTGACTACCCCTGTTTATATTGTTCTATTTGTTATCACTGTATTGTTACTGTTTACAACTACTGAGTTATCCGTATTGGTCCCTGTTTTATGTAAACCGTCCCGAGCCTCAGGGGAGGGCGGTATATAAATATAATCAATCAATCAATGAATCTGCGGTGACTCTCTTAGCCCATCTTCAGTCTACCAAACATGACAATTCTGGGCAAAGCTAATAGTAGCGATAAGAGAAGAAGTCTGGTGACACCTTTAAAGCCAACAAAGTTTTATTTTGGGTGTAAGCTTCCGTGTGCGTGCAGAGTGCCTCAGATACCTGAAAGACTTGGCTGGTCTCAAAGGCTGGCCACTGGAGTCCAACTTTGTTCAGTCACTTCAGAGCAATATGGCGTCTAGGCCGCCTCACACAACCCTAGCATTGGCTACCCACTTGAATCTATCTTCTGGGAGGGGGATAAGAGACTAGGAAAGCTTCCCGGGTGTTTTGATTACACACAAACTGGAAAACCTGACAAACCACATGTATTGTTCCCTTCACCCAATGCATGACAGGGTTCTCCCCCTTAAACAAACCGCTGTCTGACATTGAGGGGCCCATTTTCGGAGCTGAGGTTACGGTCGCTAATTTTATAATCCATCAAAATGCAAAGAAAACAAGATGTCACCTCGATTTCACGAAGAGATGTGCTCAGGCTGGCCGCTTTCCCGAGGCAGCTGAGCAAAGGGAAAGAGAGAAGGCACAGTATGGCACAAAGCAATCTCGGGCCATCGGTAATTTAAAGGAAACAAAGCATCAATCGTTTTTGCTCCGTCTCCCATTGTTTTAACAGGGCTTTCCCTCAATTAGGAGATCGGCCGCAAATTTCACTGACAAGTTGTTGGAAGACAAGACAGCTCCCAGCAAGAACAACCAGAACTGATTGTGCAACTTCTATTCATCAGCACACAGCAACAAGACTGTTGAGTTAAGCATTAAGAGAGATGGTGGGGAAGGAGGAAAAGGCACCCAAAAGTACTTTCCCAAGGGATTGAGGCTTTCGCAAACACGGTTTTGTGAAACTGTGCGGTTTCTTGATGGCCCTGGAAGGGTTTCCCGAACGGATAGCATTAATGTTTAATGTAATTTTTAAAAATGTGTTAATCATCTATTGCAGGGGTAGTCAAACTGCGGCCCTCCAGATGTCCATGGACTACAATTCCCAGGAGCCCCCTGCCAGCATTCGCTGGCAGGGGCTCCTGGGAATTGTAATCCATGGACATCTGGAGGGCCGCAGTTTGACTACCCCTGATCTATTGGGTGATATGACCATATATGGTACTGTCTACCTGCTCCTTCCACTGGCCAGTGATGGGCCTGGAGGGGTGGGAATGGGCCCCAGGTGGACATGTACACAGCTATGCTGCCTAACCCTACTGAATAACTGCACCACTTCTGGGGTTTCCGGAAGCCTGAAGAATATTTCAGGGGTTTCTCAAGTGGTAAGAAAGTTGAGAACAGTGGTTCTCAACGTGGGGGTTGCAACCTCGGGAATCCAAAGGGGGTCAACACCATCAGGTAGGTTGAGAACTACTGACACAGAACAAAAGAGAATAATAGAATGACAGACAGGTAAATTTAACTGAAAGGCAACAATTATGCCGCACGGGAGAGAACAGAATTGGGACTTTGTGCTGTTGCCTAACCCCACCGAAGACCTCACAAAACGGTTCGTTTTTCAAACATGCGGAAGACACACAAGCTTTCGTGATGCCCCCTGACCCACTCCCAAAATCATATGGATTATATCACTCTTCAGTCAAGGCAGGCACACTACTTTCTGCACCAGACCGCAGTTTCCATACAGGTGTGTGAGCACAAAGAGCCTTGATTATGGTCTTGATTAACCTTCTCTCTTCACTGACACACTGCAATGCCTACACATCACAACGAAAAGCAGCACAATTTTATCTGAGCTCCTGATTTCTTGAGAGCCGTTCCTCGTTCTGTATAATTTGGAGAGTACAATCCTTGGCCTGGGTTATTTTGCACTACCAAGAGATGGGATGCTTCATTTTTTAACACCCACACACAAGAACTCCCTGATTTTTAAAAAATACGTATATTGGAAGTGCACAACCCTAGTTCTGAATCACCTTCTCCCCAACGGGCAAGTTCATGACACAGTAGTTTTGTTTTATGGGGGGCAGGAGAACCTCCAGAAGACGACTTGGCTTCAAGGGGCAGTCCAAATTTCCCTCCCAAGCCATTTTTATACTCCGCTTTTCATTACCCAAAATAGACTCAAAGCGGCTTACAATCACCTTCCCTTCCTCTCCCCACAACAGACATCCTGTGAGGTTGGTGGGGTTGAGAGAGCTCAGACAGAACTGTTAAGTGAGAACAGCTCTAGCAGGACTGTGGACTGGCCCAAGGTAACCCAGCTGGATGCAGGTGGAGGAGGAGGAGAGGAGAATCAAACCAGACTATATTATCAACCACCGCTCTTAGCCACTACACCAAGCTGTGGGAATTCCATATTAATTAATCGTGAACAAGTTTGAATTCCATTTTTCACATTTAGCATTTCTAAGTTTAGGGCTGGGGCTAGCCAGCTTTCCCCCCATACTCTCTCACCTAATTCTCCTCCTCATTACAACCACTGTCTACATGATTTTTGCTTATAAAGGCCCCACAACCACCCCTCATAGTTTTTGTTGGTCAAAGGGGGCATCCCCTTTCCATCAGTGGCAAAGCTGGCTGGATCAGACCAATGTACTATAACTGAGCTACCAGCTGAATTCCAAGGCCTGCATTTCATGGTTTGCTCACTTGTTCGTTTGACTTATTACCCACCACTCCTGGACCTGCCGGATCTCAGCGGTTCACAACAAAAGGATAAAACACAATAAAACCATCCAACAACCGTTAAGAAACCCCCAACCCTCCCCCTGCAGCCCCTTTCAACCCAACCAAATTCCCCAGTTCCATGCCACAAGATGTTCTAGGGGTGAGCTGTTTTGGGATAGGATGGATCAATGTTCCAGCATATGAAAATTCAGAAAGTTTAGAAGGGGGGTCAGATAGATATTATGCCAGCCCCAAATTGGCCTTGGATTCTCTTGGATTGCCTTGCTCGACCTCCCTGCTCCTGGCTTTCGGAGCCACCTGTGAGAAATTCACAACCTACTTTTGGGTCAGGAGGCCAAGTCTGAGGCATCACCTTACTCAGCCGCCTGGCTCCACACAACACGCAGACCGGCTGCTAAATACGATCTTTGCCCACTCCGGAGCATCCCCTCCTTCCTTTTCCAATTTTGATCAACGTCTCTGCAGTTTAGAGCCAGCAAGGATCTCTCTCATTTGGAATCAGAAACATGTGCAAAGGTCAACGTTTATCCAAAATTGCCTGTTCCACATTCATTATGCTAATAACTTTGACTCTTTATGTGAAAGCGCACAGTGTTCGGTGCAATTAGAAGCCAGTGGCGTCTGCAGCTCTTCTTACCTTTGAAGCCTGCCTGAGCCAGCGGAGATACTCAGTGAAGGTGTCGAAACAGATGTAATAACTCTGGCTCTGAGGTCCGGAGGAGCTGAATGCTAAACAGTGCTGGTGCTTTTTAACTTCTTCAACCTGCATTCAGAGAAGAGAAGGAAGGGGGAGAGAAGTTGTAACAGATTTCTAAGCTAGCAGTCCAGCCTCTGCCGAAGGGGTCCTCAATGGGGGGTGCCATGGCCCCTGCTGGCACCTTTTCCAGTCCTCACCATGTGTTTGTAGAAAGTGGCCATGGCCAGGTAGGGCAACTGCCCCAAACGGCTTCTGATTAGTACTGAGGATTTGATTCTCTGTGCAGGCTAAAATAATGTTGCTTCAACACAAACTGTCACCTGGGGTGTGTGCTGGTTGCCAACTCCATGTAGGGAAACTCCTGGAGATTTGGGGAATGAGCAGGGGGAAGGTGGAGGAGGGACATTAATCAGGTATAATACCATCGACTCTATCCTCCAAAGTAATCATTTTCTTTAGGAGAAGTGATATCTCTAGTCTGGTGATCACTTGTAATTCTGGAAGATCTCCAGGCCCTACCTGGAGATTGGCAAACCCATTGCATAACAGCCTGATCATCTATAGATATCCTTAAGTCTTCCTACAGCAAGATTAGTAGAGCCAAACCTGAGCGGAGTTTGGAACTTGGGAGGGGAAGAGGGCGAGTTCGGTGGGAAATGGTGTTGTGCATTAAAACAGGGGTAGTCAACCTGTGGTCCTCCAGATGTCCATGGACTACATTCCCATGAGCCCCTGCCCGCATTTGCGAGCAGGGGCTCATGGGAATTGTAGTCCATGGACATCTGGAGGGCCACAGTTTGCCAGTCTAAAAGGATTAATGCAACCGGCCAGCTCCCCAGTTCCCAAAAGCTGCCCCAAAAGTCAGCAGGCAAGAAATGACAAATGATGGCTGGGGGGTGGGGGGGTGGGCTAGATAATTAGGTTGTTTGATAGCTGGTGACTGAGTGGTTAGAGTTTAGTCTTTAAAACCTCCATTTAAATTTAAATGAATTAACTACTTGGTGTATTTTTAGCTATGTTGTACACTGCCTTGAGCCCGTTATGAGAGAGTGGCGGTATAACAAGCCAATTGATGAGGAGGAGGATGAAAAGGTAGCCTTGAATGCCCTATGGCAGGGGTTGTCATATGCTGGCAGGGGCTCATGGAAATTGTAGTCCATGGACATCTGGAGGACCACAGGTTGCCTACCCCTGCATTAAAAGGGCTGACCATCCATGAAAGAAAAACGCACCTTTTCCTGCAATCTCTGCTAACAATGCCTCATTCCATGCTCAAGAGCAGGTTTCCTCAACCAGGGTTTTGTGAAACCGTGAGGTTTTTTGATGGCCCTGGAAGGGTTTCCCAAATGGGTAGGAGTTTTTTGCATTTTTTAAAAATTGTTAAATATTCATTGGGTGATATGGCCATATGTGCTCATGTCAACCCATTTCCTTTCTCCCCAAATGGCCAATGATGGGTCTGGAGGGGGTGGGAAGGGGAGAAGCCCCAGATGGGCAAATACACAGCTCTGCTTCCCAACCATATGGGGTTTCTTAAAGCTTGAAGTATGTTTCAGGGGTTTCCCAACTGTAAAAAGGTTGAGAAAAGCTACTCAAGAGAAAGAATCAGACATTTCTATGGTTATACATTGCTGGGGGGGGGGGTGTTTCCATTTGGCACACTGCAAGCCAGCGGAAGTGGGACGTGGGGCAATAGGGGAGGGGGGGTTTTCATGCCTTTCTAAGACTGTTCATCATGTGTAAATAAAGGAAAGGGATATTTAGTTTCCAACAAAATGGATTATCATTTAATCCTCTATGTAAAATGATCCCTTGTAGAGACATTGCACTACATTATAGCTCATTCATAAGTAAATAAATAACTATGGGCTCCCTACACCACAGTACTAATTTGCAACTCCGCCCCCACCCCAAAAAAATGTTTTTCTGGCTACGGGCCTGGGGGTATACTAGGATCTTTTAACCAGCATTGTTGACAAACCTTCTGCTACAACGACACACCTCTCCCTCAGGTGAAACGGCGCAGGAAATAAGCAAAGCTGACAAGCACCAAAACACAGCTTGTGCTAAAACACACAGAAAAACTTCCTGACACACACCTCAACACAAGAATTAGTTACTGAATTCCCTTACGAGATGCATGGTAAAGCTTCTTTAGCAGATATTATTTCTGTTTTAGACAGGGTTTCTACAGATTTATAATACAGGCATCCAACTTCTTCCCTTCACTAAATAAACATTAGTGGAAAAGGTGCAAACATGCTGCGAGCTCAAATCTTCTTGTGAGGGGTCCTTAGAGGTCCCAAGGAGGAAGCCAAATGCTCTGTATACTTTACAGACGGAGCACTGACAACTGCTAGTAACCCTTTGGGACCAGGGCTACAGTCACCGACCCTCAAGGCCATTGTGTGTCTCCTGAACTGTCACAGCAGAACTACACACTGTGATGAAAAGTGGGTGGCAGCAACACATGCAAACACACCGAGCATCTCCCCATGCGACCCCCTTCCCCCACACTAGTTCTACTTACCAGTGTGTTTTCATATTACAGAAGATGAAGATGAGCTGGTTTGTGTACCTTGCTTTTCACTGCCCGAAGGCGTCTCAAAGCCACTTACAGTCACCTTCCCTTCCTTTCCCTACATATACTATAAATATGGTCATTGCCAAATCATGAGGTTAGGGCCCTGGGCCCCTTCCTTGTGTGCAAGGAGCACTTTGTCAGCAAACCTGCTTGTATTAATATTTCGGGGGGGGGGGGGGGGCTTAGCGAACTATGGCTTGGCCAGGGAGCTCGTTCAGATATCTGCCAAACTTGCTCTCCTGAGTAGCCTAGTTCAGGCATCAGGCTTAGGCGGCGGTGACGTCCCTTGGCAAAAGACTACCCCCCCCCACCAGGCCTCAGTAAAATTGTCAAGGGTTGACCCGTCCCTGGTGATAAAAAGGTTGGGGGCCACTGACCTAGTTTACTGCAAAGGAATCTGGCTGTCACAGGAGTGATGCAATTTATCTGCACAAAAGAGGATCTGGGCCATTAACCTTCCCCCCACCCTGGAACAAGAAGGACAAAGGAATCAACAGGGTCTGGCGGTTGGCTAATAACTTCAACGACCCTACACACCTGGAAAGGTTGTTTTCCTTTCATGTCTTTTCCTGATGAAGTCATCCTGGCAGCTTTTCCCTATCCTTAATTGCTGGCACATCAAACTCCCATTGGGGTGGATCCATTATGTTCAAAGCGCCCAGTCTTATGGTAATGTGGCCAATCCTTGAGGAACTCCTTGAGGAAAACGTGAACACTGGAGGTTTCCCATCGAGCAAATTAACGTGTCTTTATCAAAGACGGGCTTGCTCCATTTCACTGTCTCACACATTGTCCTAGGAATTAATCACCCAAACATGGCCCTAGGGTACAGTTTTGGTTGTAAAAGCATTTTGGACCCAACATTCCCCCAGCTTCACAGGCTGCCTCGTCTCCCCTGCCCCGACATGGACTTCCATTGGACTTCTGCATGGTGGACTGCAGCTATTCAAACCTGGGCTGACCCCAAAATTTTATCCTCTTCAGCACCATCTCAACCTTTTTTTTCCCCCCCTTGGGTGCTTGTCCAGCTTGAATAGAGTGAATGTGTGTGTTCAGGACTTTCATTTTTTCATTTTAAAAAGACTCCTTTTTATTAATTCCTAAAGTCTGCCTCTGCTTGAGATTTCTGGCTACCTCCTCCTGTAAGGTAAAGGTAAAGGGCCTCAATCCCAGCAGCCGGCTCAAGGTTGACTCAGCCTTCCATCCTTCCGAGGTCGGTGAAATGAGTACCCAGCTTGCTGGGGGGTAAACGGTAATGACTGGGGAAGGCACTGGCAAACCACCCCGTATTGAGTCTGCCATGAAAACGCTGGAGGGGATCACCCCAAGGGCCAGACATGACCCAGTGCTTGCACAGGGGATACCTTTACCTTTACCTTTTACCTCCTGTAAATCAACTGATGGAGCGTTCCACTTGTTACTGTCTCCTAGGATTGCTATTTCTCCCATCATAAATTCAGGTCTGTTTTCTGTACTAATGACTATCCTAAGATTAAGTCCCATCCTAAGAGGGACATTCTCTGATCTGGAGAACCAGGTTTGATTCCCCACCCCTTCCTCAGATGAAGCCTACTGGGCAACCTTGGGCCACTCCCTTTTCTCTCAGACTCACCCCTACCACGCAACCTTCCCAGCTGTATTGGCTCCAGATTGGGAACCGGATCAGGTACTAACCTTTAAAGCCCTGGGACAGACTATATGTGGGACTGCCTTTTGGCCCAAGGGAGGTGAGACTGGCCTCAACCAGGGCCTTTTTGGCCTTGGCCCCAGCCTGGGGAAATGCTCAGCCAGGACAGATCAGGGCCCTGCAGAACCTTAACCAGTTGCACAGGGCCTGCAAGACAGAGCTGTTCCACCAGGTCTACAGTCAAGGCCCAGATGGACCACCAAGAAATGCTGGCCTCACCACTGGAAACGGAGGGAAGAGCTGCCCTCCAAGGACCTGACCCCCCAATTTAAAACTAGTTGGGGGCAAACTGATTTACAAAAGGTTTTATTATTAATGTGTTTTTTTTATTTTATTGACGTAATTCTATATTGTTCCCCCCCTGAGAAGCTAGGAAGGGCGTGTTATAAAAATAAAGATTATTTTTTTAGATTTATTTAAGGTGCTTGTTGAGGAGAGTGGAATAGAAAATACTTCTCTTCTTGATGGTCTACTCTGAATCTTGTGGAGCCAGCGTGGTGTATGGTTAAGAGTGGTGGGTTCTAATCTGAGGAACCAGATTTGATTCCCCGTTCCTCCACATGCAGCCAACCGGGTGACCTTGGGCTAGCCACAGTTCACTTAGGGTGGTTCTCACAGAGCAGTCCTGTCAGAAGCTCTCTCAGCCCCACGTCCCTCCCGGGGTGTCTGTTGTGGGGAGAGGAAGGGAAAGTGATTGTAAGCCACTTTGAGACTCCTTCGGGCAGTGAAAGGCGGGGTATAAAACCCAGTTCTTCTTCCTCTTTTTTAAATTTTAAAAGGTTTCTGACCCACATGCCGGAAACATGGAATTCATCATCAGGCATACATAAGGTTAACTGCAAACAGAATATGCTACTTTTCATATCCAGTAATGCCCCCGTACATATTTTTCTCTGAAAAAAACACAGTGTTTTAGTCTCTAGATAAGGATATAAACCAGGGGTGGGTAAACTGTGGCCCCTCCAGATGTCCATGGACTGCAATTCCCATGAGCCCCTGCCAGCATTCGCTGGCAGGGGCTCATGGGTATTGTAGTCCACGGACATCTGGAGGGCCACAGTTTGCCCACCCCTGATGTAAAAAGTGGGAACTGATTTGCCAAGTATGCTCTTGAAGTTTGAAGCTTTCTTCTACCGGATCTTATTTCAGAAGATTACCAGGCCTATTTTCCACGCATGCAACACAGGCAAAGGGAACACGCAACTTGCCTTTCCGCCAATCAAGGGGAGGACATGCATCTTTCCCGTCTGGCTCTCTTTCACCGAGGATACAATTAGGCACGTCCCACAAAGGATAACTTGGCGCCTCGTCCATCTGTTGACCGGCAAATGCATTTTCCCTTTTCGAACGTTGTACATTCCTGAGAGCTGAATTCGTTCGGAGTTGCCGATACTGTGCGGCTTTCCTGAAATGGAAAGAGCAAATGGATTAAAAAAAAAAAAGTCAGGAAGGATAGTTTTCTCCTTTTGCCCTCTCTTCAGAAAGCATAAGGCAGAGCGGCAGCATGAAGGCTCTTCTCTGTGATAAGGGATTCAGACAGCATTGCCGTTTCAAACAAGCAGAAAATGATGGAATGGAAACCTGCTTTTTCCAAAGTCCAACTCCAACAATCACAAAAGTTTGTGTGGACGCTGTCTTTACTCACAAAATAGTCACAATATCATCAAGTCACAATGCCCTCCCGCAATCGGTACCCCCCCCCCCGTCCCCACTCCCTGTCTCTAAGAAGGAATTTGGCCATTACTGGCTTGAGTCTTATCAAAAGATAGGATGGTCTCTCTGGATATCAAGCACAAGAGCCCCTGAACTATGATATACTTTATTACAACCAGAGATTTGGATGTCAACAGGATCTAAACAGCCCTCAAGGCGCAAGACGGCAGTATTTCACAGGCATTCTGAATTAATTGGAAGTTCCTTGGACCGCGTTAGAAGAAAAACTTGTAAAACTCAAGCTAAGAAAACAAACAGCAATTACAAAGCAATAATTAGGAAGGCCTCTGAAGGAAGAGCTACAACACTGTCAACATTACTAGTTGTTGGTGGTCGAGGGAACAAAGGAAATGATAATAAGACGGCGAATGCTTGTTTCTGGAGCAATGAACAAAGACTTGAAATTTGCAGGGAATTTGCACTGGCAGAAGAATTTCTGTCAGCAGTTCAGGACCTAGAGTGCCTCACTGGCTACAGACCAAAATGATCCCTGAATTGTGGCCCAGGAGTGCAGGCAGAGAACCCCCAAACACAGCATACAAGGAGACTCAGAGATGATTGGTGAAAACGCTGGCAGGGGCTCATGGGAATTGCAGTCCATGAACATCTGGAGGACCACGGGTTGACTACCCCTGTTATAATGCTCAAAGCTTTAAAAAGACCACTGTGGAATGTAAGGCACATTTATCTACATGAAGCAAGTCACCAGAGGTGGAGCACTGATGTTTCTCTGGGAAATCTAAGAATACTCACTGGTGAGCAACTTCCTCACGCTCTTATCATGGCTTGGTGTAGTGGTTAAGAGCGGCAGCTTCTAATCTGCAGAGCCAGGTTTGATTCCCTGCTCCTCCACTTGCAGCCAGCTGGGTGACCTTGGGCTCATTACAGTCCTGTGAGAGCTGTTCTCACGGAGCAGAGATATGACTGGGTGACATGGCCATATGTCAACCCACTTGCAAAATGGCCTGGAGAGGGTGGAAATGGGCGGGGCCCCAGGTGGGCGTGTCCACAGCTCTGCTTCCCGGCCATATTCTGCACAATCACGCCACTTCTGGGGTTTCCCAAAGCTTGAAGAATGTTTCAGGGGTTATTAAACAGTGAAAAGGTTGAGAAAGGCTGTTGTAGAGTAACAGGGGAAGTGGGCCCTAGCGCTATAGAGTTGTGCGTTTTGGCTCGGTTTGGCCGCCTCCGCGATCACCGAAGCCCAAAGTGGCACATAGGAGGCCACCGCCGCAGCTTCGGTGATTATGGAGGTAGCCAAGCCGAGCCAAAGCACACAACCCTAATGTTAGTGGCTATCAGAACTTTTGGGAAAGGCCACATAGCCCCTGGGGAGCGGTTTCCCTGAACTCTGGTTGGGAATCCCTGCCCAAGAGAAAGGGCAGGATAGAGAGACTGCTTCCATCAAAACCAAACACAGGTAGAGACTTAAAAAAGAAAAAGTACAAAAATAGAGCCCAGTTTCGCTTTTAGAGGAAGAGGAGGAGGAGGAGAAGGAAGAGTTGGTTCTTATATGTCGCCTTTCTCTACCCGAAGGAGTCTCAAAGTAGCTTACATTCACCTTCCCTTTCCTCTCCCCACAACAGACACCTTGTGAGGTGGGTGAGGCTGAGAGCCTTTTTATCAGTGCTGTGATGAGCCCAAGGTCATCCAGCTGGCTGCATGCGGGGGAGTGCAGAATCAAACCTGGCATGCCAGATTAGAAGTCCACACCTACACCAAACTGGTATTCTAAGCAGCACCTAACATCTTCCTGCTCTTAGCAACAGAATACAGAATCCCTTCTCAGGGCATTGGGGGGGGGGGAGTGGAAACGAGACAAGGAAAATGACCAGATTGTAACTCAAATGACTCCAGGTGTTTTGTTCTTACAGCTGTTGTCGAACTATCAATAGGCAGAAAAGCTGGTTTTCTCCCCCACTCCCCTTCCCTTGGCCACCTGTTTGAGCTTCTGAACTATAGGCAGCTGGTGTACACTAAAGTTGGCTGCTCTTAATTTTAAAAGCATCGCCCCCCCCCCTACACATACACACACAAAACTGTGGAATGCATTCCCATACCCGCAGAATTTGATTCCGACAGCAGCATTAAGAATCACGCTTGGAGATGACTAAAGCATTCTGCCTGTTTAAATAAAGTTAAGACTTTAACATATTCTGCCCAACCTTTTGAGAGCAGTCACAATGCCTAACCCTAACTTTCCCTGTGGAAAGATTTGATTGGTTCTCTAGCCAATGCCCTATCCACCTAACTATCTGAAAATCCAGATTGCAGTCCTTCAACTTATCCATCAGAACATCATGGGGAACCTTGTCAAAAGCTTTACTAAAATTCAAGTAAACGACATCAACCGAATTTCCATGATCCAGCAAACCTGTTACTTGGTCAAAAAAGGAAACCAGGTTTGTCTGACAGGACCTGTTGGAGACAAATCCATGCTGACTTCCTTGGATCACCAAATTGTCCTCCAGGTGTTTGCAGATTGCTCCCTTTAATATCTGCTCCATTATCTTCCCCACAACAGAGGTCAGATTCACTGGTCTGTAGTTTCCCAGGTCATCCTTCCTCCCTTTTTTGAAGATAGGAATAATGTTTGGTCTGTTCCAGTCCTCTGGGACATCTCCAGTCCTTAAAGAGGTCCCGAAGATGATGGACAAGGGCTGTGCAAGTTCTCCGGAAAGTTCTTTGAGCACTCTCGGGTGCATTTCATCCGGACCAGGGGATTTGAACTCATCCAGTGCAGCTAAATGCCTCTCGACAACCTCTCTATCCATGTCAACCTGCCACCCAGATACTATCCCTTGGCTACTGCCATCTCTAGATGTGCCTAAACCCTTTGACCTGTGGGGAAAAACAGATGTAAAATAGGCGCTAAGCCTTTCTGCTTTCTCTGCATCTTCTGTTAGAGTTTGTCCATCTGCACCCAACAGTGGGCCTATTGCCTCCTTTACTTTCTGTTTGCTCCTCACATAACTGAAAAATCTTTTCTTGTTACAATGGGCTTCCCTGGCCAATCTTAGCTCACTCTCAGCTTTGGTCTTTCTGATGATTGATCTACAGTGCCTAGTAACCTGTAGGTACTCTTCTTTAGAGCTCTGTCCTTCCCTCCATTTCCTGAACATTTCCCTTTTCTTTCTTAGTTCCTCTTGAAGTTCTCTGTTCATCCAAATAGGCTTCTTAGAGCTCCTGCAGTGTTTTCTTCTTTCAGAATGACTGGCTTAAAACTTTGTTGGTCTAAAAAGGTGTCCATGGACTCAAACTTTGTTGCACTATTAAATGGTGCTTGTATGCTTGTCTTATGCTGATTAATCCATGCTGATTTTCCATGAGAAAGGCAGACTGTAAATGAATTCTTTTGTAGACCCTGTAGCATCGTTAGGCAAATCTGAACCTCTGACTCAGATCACAAAATCCCTGGTTGTTCTGTTGCAGAGCGCTTGTGGTTTTGAGATGCTTCCACTACAAGATCCCTCACTGTTGCTTTTTCAGCCAGTCTTTTTTAAAAAAGGAATATTCTGCAGTTTTGCTAGGTGAATGGCATGCATCCAGATTATGCTTATGCATTTTCACGGGTGTGTGGTTTCTGCTTAAAGAAAATTCACCAGGCAGTGGCAAAAAAAGTTAAGAATCCCTTTGCCTATTCCGGAAAGAATGTCTGGTTTGCAGCCTCTTGTGCTTCCAATGTCCATTCAATTGCTTCCTGTGAAATCTCAGGCTTCGCCCTCAAAAGCCACCAAATGCTGAGAATGCACATTTATTTCTGTTAAGTCACGCAAACTGGAGCCTCGCTGACAAGGCGTTTGACATTTAAAGAAACCCCAAAGATAATGAAAATCGCAGACTTCCTAGAAGACTCCTTCCTTGCTAGGCAACTGCCGGCACTGAACTGGCCGAACTGTATTTGTTTTTCTGAATATTGGGGAGGTGGGAGGGTTGCATTTACACAGCAAGACCTGAGCAAACGTTACTGAGGTCCTGTAGGAAGTTCATTGGCCTGGATAAAACCTGGAGCACTGCTAGTGCCCCCAACAGAGAATTAAGAAGAAGAAGAAGAAGAAGAAGAAGAAGAAGGTTCTTATATGCCGCTTTTCCCTACCCGAAGGAGGCTCAAAGCGGCTTACAGTCGCCTTCCCATTCCTCTCCCCACAACAAACACCCTGTGGGGTGGGTGAGGCTGAGAGAGCCCTGATATCACTGCTCGGTCAGAATAATTTTATCAGTGCCGTGGCGAGCCCAAGGTCACCCAGCTGGTTGCATGTGGGGGAGTGCAGAATCGAACCTGGCATGCCAGATTAGAAGTCCGCACTCCTAACCACTACACCAAACTGGCTTTCTCATTGAACTCTGTCTCTAAGTTCAAGATGAAAACTTTTTTTCACATCGAGGAGGAGAACCATGATGGAATGCAGTCAGTACAGTGGGGGAGACGCGTGAGATGTTTGCATTGCGTCTAAGAAGAAAAGGAAGTAGAAAAAAGCAAAAAGCAGCAGCCTGAGATTCTACCAACACTTTCTGGGCCTCAGTGATGCAAATGAGAGGAAGACGGAAAAAGCAGCATCAAAGCATCTTGGGACTCCTGCTGCAAACCCTGCCTAAATCCATCTGGGATAACAGATGCGTGCAATCAAAGGAAAAGAAAGCCACAAATTGGTAACAATTACGTCTTCGTGAAACCGAAGCCAAAGAGAGGATTCCGTTGTGGAGGATAGCCCAGTCAACAGGGTTGCTTAAATTCACCTTTCCAATTTACTGCCAAGTGCCCCTCCTTGCTTTGCACTTACACCCCCCCCCCATCCTCCTCACTTGAAAGAAGAAAGCCACACCCTCCTCCCCTCAAGAGAGAACTTGGCAGGGAAGAGGAAGAGGAAGAGGAAGAGGAGGGATGCCAGCTGCAAGGGGGGACCAGGGACCCCCCCCCCTTCGAATGACAGCTCATCTCCAGACTAACCGCTGGTTGCTTGGGAAGATCTACTTTGACATATTTCCTCTGAGTCCCTTTTCCCCAGTAGAATCAACTTTAAAAAAAACTAATCTGGAATGAACTTGATCTTAATACAAATACAACTCGGCCTACACAGAGCACTTGAAGTCGGAATCCGTGACCTTCGGTCAAACAGTGTGCAGCTTTATCCAGGCAAAAGAATAAACTGTGGGACAGATATCTCATTTTTGATTGCAGGCATTATAAATATGACAGAGTAAGGTCACTGAGTTGCAGAGGTGACTATGACCTGAGCGACCCTGTTTTTTTTTTAAACAAATGATTTAATATTGTAAGGTACAGTCCTAGGGTACATGGTGGATAGGTTGGAGATTTAAATGTCATTTCAACAACAGCCTCTACTGTCTAGCTTTCTATAGGCAAACTGAACCAAGAACCCCCAAAAGACAGTACTTGCATCTAAGAGAAACAGGATAAAAACACAAAGGCTTGTATTAAGCACAGGGGTTAGGAGAAATAAAGAGGATCAATAACAAGGCTCAAAACTGCACAATTTTTTGTTAGGTACATTAAGTTATAACGTTTTGGATGTTAACTCTTGTTAACTTTTCCTCAGAATAGGCTTGCGCGCTTTGGTGGCCATTCATGGGAATTGTAGTCCATGGACCTCTGGAGGACCACAGGTGGACTACCCCTGCTCTAGGGCATAGGCCATTAGGACCTGGAAACTTATTGGTTTTTAGTTTCTCCAACTGGTTGAGAATGAGATCTTTGAGAGCCAGCTTGGTGACGTGGTTAAGAGCGGCAGATTCTAATCTGGGAAACCAGGTTTGGTTCCCTACTCCTTCTCTATAGGAGGCCTAAGGGTTGACCTTGAGCCAGTCACAGTTCTCGCAGAGCTCTCTCAGCCCTACTTACCTCAAAGGATATCTACTGTAGGGAAAGGAAGGTGCTTGTAAGCCACTTTGGGTAGTGAAAAGAGGGGTATAAAAAATCCAGCCCTTCTTCGTTTCATCTGATATTCTCTTTTAAAAACTTGGTTGAGAAAGCTTGGCTTAGGGCAGGGGTAGTCAAACTGCGGCCCTCCAGATGTCCATGGACTACAATTCCCATGAGCCCCTGCCAGCAGATGCTGGCAGGGGCTCCTGGGAATTGTAGTCCATGGACATCTGGAGGGCCGCAGTTTGACTACCCCTGGCTCAGGGCATGCAATCAACCCAAGGTCACCAGTGAACTTCTAGGGCAGATTGGGGATTTGAACATGAATCTTCCAGACACTCCCAGCCCAACACCAGTCTAACCACCACACTCCACTGGCACTATGACCCGCTTCCTACCTCACAGGGTGGACCCTTACATCCTCTCTTCACCCCTTCCGTGATCCAAACACATGGCCATTCAGCGTCAGGACACATCTGGGGCCCCAAAAGACGCATCTATCCCCCAACAAAGCAGGGGCTCGGAGGCCACGGCCTCCCTCAGCCTAACCGCTGCGCTCTGAAACTCGTATTCTCAGCAATAAATTAAAAAGAAATGCCTTTTGGTAACCCATGGTAACACAGTGGTCGGGTAGGCCTAAGTCCTGCTTGACATTATAAATGCAGCCCAAGAAGCAGCGTTTCTTGAACGCCTGAAATTCACCATGGAAAGCCCCTTTCTGGAAGGGAGGGAAACCCAGAACCTCCTCACCTTCTCAAACATTGCCCTACTAAAAAAACAGCAGTTATTGTACCATGACATTATTTATGTTTCATGTTTCTTCTTCATTTCCACCCATGCAAGAAAGGGAAGGGAGAGGTTAAGGATATGCCTAAAATATATACACACTTTCAAAATCTCCAAAGTGGATTGATGTGCTCTTAATTTGAAGAACTATAAACGGAAGGGAGGGGGGTAGAAGAGCTACTATTTTCAGATGAAACCTAAGAAGTTGTTACAAATCAGCCACCATCAATCATTTCAGTTAAGAAACAAAGGACAAGCCGCTGTAAAGCATGTTCATCGTTTCCTCTCCTGCAATCGACAATTTTACAAGGTGAAAACAAATCTCCCTTAAACTATTAATTCAAAGGCGCTGCCTATAAAATCCAAGTCACACACACACGATAAATCTTAGACCTGCGCATATTTTTTAACAGAGATTTAAACCTCCTCACCTTACTCTATACAAACTCCTGCTGTCACTTATCAGAGTTGTACCTAACACAGACCAGTACAGCCACAGAATTTAAAACTGGTTTTACGGTGCGTGCCTCTTCTGGGCTGTCCTATCCAATTGTATCTGGCCAGACTGGAAAAGCCCTGCAGGTGTCACTTGATGCAACCAATCCTTTGTAAGTAGGAGCAGGAATGAGGTTATGACAGGCAAGAAAACATGCACACTGAAAAATGCACTTATGATCCACTTTAACTCTACTTTGCAACTGGATTTTACTGCGTGAAATGGCAAAATCTACTTGCACTCAGTGGCTGGATTGAAACTGCTTCATTCAACATGTGAGAAAGTGTCCAAGTTTTATCCAATGCACACAAAATGGGCCCATTATGCACATGTTGGATCATGCACTTTAGAAGCAGATTATCCTGTTTTGCACAGGAATATCCAGCTGCAAAAGGACATTGAAAGTGCATTATCCAAAGAGTGGCACAGGCCCAAGACACATCGCTATTAGTGTTCTTGGTAGGTTATCAAAGCACAACGGTCTTTACTGTGCGATTGAAGGAAAGCTACAGCAGCCATTTTGTGGCTGGCTCCACCTCCTACAGCAGCCATTTTGTGGCTGCACCCGCCACACTGTATCAGAACTCTAAAGGTGCCCGCAGGTTCAAGAAGGTTGGGGACTCGTGCTCATCTGTTTCTTTCTTGTCTCCAATACTGCTACCGCAGCAATCTGGGTGTTAAGAGGTATTTTTGAGAGGAAGAGAAGGTAAGTGTCATCATTGAATTATTGCAATACAATTCTACATAGGGCTGCCTTGGAAGACGGTTTGGAAGCTTCCAGCAGTCCAGAATGTGGCTGCTACAGTGCTGACTGGGTCTCCTTGGCCAGCTCTTATTACACCAATAGCACCTGCACTATCTTCTGATCAGCTTCCATTTCAAGTGCTGTTGATTCATAAAGCCCTAAACGGCCTGGGACAGTCTTGCCTGTGTGACCACCTCTCCCTCTCCCGGCTCCTTAGATCATCATTGTGAGGCCTTCTACAAACTGCTCGCTTGTCAAGCTTCAGGGCCAAGGCACTGTCACTGTCTCTCTCTCTCTGGAACCAGCTTCCCAGGGAAAGGAAGGGCATACAGGGTCTTCCAGTGTTCCATAGGGTAGGGGTAGTCAATTGCTGGCAGGGGCTCATGGGAATTGTAGTCCATGGACATCTGGAGGGCCACAGGTTGACTACCCCTGCCATAGGGCATTCAAGGCTAGCTTTTCATCCTCCTCCTCCTCAATTGGCTTGTTATACCGCCTCTCTCTCATAACGGGCTCAAGGCAGTGTACAACATAGCTAAAAATACACCAAGTAGTTAATTCATTTAAATTGAAACTGAGGTTTTAAAGACTAAAATCTAACCAGTCAGTCACCAGCCATCAAACAACCTAATTATCTAGCCCACCCCCCCCCCACCACCCATTCGCTGGCAGGGGCTCCTGGGAATTGTAGTCCATGGACATCTGGAGGGCCGCAGTTGGACTACCCCTGCTTTTAGACTGGCTTCTCAAGCTGATGTTTTAATTGCTCTTCACCATCCTGGTTTTCATTTTACACTGGCCTTTATTGGCATGATGTTTATTTATTGCACTTTAAATGCTGTAAGGCACCCTGACTCCCCTGCAGGGGTGTGTGCGGAGGGTTAATTAAGAATTGCAGCAACACTGAGGTGAGTCTAGAGGCAGCTCCTATGGAAGGGGCAGCGAAGGAGTCTGCTCTCTCTTCTATCCAGCCTCATGCATACTGGAGACCTTGCAAAGATCAGTTTCTACTTCAGGCTGGCTGCTGCCGATGACAAGCAAATCCGGCCTTTCCTCGACTCACATCACCCCTTTAGAGAGCTTCTCAGGCCGCCTGGGGCTGCTTGCAGTCGGATCTTTGTACTCGTGGAGCAGGGGACAGACCCCCCAGCCTATTTAAGGCCTGTCTCCTTGCAGAAACATTTCCTTTATTTGTTTGTTACATTTCCTGGAAACTGAAAACCTGTGAAACTCCTAAGGTAAGGCCCGTGGGAAGAAGGAGGGGGGCACCGCTGAGATCCTTCACTGCAATCAGAAAGTTATTTATGCTGTCGGCGGTGGTCATTGCATTAAAAAAAAAAGAGGGGGGAACATGCCAAGTATCCGGGAACGTTGCCTAGCGATGGCGGTCAAAGGGACAGGAAGCGCAGAAGAGGAAAGGAGATTTATGAAGGCAGAACTGGGCATTATTGTGTCTCTAACAACCAAACTGTAATGCCAGAATGAGAAGGGACGCGGGGGGAAAGCCCGTCAAGGCTCTTTACACAGGTTCAAAAATTTCAGTTCAAATGCTGCTATGAAAGACGGCAGCATGACTGCACCCATGGGACGGGGCCAGGGAAGCATCTCTCTCTAAAAAGGAACTGGGCAAGGATTCCTTCTCTTTCTTTCCCCATAGCTGCCAGAATATGAAAACCATATTTGGCTGTCTCTACTCATCTCCCTCAAAACCGTGCTCTAAAACCCTGGAGTTTTTGTACTAGCTCTTTGCTAGTGATAACAACAGGAGCCAATGACCCGGAATCCAATTGTCAGAGGGAAAACAGGACTGCGCTGTCTGCTGAATCTAATTTGCATGTCATTACTACAGCGCATAACTAACTATTGCTGGCTCTTTCAGGACAGCCTGATCTAAACCCAGGTTGCTATTTTCAAAGTTTGCATCAATAAGAGATGGACCGGTACTTTCCCTCCCTCAGTAAGCCATTCTTATATATCTTTCCACAGTTGCACAAACCACCACCCAGCAAAGAGGGCCATAATTATAACAGAGATGAGTGAAATATTTCCACCAATACCAGCTGCACAAAGGCCTGTTAGTATGCGTGGAGCCCATTGCTAGCTCCAGGTTTATTAAAGGTAAAAAAAAGGTAAAGGCAGGTTTATTACCACCCACATAAATGTGAGACCTAAGTTGGAATCCAGGGGCACCTTTAAGACCAGCCAAGTTTAATTCAAGGTATACACTTTTATGGGCATGCACACTTCTGGAGACACAGTGCACAAAAGATTAGACTGTGGTGGGTCTTAAAGGTGCTGCTGGATTCCAACTTTGGTCTGTTGCTTCAGACCAACACATCTACCAACTGAAATCCACATAAACACAAGAAAGAGTTAACAGGAACGAAACGGAGTAGAGGGAAGGTGACAGAAATGGAAAATGGGCCATGGAAGCTGTGGAATCTGGCCACCTTAAAGATTCCTGCTGAATTCAGATCCCTCTTTTCATACTGAAGAGGATCTCTGCAAGGCCAGGTAAGGAGAAGGTATTAATAGCAATACGTCCTGTGTTTGTGGTACAACTAAGTTTAGCGTTAAGAGCCACACAACAGGCAGCGTTTCTTGGAAAAAAGTTATTCCATTTCAAGGGAATCGGATTGACACATGCAGAGTCCCATCTTTGAAATACCTGTGCTTCAAGTCATCTTGTTTTGTTCCCCAATACACCTTCCTGTCCACCAGGCCATCTCCCCGACATGCTCATCTGTGTTCTATCTATCCACAGCTGATGCTCCAAATAATTTTTACAGCCTTCAGCTACAGTGATGGCTTTTTTTTTTTAAGTGCCTTGCCTGGAGGCTCTTTGTCCAACTGTTCTGAACAAAAATAGCCTGCTTTTGAATCAAGCATAGCCACTTGTTCGTGGCTGGGGAGCGGGGGACCGAAGGAAGACTGTCAAGCCAGCACAAAGGTTGTTGTTTCTAGCCAACCGAGTTACTCAAGCGTCTCTTAATAAGCCATTCAGAAGTCCATCCTTGCTCGTCCAAATGGATTAGTCACATTCGCAATGAAGTTACAAGCTTTTTTTTTTTTTTTTAACAAAAGCTTTTCCACGACCTACTTCGTTAGCTTCAAATTGCACTGGTCGGGAAAAGCAAAAGAAAAAACCTCAAAAGATGGCCACTTTGTATGTCAGTCAGCGACTCAGCACAATTTGTGCCAAATATCGCCAAGACTGAATACATTTAATAGGACCAAATGGGGTCAGTGGGCCCTTGAAGCACTTTGCAGGACAGAAAGTGCAACCAGCAGATCAATGCTTCCCAGTTAAGCTCGCCAGATGGGCCGCCACATCCCTGGACCTGCAAAGCCCAGCAGATACCACCAGTCCTCTGCATTGTAGGAGCTTGCCAAGTAGCGCTCAAGAGGATGTTCTTGGGCAAGATCCCAAACTCTTGAGCGTCCACTCACTTTAAATGTGGGGGTATCCAATGCAAAGACTGTTGAACTGTCTCTTCTAGAACCACGTTACTAATTATTCAAGTTATTTCAGGCTCTGAAGCAGAAGTATCAAGGCCTGAGTGGAGATGCTGAAAGCATGCACGGATCCTGCATCACCCGCAATGCCTCCTCTGCATGCTGGGTGGGCAGCACCATTGTATGCTGGAGAGATAAGGAAACTGGGCCCTCTCTAGAACCATAAGATGTCGTCCACATTATGCACTGTGCTGCACCTGACTGGACTCAAGCACACCTTGAAAACCTACACCAATATAAAGAAGCACAGCAGCTAGGTTCTGGTGATGATCAGAGATTGCTGAGAAAGTCAAGGGAACAACAAGAGAAGGGAGGATATGATGCTGTCTTGAGGACTCTGACACTAGCCAATGGGAACACATCTTGCCTATTTTTAGACAGCTACAATGGCTCCCAGATTGTTCAAGCTCCATTCAAGGACATAGAATCCTAGAGTTGGAAGGGGCCATGCTGGCCATCTAGTCCAATCCCCTGCTTAATGCAGGGTCAGCCTAAAGCATCCACGATAAGCATCTGTCCAGCTGCTGCTTAAAGACCGGCAGCAAAGGGGAGCTCACTACTTCCTTAGGCAGCCAGTTCCATTGCTAAACTACTCCGATTGTGAAAATTTCCCTGATATCTAGCCGGTACCATTCTACACGCAGTTTAACTCATTGCTGCGAGGGCTTCCACTTCCTGCCCTCCTCCAAGAGGCAATCTTAAAAAGAGATCAATCATGTCCCCTCTCAACCTCTCAACCTCCTCTTCTCCAGGCTGAACATTCCCAAGTCCCTCAGCCTTTCCTCCTAGGGCTTGATCCCCAGGCCCCAGATCATCCTCATCACTCTCCTCTGCACCCTCTCAATTTTGTCCACATCCTAATTGAAGTGAGGCCTCCAGAACATCACACAGTACTCCAGATGCACTGACCAACATGGTATACAATGTGACTATGACATTTTGTGATTTCAATATAAGGTTCTGATTCTGACCTTAAGATCATAACAGAAGCCATGTTGGATCAGGCCAATGGCCCATCCAGTCCAACATTCTGTGTCACAGTGGCCAAAACACAGGTGCCATCAGGAGGTCCACCAGTAGGGCCAGAACTCCAGAGCCCCTACTCAAGCCCAAAGAATTCAGAGCACCACTGCCCCAGACAGGATATTCCATCTATAACTTATGACTAAAGCCACTAATGGACCTTTGCCCCATTTATTCAGCCAGTCCCTTCTTTAAGCTGTCCATGCTTGTAGGTACCACCATCTTCTAAAGCCCTTCATAGTCTAGAAGCCCCACAAAAGCCCCTGCAATGGGAAATATTCACAGAATCTTCTACAAGCTTCTAGAAGACCACCTGGATAAGGGATTTGAAGTAGGGTCTGATAGCGAAATCACATTGGCTCAACAAGTGCATTCAAATTAAAGAACCACTGAATTTATTTGAGAATCCACAGTGTCAGCAGATAATGATCTAGAGCAGGGGTAGTCAACTTGTGGTCCTCCAGATGTTCGTGGACTACAATTCCCATGAGCCCCTGCCAGGAAATGCTGGCAGGGCCTCATAGGAATTGTAGTCCATGAACATCTGGAGGACCACAGGTTGACTACCCCTGATCTAGAGCAGACTTTCTCAACCAGGGTTTCATGAAACCCTGGGGTTTCTTGATGGCCCTGGAAGGGTTTCTCGGATATGTGGGATATATTTGTTTAAAATGTGATATGATCATATATAGTCATGCCGATCTGCTGCCTCCTCCTCCCCCCCCCCATAAATTGGCCAATGATGAGTCTGGAGGAAGTGAGAAGGGGAAAGGTCCCAGGTAGGCTCATATATTACGATGATTCATGTCATTTCTGGGGTTTCTTGAAGCCTGAAGAATATTTCAGGGGTTTCTCAACAGTAAGAAAATTGAGGAAGGCAGATCTATCTAAAGGCAACCTGTGTGGACAGAAGCCCTATCATGAGAGCCGCCACTGTTACAATTGCTCCACCTTTTGCACCCCTAAAACCCAAGATCCACAGCTCTGTATGATGTCTGTTTGAGGCTACCCTTCTCCATATATTTAGTTTTAAATAGGCAGGCAATCTTTCACATGATGGAGCATTTCAGCATACACTTCAAATCCAAAATGGGGCAAACGAAAGGAGGTGGGGAAAGAATCTCACACTGCACTTGGTAAGGGCCATCCTATATTGGGAAACGTTTCCCCATATTCATGACTGGCACCCTGCTAGGCAGAGACCGAAGCGGTTTCGTTAAATGAAGGCAGGGAAGAAATTTAAGTGGGGAGACGAGATAGGAAGGGGAAGACAAGAAAAATATTTGACATACTTTGGCATAAGCCTTGGACTTGGTTTCTAAGATTCAACGTCTTTTCGTTCTCATTCTATCTCTCTCTCTCTTTTAGCAAAAGTAGGACATGCATTTCAAATTATAGAAAGCCTTTTCCGAACCCAAACTGCCTTCACAACTTGTTTGGGATTTTAAAACCCTCGTCGCAAATAACAAGAGCAGCAACCTTTATGTTGGGGGCAATGCTCATGTAAGGCAGCACTCGCATTTAGAGAATATCATTGCAGAGAAATAAAAATAAAATAAAAGTAGAGAATCTGACAGTAGAATGGTACAGGACTCTCTAAAAGCATATCACTTGGGTTTCTGAAAACACATTTAATGCTGAAAGGGTAAAATATCAAAACATATAAAAGCTATACAAAACCAGGCCCCTTTGAACCACAGAGTAGCACAGGAGTCTTGTCGTACAGAAGCAATACGGAGGTAGCCTAGCAGGTCTCACCATTTTCCAGATCCTGGTTCTCTGTTGTAATTAGGCATTCAAGCACAGGTGAACAAAATTTCAACCCGACAGACAGGGGAAATAACTTGTATGCAGGCATTCATATCAGCCTACTTGCTCCTGTGTTTGCACCTACACAGCTTTGGGATGTGGAAGAATTTAACTAGAGCTTTGAGAAGAGCCAGCTTGGAGTAGTGGTTAGAAGTGCGGACTTCTAATCTGGTGAGCCGGTTCGATTCTGCACTCCCGCACATGCAGCCAGCAGGGTGACCTTGGGCTCGTCATGGCACTAATAAAGCTGTTCTGACCGAACAGTAATATCAGGGCTCTCTCAGCCTCACCTCCCCTCTGTTGTGGGGAGAGGAAAGGGAAGGCGATTGAAAGCCGCTTGGAGACTCCTTCAAGTAGAGAACAGCAGCATATAAGAACCAACTCTTCTTAAGTAATCTCAGGGCTCTGTCAGCCTCACCTCCCTCACAGGGTGTCTGTTGTGGGGAGAGGAAAGGGAAGGTGACTGGAAGCCGCTTGGAGACTCCTTCAGGTAGAGAAAAGCGGCATATAAGAACCAACTCTTCTTCTTCTGCTTCTCTTCATGGAGTGCTTTTGCCTGACTATTCCCCTCAGATGTATGTGTGTGTGCATGTGGTGGTGAGGGAATAGCTTGCCTCATGATTGCCCCATAGGGCAGAAAACAAACCAACCCCAAAGTAGATTTACAGTGAAAGTATTCTGCCTCTAAATGAAAATCTGGGGAAGGACAAAAACAGTGGACTGCACTTCACAGCAGGATGTATGGGATGGTCTTCCACGTGGAGACTCTGAAAACTAAATCTTCCATCTGTGGTTAAGATAACATCACCTCCTGCGTGCTCACATCCTCTTTCCTCCACATCCCAGATAGTCCCACTCCATTAGCATGCTTTGAAATGCCTTATGCGAGGCTGAAGTCTGTCTTTGATAATGAAAGCTGTGACTTTTTGATATCTCATGAAAGAGTTATTTGAAATAGAAATGATAATACTTGGGAAGTCATCACACCTTCCAGCCATCAGAGTTTCAAGGCTGCGTTACATCTTTGGGGTCCTGCCTTAAGAGCTTGAAGGTCTGGAAATTGGAAAGATTTTTGCCTTCAGAGCATCAACAGGTTGGAAAGATTTTTACCAAGGACTTTTTTCTTTGCTTGCTGCTCAAGCGAGCTCTTTGCGATTATGTAGAGACACAAGTCTTTTGTAAGATTACTGTTTCCATAGACTTGGATTTTAAGGACAATACACATTTGTTGATCTACTGTGCTTATAATCCTTGTGTGCTCTGTTAAATATTTGCTTTTCCTCATTCTACATAGCACTACTACAGAAACTTACCTTTGTTATGTAGATTTGTTACACACTGCTGTCGTTCCCTTTAATTCACTTTGTTGAGCCTAATACGCCTGCCTGCATTTTCCTACTACCAATTTTAAAAGATCGTTTAGTACACAACTGGAACAGAGCTCCTTCCTAGGCAAATCACGCAGTAAAGTTTCAGGTGCCGGTCTATCCCACAGCAGGAAAAAGAGTGAATACGAAATCAATCCCGGCCAGACTTGGAGTACTTTTGTTAAATTTTAAAATAACAACAACAACCACCATTTCATAGAAGATCAAGATGCGTAGCTGTGTTAGTCTATCTGTAGAAGCAGAAAAGAACAAGAGTCTAGGAGGAACACCTTAATGCAGGGGTAGTCAAACTGCGGTCCTCCAGATGTCCATGGACTACAATTCCCATGAGCCCCTGCCAGCATTGATCCCTCTGATTGTCTGTCATGAGGAAGGGTCCAATCCGGACCCTTCCTCATCCCGGACACATCCCGCCCCAGAACCCCTTACTATTTTATTTAGTCCGTGGCGCCCGCGGCGCCACGGGCGGTGTACAGATGGGGCGGTGATCTGCAATGCCCTGGCTAGCCCAATCTAAACACTGCTTGAAAACTAAGCAGACTCAGCCCCGGTTAGTAATTGAACAAGAGACCACCACGGAAGTCCAGGGTCATTTCACAGAGGCAAGCAGGCACACACACACACACACAATGCATCCCAACGATATAGGCTAGATATCAGGAAAAAGATTTTCACAGTCAAGAGTACTTCAGCAGTGGAATAGGCTGCCTAAGGAGGTGGTGAGCTCCCCCTCACTGGCAGTCTTCAAGCAAAGGTTGGATACACACTTTTCTTGGATGCTTTAGGATGGTTAGGGCTAATCCTGCGTCGAGCAGGGGGTTGGACTAGATGGCCTGTATGACCCCTTCCAACTCTATGATTCTACGATTCTTCTATCTCCATTATGAAGGTTTTTTAAAAAAAAATAGAAATCTGTCAACAATCCTTTGGGATTTTTTCCGCAAACCTGTTTCCCACGTCTGTAGGAACAGCTCCCTTCCCTGCAGTTGGCCACACTGTGTAGATTTTTCAATCTGCACTGAGAACTAGTTCATTTTCAGATATAGGATTGAAATATAAAGCTCATCTGCTGTTACAACAGAACACGGCTGCCTGGTCTACAATGTAGGCCTTGACACGAGTCAATTGACTGGTTAGATGCTGACAGCAGGCACCCCATTACTTTACTACACTTTATTGATTTAAAACACTAATCTACCACATCCACAGTTTCCAGGGCACCATCCAGTTAAGTGGTAATAAAATGCCATAAAGCCACTTAAATACAATAAAGCACCAACGCCGTTAATAATTAATAGCAAGATAGTAAATTAAATCAGCATCATAAAATTTTTTCCACGAGACCAAGAATGCCATCACGCAAACAGGACATTTGCATTTCGGTTTCCCTTTGGTAGCTTTTGTTAGCACCAGGGAAGTCTGCCTGACTCCAAGGCCCTGCAGAATGCACAGGGCACAACAAGCCAACATCTCCTACTGGACAGAGCTACAACAGGTCCTTTTCAAGGACAGGTCCCCAGCTCGGTGGGGGCCTGGGAGCTTCCGTTGAAGACACAAGCAGCAGCTGAACCTAGTGTCCTTTCACTGGCTTTGATAGGTTCATCATCTACAGCCTTTCCTGGTCGGAAAAGATCTGCCCATGGTGGTACTTGCCCATGTCACACCTACATTAGAATACTCTGTTGTGCTGTTGTGCTCAAGAAGTGGCAGGTTCCAGTGGATGAGCGACAGGGATGTGAGTGTCCTGCACAGTGCAGGGGGTTGGACTAGATGACCCATGAGGTCCCTTCCAACTCTATTATTCTATGATTCTAAGTGTTCAGAAGTTTCAACCAGTACATATTGCTGTAGCCTGGATGTTAATGGGAGGGAGTCATGGGAACTGTAACACTAAAGTCTTGGATCACCTATACTGGCTCCTGGGCCCAATTCATGATGCTGGTGCTGAGCTTTACAACTTTGTAAGACTTGGGACATATGCACCTGGAGGGACATTTACTCCCACACAGACCTACCTAGCAGCTCAGATGATATTCAGAGGCTCTGGTTTGGGTACCCCTGCCTTCTGAGTGTAGGCAGGCGTTAAAGTGAGGGAGGGCTTTCGCAGCCATGGCTCCAAAACTATGAAACTCTTCCCTCCCCGGGTATATTGGTCTGCCCCGTTCAGTCACTGTCTTCCACCAGGAAGAAGAGACAGCATGGCGGAGGGGTTAAGAACAGAAGACTCTAATCTGGAGAACAGGGTTTGATTCTCCACTTCTCCTCCATATGAGGTCTACTGGATGAACTTGGGCCAGTCACAGTTCTCTCAGAGCTCTCTCAGCCCCAACTACCTCATAGGGTGTCTACTGTGGGGAAAAGAAGGGAAAGGTATTTGTAAACCGCTTTGGAACTCCTTTGAGTAGTGAAAAGAGAGGTATTAAAAACAACAAGCCTTCTTCTTTGTTTCATCTGAGATTTTCTTTAAAAATGTCCTCCTTCCTGCCCTATGTTTTAATTACTGTTCTGTGGACTTTAATACACATTTTAGTTTTGATATTTTAATAAATTGGCATGTTTTTATAATGTTTGGATTCAAAAGTTTGTTTCAAAAGTTAGCAGCATGCAAATTTTGTAAACAAATGAGCAGGAGGAATCTCCAAACAGAAAGAAACCCCAGGCAGAGTTCTTGTATTCAGTAGTTACTAGTACTCTGTGTTCTTTCTGGGGGATAGGGGCATAAATTAAAATTTAAAACTAGAGGTCAACTCTAGTATTCCGAGACAGAACTGTTCGTTTTATCAAAGCCTTGCCTAGCGCTGTTAAAATGTTATGATCGAACATTACCATCTTCAGAGCCTGTGGCCAAGAATTAAAGAAATGGAACAAAGACGATTTCTCACAAAATTACATATAGGCAACAGACAGCTCAGTTTTTCCAGAGCTGAAAGGAAGGACAGCTGCTAATGAAACAAATCGTTTTCCCAGGTTACTGGGAGTTGAGTGGTTTCAACAACTGGCACCACCCCTGGGGGATGGCGGACGGGGGGGGGGGGGCGTCTCTAGTGTCATAAGGCAACACTTTTTCAAAGGACAGCCTACCCCCAAGCCTTGCCACTAGATTATAACCTACACTGCACTAAAGAAAACAGTGGCCAGCAATCAAAGCAACAGAACATATGTGGAATGATGTGAAGACTTGAATTTATTTATTTGTGTGTGTGTGTGTGTGTGTGTTTGTGTACCGCCCTTCCCGACGACTCAGGGCAGTTCACATAAAGCAGAACAGAAACAATACAGATAACTTAGATTAACAATAATGAATGAAGTGAAACAACAAGCAACATGGAACCGTAGAAAAATTAAACATTAAAGTAAGTCATACTGATAGCCCAGTGGGTTGGGTGCCATAGGAGGGAGCTCAGGAGGAGGGCCCTTGGGAAGAGATGGTACAGGTTGACCTCAGCCAAATGCCTGGTGGAGGAGCTCCCTTTTGCAGGCCCTGCAGAACTGTTCAAGTTCTGTCAGGGCCCTGATCTCCTCTGGGAGCTCATTCCACCAGGTGGGGGCCAGGATGGAGAAAGCTCTGGCCCTGGAGCGAGCTTCCCTGGGGCCAGGGATCACCAAGAAGTTGGAATTGCTAGAGTGTAAGGCTCTTTGGGGGGGGGTAAGCAGAGAGGCAATCCCTCAGTTACATTGGGCCCAGATGATAACCAGAACCTTAAGTCTGATCCAAAATTCAACTGGAAGCCAGCACAACATTATACCTGTCTGCAACATTATGCCTCTCTGTTGTGATCCAGTTGCACATGTGGTTCTCCCCCCCCATTCCACTACCATCACCACCTATGAGAATACTTATTGCATAGGTTACACTCGATTAGTCAACGACTCTTTTAAGAATAAGCTAAACAAAAGAGAGAAAATTGTTAAGCCGCCACCACGAGAGTTAAGTAACATTTCAGAAGGAGTGACTCATCTGATTATAGTATAACCATGGGGAACTGGAAATAAATGGGTCTTCGGTCATTAGCATACCAGGAATGATTCACAACGACCGGAGCGGCTCGAGTGACAACTGCAGATTCAAATGTAGGCCTGCGGAAAGCAGAAACACCTACAGGGAAATCTGCACTACGGAGCAGATGCACACCTTTCCTCAATTATAGAGCAGGCAGATGGAACGGAAGAATCAATATCGATTTCCCCTTCCCAAGGCAATCCATCGGCCTCAGGCCTATTCTTGTGCTATGTTATAGATTAGAGGTAGTCAAACTGCAGCCCTCCAGATGTCCATGGACTACAATTCCCAGGAGCCCCCTGCCAGCATTCGCTGGCAGGGGGATCCTGGGAATTGTAGTCCATGGACATCTGGAGGGCCGCAGTTTGACTACCCCTGTTATAGATCAAGAAGATGTAAACTGCCCCAAGCTGACAGAAGAGGGAGGGGCGGCATAGAGACTTTCCCCTCACTATTATTAAAGACACTGACAGAAATATTATACGTATATCCAGCACCACTAACTATACCAATATTATAAAAGATCCACTGAGATGTACAAAGAACCAAAAAACCTAATCGGTTTTAAGGATCATGTGCTCTCCTTCTTTGCGTGGAAAACCCTCAGGCTCTACGCGGGCCTGCCCCTGGGCTTGATCCGGAAATTGCAGCTGGTACAGAAGGCAGCTCATTGGGTCATCACTGGAACACCTTGGAGAGCCCATATCCAGCCTGTGCTGAGGCAGCTGTATCGGCTTCCGGTTACTGCCCGGATCCGGTTCAATGTTTTGGTTCTTACCTTTAAGGCCCTTTGCGGTCTGGGCCACATGGTCTGGGACCGCCTTCCTCAGAGTCTTACACTCTGCGGGGACAAATTTACTGGTCATTCCCGGCTCCAGGGAAGTGCGCTTGGCCTCAATCAGGGCCAGGGCCTTTTCGGTCCTGGCCCCTACTTGGTGGAATGTGCTCCAGGAAGACCTAAGGGCCCTACGGGATTTTTCGGGGTTCTGCAGGGCTTGCAAGATGGAGCTCTTCTTCCAGGTTTACGGTTGAGGCCAGCGCACCAGGAAAATCTGGACCCTCCTCCTGGACTATTCTACGGGCAGTTGAGATCGTTTTCCATGCCACCCCCAGAGTTGGTTTTTAGGGGGGTATTTTAGTTGTGTTATGTCACCGCATATGTCTTGGATGTTGGTTTTTGTCAGGGTATTGTTGTATTTTTAGGGATATTTTATTGAGATTTTTATTGAAAGTAACCTGCCACGAGCCTTCCGGGAGTGGCGGGCTAAAAGTCAAACAACAACAACAACAACAACGACAACAACAAAATAATAATTATGGCTAGGTGAGGGCCCAATGTAGACGACAATTCCAGCAGAGTTGTGAGGAAAACACAGACTCTTTAAAAGAGAGGTTTGTTCCCCCACCCCCAGTAACTGGAATTCTACACTCTTGCTTCTATCTTCAATAGAGGGAGAGGAGGGGAGGCAAGAACCCACAATTAACGGGGTGCAGTGTCACCAGGAGCGGAGGAGTTGCCTTGCAAGCATAAACCCAAAAGACCAACATTCTGTTTCTGATAGCAGACAAACTTAGGAAGTTGCTAATTTGTGGAATTTTCATTAATAGATTACACAGAACTGAACTGAGGACGGCACATACTGAAACATTTTCAATTCTTTTTACTTCAAGCAATTTCTGCTAATAAATATTTTAATCAAAGGAAGAAACTGTGATGCTAAGTTTGTTATTTGCTATTTACTGTAATTAGCAAATTCTGCCACACAGTATATTTCTTAGTTTCAAACTCATGATACTTGCACACAAAAATCAAAGGCAAGCCATCCTTTTCAAAGACTACCTGGAGATGTCTAAAGGCATCAATTGGGAGAGAGAACAGGAGAATAAATGGCTCTGAGCTTTACAGTACAGGCTCACACCTGGCTTGATTAGTGATACCAGCCCATTGTCCTTAGTATCTGATATGCAGAGGCAGCCAACCTCTAAAAAAGACGGCTCAATTTAGCCATCATATTTAAATCCCGATAACAACCCACAGAAGGTTCATGCTTCAATCAATCTGTTTGCATGTGTAGTGCCAGCAGACTCCATTGCATCCAGCCTGGATGAACTAGGGACAAATCCCTTTTTAAAGCCAGCACTCTATCTTGTAATAACATTCACAAGTTCACTAAGTATCCTGTGAAGGAAGAACATGAGAAGAGTAGAATGCAAACATTCACTGTAGGCCAGGGGTAGTCAAACTGCGGCCCTCCAGATGTCCATGGACTACAATTCCCAGGAGCCCCCTGCCAGCGAATGCTGGCAGGGGGCTCCTGGGAATTGTAGTCCATGGACATCTGGAGGGCTGCAGTTTGACTACCCCTGCTGTAGGCTTTGACTCTCACACGTGACCTATAATGGGATGGTCAGACTGTGATTCTCCAGATGTTCATGGACAACAATTTCCATGAGCCCCTGACAATTGGCCATGTTGGCAGGGGTGTATAGGAATTATAACCGTGAACATCTGGAGAGCCATATTTTGGCCACCCATCACTAAATGATGCACTTTCAATATGGTTGATACACTTGTCTGTCTGTCTGTCTGTCTGTCTGTCTGTCTGTCTGTCTATCTAGTTTGATTTGTATATCACACTCCCCTAAGGCTCAGGGTGGTTCACAAAGAACATAAACAAGAACAATACATCAAACGCAGTGATTATAAGGAATTATTATGAAGGTAACAGTAATGATAATAATAACAATAAACGGAAAAATAACATTCTAGCAGAGTGAACAGCTTAACAAGACCATAGTTGGTCAAAACTGCCATATGGGTTCAAGGAAGGGAGGTTCAGGGGCCCAGTAGCAATTGTTTAGGTATGGTCAACCTTAACCAAATGCTTGGTGGAGGAGCTCCATTTTGCAGGCCCTGCAGGTGGGGCCAGGACAGAGAAGACCTGGCCCTGGTGAAGGTCAAATGAACTTCTTTGGGGCCAAGTTGGAGGTGGCGCAGAGCTCTTTGAGGGGCCTAGGTAGAGAGGCGGTCCCTCGGGTATACTGGGCCCAGGCTGCGTATGGCAAATGTGTGTGAAACAGCAAAATCCACCACAAACAGGCGCTGAAGTTGCCTGGATTGAGACTGCATTATTTAGCATGTGTGAAAGTGCCCAATGATCTGATTGCTGATCCTCGATAGCAGTTTCACACCTTCACACAATCAAGTTGGAGTTGTTATTATCACATTAGAAGCCAATTGAGAACTTGCTCTTTCTGCAACTGGCAGCATCAAGTTTTATTCTTCTATTCATCATTAGCGTGAGAACCTTCAAAGGACAATTAAGAAGGCAGCAATGGACACAGCCCATTTGGCTTTCAAATTCACAATTGAACAAGTGCAGCAAGATCTGCCTTGTTCGTGAATGAAGATGGTGTATTATGAAGTACTACCATGAGCACACATGGTCTGAACCACACACACACAGCACAATGAGAGGATAGACTGGATTTTACCAATTCTTGGTGCACTTGGCCACCAGTATGGCATAGTCCATTCTACCCAAAGAGTTTACACCCTCCTTGTGCTGCACATGGGCCTGACATAAATGCTGCTTACCCTTGAGACTTGGCATTTACATGACTCATTTAACCAGGCTGCTGTCCACCCCAAGTAGCTGGTCCAAACTACCAATGATTTGCCCATCAGCTCACCTGGACTATGAACCATTGGCATGCTAACTGGGTAGGCATACTTACTTCCTGCAGTAGCAAACCTGTTTCAATTAGATGCTGAGCAAGTGTGAGATCCCACAGGCAACAGCTTTACCCCAACAAGATTAGACTTTGGCAACCAGGGGCCAGGATCACGATAAAATTAACACAGATACTCCAGTGCAGTGGGATGAAATGCTCTCTGTTTACTGGAACTTTTCAGGTCCTCCCTTCCCGCAGCATAACAATGTAAGAGCAGCCCTGCCAGATTAGACCAGTGGGCCATCTAGTCCAACACTTCATTCTATACAGTGGCTAGTCAATTGCCCTGGGAGGGCCAAAACAGGAAACCAATGTCAGGGCATTCCTCTGATGTCACCTAGCAGGGATTCCCAACCAGAGATCCACAAGGGGACTGTGAAACCTGAAAATTTATTTCAGGGGTTCTTCCACCATTAAAAGGCTGAAAAAGGTTCACAAAATCTGCATATGGAGATTTCATTTTGTCACCATAGCTAGCAGCTATTAATAGCTCTAACTTTCAGAAATCTGCCTACTCCATTTTTAAAATTTTGCTGAAGAAACTGGTTACATTCAGCCTAAGTCAGATGCAATAGATACGTATGAATTCCTGAGTTGTATAGTATCATCAGCTTATAGCTATTATAAGCTATCTACTAGAAGGAAAAAAGAGTCCAGTGGAACATTAAAGACTAACAAAATTTGTGGCAGGGGATGGGCTTTCGTGAGTCGCTGGCTTACTCCTTCATCTTAAACTACCTTCAATTTGCTTCAACAAATCATCAAATCAGATGCTGCTAGCATATCCACATGGTTTGCTGCATCCAACTTAGACTACAGGTCCTATCCCTCTTTAAAGCAATCTATGCTCGTGACCATCACAATGTCCACACGGCAGTGAATGACCACTTGTTACTTACCAAGAACAGGCCTTCTCCACTGAGGACAGAGGGGCATCTTGGTTGGGTGATTCCCACCAATCTCTTAGAGAGAGAGGAACAAATCCTCCTTCCCCTTAATGTCTTGGTATACCTAAAGCTGTAATCTCACTAACAAACTGTAATAAATTAACTTTCTCCAACTTATGCAAAAAACAACTTATACAGAGGAGGAAAGAAGCAAGAAAACCAAGCGTCTCGTCATCCTTAAGAAGAGGAACATAAACTCTGATGGCAGCCTTTCTCAACTTTTTTACTGCCGAGAAACCCCTGAAATATTTTTCAGGCTTTGAGAAACCCTAAAAGTGGCGTGATCATGCAGAAGGGCCCATAGCCTTCCTACCCCCTCCAAGCCATTTTGGAAGGGGAGGGCAGATCAATATGCCCATATTACCTGATAAATGTTTTACTAATTTACTAATTTAAATATATATATATTTGTCTGATGGTGTTGTCACAGTGTATGTTAAGGCATATGGCTTCCTTCTCTCCTAGTGCAATCCGAAAGATGTTTGACACTGAACACAACATCCATTAAGGGAATCTGCATAATGTTCCCTGAAATCCATCTGAATGTAATGACAAATGTGGGTCCATCATGCCCAGAAACAACTTTCTCTCTTCTCTCCCCCACTTTAACGTTATGGTTCATTTTCTGTTTTGTTTTACTACGCAACCAGATGGTCAAGGGCACCCAAAAGGTTGCTCATAGTATTATGACATTTTAGATGTCCTCACCAGAAAAGGTATTATGCTACTCTGCCCATCCCCCAATAATGGACTGAGAAAATTAACTGCAATTTCTAGATGAAATCCTAGCTCTGTGTAGTGGTTAGAAGCGCTGATTTCTCATCTGCCCCTCCCCTCTTCCTCCTATTTTTAACTTCAGCAACCACCTTTGCACAGCTCCAGCAAAGGAGTAATGATGTCACTACTCCTAAGGAACTGAACAGCCAGCACATGCAAACTTCTATCTCTCCCTCTGGTGTTACTATATTTGAATGGCAGTGACAGAACGGGACAAAAGCTGAAAACAGATTTGGCAGATTAAAGGATGCCATGATGGTCTCACAGCTTGAGAGATGAAGGGCACAAAGAATTGAAAAACTGGGCTTCAAACAATTCCAACGCTTGATATTTCTATACAGCCGCATGTGCACAGTGGTACCTTTCATGCCACCCCACTTCCTTGGAGCATCAGTTTACAATAAGAGGGGCTAGTCTGGATCACACCATGGGTCCATACTAGGGTTGTGCACTGCAGCATGGTTCAGCTGCCTCGGTGATCACCGAAGCTCAAGGCGGTCAGCGTTGCAGAGAGAAGGGGTGGTGCGCCAGCCAGCAGCCACATGCAGACACAGAGCCGCTGGCTGGCACGCCGCCCCTCCTCTCCGCAGCGCTGGCCTCCTACATACTGCTTCAGGCTTCAGTGATCACCGAGGTGGCCAAACCGCCCCAAAGTGCATAAGCCTACAGTTCAGCATCTTGGTTCATAAGGTGGTCGACCACATGCCTCCACCCCCAACTGCTATCCAGAGGATTTCCGCCCTTGGATATCCGAGGTGACATTTAGCCATTTCTTCATTTGAACCATTTATTAGCAACCTTGTGGAACTCAAGGCTTCTTACAGTATAAATTAAAAAATATACATTAAAACTCCCGACTTTCTTTGCTGGATGGGGGAGGCACTCAGCCACCGGGTCATTGGAGGAGTTGAGGACCAGAGCTCTGGACCGCTCCCTGGGGTCACTGGCTGCTGTCACGACCCCTCTGCTATCCTCTCTTGTCAGCCGGATGCTCTCTCACAGCCCCATCCTTCTTCAGAGAGATTAAAGCAGGGGTAGTCAAACTGCGGCCCTCCAGATGTCCATGGACTACAATTCCCAGAAGCCCCTGCCAGCGAATGCTGCTTCTGGGAATTGTAGTCCATGGACATCTGGAGGGCCGCAGTTTGACTACCCCTGGATTAAAGTGAAAGCCCTGGCTGCTGCTTTCCAGCTTTAAGTAACAAAACCCTCCATGAGAGTACAAGATCTTATTCTTCCTGCCTTAAAACAATTTTTTAACCTCCAATCTCAGTTAAATGATCAGGAGCAGAGCTCAGAATCACCTACCCGAGCAATAGGGAAATTTCAGACTGTAAGGTCAGGCTCCAGTCACCAGATAGGTGGCTGCAAAAATTTTCACTATAATTGCCCTAGCTGAGAAAGCAGAGAAGTGACCTAACCACTCTGGATGACTTCAGCCCCACTGGAGGAGAACTCCCAATTAAAAATCTCATTTAGGATTGCCAAGGAATACAAAACTAAATTAGGCAAATGTAGTCCTAAATAAAAGTATGTTCACCTGTCTCATGGGGAAGCTGTTGAGTAACCGTGGGGCTGCCACCAAAAAGGCCCTCTCTCAGGTACTCACCAAACAAATTTTGTTGATTGGTGGGACACTCTGGAGGACCTTTTCCTGTGATCTTAATTCCTGGGCAGGAATGGATGAGACAAGATGGTCCTTTGATATGCTGGCCTCAAGCCATGTAGGGCTTTAAAGGACAAAACCAACCTCCTGAATTGGGTTCAGGAGAGGATCAGAAGGCAGTGTAACTCCTGTAGCATCTGGGATACATGTGGGGTCACAACCAGCAGTCTAGCCACAGCATTCTGCACTAGCTGCAGCTTCCAAACATTTTTCAAGGGTGGAGCTGACTGAACCAGGAAGAGATGTGCCAGCCAAAGCTCAGCAAAAGTGCTCCAAAATACTGATGTCACCTGGTTTGCTAAGGGGACTGCAGTGCCAAGCAGCAAATTGGGGGAGTATAACCCCATGCAGGACAGGAGATATCTCGAGTCCCTGCTCTGCCTTTTTTTACTAACCCAGAGAACCTCTGTCTAGTCGGGATTACATTTCAGCTTGTTCACCCTCATCCAGCCCATTACAGACTTCAAACACCAGTTTGGAACGTCAACAGCATTCTTGGAAATAGGTTGGAAAAGGTTAGAAGCTGGGTATCCTTGGCATATCGGTGACCCCACAACTCCCAATGGCCTCTCCCAGTGGCTTCATATAGATATCGAACAGCATGGGGGATAAGACTGAGCTCTGCAGAACTCCCAAGCCATGGGACACAGCAGGAATTCCACAACAAGACCCACAAACACACACACACACACGACAGGTCTTGAAGAGACTTGAGGACGGGGCTGATAACATAGATCTATGCGCCCGCCCTGGGATTTGGGATTTGGGACCTGAAGTGAACATCATCAGGACCTCCTCTCCACCCGCCAGTAGTGGGAGGGGGGGAAGTTGAGTTGCCGATCTCCACCATCTTGGTAAATGTTGGTAATGTTTAATGTTTTGTCTTTTAATGGGGTTTTATGGGGACTCTAGGATACTGTAACCCACCACGAGCTGCAAGGGAGTGGCGGGAAACAAACAATAGTAATAGTAATAGTAATAGTAATAGTAATAGTAATAGTAATAGTAATAGTAATAGTAATAGTAATAGTAATAGTAATAGTAATAGTAATAGTAATAGTAATAGTAATAGTAATAGTAATAGTAATAGTAATACTATGGTTGCCAGCAGAACTAGAAGGGTCAAATTAACAGAAGTCATCAGCCAAGCTGACCAAGGCTATCTCTGTTTCAAAACCATGTAACAATGAGATGGGTCCAGAAATGAGATGGGTCCAGAAAGTCAGTCTCTCCCAAGAACCCCTGGAGCTGAAGAACAACCACCTGCTTTAGCACCTTGCCTAAGAACGGCAGACAGGAGACTGGCCAAAAATTCTCCAATGCACCAGGGCTGAGGGAATTCTTTTCCCCCTAGTAAGCTGCAAGAGCACCTTAATCTGCCTAGTTTTCTTTGGAGGGATAAAATTATATATTCAACATTGCTGTACATAAATAAATAAGATCACAGAAGAAAAGGTGTGTATTTTTGCGCTGGCTGCAAGGTCAGCTCAAATCAGACAGTTCATGGAAGTTGGTAATATTATTCTCCTCCCATTCTTTTTGGAATTGGGAATTCAGCACTACCAGGCCAGCAGACATGCAAGACTGAGATTCACCCCCCTCTCATACCAGGTCAATATAGAACACCTGCATTTATGACTCTTCATCTGTATTTTGAGAGAGCGAATGAATGGATAGCAGTCTCCAGGGCTCTCCCTTCCCCTTTGCCAGGTTGTTAACAGACCTCTTGTCCTTTTTGCCGTCTATTCCAATCTGACTTTAAAAAGAGTCTGGCAAAAAAAAAAAAAAAACCTTCAGAGGAATGATCGGCAGATACATAAACAACTATTAAAAATTAAGGAGCTTTGAAAGGGCCCAACAGCTACAGATCAACCGCAGAACGATGCTCAGGAGACCGTTTCTCTCACAGCTCTTCTAGAAGAGTGCTTAAAGTGTGTGTGTGTCCAAGTGACGTCTGCATTAAATTAACTATTAAGTACATAAGCATAAAAGGAAAGCCGAAGACATGGAAACCTGTTTAAGGAAGGCTGAAAGGTTCACTGGCAGTTTGAATTGAGCCATGCAAGGTCAAGGTTCTCGAAATTTCGGCACAACTTGGGCACGCTGATGTTAGAACGCAAAGGTGAGCAGCTTTTGGACTCCAAACGACTTAAAAACTACCAATGAAGGCTCTGTCAATTCTTCCTTGATTCTATTCCAACCGGTGGTATCACATTCATTGATGGCTTTCCCACAAGGAACACTTTCAGTTGTAAACTTTTCTTCCAGTTATTTCCCCCCAAACTAGTACAACAACAAACAAAAATGGTGTCCTTTCCTAAACTCAACTGAAATCAACTCATACTCAAGCAACATTAGCTTTCTCGTTCCCCTTGCCTTTTCCATACTCCATTATGATTTGCTTGGGACCTGGGGATGCCCTGAAATTACAGCTCATCTCCAGACTACAGAGATCAGTTCCCCTGGAGAAACTATACACTTTGGGAGGGGGGCAGGAGGCTCTAAAGGCAGGGGTAGTCAAACTGCGGCCCTCCAGATGTCCATGGACTACAATTCTCATGAGCCCCTGCCAGCATTCGCTGGCAGGGGCTCATGGGAATTATAGTCCGTGGACATCTGGAGGGCCGCAGTTTGACTACCCCTGCTCTAAGGCACTCTACTTCATCGAGGTCCCTGTCCTCCCCAAATCTCCAGAAGTTTCCCAACCTGGATCTGGCAACCCTGCCCCCCCATCCCCTGTCGATGGCCAAGGTGGGGTCGTCTCAGCTCTAATCCTAGCAATCCTGAACAGAGAGGAGGAGAGCAGAGTAGATGATACTTCCCCTTTAAAAATTTACAGAAGTCAGTGTTTTGGGGAGAGATATTCTCCGAGCCCAAATCTTCCCTTCAAATAATGCTTTGTTGCCAGGAGCCAATGGATGGACAAAACAAAAATCTCTTGCCTTTCTCCATAAATTTAACAGCACCATTTGCTATGAACACAATGCAACTAGGAGTTCCCATGTGCATGCTAAAGTCAGTGATGGGTCCTTAGAAAACAAGGTCAGGTACAGCAGAAGCAGCCAAAACAGCACCAACATGAGTCCTATTCCTCAGGAACCACATTCCTTAATGTCTTCGACCCGTTTCAGCCAAAGAGAGACCACTACTGTGCTGACACCAACATATCCAGATACAACTGACAGTGGTAAATCAGGCCACAAGGAAGGAATCTCTGCATGCTGTGGCTGGGTGGACAGAACTGCTTAGGGAAAATCAAGAGATAAGTATTCAGGCATCCTGGGAGAGCAGGCATTACATTGGGAAAAAGCCCGGGAGCCCCTAAATTAGGAAATTATGCAGCCTATCGGAATGTATTCAGGGAAACTGATTCAGAGGGAGGAACAATCCTGATTTATCTGATGTGATGGTAGATGTTTAATCTGAGAGAACAATAAAATCAGAGTCCAGTAGCACCTTTAAGACCAACAAAGATTTATTCAAGGCGTGAGCTTTTGAGTGCAAGTACTCTTCGTCAAACTATGAACTGACCATCATGACAGTAGAAATATATAAGCAAAAGTTAATCCTGTTACATTAGTAAACTGTGTTACAGCATCTGACGAAGAGTGCTTGCACTCGAAAGCTCACGCCTTGAATAAATCTTTGTTGGTCTTAAAGGTGCTCCCGGACTCTGATTTTATTGTGCTACTTCAGACCAACACGGCGACTCATTTGAATCTAATCTGAGAGAAGTATTTGTCCCGTGATAGTACTTAGGAGGTATGAGCATGCAGTTCACACAAACCGGGAAAAAATACTTTTCACAGTTTCTAAGATACCTGTAAAGTATTTTATTTTCACAATTTCTAAACCAAATGAAGATTCTCTAATCTCTTTTTCTAAGTCAAATAGATTCTCTAATCCGTTTTGGCTAGCAATATCACTGGCTTGAATAGAGAGCCAATTTAAAAAAAAATTAGTAATATATATTCAGCAGCTATACCACTTAAATGGCTGCTGAGTCCAGCCAGCAGCCATTTAAACCATCAGTTTCACTCTCCCACCCCCTTCCAAAGGGAAGGAAGTGAAAAGGATTGCTAAAATGGTTGTGAGCTGATGGGATATGCAGGGGTAGGCAGCACAAACCAGGGCCCCCAGCAGACTATTGCAAAGAGTGATCAGCTGTCTGGGGAAGGGGTTTCAGTCCCTTTAAATGCCTCAGAGCCTCAAAACTTTGGCTTCCCCAATCTTTTTTGGGTTTGATATACCTGAAACCGAAAAATACTGGTTTGGGTTTTTTTTTTAAGGTAACCTAGGACTGAGCAGGCCAGGAAACAGTAGAGAAGCAGGGAGGAAAAGGAGAACAGAACTTTCCACCACCCTATTCAAAATCTTTTAAAAACCTTGTGCCAAAGTCTCCCTTCCAAATTCCCTCTCGCCACAGTTAACATTAAAGGCTCTTTGTGTAGCAGTGATTACATCACCCTTGGCAGAAGGCTGCACTGTAATTAATTGTTTATTGGTAGAATGCGCTGCGTGTCACTGGCGGATTATCAGAGTCTCCAGCTATCATCGAGACAATAATTTAGTGATTAATTAAAATATCAGTTAGCAAACTTTAATCAGAGCGAAAAGGGAATGCTACCAGTTCTCAGAATTTTCCCACATTTTGTCAGACACAATTCAAACTCTTTGCAAACATGGAAACCCAAGAGCCATAAAAAATGAAATCTAGCCGATGGTGAACACACACGAGTGTACTGAGAGGGTTAAGTGACAAAACTTCATGATGGATCTCTTGTAAGGAACATGTTTAGCTGTTTAAATAAAAGAACAAAAATGGTAAGAACCATTTAAATGACTGGGAGAAAAAGTAATAGTCAAAATAGTGTTTCCTATTTGGCAATAATATTTCCTAATTGGTTATAACCATTAAAATATAATCAATTTACAATCAAGCCAAGCATTTATACTGCACCCACGAGGGTAATCCAAAATGTTCCCTGTGCTATTATTTCACCCTTTTAGTATTCTCTCTCAAGATAAAAAAGGACAACAAAGAAATTAATGGGATTCTTTCTCTATACATGAAAGGACACCAAGTAAAGCCATTTCAGTAGCAAAGGGCTGGGTACTTGGTTTTACATAAAACAGAAAACGTGTGTTACCTGGATGGTTGGTAATATCTCAAATACTTAGGCCAAAACTACATACTTCATAATTCAAGTACCCATAGTTAGAACACAATAAAACGGGGCAGTGGTCTTCACCATGACACAGTGAGTCGCAAATACATGTAAGTCACATGACAGAAAGGGGAGGAGATAGATATGATTTCATCAAGGTACAGGTCTAACCCCAACCTTAACCTTGGGCAGAAGACCAAGAGAGCTGGGATTAAGAGACAAACGGAGCAATCATAGGAGCACCAAAGTTAGAAAGAGGAGGGCATCTGACCATCCTGTTGCTCCATTCAGCACAGAAACACACATGGGCAAGACGTCTGGTGCCTTTGCTCTCTATAAATGCACACTAGCAGCAAGAATCATGTGGGTCTGAAGCAACAGTTTGTCCAGCGGCACCTTTGAGACCAACAATGTTTTATTCTGGGTATAAAGTTTCATGTGCATGCAGAATTATACTGAGAGTTAAACTTTGTTGGACTTAAAGTGCTAAGTAGACTCAAATTTTGTTTTATCACTAGCAGCAAGTAATTTCAAAAGCCAGAGAGGAAAGGCAGCTCTGCAAGGACTTGCTGTCCAATAGATCAGTGGTTCCCAATCCCCGGTTCCCAGCCCAGTACCGGGCTGCAAGAGCTTCGGCAATGGGCCGCAGCTCCCTCTCCCCATCCCACCACCCACAGCGAGAAGCTCGCCAGGTCGCAAGCAAATCGGCCGCCGAAGCGGACAGTTAGCTTGCGGCCCAGCAAGCTTCTTGCTGCAGGAGGTGGGGGGGGAGGGAAGCGCAGCTGCCGGAACACCAGTGGCGCAAACGTGCATGTGCACATGCACATTTGCGGCCGACCGGAGGCACAAACATGCACACGTGGCAGTTTCACGCATGCGCAGAGCCGCCACACATGTGCGTTTGCGCCCCACTGGGTGCAAATGCGCATACACGGCAGGTCCACGCATGCGCGTTTGTGTGGGGGTGACGCGCATGCGTGGGGGGCTGGGTCGCTCTCTCTCCCCACCCTTTGGCAACGGGCCGCAACTTTTAAAAAGTTGGGGACCGCTGCAATAGATGACCTACCTGAAGGTCCCAAATCATGGGATCATGAATCAGAACACATGTATAATTAGAACATCCAGGGATGCCCAAGAAGTAAGCCTGATGAAAGCAGCAACTGGATGTAAACACCTAAAATAACTTGCCAGCTCATGCACCAAACCCAGTGACACAAACACTTTCCTTGCAATCCCCATCCAGGATCCCAAAGATTGGGCCCACTGACACCTTCCTTGGTGCCCACGAAGTGTTTTTAGAACATGGGTGGGACTCTAATGAAGCAAGGTTTTGACTTGCTGTGGTTAATTATGCAGATTAAATTAACATTGTTTCAGTGGCAGCTGCCATCACAGTTTTTGCTTTCTTCTCCTTTACCCCTCTTTCCCAGTTGGGCTTGCTCTGTGCTGTGGGTGGGGGAGCTACTCACTCGCTCACCTCCTTTCAGATGTCAATTGGCCTAGCCAGGAAGCAGACACGGGAGGGGGGGGGGCTTGTTCTTAGGAAAACAGGAGCAGCCATCCTGGGCCATGTGGCCGCCAGGTGAACTGACCGTTCCATGAGAACTAGAAACACTTTAAGCAAAGGCGCCTATCCTGCATTTAACGTCAGATAGGGTATGTTTTCGTAGTGGGGCAGAAGGATTGTGTTTCATCCAATTTCTTCTGACTCTTTTGCTTAATTCTGTGCTGTGCTACAGATCTGCTTATGAATCTTATTCTTTTAATACATCTTTTATAAATTGGAAGCTGGCCGTCGTTCTCTGACCATATCGAGCTCCCACGCCTCAGAAACACTAGCCCAGTGTAAGGGGAAAGCCCCGGCTCAGGGAAAGGAGCTTGGCAAACAGCTACTCCTCTGGAGGTGTGTACCCTGCTGTAAATTGTCCCCACAGTGCTCATGTGCTGGGGCTGTGGGAGTCACAGAGGGAAGGCCTCAGGAGTGAAAGGGCATCGAGGCATCCTAGTCCTCCCAGCTGGCGTCCCTATAGCAGGTGGTGCCGGTGTTACCCAGAGAGACCTTTTTGCTGCCCTCCTGGAGTTGGCAACCAGCCAGAAAAGGTGTATGAGGCAGAACAGGGCTTGCAAACCAAAAGCAGGCTGGTTCCGCACATCAAAACACTAAAGGTTTGAAAGACCAAGCAGTTGGGGGGGGGGAGACCCTGTCCCATTTTTTGGAGGTTAAGATGGGACAGGCTGGCTTTTAAACAACAGCCTTCACAGTGAAACTGTAAGCAGCCCTATAGCTCTTACGAAGATCACCCTATTTGGAGAATCTGTGTCAGATAGCCTCAAGCCTGAGAAAACAAGCTAGTCAACAAAACAAAATAGCATATATCCCAGATTTTCACAAGATGATGTTCGGGATTCTTCAATATACAAAACTGAACAACAACATCTGAAGTGACTACTGGTAGAAATACGAAAGCTAGATTTGAATAGCTAAAAATTTTTTAGGATAGGGCTTCCAGCTGCTCTGGATAGTTTTTATCCAATTCCAAACTGATGGAATTCCTTCTGATGGAATTTACAAGTCTGTGAACAAAAGAACTGCCGGAGCAATGGTGCACCTTCTCAATTTTCCAACTTTTAGAAATATTCCCTACTAGAAATTAAACCCACTGTAGAAACAATAAAGCGGGCGCTAGCGGGCAGTGGATGGGTGTGGCAGGCCCCCCCCCCTCTGGCTCAGCACGGGGAGATAAAGGGATGGGTGGAAAGTAGGAAGGAAGGAAGGAAGGAAGGAAGGAAGGAAGGAAGGAAGGAAGGAAGGAAGGAAGGAAGGAAGGAAGGAAGGAAGGAAGGAAGGAAGGAAGGTGAAAGGGGGGAGGGGTGAAGGGTCCTCTGGGCAGGTGAGGGGGGGCGAGAGGTGAGGGGTGGCAGTGGGGGAAGAGATCTAAATATAGATGGGTGGGAGGGTGGGTGTTTGGGGGGGAAGTGGCGGTGGAGCGGGGAGAGAGAGAGAGAGACAGAAGGTAGAGAGAGAGGGGAGAAGGTTAGGAGATGTTGCAGGAGGGAAGGAGGGAGGGTGAAGGGGCCGTTGGGTGGGGTTGGGGCCCGTCTCCCGCCTGCCTCCCGGGCTGTGGGCTCCCTCCGGCCGCCATGCTGGGGGCTGGGGCCGGAGCTCCCAGAGCAGCAAAGAGGCAGAGCGGCAAAGAGTACCTTTGCCGCCCCAAAGCTCGATGGGCCCACGAGGCTCCTGGCCAGGTCCAGAGCTCCCAGAGTGGCAAAGAGACAGCCCCACTGCCGCTGCGCTGCGGCCGGGCTGTCCCTTTGCCGCCCCGAGGCTCGGAGAGCCATCCGTGCCACCGCCTACCTTGCTTGGCTGCAGGGTAATGGCGGCGGTGGTTCAGGGCGACCCACATGGGGGGGGGGCGGGTCGGCAGCCCTTCGCGCCTGCTGATTCATCAGTCAGGGGCCAAGGGGGCGATTGGCCTCTTGGTGGCAGACTGACGTCCGGAGGGCCCAATCGCCAGGTGGCCCAATCGCCGGAGGGCCCAATCGCCTTAGAGGAACTACCACTCCCCAAGGGACCTTAGTGAATTATTAATACCGCTCCCGTGGAGCGGTTACAGAATATAATAAAGCGGTGCAAACTGAGTAATATAAATAAAGCCAACAAGGTCATGACCGATAATCTCGGTACAAAAAGGACCTTCCGTGTCAATTCCCGGAGCCCTTAAGGTAACTACTATTCAGTTTGTACTCTGAAATCTATGTCATTGTAAGACACAAAAGCACAGCTTCTTTAATAAATAGGGTAGAGGAAAGGAGACTGCAATCTTGGCCCGCAAGGTACACAAAGGCTTAACACACATTTTGCGCTGAAGAAGAACCTTCCAAGTACAATCGATACAGCCCTTCTACACATGCTAAGTAATGCAGCTTCAATCCACTTCAGCAATTATCCGCCAGTAGATTTTGCCATTTTACACAGAAAAATCCAATTACAAAGTGCATTGTGAATGTGCGAGCGAGTGAGTAAATGCCCAAAGTGACAACAGTTTCATTTTGAAGACTTGGTCAGTGGTAAGTTTGGATAACAGCTGAAAGGTTACTTTCAAGCTTCTTTTAAATGAAATTTGGTGCACGGAAGTGACCTGGCACTGCCTACACAGCACAGGAGTCTTGTTTGCAGCACAGCTGATTAAATAGGAATTATGGAATTATATTCTATAATAATAATTACCTCTTCAGAAACCCTATCTTTGCCAAAGCAGGATTCCCAGGAAATCTAACCACTGCCTTTAAGAAAGTAGCAGTACAACCCAAATGCAAAACTGTACTCTTTTGACATAAAGGTTACAACTTCCAGCAGGACACAAATACCTGTGTTTTCTATGAAATGGCGGCTTGAAACAATGCCTTAAAAAGTTGGAAGAAGAGTCTCAAAGTGGCTTACAATTGCCTTCCCTTCCTCTCTCCACAACAGAGAGGACTCTGTGAGGTACGTGAGGCTGAGAGAGCTCTGACAGGAGTGCTCTGAGAGAACATTATCAGGGCTGTGACAAGCCCAAGGTCACCCAGCTGGCTGCATGTGGAGGCATGGAGAATCAAACCCAGCTCGCCAGATTCTAAACCAGGCACGGGCTTCTGGGAATTGTAGTCCATAGACATCTGGAGGGCCGTAGTTTGACTACCCCTGTCTAAAACATTGCTCTTAACCACTATCCCACTCAGGCCCATCTCTTTTAAGAAGCACGGACTCTACGTTGAAAAGTCATTCAAGGCAGCTTGTACTGTCTCCAAGGCAGCTTGTACTGTGATTAGGCTGTGCCTATTACAAACACACAATTCTGCACCTTGATAACCTTGCGACGCACAGTTCTGCAGTCTGCATTAGTTTAAGTGCCAAAGCTGACAAAACGCTCCTACTGAACGCGATTCTGGCTTGCAATCCTAATCAAATTTATGTATCATATATATGGCATGTAGCAAACGAGATCTGAGGATTGTGTTCCTTAGAGCAGGGGTAGTCAACCTGTGGTCCTCCAGATGTCCATGGACTACAATTCCCATGAGCCCCTGCCAGCAAATGCTGGCAGGGGCTCATGGGAATTGTTGTCCATGGACATCTGGTGGACCACAGGTTGACTACCCCTGCTTTAGAGGAACTACCACTCAAAGACTTGGCGGTCTCCCATCCAAATACTATCCACGGTCAGCCCAGCTTAGCTTCTGCTATCTGATGGGATTGAGTTTGCCTTGGCTGTCCAGTCAGGCTCCTAAACAAATCACACTTGTATGCAGAAATGCAGATGTAAGATATCTGGCCCAGCAGAAGTCCTTGCAGGGGTGGGTGGGTGGGTGTGCATTTGGGTGGGTACGTGTTTACTGCAGCCCATCCCTCAAACATTCCTGAAGATACCACCCCTCTGAAGGAAAAAGGCCCCAACCATCTTGAAATCCACACTGGTCGCCTTTCAAATCAAAACTCCGGCTGCCTTTCCACCCTATTCAAAGAGGGGCCTTCCCTTGGCTTGGAGACTGGATAGCATCTAATTAATTACCATGAAGCAGGACTGGCATATTGCTAGCCAAAAACTGCTATCTTGACATCATAGAGCAGCGACCCCAAACCAAACTCGATCATTTAAAAAGGCTTTTTATTAAAACAAATTCTCCATTAGGGATCCTCGACAAAAACTGTGATGTATTGAAGTCAAGAACACTTCCAGATCCAGACCTCTGAAAGAATCATCTCTGCCCAGCAGAGAACAGATCCCTAGAGAGCAGCTGCCAGCTGGATAATGCCGGCCAGGGTAGACGATGTAGCACTTAACCCGTTCACTTAGGTCCACTGAAATTTAATTAAAATCCATGTGCATGCCATCTGTAAATTGTCCAAACCTGACACTGTTGTTTTCCCGCTACAGCCTCATCCCTGCTCAAGGATCAGACCAAAAATATCCATTTATTTATTTATGGCATAAACGTTGCTCTCTGTACAACACAGTACGTTGACGGGACAGATTCAAGTGGGCAGCTGTGTTGGTCTGAAGCAGCCCAATAATAAGAAGAAGAAGCGTTGGTTCTTATATGCCACTTTTCCCTACCCGAAGGAGGCTCAAAGCGGCTTACATTTGCCTTCCCTTTCCTCTCCCCACAACAGACACCCTGTGGGGTGGGTGAGGCTGAGAGAGCCCTGATATCCTGCTCGGTCAGAACAATTTTATCAGTGCCGTGGCGAGCCCAAGGTCACCCAGCTGGTTGCATGTGGAGGAGTGCAGAATCGAACTTGGCATGCCAGATTAGAAGTCCGCACTCCTAACCACTACACCAAACTGGCTCTCTTGCACTCGAGTGCTTGCACTCGAAAACTCACGCCTTGAATAAATCTTTGTTGGTCTTAAAGGTGCCACTGGATTCCGATTTTGTTTTATTGACAGGGGATGGTTGTGTCTGTTTTGTTAAAATACATAGGTCACACAGCAGCCAGTCAAAATCTACCACTGCCACTACCACCTCTGTTGCCAGAAACCCTCTCGTAGGGAGAAGCCAGGGAGTCCAGCCCGGGCTCTCCCCACAAGAGTCCATCACGAATTTTCCATCCATCCACAGCCGCCTTCCAACACCCACCACCGCTAGGTCACCAGACGTTTCTCCTGTCTTACTTGATTTCTCAGACTATGACCTTCACTGCCCCATTTTCCTAGACACATGCAACAATGGCCTGCTTTGCTAAGTGAACCAAAATGGGGGGGGGGGGAGAGTGAAGCACCTCCCGGCTATATATTTCCTTTTGCCTTGCACTCCACGCTGCGTGATTTTCGCATGCACTCAAGAATACGGATTTTTCATGCGCATCCATATTACAGATGGAGCGCAGCTTACAATCATTTTCCCATTTGCTTTCTGTAACACTGATGACCTGTGTCACTTCTTATCTATTTTATGGCTCACTAGACTAGAGAGTCAGGCCAGTGCCTTCAAGGGTCACCACTGCCCTTCCCAGCCTTGCCTCTGGGCTCCTTTCTACAATAGAGATTTCCATCTAAGCCTTTATAGCTGAACAAAAGAGGGCTTGCTTAACCCTTTGTTTTTTAACCCAAAGATTGCAGGAAGGAAACAAAAGGTTGACAAATCACAGCAAATTTTCAGCAGTCTGGCCTCTCCCACCCCAGGCCCCCCTCTGCCCACTGCACAAAAGAGATTGTTCCCTTATCTATACAACAATTCTCCTTGGGCTAGTGGAGCTACTGAAATGCTACCTGATCTGACTGCTACCTTCCACAGGGGTGTAACTAATACAACTCAAGGAATTGACACAGTCAACCATAGACTAATTAGAACAGGGGTAGTCAAACTGCGGCCCTCCAGATGTCCATGGACTACAATTCCCAGGAGCCCCTGCCAGCAATCACTGGCAGGGGCTCCTGGGAATTGTAATCCATGGACATCTGGAGGGCCGCAGTTTGACTACCCCTGAATTAGACAGTCAGGTTATATACGAGCTCTTCATATGTGTACTGGAGGAGAGAAGAATATAACTGGCAGAAAACCTATAAGCCAGTGCTCTTACACTGCACCGCCGCTAAATTCCCATTGCCACTTGCATTTTGTTCCAAGCAAAAATTGTGTTTGGGCAAATTAGTGGAAAGTTGTGGACTACTGCTTTCACCGATGATTTGGGTGGAAAAGTTCAAGTATAAATATGTCAGAGCAATGCCCCTGTGGAAACAGAATGTTAAAAAGAAAGAACAAAGAGCTGTCCCCCCACCCCAACAGAGCAGACTCCCTGTCTGCCCTGCTTCATAATCTCACATTTGTTTACTAGGAGGTTTTATTTCCATGTCACACAACAGGAGGAAAACGCAAGTTATTACTGGAAGCCTAGGAGATAGCTGTCTCGGGGAGAGGGCGACAAACTAAGATGAAAGCAGCAATGGGAAGAAAAGCCAGCGAGGCAGAAAAGGGCTTGCTCTTCTCAAGGAGTGAAGCTCCCCTTCTTACCCCGGCTAGCGAGAAAACATAGACGACATTCATCCTGAAGAGCGCGGCACAATAGCTGTTTGTTGCGATCGGTAGTACAATGCAGCATTTATCCAACAGCACAGCATGCAGTGCAGGCCAAAATTAGGATGCCATGCAAAGAGGGCTAGAAACCGCCCAGAAAAGGAAAAGTGGAAAGACGTACCCCTGTTCGGAGCAAAAAATAAAATTCAAATACATGCAGGGAGATTGCTATAAATATGCAGGGCCATGGCCTAGTTTAATCAGGAGAAGTTCAAATGAGTTTGCTTAGAAGACCAGATTCAGCCAACAATGGCCAACTTCTTAAACACCCGGGGGACAACTGGCGAAATGTAACAAGCTAGAGGTCTATTCCTCACTATAATTAGTTAGGTGCTGCACAATTCACATTAAATTAAAATGAATGAATGCTGAGCTACCCTTCTACTTGGACACGGGTCTACTCGAATGATCGAGAGGAGCTGGCATTTAAAAGGGTCTCGGATAGCAAAACGGTCCCCTGATATGGGAGGGAGACTGTAGCGGGGCCCTTGGGCCAAAGGGTCAGCTTCAGTGTAAAGCTGCTTCCTAGGGTTCAACCGAGGGGCTCACAAGGAAAGGGGTCCCTGAGGAGCAAAATCTGCAGTTCCACCTGCTGTTTACCAACCTGACAATGGAGAAGGGGTTCACGTGAGCTGAACTGGCCACCAGCCTAGAGATGAAGATCACAACCCCATTTCTTTATTCAAGGATGTATTTGTTGTATACTGTGTGTTGTGTAGTCAGGATACTTGGCAGCCAGGCAAGGGACGTTCAGAGGTGGTTAGCCATTGCATGCCTCCGTCATGAACCCCCCCCCCCCCCAGTGTCATGACCCTCCCCCCCAATGTAACTTGGGGGACTACCATCCAAATGCCTGGTGATCTCCCACCCAAATACTAGCCAGGGTTGGCCCTGCTTAGCTTCCAAGATCCAATGGAATTGGGCTTGCCTGGCCTACCAAGGACAGAGCATTCGAGAATTTATGCTCTGCTTTTCTTCCCTTGGGAAGTCAAAGCAGCTTACAACTAAAAAGGACTATCGAACTGAAAGGTCTCTAACACGGTGCCTGAAGGGGCCGTGGCATCCAGTGGCACCTTTCCTGACACCTGCCAGGTATTTCTAGAAGGTAGGCAGGGACAGGGGGAACTTTTGCCCAGCAAGGCCACTGGAGATATTATTGGCTGTGCAGATTTTTAAAAACACTGCTTGGGCAAGCAGCTTCTGCTGCCACAGCTCAAGGCTCTCCATTGGGTGACTGAAGGTGAGTTGGGGCAGCCATTTTTTTGTGGCTGGCTCCATTGTCGGCAGCAGCCATTTTGTGGCTTCACCCATCATCCTGTGTCAGAATTCGAGACAACTACCACTTGGGCTGGCCTCAGTCTCGATGGCTGACTCACCTGAAGACACACCCTGGCAGGAGCTCATGGGAATTGTAGTCCATGGACATCTGTAGAGGCACAGTTTGGACACCCCTGTCCTAAGGCACCCAAAGTATTGGGTATTATTCCCTCATGGCTTATACAGAGCTAGATAAGCAGGGTACAGGCACATGATGTTTCCACATCCACCACAACTTCCTTGTTCCTGATTCATTGCCGTACCTTCTTCCCACATGAAGGCAGGGATTTCTAAAGGGGGATTATTATCATGGAGCAAAAGTCCACAAATGCCACAAAACAGGCAAAGTCCCTATTATTTCAAGCCCCTTGCAATCAAGAGCTATGGCTTAGACCAGGGGTAGTCAAACTGCGGCCCTCCAGATGTCCATGGACTACAATTCCCAGGAGCCCCTGCCAGCGAATGCTGGCAGGGGCTCCTGGGAATTGTAGTCCATGGACATCTGGAGGGCCGCAGTTTGACTACCCCTGGCTTAGACATCTAGGAACAAGTCCTTCGTTCAGCAGGAGAAACAGCAGAGAGAGGCAAATTTCACTCTAATAGTCACCCTCAACAGAAAAGAAAGTGAAAATAAAATAAGCGACGGAAAGCACAAATGCATCCTTATAGACACACATCCTTCAGAAAAAGGGGGAAACAGTATGGAGGATGGAAGAGAGCTCTAGCCAAAATTCCTGTAAACCACAAACCATCGTGTTTGCCGCCTAACTTCAAATATACGAAATAAAAGTGCATTTTTGGAACATCCAACTGCAACCCTGAGCCATCTGTTTATATTCACACTGTACCGTTTTCTTTAAAAAGTGGAAACACTATAAAGGAAAGGCAAACCCTCCCCAAGAATATCTTCTGTAGCCCCGTGATTCAAAGTGATGTGAGAAACTATTAACAGATGCCTGCAGAATGCAAACTGCTGAAAGACTTTTTTGGGATAGGAAGCCCACTACCTTTTCATACCTAAATCGCTTCAAAGGCATGATTCTTCTGAGCCAAACAAACCACCCCCACCCCCCACCTCCCAAATGCAAACACTCTGCTGGAGCAGAGCCAGCTAAAAGGAAAGGCTGGGACAGTCATGATTTACTGGGTACTGAATGGTCAATGAAGAGACCCATCAAAGCTACCTTGAGAAAATCCTCACGATGACTGATAAATCTAAACTTCCTGTTGAAAAACCATTCAGGGTATACTGACTGCCTGTGGCCAAGATCCTACCCCAAAGGATCACCTCTTCCCTTATCAAAAGATGGCCAATGAAATCTAGGTCTCGTTCTATTTCATGTGCCCCGACCTTCTGACACGAGGAGTGTTTGGGGACCGTGCTGCTGTCGCCACTCCGGCCGCTGCTGCAGCAGCTCCGTGACCTCTACAGCAGGAGGGGCGGCAGTGCACACGCATGTGTGCCGCCATGTACACCGTCGCCCCTGCTGTAGGGGTCGCGGAGCTATGGTGGTTGAGAACCGCTGCTCTAAACCCTCCCGATGTAAGCAAAAACCTTTAAAAGTACATAAGGCGATTTCCTGCCATCTAGCACTCAAAAGCTTCAGCCAAAGCTTTCTGGAAGAGGGTCTGAAGAACCTTCTCATGTTAGCAACCCAACTCTGATTTCTGGAACCCTTTGGGCCCTGGTGGTGGAGAGTGCTGTCTCCAAATGCCAGCAAGGGATGATCCCGCTTAGCTTCCAAGATCTGACGAGATCGCACTAACCTGGGACCTAGTCCTAAGTCCTCGGTCATTGAATCACTCCTGTCTAAACCAGTGGTCTCCAACCTTTTTATCTCCAGGGACTGGTCAATGCTTGTCAATTTTACTGAGGGCAGGGGGTAGGGGGGTAGTCTTTTGCCAAGGGACATCGCCGCCTAAGCCCCTGCTCCACTTGCTTTCTCACCGGCGCCCCTGACTTCCCATTGCCCGCTGGGAGGTGCTGTCGGCAGTATCTGTGCAGTGCCATGCCGAGGGGGAGCCCCAGCCATGGCGGCCGCCGGACAGCACCAAAGGTGAGCAAGCAGCAGAGTGGCAGGGCAGCCCACGAGGCAGCAGCTGGGGAGGAGGACGAAGAGGAGCCGCAGCCCAGTACCGACTGACCCACGGCCCGGTACAGGTCCCCGGACCGGGGGTTAGGGACCGCTGGTCTAAACCACCATTATGAAACCTGACTCAATATCCAGCAGCTCTGGGTTGGGACCCAAATGCAGGCTGCAACCCTCTACTAGGCTGGTCGCCAGGCCAGGAAGGTGAGCTAGGGGAAGGGTGGCTCTGGTATGCACAATCACAAGTTTGGGGTTGTGTCTGCATGGTGGTCAAGAAAATTACCATCAAAAATCCTATATCTTTATAAACAACAAGTTTTATTTACAGTCATTCAGACCAGAATTCAAATATACATTGAGAATGTCAAGACGATTCAGAAAAATATTTGGGGCCTATGTATTTATAAATACAAAACATGATACTTATGGACCTGTTAAGAACAGGAACAGAATGTAATTGGATCTCCAATTCCATTATGCCCTCTAACTAAGCATAAGGGAAACATGCTAAGGCATATTTTTAAAATACCCACAAAAATGCCAACAGCAAGCTAGAAAAGAACAAATAAAAGTTTTCCAACAGACACACATACTTCTATTTTTCAATAGCAGAAATCACATTAGGAGTAGCACCTCATAAGTGTCTCAATTTAAAACTGCAGAAACATACTGTTTTAAGATATGCGTCCGTGCACCCACACCTATTTGGCACCAGCACACTGAGCCACAGTGATCCATGCGACGGTCACCTCTAGACTGGATTTCCGCAACTCACTCAACGCAGGCCTGCCCTTAGCCCTGACCCGGAAACTACAACTAGTTCAAAATGCAGCATCCCACAGATCCCACATCCAGTTATACTTCAACAACTCAGCTGGGGCCCAATCGAATTCCGGATCAGACTTAAGGTTTGCTTCTTACCTTCAAGGCTATATGCGAGCTGGGCCCAGTGTACCCGAAAGACTGTCTCTCAGCCTATATACCCCCAAAGAGCATTATGTTCCTCCACCACCAACTGGCTGGTGATCCCTAGTCTCAAGGAAGCTTGTCTGACCTCAACCAGGGCCAGAGCTTTCTCTGTCCTGGCCACACCTGGTGTAACGAGTCCCCTGAAGAGATCAGGGCCCAGCCTGAACTCCCACAATTTCACAGGGCCTGCAAAAGGGAGCTCCTCCACCAGGCATTTGCCTGAGACTGACCAACCCAATAACATCTACTGGTCCCCCTCAGACACCTCCTCCATGGCCTACCTCTCTGGGGTTTTTTTTTAATCATAGTTGGCATTCCTACTATATTATTGTAGGTCTAAATCATTATGTTAGCTTAAACCACTGTTGGATTATTGTTGATGTTATTTCTGACTATATTATATGCTTAGGTTGTTTCATGTATCGCCCCAGCAACATTATATGTAAACCGCCCTGAGCCGTATGGGAAACAAATAACTAAATAAAAATAATTATAAATCCAGTTAAAACAATAAAACATTAAACATTCAGAGTACATTAACAAAGCCATTTAATAATTAAAATATAAATAAAGCAGCAATATCGTTGACAGCAGGTTTATCCCAGGCTGGATATTACTAAAGGGGGGGGGGGTTGTCGGGGAGATCCATCGATGTCACCAGATCACTGGCTCCAACCAAAGGTTTGGTGGAAGAGATCTGTCTTACAGGACTGTGCCAGCTCCAACAGAGCCCTGATCTCCTCTGGGAGTCCATTCCACTAAGTTGGGGCCACAGTCAGACACTCTTTGCAAGTTTGCAAGAGAGCCAGTTTGGCGTAGTGGTTAGGAGTGTGGACTTCTAATCTGGCATGCCAGGCTCGATTCTGCGCTCCCCCACATGCAGCCAGCTGGGTGACCTTGGGCTCGCCACGGCACTGATAAAGCTGTTCTGACTGAGCAGTGATATCAGCACTCGCTCAGCCTCACCCACCCCACAGGGTGTCTGTTGTGGGGAGAGGAACTTTCAGCCTCCTTCGGGTAGGGAAAAGCGGCATATAAGAACCAACTCTTCTTCTTCTTTACTTCTTCTTCGTTTCTTATTTTTCTCAAGTAATGCAGAATGCTAGGAAACACTGCTATTTACACCATAAAGATTCAGAGGGATACGCATAACCTCACCCCTTCAATTGTCTTGCTCCCCTTAAATGAGGCACTATAACCACCAATGCTCTGGCACCCAGCCTACAGTTCGACTTTGCTGCCATTCAGCACGTTGTGAAGTGGAGCCAACTCCATTCCCCTTGGAGAGGATCAATCACAGGACTGTCAACCCTTGCAGAAGGGAGTCTGCCTGAGCCAATCCTCCTGTCTACCCAGCAGGATGGCACTGCGCCCGCAGACAAATTGGTTTGTTGAGCTTGCTGCAGCATCCACCTGTACTCCAGAGGGACGAAAACAACCCACGGGGCACAGGTTTCTGTCTAAAGTCATTCCCCTTGAAACGCCGTACCATGTGCTGAGAGACGGAGAGAGACAGAAAACAGAAAATACCTACACAAAGTAAAATGCAGCTGGCATCAGAGGTTACTAAGTACCCTGGAGAGCAAGCACTAGGTGCTAACAATATCTTTCCACAACATCCAAACAGCACCAGCGATATGTATAGTCTGACCTTGTCAGATCTCAAAAAGTAGGCAGGGTTGGAGACCACCAATGAAGTCCAGAGTGGCTACACAGGGGCAGGGAATGGCAAACCACCTTCTCATCTTGAAAACACCAGCAGGGGTGTCAAACATACGGCCCACGGGCTGGAATGGTCCATCCGGAGCTCTTATCCAGCCTGTGAACAACTTATTATCTTTATTGCCAGATGACAGAAGCTATGCAGTATGTCCCTGTATACCGAGGGTAGTCAAACTGCGGCCCTCCAGATGTCCATGGACTACAATTCCCATGAGCCCCTGCCAGCGAATGCTGGCAGGGGGTCATGGGAATTGTAGTCCACGGACATCTGGAGGGCCACAGTTTGACTAACCCTGCTGTATGCTGTCCCAATGCTAATGCATAGTGAGTGGTGGAAGCAGGGAAATACTGCAAGAGTATGAATGTAGAAAAATGTTTGTATTTTGAGTAAAAAAATAATAATGTTCAAATAATAATGTTCCACAGGGCCTGCAAGACGGAGTTCTTCCGCCAGGCATATGGTTGAGGCCAGGGCAGCTCCCAGCGGTGTCAGTTGCGGATCTCTAGCTGAAACCAACTAAGTCTCTCGCTCCCAGATAGAGAGTAATAGACTGTTCTGGACAGGGGGAGGGGAGTGGGTTATATATGTATTATCCGCCACTGTGATATTGTGTTTTAATTACGTTTTAATGGGTTTTTATAGGATTTTATTGTACTCATGAATCTTTGTAAACCGCCGCAAGACACTGTAAACTGGCGGAACTTCCACAATTCTGCAGGGCCTGCAAAAGGGAGCTCTTCCAGCAGGCATTTGGTTGAGACCGACTGACCCATAACATCTTACCCCCCCCCCCGAGACTGAGAGGTCGAAGCTACCAAGGGAGTGTCAAAGTTATTGTTGTCGAAAAACTGTTCTTGTTCTAGTTGGTATGTTATTGTTGTTATATTGTTATAGTGATATTGTTACTGTTCCATGTAAATGTTCCAAAATGTTTTCTGTAAACCGCCTAGAGCCGTAGGGAAGGGCGTTATAAAAATCTAAATACAGTATTTGCTGGCGTATAAGACTACTTTTCCCCCCTGAAAAACATGCCTCCAAGTGGGAGGGTCGTCCTATAGGCCGGGTGCACTTCAGTTGGGATAGACAGAGCTGCCCATAGTGGCCCATAGTACCGTAATGTAATGTAACAAACTCTATATTTTAAGTGGAAATGTTGGGGGGGGGTCATCTTATACGCCCAGTCGTCTTATACGCCGGCAAATACGGTCAATAAATAATTTTTAAAATTTGAGAGCGGCAGAATGAATGAATGAATGAATGAATGAATGAATGAATGAATGAATGAATGAATGAATGAATGAATGAATGAATGAATGAATGAATGAACGAACGAACGAACGGTCATATGTATGTTCCACTCAAGCAATCAAAGGTCAATTTGCCATTTTATTTCTCTTTCCCTATCCTTATGATAATTCACAGAAACTGTTATTACCTTACCCCCCATCCACCCCCACTGATGGTTCAAAGATCCACATAAGCAAAACTTGTATCCATGACTGATGAACCTGGAGGCTTTTCACCCAGGCCTAGTGAACTCTACCTGCCCACTCTGAAGAAGAGAACCGTGACTCATGAAAACTCCAACCCCGCCACAAACTTTGTGAGTTTTTAAGATGCTCCTGGACTCTTGTTCTTTTCCATTAGTACAGACAGCCTAATATGGTGACGCATTTGGATCTACTCCTAATCATAGTTAAGAACAGCAGCCGGGGCACTGGGATTCTTTCTGCCTCTCCTGTTGATCTGAATAGATGGGTTTATTTTAACCATGGCCAACACTTCAGTCTGCACCAGTGCTAAATGCAGTTAAGATAACCTGGGCATGACCCACACAGCCAGGGTTTGCAAGCTGATCTCTAGAGCAGGGGTAGTCAAACTGTGGCCCTCCAGATGTCCATGGGCTACAATTCCCATGAGAATGGGAATTGTAGTCCATGGACATCTGGAGGGCCGCAGTTTGACTAACCTGCTCTACAGTAACCTTGGTTTGCATTAGCCACGGTTAGTACCATTCCAGACCCAACACCACACTGTGGTTAAAAACTAACCATGGAAGGTCTCAGCAGTTCTGCAGATTCCTGACTGTGGTTCAGAAATGGGGACAGCCATGTCACCAGATGGTCACAGCCAACAAATCTTTCCAGTCTTGATCTACGATAAAATCTGGCCATGTGGTTCAGTGCCTCATTATCTATTCAAGACAGGCACTCAAATCTATACAACTGGATAAAATGTCTGAATCATCAGCAGGACTTACTCCCTTGTAAACCAGTACAGGTTTGTGGCATTAGAAGTTGTTCACGTGGTTGCCTTTTCAACTAGTGGTCTGGATCCCCAAGAAAACTATACCCAAATGGTGTTTTCCCCCCTCTGTGGCGAACAACAGGAGGGGGTAAAGGGGCAGAAGGAAAAAAGACATTAATGGTAGATGCCTAATAATGAAGCAAATAGCTTGACTCTAAGTAATTTCCAAGCCCATGGTAATTCTGATGTCTTTTTCACTGCGAACTCCAAGCAACACAAATCCCTTTTGTTTCTTAGAACCTCACAATCCTCGGTGAGATCAGAGCCCTAGCAAGCTGCACAGTTACGTAAAACGTTCACCATGTTGTTCCCTTGCTAACGAAACTCAAGTTAATTACACCAACTAAAGGCACTGGAAACAACTAAAAACCGTTGCACCAAAGGGTGGGGGAACTGTGAGGACGTGATGACCTGGGGGGCTTCCAGCACTCTGGCTCTCTCCGACAGTCCACTTTACAGGGAAACGGGCTTGAGAGAAGAGTTTCAACTCCTTCTGTTTGCCCCCTTTTTGGTGCTCTCTCTTGCTAGTGCCTTAGCTGCCAGACTATCTAGCCTTCCTCTTCATCTTTGGCTGTCCAGGCTCTGCCCTGGAATGGCCCAGAGCTGAACTCAATTCATCCTAGCACACCCAGAATTATTGTTGGAAGAGGCCTTCAGGGTCATCAACCCCCTGCAGAATGCAGGAAATTCACAACTACCTGCCTGCCCACAGAGACCCCCAATTCCATGCCCAGATGATGCCCCCCCCCACCAAAAAAAACCAGAATCTCTGGCCAGCCTGGCCTGGAAGAAATTTGCTTCCCAATTCCAAAGTGGCGATTGGCATTTCCCTGGGAATGCAAGAAAAGGCCACAAGAGCCAAGCATGGACACAGTTCCTTCTGCACACCACTCACAATCTGCCTACAGATTCACAGAATTAGCATCTCTGTCCGGTGGCTCTCCAGCCTCCGCTTAATAACTTCCAAAGAAACCCACCACCTCCCAAGAAAGCACGTTCCGCTGAGGAACCGCTCTAATTGTCAGGAACTTCTTCCAGATGTTTAGTCAAAAATTCTTAACGGGAAGTTCCCTGGGAAAGAAAATCCTGCCCCTGCTCATGAGTAAATCCCCACCTCTCTCCCATGCAATGCAATCAAGCATGCAGACAATGTGCAGTCTCCCTTGTCCATCCCTTCAACAGCCAACTCTGCACAAGTCCACACTCCTATAAGGAGTCCCTAAAATGGAATGGGTGTTCATTGCCCCTCACTGGGGGCGAGGGACACACTAACAGTTTTTAGGCAAGCCTGGGAATGTGGAAGCAAATACCAGCATCAACATCACCCTACCGCCACACACATAATAGAGAACCCACAACAGAATTCCAGCATCATGTGAGCATGTAAAACAAACAAAAAACAACAACAAAAAACCACCCAGACCGCTAATGAAAATCTACTTTAAGTGATGCAAGCAAAGACCTAAGCTTTTTAATCAAAAAGACATGGCCAGCTGTTTTGAACAACCAACGGGAGAGCAGATGGACATGGAAAGTAGCAAGCGAACTGACCACACTCTGAGGCACTAGCCGATATCATAACTCCATTTTGCCTTCCCCATCTTCTGCCAAATTCACCTGGTGGGCCACAGAGCACTGCATAAGCTTGTGTCTCAGGAATAAGAACTCCTGCTGTTAAGCCTAGCATCTCCTCAAGGTTGGAGATCCACCGTCATCCACCCTGCCCAAACCACAAAGGTTCATCTCTGGAAACCATTCTACCTCAAGGCCTTGTGACTGAAAGTGAACACAGTTTGCCAACTGAAGGACAAAAACAAGAGGCACTGTTAAGAAGCAGGCAGGCCACAATGTATGGCTCATAGTCAGCATTTGGCCTGGAGGGTCACAAGCTCTGCAGTGGTGTGGGCTGAGAAATCTGGAAAAATCTTCCAATGCTATATTTTTCCCCCTCGCAGTTTCTTTGCCCCAGTCTGCTTAACTCGAGTTCAGTCATGTTAGATGGCTTAAGTGTGAGATATGGACAAACTGCAGGAATTTGGGCATGGCGCATTTCCTTCATTTGTTGACCATCTTCACTTTGGCATTTTTCAAGACTTTTCTGGAAGACTTTGGCATTTTTCTTCGAGATCTTACACCTTCCCAATGACTCTGTCCTTGTCAAATGGTAAAGGCTGAGACCAATCTGACCATGTATTATTACACTGTCCCTACTATGAGGATGCACATTCCCAAGATGCTACACTGATGTTAATAAATTCCTCAGGAAGGTAAGAGCAACTGCACACTTCTTCTTTCAGTCTACTCTAAGGGAATTACTCTAATATAAGAAATTTTAGATAAAGGGCTCATAAATATGAAGGCGGATGGTTCAGTCTTCCAATAAATGACCCCCTCTAAAGCAATTTTGAAACGAATTATAATGTCACATGTAAGTATTTTTGGCTTGTTGGTCCAGGTATTGTACATCAGGGGTAGTCAACCTGTGGTCCTCCAGATGTTCATGGACTACAATTCCCATGAGCCCCTGCCAGCGTTTGCTGGCAGGGGCTCGTGGGAATTGTAGTCCATGATCATCTGGAGGACCACAGGTTGACTACCCCTGTTGTACATGGTAGTTTTAATTGTCTTTTTCTAATTAATGCTTCTCAAGCGGATCATATGTCAAAATAAAGTGAACTGAATGAACATTTGCTAACATCCTTAAAAATATTTAAATTACTTCAATCTGAATCTGGACGTTTTCTGATATTTTCCAATTCAAGTTTTCCTGGAAAAGCCACACCACAGATGTTGGGTAGGCCTGCTTTACCAGTGGTGGGCATTGAACAGAGCCAAGATCTTCATCAAGGGAACCTGCATTCTCATTCTGCTTGTCTGCTACAGTTAGTACACTCCTCCCTCCCAGTTGTCATACCTCAGCATTATGTCACATTAATGTAATCCAATTTTCCAAACAGCCGCCACAGGCTTTATTCTTTGCTCAGGCGTGAACATCCATATAGCTTCATGCTCTGTATCTTGCCAGCCTGAATGTTATGTTAACTTACAACATGCACGGAGCAGACTGAGGAACAAGAAATCAAGCCCTTTATAAATCAAACAAATGATTATACAGAACATTACTTTTGCAAAACCATTCTGTTGTGACACAAGATATTAAGGGAGAGCCAGCAAGGTGTAATCCTACTTCAAACGAGGTGGGGAGGGGGGAGAGAAGGATTTTGATCCAACACAAGTATTCTCAGCCATCCAGCTTGGCTGTTGTCATCAAGTGAGTGTGAGCTTCTAAACAGATATTTTATTGGTATTACTAAACAGTGATATCAGCCAGAAAAACCGAATAAAACATAAAAAGACAGCCAAGCACCTGTTGAGGATATTACTTAAATTCTAGATTAGGCTCTTCTCAACCAGGGTTTCATGAAACCATGAGGTTTCTTGAAGGCCCTGCAAGGGTTTCCTGAATGGGTGGGAGTGAATTAATATATTTTTTAAATTGGTTAAACATTTGTCGTATGATATATGGCCATGTCAACCCCCTTTCCCTCCCAAAATGGCCAATGATGTGCTGGGAGGGGCTGGGAAGGGGAGGGGCCACCAGTGGGCATGTCCACAGCTCTGCTTCTCAACCATATTCTGCACGATTGCACCACTTCTGGGATTTCTCGAAGCCTGAAGAATGTTCCAGGGGTTTCTCAATGGTAAAAAAGTTAGGAAAGGTTGTTCTAGACGGTGGCTGACAGACTACAGTCCGACATTCTACTAAAGCAGCAGCCATTTTGTTACCATATGCAAGTCAATGGACACAATCAGAATCATACAGGGCTGGAAGAGACCACAGAGGGCCATGTAGTCACCCTCTTCCACGTGCTCATCCAATCTCATCCTAAATACTTCCAAGCAAAGGACACTATCACCCTCCGAGGCAGTGTATTCCCTCTATGTATAGCCCTCGCTGTCAGAAAATGCTTTCTAATATTTAAGTGGAACCTCATTTCCAATAAATTGAACTCATTGCCCCTAAAACCTCGTCTCTAAAGCTGCAGCAAAGAAGCTGGCCCCCTCTTCAACATGCCCACCTTTTATGCAATTAAAGATAGCTATCCTATTGCCCCCTTGCCCTCTTCTTCAAGATACACGTACCCAACCTCTCTCCACTTCTCCCCCTAAGTATGGATTCCAACCCCTCAACCATCCTAGTCACCCTTCTCTGAAACCCTCTACCTCGTCAATATCTTCCTTGAAATGTGACACCCAAAACTGGACACAATATTCCAAACTGGGTGCAACCAATGCAAAATGGAGTGATATTATAACTTCCCTGGATCTAGATCAGCTGTCCCTGAAGCATTCTTCAGGCTTCCAGAAACACCAGAAGTGGTGCGATTGTGCAGAATACAGTTGGGATGCATAGCTGGGTACACACCCACCAGGGGCCCCTCCCCATCCCTTCCAAGGCCCTCATGGGTCACTGGAGGAGGAAGGTTGACAGGATCATATATTGTCATGACTTGATAAATATTTAACAAATTTAAAGGATTCATTAATTAAAATTAATGTCCACCTATTTGAGAAACCTTTCCAGAGCCGTCCAGAAACCCCAGGATTTCATGAACCCTTGATTGAGAAAGCCAGCTCTAGATTATATCATGGTAAATGTCATGGTAAAACCTATTCTCATTCCCTAAAAAGAATCGCAGCATCCACACTAACCTTTCACTTAGGAGCAGGTTCATTCTTCCCCGGGGCATTAAAGAAGAGATGCCCTGGCTTAGTGCCTGGAAGTACCACAGTGTTCACCATATATTTCCAGATATCCATTTGAGGCTTTGCCCTCAAAACACCTCTGGAACAAAGAATCAAACCTGGCTTTCTTCTTAATCACCACAACTAGAAGGGGTTCAGAAGACCAGAAGAGGCACCCTTTTTGAGGCTTCAGGAAGTATTCACGAAGAAGTAGCTGTCACCCTACGTAAGGAGGATGCTAAGTTTGAAACCACTATTGGTCTCATTGTGTATTCATAAGTTCTGTGAGCCATGTGCCTGTCTACGCAACACAGCAAATTCAAAGCAAGAGGAAGAGAAAGGACATGTCATCACACAAACTGACCTTCCCATTACGCTTCCATTCTTGATGCAATTTCATAATGGTGTCTAAGCCTGACTGAAGATGTCAAGGGCAGGAAGGGACCCAAACTACAAGGCACATAAAATATCTCAAGTGCAGCAACTCCAACGACTTTAGCCATACCTGGACTACATTTATGAAAATGGAGGCGGGGTGAGAAATGCATGCCAAGTTTGGGGGGGAGGAACCAAAAACAAGTCTGGTTGTCTGCATCTCTGACTGCTCACTCCACAAGGCTTCCACAACAGCTGCACACACCGCTGTTCCTCTACATCAGGGGTGGTCAAACTGTGGATGCCTAGATGTCCACAGACTACAATTACTGGCCCCTCCCAGCATGGCCATAGTAACTGTAGACCAGGGGTAGTCAAACTGCGGCCCTCCAGATGTCCACGGACTGCAGTTCCCAGGAGCCCCTGCCAGCATTCGCTGGCAGGGGCTCCTGGGAATTGCAGTCCATGGACATCTGGAGGGCCGCAGTTTGACTACCCCTGCTGTAGACCATAGACAACTGGAGACCTGCTGTTTGGCCATCCTGACCCAGGTAGACTCTGAGCAGGACCCTTGCTGGAAAGTGGTCAAGGGGAGGATAAGATACCACTAATTTTACTTGAATGTCATTTAAAAAATAATAATAAAACTTGAGACAAGAGGCATATTTATAATTAGTGCAAGATTTTCCTAGTTGCTTGAGGAACTGTTCAGCAATTTGCCCACTGCACATTTTCCTATAAGAATTAGGAACTGGGAACTTTAAAAGAGTATTCATCTTCTGTTTACCTGCGTAATCTCTAAAAAAGAAAACCAACCACCCAATTTATTCTTGTTTTCAAGGGACGCCAGATCTAATTTCCTGGGCTGCCTGGCAACACGGTTTATTACATTTGTAATCTCTCCTCAAATCTACATTTCCCCTCTCCCAGTCCTCCTTAAATCCCTTTGAGAGTTGTGAAATGGTTGATATGTTTAGCCATGGGTTTTTATTAATAACCCTCAGAGACTTTTTTTCCCTTTTAATCCCACAAAATTATTCTTGGTTAGGAAGAATCCCTGTTCTTAAGCTTCACAAAACATCGTATCATAGCCTTCGTGCAAAATAGCTGACAGCAAGAATTCGCTTTGGGGGCGTGGGGGGGGCGGCAGGACGACACAACACTTACCTACACTAAAGTGGGAAATTATGACGGGCCAGCCATCCGTGACATTTTTTCAAGGAGAACAAACTGTCCCTCAAGATACATAATTCAAAACACAAACAACAGTCTCAAGTAGGGTTGGGTGCTTCGGTGGCTGAAGTGGCCGTTCACACCCGCAGATCTGGCTGCTTCGGGTGCGAACGGCCGCTTCGGATGCCGAATTTCCCAACCCTATGCAGGAGCACCTGAAAGACGGACAACACGGGTGTCAGGGCAAGAGCTTTCATGGGGTATCTGAGGCAAGCAGGAACTCAAGAAAGTTCCTGTCCTGCCACCAATTTTCTTCGTTTTTTAGGTGTTCCTAGACTCTTGCTAAGAGCCTCTTGTGGCGCAGAGTAATAAGGCAGCGACATGCTATCTGAAGCTCTGCCCATGAGGCTGGGAGTTCGATCCCAGCAGCCGGCTCAAGGTTGACTCAGCCTTCCATCCTTCCGAGGTTGGTAAAATGAGTACCCAGCTTGCTGGGGGGTAAACGGTAATGACTGGGGAAGGCACTGGCAAAACTCCCCGTATTGAGTCTGCCATGAAAACGCTGGAGGGCGTCACCCCAAGGGTCAGACATGACTCGATGCTTGCACAGGGGATACCTTTATCTTTAGACTCTTGCTCTTTTCTCTCATATAGACAAAGTAACAGAGCGACCCCATCTTGATCTACCTTCCTAGCCCCTGTTCAGGGATTGGCTTAATTCCCAGAATCAACCTGGTTCTTTACCTCATAAAGGACCCTGCATGTACAGAGTGTGTCTGCATAGTCCAGGGGTAGTCAAACGGCGGCCCTCCAGATGTCCATGGACCACAATTCCCATGAGCCCCTGCCAGCATTCGCTGGCAGGGGCTCGTGGGAATTGTAGTCCATGGACATCTGATCCACAGTGCTCCAATATGGAAGGGGGGGGAGTGGCTTCTCCTAAGGCGAAAAAGGAAAGACAGACTCCGCTGCTTGCTTTATGGGGCTTTCCGGTCTCACGTTTAATTTATCCTCCGAACTTTCAAAATCTGCCCTCAACGTCCCTATTTTAATTGTGGCATCCAAACCTATTTAAGCTCTCGGGAATCTCCTTTTTTTTAAAGCTGTTCTTAATGCAGTCTCTCCCCCACCCACGCTCCCTTTTCCAAAAGGCCTTAACTTGCCCGTAGCTCAGACCCCTCCCTACCATTCCCTGTCCACTCCTGAATGAATGTGAGAACTTCCTGCCCTCAGAACAGCATGAATAGGCCTGGCCACTAGCCAAGGAGATAGTGCAGGCCTATGAATGCCCCGAATTCAGCTTCGCTGCAGCCGCTAAATTAAAAGCAATTCAGAGGCTTCACAAAGGCTGGGCTATTTAATGGGCTCGGCCTTTTATTTGATAATATAATTATGCAGCATACAAATGGGGGAGGGAGAAGGATCTTTTCCAAGTGTCTGTCCTAGGCAAGCAGAGCCAGTGATTTCTCTCCTGACGCTCTTCCACTTCCCCCCCCCCCAGGCAACAAAATCATTGCAATTTGGTGGACTTTTTTTCCTGAAGTCAAGAGAGGTTTGCAGCAACTTGTAAAACGGCCCTGCAATCACTGGCTGCCAACCTTTACCCTTGCAAAGGTAGCCTTCCCCCAGTTTCTAAAGGACAAGCTATAATCCTACTGCATTTACCGACAAGCCACCTTATATATACTGTCCTCAGTTACCAAAGAGACAAACTTCTCAGTATACTTTGCAAATCAGAGATAGACCATATATGGATTGCAGGCCTCATGCTTAGGTCACATACTTATACCCACCCATATAGGCAAAAGGAAATATCAAGAACCTAAGTTTCCTGTTTCCAAAGTGATTTTGCCAAAGCAGGCTTTAAAGGCATACCACATGGACTCAATGTTAAGCAGGCCAATGGGCAACGGGAGTCAGAACTTCCCCACACCTACTTTCAAAAATATGCTTAAATGCTCTGCCTTGATGTTTACAATTGACAAGACAGCAGTTTAGACAACACTGACCATGAATCTGTCACTTACACACACGGTAACACGGACCAGCATTTATCTGTTATCGTGAGGCTTTTCAATATATGGCTGCGAGGGGAGGTCACCAAAATGCCCCTTGGTTGAGGCGGATACCACTGAACAGAGCTGTCTCCGATGGGCATGAGGCTCCTGCAAGGAATTCCCCCCCCCCCAAAGACTCTGGGTGGGAGACAGGTGGGAGACCTGTGATGGCATGGGGGAAAGATTGCAGAAACCTCTCCAAATGACAAATCACATGATGGACATTTCTAGCAGGGTCCACTCATGGGAGGGAGCCACAGGAAGAGGGAAAAGGTTGCAGTCTCAAAAGTCATCACAATTAGGATCAGGAAAAGTGTGGCAAAATTGCCAGGTTTCTTCACCCTCTTTCAATGGTGCTTAGAGGACAGAACTGGGCAAGAATTGTTGGCAATACAGCAGATGCTGATGTGACTCTTTATGCAATATGGGCATTCCAGCAGGACCAGAATATAGTTGTTTCTGCCTGTTCCAGCATCATTCCAGTTCTCCAGTCGGGAGCTTAACTGCCTTTAGGTTTGCTGTATAACATTTAAGCCTGATGGAGCAGCTTTTCAAAAAAACAATTTAGGGCGCTATGTTGTTAGGTATGCAAAGAGGGCAGGCCCGTTCTTGTTTTACAATTCAAAATTAAGAATCACTCCCTGCCCCCACTCCAAACACCGTCCAATTAAGCTGGGATATACAACACTTGCCAATACAGTAGCTCCAGAGTTTCTTAGTGTTTATTCAAAAGGCTTGCTCTACCTTCCGACCTAGCTACTTCTTGTTAAAAAAGGTTTTGTTGGTGTGATTTCTCATTCCCCAGGCCTTGCCACAGGGATTTTGCCAGTCTACTGCTTTCTGTCCTTGTTTGCAGTCATATATATTTAACAGAAAGTTTTGCACGAGAACAGAATCCATTCCAGATGGATCGTATTGAAACAGAATATGGGAAACAAAAACGAAACCCGGGAAAAGGAGAGAAGAAAACCAGTTCTGTGTCTGAGAACAGGAAAAAGCCTTTTCTAGTAAGCCAAAAAGAAGGCAGTTCGATCACTGAAAGGCAGCCTTGATGACCCTAAATACAGAATTAATGGCATATACCGACCCCTGCACACATTTTATCATGAGATCTTGATTAGGGTTGTGTGCCATGGCATCCAAATCGGCCGCTGCAAGCCAACGCAACCAGCGCCGTGCCACGGGTGGGAGGGGAGGCATGAGCACCGGTGCAAAACTCAGCACCCACGCCTCCCCTCCCCCCCTGTGGCGCGGCACTGGCTGCGTCAGCGGGGGAACGGCCAATTCGGACACCGCCATGTACAACCCTGAAACCTTCAAAACTGTGCCAGGTTAAGAACGTAGGAAGAGTCCTGCTGAATCAAAACCAAGGATGGCCGTGACCACATGGATCAGCTCAGGAGATGCTCTCTGTTAAGGAGCATGTGCTTTTTTTTTCTAGTTCCTCGCCCTATCGCACTGCACTGTTCTACAAGGAATCTTTACTGCTAGATTCAGATGTCCATTGTCAGCTCTAAGTAGCTCATTAACACAAGTATCTGGTCCATCATACCTCTGAAACACTGAGTCCCAGGGAGAAACTTGGGACTACAAATGAAAACAAAATAAATCATGTAACCCAGCATTCTGTTTCCAGTCACCGGGAAAGCCAAATAACAAGATGAGGCAGTTTTAACTTTTCTCCTTTTTATTCCCAACAGCAATTTCACAAGCATATTACCTCTGAAGACTAAGGTTCCACTTAGCTATCGTGGCTGCTAATCGCTGCTAAACCTGTCCTCCAGAAATGCGTTTAATTGCCTTTTAAAAAAATCTAAGTCACGCTTTTGTCATTAAACGGTTTATTAAGCCTTCAAAGCAGTTAGAATACTAAATGACATATAATTAATGGGGAGATTACCATCTAAGAATTTATCATAAACGCAACAGTTCACCTTTTGGCAGCACCGACATAGACTCACAGATGTTTTGGATATAGAGGTCATAGGTCAAGGGCCCGCTAATCTCATACCCAAGTGGCAACTTGACAATGTTCCAGAAAGAAAATGCCCAGAGATTTCCAGGAGAGTAAGAATCCTAAACCGGTAAACACTTCATGAAAATTAACTTTAAAAAAAAAGTTTTTAAAATAAAACCTACTTATATAAAACTTATATAAATAAGTTTTATTTAAAAATAATATGCTATATATTACAGAGCTGCTATTGCTTAAAAACATCAAGCATTTGCAGCACATATAGAATGATACAAAGAAGTTTAACAAATAAACTATTAGTTCATGGAAATATTTGTATTTGACACTGACAGAATCACTTTACTGACAGTGAATAACTTTCATGTTATTCCACCACTACTACCCTATTAGCAGCTTGTGTCCTGACCTGGTTTGCCCAGGCTAGGTCAATCTTGACAGATTCTGGGAGGTAAGCAGGGTCAGCCATAGTCAGCATGTGCTGGCAGGGGCTCATGGGAACTGTAGTCCATGGACATCTGGAGAACTACAGTTTGGTCACCCCTGCCACATGGGGTCACGATAAATCATCTGGACAGCATTCTCCATCACCACTGTTGGCCACTTATTTATAAATTTAATTTAGATAAAGCTGTGAAGATCATGGGGGGAACCCCAGAGAAAGTCAAGGAAAATAAGACACCTCTATCTGCCCCAAGACATGAAATAGAAATACAGAATACTTCCGCATAATCAAAGTAAATTGTTGGAATCCTTCTGCTAATAATTAAGGAAGAAACACATGAAAGAGTTAAATCAGTTTCAGTGCACACAAAACCCCCTTTCTCTGAAGTCCATAAAGCTCAAAGCAAAAAAAGATCAGAATTAAAAGTTATGGATCTTTCCGACATCTAATTAAAGAAAAATGTTTACATGGGTCTATTAGTGACTGAGATGGCACAACTATGAAAGCAAAACACATGTGGTTCAAAGATTTTTTCTAATAGTCATTAAGACACCCAAACCTATTCATGTTTACTCAAAAGTAAGTACATCAGAATTGAACTGTGCTTAATGAGGTTAAATATGCACAGAATTGCACAAAGACAGCTGGGTGACCTTGGGCCAGTCATGGCTTTCCCAGATCACTCTCTGCCCCACCTACCTCACAGGGTTGTTTGTGGGGAGAAGAAGGGAAAGCAACTGTAAGGCAATTTGAGACTCCTTTGGATAATGAAAAATGGGGTATAAAAACCAAGTCTTCTTCTACTTTCCCCACTACTTCCTTGTTACTTTTTCGTCTCTCTTTCCCTCCACTGGCACCCTCTCCCAGGATGCCACTTTTCTCTACCAGGAGTCTCAAAACGGCTTCCAATCGCCTTCCCTTTCCTCTTCCCACAACAGACTCCCTGCGAGGAAGGTGAGGCTGAGGGAGCCCTGTTATTACTGAAGAAGAAGAGTTGGTTCTTATATGCCGCTTTTCTCCACCTGAAGAGGTCTCAAAGCGGCTTAAAATCTCCTTCCCTTTCCTCTCCCCACAACAGACACCCTGTGAGGTGGGTGAGGCTCAGAAAGCCCTGAGATTCCTGCTTGGTCAGAACCTGCTTTATCTGTGCTGGGGCGATCCCAAGGTCACCTAGCTGGCTGCATGTGGAGGAGGAGAGGGGAATCAAACCCGGCTCGCCAGATTAGAAGTCTGCCCTCCTAACCACACCAAGCCTAGCTGTTTAGGCTGGTAACCCTAAGAGCGATGTGAAAATGTACATGTATGTTTTAATGCTCTGTAAACCACTGGCGGGGGAAAGAGACAAAAACCATGAATGCATATAAGTAGTCATGATTTCATTTAACAGGCTAAGCAGGTCACATTTTAAAAACCAAAGGTTTCTTATGCGTATCCGCTGAGATCGTAGGATGGGATATTGTAGCCACCAGTCTGGCAGGGAACTAACAAATCTACAAGCAGTAGAGGTGCCCAGTGAGGTCAGTGGGTGAGAGTTACATTCCTTGCATCTCATGCACAGTTCTGTGGGTGTGCTAAAATTAGTGTGTCAGTTTCCTTCTTAAGAAACATAAGGAAGTGCATGCCATCCTGTCTCCAGTTTATCACAAGTAAGTGTTTTCCCTAATCAAATATTTCAGCTCAAGTATTTGTTGCTATTGTGACATAAAGTCAGCGTCAAATTTTTTGTTTCGTAACTATAAGTCCAAATAAACATGCTAAAATAAGGCCGCGCTCAGAAAGATCATGACTGTCTCCAGAAACCCACATGAATCCCACTCACACTTGGGATTCTTCCCCTCCACTACCCTGTGGCAATTTGGCAATGTATCATACCACTCTTTGTTTGTTTGTTTTGGGATTTTTATACTTCTCAGACTATGTTGTCTCAGGGCGGTGTACAACTAATTGGATAAAACAGTAAAACAGATTTAAAAATACTCTAAAATAATTAATTGACAATAAAATCACAGCTGATCAATGTTAGTACCAGCATAAAGTGCTGAGGTGAATAAAGTGAATTCCAGGAACAAGTTGGAGAGGAAAAAAGTGGGGGACAAAGGTAGGGATGGGTGAGTGGCCCAGTGATGTCCTATTATGCTGGCTGGTCTCAACCACAGGCCCAGCGGAAGAGCTGTCTTACGGGCCTTGTGGAACTCAGCAAGCTCCAGCAGGGCTCTGATCTCTCTTGGGAGCTCATTCCACCAGGCAGGTTGAACCAGTTGTAGTTTCTAGAGCAGGGTCTAGGGTAGGCCCATGTCGAGCAAGTTGCAGTAATTACGTCTGGAGGTGCACAGTGGCTAGGTGCCCTGGGTCCAGATACAGTGCTAGTAGCCTAGTTTGGCGTAGGTCGGTTGAGCTACCATTGTGACTTAAGCCTCCACTGTAAAGGAAGCATCAAAAATCACTCCCGGGTTCCTGGCCGTCTGTGCAGTTGTGAGCTGCGCCCATCCAGCATGGGAAGGCATGCTTCCTCTTCTGGCCCATTCCTTCCCTGCCAGAGGACATCCATCCTTGAAGTTTTCAGTTTGAGATAGCTTGCTTTCAGTTACTCCAGGGGTGGTCAACCTGTGGTCCTCCAGATGTCCATGGACTACAATTCCCATGAGCCCCTGCCAGCATTTGCTGGCAGGGGCTCATGGGGATTGTAGTCCATGAACATCTGGAGGACCACAGGTTGACTACCCCTGAGCTACTCCACCACTGCCTCCAAAAATTAAAGGGACATGTGCTACGGTAGCACCAAGTACAGCAGTTTGCAACTATTTCTCAAGGATATGTTTTTAGTTTTTCTTATAGAAAACAAATGCCAAATAGTACTATTATTATATATAATAACTTATAAAAATTATGCTTTTTATACGTTCTTCGGTCAATAAAAAGTCGTGGCTTGATAGGAAAATATTACATCTATTCCAGTTTTTCTCCCACATTAAATTTTTCACAGCAACTTCAACATTTCTGGAAATTTTACAGCTGTCAGTGGGAGGAGGAGGAGAAGTCGTCACAGAAGCTACCCTTGCCTGCACACAAATGTATACTTTGCTATGTTCTTTTACCAAGTAGTCTGCTTGCACATGAAAACTTGTATCTTGAATAAGACTTAGTTGATCTGAAAGGTGCCAATGAACTTTTATCTAGTCAGAAGCGGCCCAAGCAGCCATGGCCTTCCTGTGGGATTTGCTACTGCTGCTTTAGAACACCAGACCAGGAGCAAACAACGGTTCCACCACACACCAGCATGCTAATCCCGCATTTCTAAATTGGACTAACACTGCAGATGAACACTAATCCGCTGTAAGTAAAGACGCAACCTTGCTTCACCACAGACATCATTCAAGATCCTCCGCATGAATGCTTGGAATGCATTCCATCCACATCACACTCTCTGTACAACATCTTTGGTTTACGAGCTTCCTTCATGAAGAAAAAACACAGGATGAATTCCAGTGATTTGTTAAAAATGCACTCCCCCCCCCTCCCCACTATATATTAAGAGCCACCTGTAAACACCACACTCAAACAGGTATCTGCAGATCGCAGGACAAAACCTTCACTTCTGAGACCAACAAGAACTATTCACCCATGCGTAAGAATTTCATAAAACTGTTGCAAATTGATTTCCGAAAAGCCAAATTCTGAACTGACTAAGCTACCTTGCTGCTGCAAGCCAGCAATAGTTGTTTTCCTCCTTTGCCTTGTTTACCAATATAATTTAGCTGGAACACACTTGCTACATATTCACGGGGCATTTTGGAGACATGCTTTTCCTCTTTTTACTTTGGATTATAAATCTGCATGCTATTGACAAGCCTTTCCCTCTTCTGAATTTCATCCACTCCCCCACCCGTTTGAGAGAGCAAGGCCTTTTTTTTAAAAAAAAAGAAAATCACAACATGTACACACTCCAGAACAGGAGCAAGATGTTCAGCTAAGCATCTCATGCAATCTGCGCCAAGTACAGCATGCCATTTATGTTGGTCACGTGCCACCAAAATAGATGAACGGCAGTCCTTTGGTTCCTGCTTTACTTCCACAGTGGTTTTCCATGAGAGCCCAAACACTTCCCAGACACCCAGGACAACCCAACGGGCTTCTCGGCTGCATTCCAGAAAGAGACATGCTGTATAGCCAGCCAGACAATCTAACAAGAGAGGAAACCTACAGGAAACACTTGGGCGATAGAAGAAGAGCTGGTAAATGAACATTTACTGATGCATATGATAGGGCGAGGGTAGTCGACCTGTGGTCCTCCAGATGTCCATGGACTACAATTCCCATGAGCCCCTGCCAGCGAATGCTGGCAGGGGCTCATGGGAATTGTAGTCCATGGACATCTGGAGGACCACAGGTTGACTACCCCTGTGATAGGGCACTGAGCAGAGCAAAAAAAAAATAAATCTACCAACAAGGATTCTCGCCCCTTATGTGGAACACATCCACCTAAGGGAGGGGGGCTGGTAGAGCACTGAGCATTGCAGGCTGTGCTGTTACTGACTACCTTGCAAGTCCACACACACGGAGACAGACTCCTTTCCTCCCTTGTCTCTCCCCCTTACCTTTCGCTTCTGACATCCTTACTGATCCCTCCCCCCTGTCTCAGACACACACACACATATTCCTTCCCCCCCACACACTTCCCCCTTGCCTCTTATCTCGCCTTGCCTCCCTCTCCCCACAACAGGTGCCCTGTGAGGTAGGTGGGGCTGGGAGAGCTCTGAGAGAACGGAGACTGGCCCAAGGTCACCTAGCAGGCTTCATGGGGAAGACTGGGGAAATCAAGTCCAGTTTTCCAGATTAGTCTGCTGCTCTTAACACACACACACACACACCTTGGGTTTGAATCTGCACTCAGTGACCCCCCCAAAATGTGTGACCCCCCCAAACTGTGACCCCCCCAAACTGCAGTTGGAGTGCTTATTAACACCTACCCAATATCCGCTTGTCATTTCCAAAATGAACACATTGCCATTAGTCACTTCCTCCTCACAAGGGTTGCTACGTAACACCCTGGGGTAAAGTGACAGCTGTTGCATCCTCGAGGAGCAAAACTGCTTCTCTACAGATGTTACAACAGGCCTTAGAAAACGGATATCCCTCTCTGCATGCCGAGCGGTAGAAGTCATTTGTGGGGGCAGACAAGAGCTGACTGCACAGTGATGGTTGGGTACAGCTATGTCAGAGACGCTGGAGCAAGTGTACAAGACTGACAATGGAGACCACAGGCAGTGGGGAACCATGGCCGATACTTGTCTGCATCAGACCGCGTACACCTTCTTGTGGCAAGCTCTGTAGACCATGGGGTTTCTTGGTGGCCCTAGAAGGGTTTCCTGAATGAATTAGAGGTTTTAAAAAAAAAAAATTAAAGGCTTATTGGATGATATAAACACAAGTGGTCACGTTGATCCCCCCTCCTAAAATGGCGAACTTTGGGCCTGGAGGGGGTTGAAAGGAGAGGGGCCCCGGGTGGGCGTGTCCACAGCTGTGCTTCCCAACCCCACTCTGCCTGATCGTACCGCTTCTGTTTCAAGGGTTTATCAATGTTAAAAAGGTTGGCAAAAGCTGCTGTAGACACAAGTAACTAGGACACAACCCTAACTGGAACCTTTACCCCAGGGGTAGTCAAACTGCGGCCCTCCAGATGTCCATAGACTACAATTCCCAGAAGCCCCTGCCAGCATTCGCTGGCAGGGGCTTCTGGGAATTGTAGTCCATGGACATCTGGAGGGCCGCAGTTTGACTACCCCTGCTTTACCCTGTGGTCTAAAGAAGAGCATGAAGCGATTCAGCAAATATGTTTTTTTCTCCTCTAACAAACAAAATTAACACCCAAACCCACAAACAAATCTCAGTGCACTGCGGTCTAAATTTGAAGCTATTTATTGTAAAAGATATATTTTTAAAAATCATAATGCTTGCAACAGGTCAAAGACAATATAACACGTATGCCTCTTACATGGGTTAAGGCAAGGGTGACCGCAAACTGTTTTAAGAAACATCTTCGTGGGACTGAAGGTAAGCTGGGGCAACCATTTTGCCTCTAGTGCCACTCTGCGCCAGTTGATTTATGGCAGCGGTGCCCAAATTCCAGGGGTCCCCACAGAATCAATATGCCAAAGGTGCCCTTGGGGTCAAAAAGGTGGAGTACTCCCAATTATGGAAAACGTGTCAGTGCACCAAGAAATTAAGAACCAACACAAGAATTTTATCGCACACCCAGAACTGCGCATGAAAGACTGAAGGCACAGTTGCCCTCACTACCTTTTCAGCAGAATTTAACTCTTGTCCATGGAAGTCAATGGAGCAAGGGATTGCCTGCATAGCTTGTTAGTTCCAAATCAGACAGATGAGTATAATACCCCTTCCACTGCATGAGAAGAGACAGATATATATATATATGTATAATAATCTTCCTGGGCCTGGAAGGGTGGGAAGGGGGGGCCTGGGTGGGCATGTACACTGCTGTGCTTCCCAACCATGGTTCTGCACATTTCTGGGGTTTCTTGTGCCACTTCTGGGGTTTCTTGTTTATTATTTTTATTTATTCATTTATTACATTTGTATGCTGCCCTGCACTGAGGCTCAGGGCGGTTCACATGAAACGTAAACAAACAATGCATCAAACTCAGTTATTATATCAAATGGAATAAAAATAATGATAATGATAACAGTAGTAACATGAGGATAACAGTTTAATAATAACAATCGAACAGACCCATGGTTGGTCAATTCAGGAGCATGAATTCCAGGTTCAGCGGATGTTGCTGGCTCCGGACGACCTCAACCAAATGCCTGGCGGAAGAGCTCCCTTCTGCAGGCCCTGCGGAACTGCTTTATTTTTGTTAAGAGCCTGAAGAATGTTTCAGGGGTTTCTCAATGGTAAAAGGCGTTGTGAAAGGCTGCTTTAACTATTGCTCATATTTGTTTCGAGTGGACAGGGTCGTCAAATTCATTCAAAAGTTACTTTTAACACAACTTTGAGACCACCCTTCCAGGTAAACGGCTGCTGCAAGGAGACCTTCCCCCATATTTCCTGATTAGAAGGAAGAGGAAAGGAAAAAAGAACCCCATTTTTCATTTTTAAGCCGATACAATAATGCCATTCACTAAAACAAGACTAAGAATACAACTGCAAGAACTGCTACAGCTTTGAATTCTACTATTCTGAGGGCTTTCATGCGTCCGTAACATCACTGACAGATTGCACGGAGTGTCTAATGTTCTAAGTGGAACAGATGGATTTTTTTAATTGCACAGAAAGCTCCAAAGAATATCCATACCACCCTCACCAAGAAGGGATTTGTTACGAAATTTCAAGTAACAGTGTTGGATGATGAAGGGAGGGGTGTGTGGAATTATCAGCTAGAAGGCCTTCAGCTTTTAGCCAAAATAACTAACAGCTGAGGCAAAGTGAAATTAAGAAGAGATGGTTTTCATACACCACTTTTCTCTACCCAAAGGAGTCTCAAAGCGGCTTCCAATTGCCTTCCCTTTCCTCTCCCCACAGCAGACCCCCTGTGGGGTGGGTGAGCCTGAGATTACTGCTCGGTCAGAACAGCTTTATCAGTGCTGTGGGGAGCCCAAGTCATTTTCTAGCCACAGATGGTGCTGACCAGGCCCCACAGGGTCAGGGGCTTCCTTATCTCCACAAGTTTCCCACTCCCACTGCAGATCTGTGAAACCCAGTACAGCATGGGGCAGTGAGAGTGTCAGACCAGGGTTCAAGCCCCCATTCATCATGATACTCGCTGGGTGATTTCAGACCACTTTCAGCCTGACATTTCTCACTGAGGGGAAGAATTGGAAAACCAACCATGCACTGAGTTTCTTGGTCTGTGAGCAGGGTGTAGAAATAAGGAACTGACACACCAGACTTCTATATCATGCCTAGCAACACAACCCCACCAGTAACACCACAAAACCCCTTGCAATTATGAGCCGTACACAATCCATTCTGCAGATGAACACTCTTTGGTGAATGCCCATTTCATTCCAAAACCCTAGATCAGTGGTTCTCAACCTGGGGGTTGGGACCCCTTTGGGGGTCGACTGAACCTTTCACAGGGGTCATGGCAGGGCAAGCAGCTTGGCTGGGGGAGGGGCACCATTCACACAACAGCCTTGCGGGGTAGATCAAGAGAGCGTTCGTTTGCTAGAGCAATGGAAAAGAGCAAGAACAGCATGGATGGACAAAGAAGCAGAACTGAACTGAGAAACCCCGGGAAAAAAACAATTTATATACAACCATGAACAATGGATCTTCAAGCCATTGGTCAGTTTTGGTTTAATTTCTGTGAAAGATCACTTGCATAATTTTATGGTTGGGGGTCACCACAACATGAGGAGCTGTATTAAAGGGTCGCGGGCATTGGGAAGGTTGAGAATCGCTGCCCTTGATAAATTATTCCTAAAGGTAAAGGTAAAGGTATCCCCTGTGCAAGCACCGGGTCATGTCTGACCCTTGGGGTGACGCCCTCTAGCGTTTTCATGGCAGACTCAATACGGGGTGGTTTGCCAGTGCCTTCCCCAGTCATTACCGTTTACCCCCCAGCAAGCTGGGTACTCATTTTACCGACCTCGGAAGGATGGAAGGCTGAGTCAACCTTGAGCCGGCTGCTGGGATTGAACTCCCAGCCTCATGGGCAGAGCTTTCAGACGGCTGCCTTACCACTCTGCGCCACAAGAGGCTCTTGCGCCACAAGAGGCTCTTATTATTATTCCTACAGCAAGCAATATGCTCGTTTTTAAATTTGTCCTCATCCAGAGCACGCCGGATTCTGTTTAAAGAGCTGCAAAAAACCTGTTGGGAGAAATTAATATACCACAAGACCGTCTTGTACAGACATGAGAGGGGTTGTAATTGGCGCTCAGAGAAGTCAACTGCAGGCCCTTCTCAGTGAGTGTCCCAGGACCAATTCAGCTAAGCCATCTCCCAGCTATAATAATATGCCTGTAATGGAGCTACAAATTCTCGCCAAACTCCAGAACCCACCTGCCTCATACACAGACACAAACCCACACGCGGCCCAAAAGCTCTAGCCCAACAGTTACCCAGGGAGATGCACAGAGAAACAGTGTGGCACAGTGGACAGGGGGCTGGGCCAGGGACCAGGAGACCCAAGTTCAAATTAGGGTTGGGCGCTTCGGCATCCAAAGCCCATTGATGCCCGAAGCAGCCAGCACCACGGCACAGGGGGGGGAAGGGAGACACGGGTGTCGAAGTGCCCAATCCTACTTCAGATCCCTACTTAACAATGGAAGGTGACTTGTGGGCCACTTCCATACTCTCAGCCTATCCTCCTACACAGGACGGTCACTGTGTTGTATGCCGTTTGGGGTCCCCCAAAGGGAAAGAGGTGGGGTGTACATAAATTTTAAACCAACGAATACCTTAGCCCAGGGGTAGTCAAACTGCGGCCCTCCAGATGCCCATGGACTACAATTCCCATGAGCCCCTGCCAGCGTTCGCTGGCAGGGGCTCATGGGAATTGTAGTCCATGGGCATCTGGAGGGCCGCAGTTTGACTACCCCTGCCTTAGCTAAACTAGTAAATCACCTCTCTATGAGATTTTCTTCTCAATGAGATTGAACTTTACATTTTACCCTTCTCTTCCTGCATTTCACAGCACCCTGTCCCTACTGTTCTTTGGTTTCCCCCCCCACACACACACACACACACAGGCACCTAAAATGATCCCTGACCTGGATGGGCCAGTTAGCCCAATCTTGGAAGCCAGATCTTGGAAGCTAAGCAGGGGGGCCACCCTTGGTTAGCACAGACGGGAGACCTCTATGGAAATCTAAGGTTGCAATACTGAAGCAAGCCATAGCAAATCACCTCTGTTAATCTCTCGTCCTGGTTGCCATATAAATCAACATAAAACGCCTGTCTACATTTGTACCCCACAAAAACTATACGGTGGAATAAAGACGTATTCATCCTTAAGGTGCCACAAAGCCATGGCTTATTAGCAGCTCCCCGTGAGCTCCCCGTTCAACTCTATTTCTTCCTTATCCCCACCGCGGCTCAATTTGTTATATGATCCATTTGCTTGTACTTTAGGATCAGAGAAAGTGACAATTTGGAAACTGAACCCACCGAGAAAAGGAGAAGCAAAAAGAACACGTGTTTGTATTTACCTCACTGCTAATTTCGGCTGGCCACAAATCGAGGCCCAACCACAACGCTGGCAGGCTAGACCACATCAGTAGCTTTTCCATGACAGATACACCCTCGAATGGCAGGCTGCAGCGTTCCTAATGCAAACTGGGGAAATTATGGGTATCGAAGGGGAAGCAAGAAAAGAAAAGCTGAACTGCCCACTTAGAAAACCAAACCAAACGACGTTCCACATGTTGAAAAAAATAAATCAATGAAGCATAAGTGATTCTATGCGCTTGCAGCTAGGAACAACTCTCACATGGAAAGTTCAGTCCAGAGCTCTTTGCTCTCTTATCCTCTCTAGGTCTTAAATCCAATAGCTTGTTCAACCAGAAAACAGCCGCAATGTAACAGAAAGTTATTGCTGTTCAATATTTGTTAAAAACAAACTGTTCGGTTGTGCTAAACTCCAGGTATGCTAAGAGAGTGGGGGGAGGGGGAGGAGTTTTATTTATATTAATAATAATATTTATTATAAATTATCCCACACCCCTTTGTGGGGAGAAGCAGTATAGAAATTGAACGATCACAGAATCATAGAGTTGGGAGCGATACCAAGGGCCATCTACTGCAATCCCCCACAGAATGCAGGAAATTCACAAATACCTGCCCACTCACAGTGACCCCGATGCCATGCCCAGATTATGCTCCCCGCCCCCCCCCCCCAAAAAAAAACAACAACCCAGAATCCCTGGCCGTTCTGACCTGGAAGAAATTTGCTTCCCAGTCCCAAAGTGACAACTGGCGTTTCCCTGGGTATGCAAGAAAGGCCCACGAGAACCAAGCACCAACACAGTCCTTTCTGCCACCTACTCACAATCTGCCTTAATTCAAATAAATAAATAAATAAGAGTCATTAAATGATAACCGGAGGGAGTGCACAAGCTCCTTATTCAGATGAAGATCCAGAAATTTCCTTTTAGACTCAAAATAAACTGGACAGAACAAGAGGAAATGCTCAATGGTTTCTACCAAAAACCCATCACAGATACCCATTCTAGATCCTCTTTCTTGGCCAGTGAATTGTCCCTGTAAGACTGCAAGTGGAAGTGAATTCATTCTTGCAAGGAAAAAGAAATCTCCAATAGCATGGTGCGTAATACTATAGAAATAATATGGTAACTAGTATTTATTGATTAAAGTATAAATGCCCAAAGTACATGGGTGGCTATGCGTGCGACATCCCTTCCTGAAATTCATGCCGTTCTTCTAACACAAGATGGCTACGAAACAAAGTATAAGCATCAGTCTTCCCTAGAGCCAGGAGTCGTAAAAACCAAGTGAGTTCAGCTATCTATAAGTACGCACACCCATCCAGGGTTAAAATAATATGATAGCGACAGAGAAACTAGAGATTCCTTACCTTCTATATTAATTGCAAGCCAATATTTAATAACCAGTAGCCAAGCTGTAAGAGACACTGTCTTATGATCAGTGTCCATTCATTAGGAGGATGAGGCAATGCATCTAGGTCAGGGGTAGTCAAACTGCGGTCCTCCAGATGTCCATGGACTACAATTCCCGGTCCTCCAGATGTCCATGGACTACAATTCCCAATTATGGGAATTGTAGTCCATGGACATCTGGAGGACCGCAGTTTGACTACCCCTGATCTAGGACATACTAAGATCCATCTAAGGAAATTCATATGGTTCATAACTGGGCACATCCCCAAGATACCAATCCACACCAGAATAGCATACTAAAACAGTGAGGCAATTTTTGCAGGGACAAACTGAGCACTGATGAAGAAAAAATGTCCTCAAAATTGGAGCTATAAACTGGACTTCCACAGTTAATCTCTTCAGTGTGTAAAGCAAACAGTGGAATGTAACTCCCAAATATTTATACAACTGGACTTCTTCCATAATGTGACCTGAGACATTCCAGCGTAATAATTTCGGCCTACAAGATCTAGCAAAAACTCGAACCGTGGACTCTTTGACATTAATTATAAGATGTTCATCTGCATAATACTGAATGGAGATCTCAACAGATCAGGGGTAGCAAATGCTGGCAGGGGCTCATGGGAATTGTAGTCCATGGACATCTGGAGGGCCGCAGTTTGACTACCCTTGCAATAGATCATTGGAGTCCCACCCTCCTTACTGATAAGAGAACCATGTTGTCTGCATAGGAGATGACCTGAATCAGGTAAGTCCCCAGCTCTCAGTGGAAGGTGGGTGGTGCAAAGACAGCATATTCAATCTAGGGGCTAAGTCACGAATGTAAAGATTCAACAAGGCAGGAACAAGGACACAGCTTACTTACAAAGACTCAAACCTGCCCCTACTGACCTCTGAGGGAGCAGATAAACAGCCATTTGCACCACAACAGACTCTAATCTCAGAGTAAAGACGACTAATAAAAAATGGATGTGAGAACCTGATTCTCACAGAAAATCTATACGGAAACATCTTGGCTGATTTTTTTTTGGGGGGTGGGGGAGTTTTGGCAGCCAGGTTGCCAACTCCAGGTTAGAAGGAAAGAGAAGATAAGAAAGAAACAAGCAGGAAGGAAGGAGAAAGAAAAGCAAGCAAACAGGAAACTCAATTTGGCTCTTCCCCTGACCTCGGACAGGTGCAGGCTGGCTCAGGTGACGGAGGAATGGGTTCGGCGGTGGCTGGCCAAGTCCGGCACGGAGCCCCTCTCTCTCTGCCACCACAGACATCTGTCTTCCATGCCCCACCCATCAGGAAAGCGCATAGAGGAGCACCCAAAGCCTGCATTGGCGACTATGCCACCAGGTAGGGTGGGCTTTTTTGTGTCTTCTGCACCCTCTCTCCACTAGGGAGATGGAGACAAAGCTACCCACCCAGCAGCATAAGGGCCCTCCGTGCACTCCCCCAACTGCGGGGGGGGGGGAGATGACAGGCGGGCAGAGTGAGGGTGATCAGCACCAGGCCTAGCCAGTCCCTGCCTCATCCATTCCTCCACCTGAGCAGGAGGTTCCAACAGTCCTTCCCTCCTGTCCCCTTCTCCTGGCTTCATCCTGGAATGAAGGAGGCGGAGGTGGGCCCAATATAGTCGTCTCAGCCGCGCCATTCTGTTGTTCAGTTGCCGGGGTGAGTGTAATGTCACATCCATAGACTTCCACTGCCTCCCCCCCCCCCCCGTGCCATTGCTAGAGATGTCCCCACATCAAAAAAGTAGCCTAACTGGTAGATTTATCCTGCAATATGTCACCCCTAGTCTATCCCCAAGGACTATATCAAATGCAGACTTTAGGTCAAAGAAAGCAACATATAACCTACCCTGTTTGGTTCTAGCATATTTCTCCACCATGTGTCCAAGGGCCACACAATGATGTTTTTGACATACCCTTTCAAAATGCAGTTTGTTTGATTCCCAACAGGTGTTCAGAGTCCATCTAAGTTTTCAAGTTAAGTGGGTAAATGGCTTGCACGAAGTTTGCCAAAAGATGACAACAGACTTATAGGTCTATAATTTGGGGAGCAGGTTTGTACCCTTTTTTGTAAACAGGAACCACTGAGGCCTCCTGCCACATCACAGGAAATTGTACAGAATAATTAATGGTCCCAAACAAAAGTGTTAGAACTGGGGACCATCAAGTGGCAAAATCCTTGGTTAAATCTGGTGGTACCCAGTTGGGCCCTGTCGACTTGCCTGCTATAAACCAACAATCAGTTTCAGGATGGGAGCTTCCGTAGGTGGGTACCGAGTAATATCTCTGTCTTTCAAACCAACATAGCCTCCATAGTTGATGGTAGAGAAGAGGCATCAACTAAGTATAAAGACATAAAGTGATCCACCAACTTATTACAGGAGATACAATTTCCCACCTTTTGTTTTCTTTGAGCAAATGACTTGTTAGTGAGTCTCCAAAAGGATCTTGTGTCCTTACCCGTGGATGCCCAAGATCACTGAATACCATGACGTCATTGTGTGCCTAAGAAGGATCCTATGTCTATGCTTTGAATCAAGGTAAGCCGTTCATATAGCGACATTATTAGATTTCTTAACAGAGATAGAACCCAACAATCTGTTCGTACTCATGAGCATTTCTTCAGAATAAAGTAATCAAGCCACCTCCTCCCTTCTGCCTTATAAGTCACCTGTACAAAGGCTGCACAGACCTACAGGTGAGATGAAATTTGACCTTCCACAGCACACTGACACTGATGCATTAATAACCCTACAGTGCAAGAACAAAAACAGACTGTCCAGTTAACATAAGATTATCAAGAGAATGTATGCATTCGTACACATTTGCAACACAGCTTCCAAATTCACAAAGCATGCATGCACAAATAACCACTCCGTTGGCGGAAGACTAGGTAAAGGTATCCCCTGTGCAAGCACCGACTCATGTCTGACCCTTGGGGTACTCATTTTATCGACCTCGGAAGGATGGAAGACTGAGTCAACCTTGAGCCAGCTGCTGGGATCGAACTCCCAACCTCATGGGCAGACAGCTTCAGACAGCATTTCTGCCGCTTAGCACTCTGCGCTACAAGAGGCCAAAGACTAACGGCCTCCAAAACGTTACCTTCCGTCCAACAAAATTCAAAGAGTGAAGTCTTCCAAAAGCAAGACAAAACAATCCAATAAAGTCTAAGTTCTAAACCCGTTTTCACAACTCCTGCTAATCCTGTCCTACTCCCAGAAGTAGAGTGCCCTCATCCTTTTTGGCACAGATACAGTGCCTTACTCTTAAAGGCCCATGCACACAACTTAAAATCTCATGCATTCTGGCTGTACTGCGTTCTCCCACCAGTGGCTTGTCACATCAACCCAGCAAGTGAGCTCTATCCAGTTTCAAATCTACAGAAACGCAGAAAGTTCTCCACTAGCGAGCAAGGGGTAAAATAAATAAAATTTCTGTGTCCACAAACTCCTGAGAAGCAGATATTTTAAGCGCAATTGAAATGGGCCAAAGAAATCCATGCTCACAGCAACAACATCACACAACGGGCTTCAGAGAAGACCAGGATTTCTGAAGCTTTCATAATCACAAGTAATTTTTAGCAGGTGCAAGCTTGCCTTGCTGGGCAAACACAGAGTTCAAACTTCTGAAATGTCCAATGCTGTGATACTCTATGTACAATCATAGTAAAGTTTATCTGCAGATGACAGCACCCCATAGAACAGCAATGCCCTGAACTGGATCGCCCAGGCTAGCCCAACCTCATCAGATCTCAGAAGCTAAGAAGGATCGACACTGGCCAGCACTCAGAAAGGAGACCACCAAGGACACCCAGGGTTGCAACCTGGAGGCAGGCAGTGACACACCAGCCCTGAACACGCTACTGCAGGGGTGGGCAACTGTGGCCTTCCAGATGTAGTCCATGAACATCTGGAATTGTAGCCCATGAACATCTGGAGGGCCACAGTTGCCCATCCCCGCCCTACTGGACTGCCTAAGTGGGCTGGAACTTGATGGCAAAAACAAAGCTAATAGCCATGAAAAGCATCAGGTGGTATCATCCATCAGTCCCCCTAGCAACACCAGAGCTCTCGCTGAGACCTGTAACACCACCGAGGAACTCAATGCCCATAAGTAGACTTGAATTAGAACATTCACTTCAGAATAATCCTTCCAAATCTTCACTTTTTCCTATTTGTCAGTCTGGTAGAACAGAAGTAGAGGACTCTAGAGTCCCAAACATGAGCGGCTCCCCCTCCCACCCTCCGGATATAATATGCGACAATAATTACACTGGGGAGAAGAAAATGCCAGCAAATCTCGTAATTTTACACTATGAAACTTCACTCTGTAGAGACGAGGACTGTTCAAACGCGGTGGCTTCTTGCCTGAAGCACCAGGCCTCGTTACCTACTGAAATTACATTCATGCTGTGACCTGGACGGGCCAGGCTATCCTAATCGAGACCGACCTCAGAAGAAAAGCAGGGTTGGCCAAAGCGGCCAAAGTGCACAAGCCTAGCTGGCCATGGGGAGGACTTGGATAGGAGACTACCAAGGAATTTGAGGGTTCCTACCCAGAGACAGAAGAGCCTCTTGTGGAGCAGGGTGGTAATGCAGCAGATATGCAGTCTGAAGCTCTGCCCATGAGGCTGGGAGTTCGATCCCAGCAGCCGGCTCAAGGCAGACTCAGCCTTCCATCCTTCCGAGGTCAGTAAAAGAAACGGTAATGACTGGGGAAGGCACTGGCAAACCACCCCGTATTGAGTCTGCCATGAAAACGCTGGAGGGCGTCACCCCAAGGGTCAGACATGACTCGATGCTTGCACAGGGGATACCTTCACCTTTACCCAGAGACATTGTCAAATCACCTCTCAGCCACCCTAGCCATGAAAACCCTCCAGCAGGGGTGGCCAACCTGTGGCTCTCCGGATGTCCATGGAATACAATTCCCACGAACGCTTGCCAGCACAGCCAGTTGCCAGGGGATCATGGTAACTGTAGTGCGACTTGAAGGCACTTTAGGTACACCCGCACTACACAAAGATTTTACCAGTGTCATTCCTCGCATGCAAAAAAGAGCCCGGGGTTCCTAACACCACCTTTATTCCTTGCACTTTATGTCTCTCTTCCTCGACCCACAGCCTGTGCCCATCCAGGGTGAAATGTAGGGCATGCATTTTGCTGTGTGTGGCTATGCAAAGAGGGGGGCAGATCGGATGTCCTCTATTTGTCTTCCTGGTCCCAAAGTCTACAGGCCGTTTTTAAAAAACGGCAGAGCACGCATGCATGAACGCCTGCAGCTCCCCCAGATCTGTTAGGGAAGAGTGATGGGCTTGTTTCACCTCCTATATTAATACAGGGTTAGTCTAACTGCGGCCCTCCAGATGTCCATGGACTACAATCCCCATGACCCCCTGCCAGCGAATGCTGGCAGGGGGTCATGGGGATTGTAGTCCATGGACATCTGGAGGGCCGCAGTTTGACTAACCCTGTATTAAGCAGTAACCCAAGGCTTCCAGTTTTAACCCCAGATCTACCAAGACTTAACTAGAGGCAAACTGGTTACACGGAGGCCAAGCCTTCCTGCTCTCCTTGCAAAGGTCACAACGAACATGACTCACCGCTCCTATCAGCACACTGGTGAGCAATCAAAGGAAATCCACTAACACAAACAGCACTACCGTCCCTGTCACCTACAAGACATGGGAAGTAGAGCATTCGGGACAGGCTGCCATGCACCCAACCTATAGAAGTCCGCCTCTCTATGAAGAACCCCCTCGGCATACACCTGCGCACCCAAGAGCACCCTGCTAAACCAGCCTCCAGAGATGCCTGTTCCACAGGGCTCCCACCTGGGCTAAGGTTGCATAAGATCATATCAGCAGGATCAACTGCAGGCAGGATTGTAGCCTTAAGCTAAACGCCTAAGAGATCCTTCGTCATCTTCCGTGGAAGCCGCAGCTCTATCAAGTCCCTCTGCTTTGCACACAGAAGGCCCCAGGTTCAACCCCCGGCACCTTAGGATAAAATGAACTGGGCAGTCGGCAACGGGGAGGGCCTCTGCCAGAGACCCTGGAGAGAAGCTGCCGGTCTGAGCACACAAGACCGACACTGATGGTCTGATTCAGCCCAGGGCAGCTTCTCTGTTGATGTGTGGGACTTATCAACCAAAGTGGGGCCCAGGGGACTGGTGACATATTGCAACGTGCCTGAAGACATCCCCAGAGATACAAACAAGGTCCAAGCAATGCTGGTACCCTGGGCAGATTCTTTGGAACCAACCAGATAGCAAAAAAGATCACCAGGCAGACCTCAGAGCAAAGTGAAAAAGCAGCAAATTTCGTTTTTTTGAGATTTCCTCGAGGATACCAGCGTTTCCGCCTTGACCAAGGAAGTGAACCCCAATCTCCCTTCACCTTTGCAAGGTCTCCCTTTTCATGTCCAAAACCTTTCAAGTCACACCTACCCTCCTCGGAGCAGAGTTGGCCCAACAAACAAGAATCGCCAGAAGCAAACAATGGGGCCTCTGTGGCGTGACTTTTAAGTCACAAGGTGGCCTCTCCCAAATCTCACCTGCTGCTGCACCATTTTTCCGAGAAGGAAAAACAAAACACTGGGAGTGCGACTCTGAAGCCGCTGCCCTGAGCATGATTTAACTGCCTTTTTGGACGTCTGATTCGGATTGTTCTGTTGCGTGCGGGAACTTCGTGCAAGTGAACGGAGATTATTTAGGGAAAGGAGCATGCCAACAGACTAAAGAAAGTAACAGGTACATGGGAGAAGCCCCGCAGTTCACAAGGAGGGCCAGAGAACAACCTGCAGGTGCGGCCAAGATCCGAGCAGCATGCAGGCGGCTTCAATGCTCGCATTCCAAAACATTTCCCCTATAAGAAGACAAGGGGGTGGTTACCGGCCTATATTCCCGCAAGGGCGGCAGGTGAGGGAAGGAATGCAGAAAAGAACCTAATTTGGGCCATTCTCCAGACCTGACCGAACCCGCAGGGAAAATGCTGATGATAATAGGAAGCATTAGAACAGGGGTAGTCAAACTGTGAGCCTCCAGAGGTCCATGGACTACAATTCCCATGAGCCCCTGTTTTGGCTTGGCTTATAAAATATGGAAACTTAAGAACCCTTGTATTAGAGAATCCTAATGGGGCAACTCCAAAGCAGGGGTAGTCGAAACTGCGGGCCCTCCAGAGGTCCATGGACTACAATTTGCCAGCAGGGGCTCCTGGGAATTGCAGTCCACGGACCTCCGGAGGCCCGCAGTTAGCCTACCCCTGCTCCCAAGGCAGGCCAAACTCCACCCGGGGGCGCGTCCCCCGGGCCTGCCGTGGGCGTCCACGCACCTGCATAGAAGCGGATGAGGCAGCCGGTCTCGGCGTCCATGCCCTCCTCCTGCGCCCGCCACGGGTCCCGGAAGCCCAGCTGCGCGAGGTAGTCGTTTTGGAGCTGCAGGGGCTTCTCGTGGGGCTCCAGCCGCCGGGCCGTCTCGCCGTGCAGCTGGACGTAGAGCGCCGGACGCTGGGGCGCCGAGGCGGCGGCGGCTTCCCCGGCAAGGCAGGGCTCTCCCCGAGGCGCCGCCGCCGCCGCCGCCTTGCCCTTGCCGGGGGTCTCCCCGGGCCGCCGGCTCCTGCCGGGCCCCGATCCCGCGCCGCCGTCTCCCTCGGCGGCGGCTGCGGTTTCTTCTTCTTCTTCTTCGCCGTCGCCGCGGTCGAGCTGCGGCTCCGGGTCGGCGTCGAGGTCCTCGGAGGAGGACGCGGTGGAGGAGGCGGAGGAGGCGCCGCCGGCGCTGTAGGGCTCGAGGCGGTCGGAGGCGCTCTCGGCGCTGGGGCTGAAGCTCTCGCTGTCGGAGGCGCCCAGCAGCGACGGGCACGAGAGCGGCGGCCCCGCCAAGTAGAGCTCGCTGGGCGGCAAGGCCCTCGCGGGGCTCCCGTCGGAGGGCGACAGCAGCGCCGCTTCCCCGCCGCGCCGGCCCCGCGCCCGCCGCCCCGCCGGCCCCGGGGTCAGGCTGCCGGCCGGAGACAGCGACGGCGCTTCCTCCGCGGCGGCCAGCAGGCGACTCTCTCCCCTCGACGCCGCCGCCGCCGCCGCCGCCGCCGCCTTGCCCGGCACCCGCACGGCGCCGCCCGGCCCGCGAGAGCCCAGCTGCAGCAGGCGCGCCGCCACCTCGGCCGCCGTCGTGTCCAGGCTGCACAGCACCGGCCGCAGGGAGCCTCCGCCGCCGCCGCCGCCGGCCCGCGCCTGGTGGTGATGGTGGTGGTGATGGTGGTGGGGGTGGCAGAAGACATGGACGCAGCCCCGCTCGAGGTCCCGCCGCACCCAGTCGCGCTCGGGCGCCTGCAGGGGCTGCAGCTGGCGCGGCGGCTTGGGCAGCAGGAGCAGCGCCTTGCGATCCAGGCTGCGCGGGCAGGCGGGGGCCGGAGCCGACGACGACGAAGCAGAGGAGGCGACGGCGGCGGCCGAGAGGTTCCTCTTCAGCCGCCCCCGCCGCAAGAGCAGCGAATTGGCGCCGCCGGCAGCCGCCGCCGCCGGAGTCCCGTTGGCCGCCAGCGGAGCCCCGCCGGCCGCCGCCCCGCGCCTCCTGCGCCGCTGCTGCTGCTGCTGCTGGGGGTGGAGGGGCTGCTGCTGCTGCCGCCGCCGGGCTCCGTCGTCCGCGCCGGGCCGCTCCCCCCTGGCCAGCCCGGCCTCCTCCTCCGCCGCCGCCTCCTCCGCTGCGCCTGCCTGCCGGGCCGCCTGCGCAGGTTCCATGGCCGAACGCTGGGGCGCGCCGCCTTCCGCGGGGGAGGGGCCGCGATTATGGGCCGGCCGCGAACATTCCGCCGCGCTCCATCCGGATCAGCCGCAGCAGCAGCAGCAGCAGCAGCGCCGCCGACGCCGCCACCGCGCAGCTGCCGCTCCGTCCGCCGGGCTGGCCAGCGCCATGGGGGGGAGGGGGGGAGAAATGAGGAAGCCGCGCCTCCCTCTCCTCTCCTCTCCTCTCCTCCCGAGGCGCCTTATGAATATTAATCACGCCAGGCCTCGACGGTGCCGGCTGTCCTTTGATTCCCTCCTCCTCCTCCTCCTCCTCCTCGCACTAGCAACGCCGCTCGGGGGCTTCTCAATATTCATGAGGTGACGCCATCCCTCGTGAGGGGCGCGGCTTGAAGGCAACCTAATCGTAGGGCTTCCCCCCACCACCACCAGTGAAGTCGTCGAGGGTCGCGCGGAGCCGTCGGGGGAATGTAGTTCCGCGGCTCCTCCCTGCCTTTGCGAGCGGACCGAGCGCGGACTACACTTCCCAGCAGGCCTCTCTCTACCGGGCGGGGAGACAGAGTCGTCCGCTTCCTCCGCCTCCGCCTCTTTTCCTTTTGCGGCTGCCCGGGGCGAGGCGCGTTCTCGACCGCTTCCGCGCGCCGCCCGCCTGCCCGCCCGCCCGAGGGCCTTTCCCGCTGCCCGGAGGGGGAGCCCGGAATGCCCCTGCACTGCCCACCAGGACGCCGAGGCCCGCGGCTGGTTGGAGCTGCGGCAGGGGTAGGCAAACTGCGGCCCTCCAGATGTCCATGGACTACAATTCCCATGAGCCCCTGCCAGCGAACGCTCATGGGAATTGTAGTCCATGGACATCTGGAGGGCCGCAGTTTGCCTACCCCTGGGCTGCGGGGCTTCACTCCAGGTGTTCTGCCGCAGGTGGATTCCTGGCGGTGCTGCCCGTCTGGATTAGTCTATGCTACAGAGTCTTCCAGTTGCTATTTTTCTGATTTTCCTGCCTGTCCTGCCCCAATCACCCATGGAATCCAACGAGGAGGTTCTTAAATGCTGCCGTTCCCTTGAGCCCAGGGGCCCCTTGAAGGCCAACCCAGGTTCATCCTGGGCGCCCGTTTTGGCATGCCCGCGCCCCTCTTCAGAGACCCCGAGGCAGAAGGGTCCCACTACTGCAGGTAACCCTGTGCCGAGATAGAGTCCGGTGGGTGGCCCTGTTGGGCTGAAGCATAGGACACAGGAGGAGCCCAGGAGCACAGAGTGGAAGGCTGGGGAGCAGATCCAATGCGCCTGCAACATTTCTTCAGATACACTGAAGCAGATCTCCCCAACTATTAGGTGTCACCTCAGCCTTTTTCAACCTTTTGATTGGAGGAACTGCTGGAATATTTTCAAGCTTCAAGATACCGAGAAGTGGTGCTAGCTGGCCAGGCACCCAAAAGTAAGAGGAGCCTGGGCTGGAAAACGTTAAAATTACTGGTCCCCCACCCTCTCCAGGCCCATCATTGGCCACTTTAGGAAGGAGCACATCAACCTGCCCAAAGAAGGGTAGAATTTTTTTTTTTCAATAAACACTTGATTTTCACATGGAGCTAGAAACAGTGGACACAGGGTGGGAGGGCTCTCAGCTGCCATTTTTAGACACACACCCCAAAAGCCCTTGAGAGGACTGGTGGTATCACATGATACTGCAGTAGTGTGTTTGGGAAACACTGCCCTACCTAGATAGATTGAAGTGAGTGGCCATGTTGGTCTGAACCAATAGAACACACTCTGTGTTCAGGGTGCATGCACATGAAAGTTTACACCCGAATTAAACTTTAAAAGCCCCCTGGAATAGTTCAGGTTTGCAGGGTTTGCAAAAAGTCAGGAGAATGACCTTCATGGTATCCCTGGGCAAACCATCCATGGGCAGGAGACCCAATGGAGAAACGGGTGTACAGGCAGTTGCTGATTTTTCCTTCTCTTGCCCCACTATACTCAATTAATGGGGGATAGGGTTAACCGCTCCCTTCCCATCATGGCCCTGATGTGAATCTGTCAACTGTTTAATCTTAAGAAAAATGCAAAAATCTGTTCATGGGTTGGATCCCAGCTGGCACTTCCATGGTAGGCATAAGGATGTCTACCAGCAAAGCATAATTTACTTGCCTCCTTCAAAATGGGATTCCACAATGTTCCTCCATCCTATTTCTTGGGCCTCTCTGTCCCATCCCGTCCCCCCACCACCACCAGAATGGAATCCAAGGGGGGGGGGCATTTTAGACTGCCATAGACAGGGTCCAATGGAAAAATTCACTCTTTGCACCGGTGGAAACATCTAGTCAGAATTCAGTCATATGGATCTCCCAAGCTTTGGCCCACATAGAATCATAGAATCACATAGTTGGAAGGGGCCATGCAGGCCATCTAGTCCAACCTCCTGCTCAACGCAGGATCAGCCCAAAGCATCTTATCCACTGACACAGTGCAGAGATTTCTGTTCAAGCAGCCATACCATGCATGGCCAGTAGGCTTGCTAAACTCCATGGAGTTGCAAGACTAAGACTAGGATCGATTAATAAACAAACATTAACATCCAATTTCCACTAAGAGTGTTTTATATTGCATTATTTGTCCATGTGAGTTACTTTATATCAGATTATCCATGAGACGATTTAAGATTAGGGTTATGGAACATATCTCCCGTATTAAAAACCACATTAGAGAGGCACCTTTATGCACACATAGTACAGAGGATTTGAGTTGAAGAGATGGGAACATGCCATTTAGGACAGGGGTAGTCAACCTGTGGTCCTCCAGATGTCCATGGACTACAATTCCCATGAGCCCCTGCCAGCATTCGCTGGCAGGGGCTCATGGGAATTGTAGTCCATGGACATCTGGAGGACCACAGGTTGACTACCCCTGATTTAGGACATGCCATTCTTAAACGATGACTAAGCATTATACTCCCGGACCCATTTTCAAATTGCTGACAAGGGATCCTCCAGAAAAGAATTTGAACCTATGGTCTATTTATATTATGAGGTAGAGGAGGATGATGTTTCTGGATAACGTGGATCATAATTGTATAAATATATAAAGCTGCTAAGATTTATTTATGGTATAATATATTCATTTTACTTGATAGGAAATATTTAAGACTTTCAAACTTAAGAAATATTCATGAACTTTAGAATATAGCAAAATAGGAAATATGAACTAAAATATTGAATTATTTCTATAGGAGCAAGCTACTGATGGAAAAAAGGGGAGTCAATCCGTACCCTGTTTTGGCTTGGCTTTATAAAATATGGAAACTTAAGAACTTGGATATTCAAGTTTGTTTATTAATCAGCCTTTTAGTCGATCCTGTTCTTCCTCTTACAACTTGCTGGGTTCAACTGGTCTTCATTTGCAACCTCCAGGAGTACCTGGTGCTCTCTTGCTATTACACTTGATCTCCAGGCAACCAAGATCAGTTCTGCTCAAGAAAGAGGCTACTTGGCATAGTGGACTCTGATATGATACCCTCCAGAGGTCCTTCGTCCACCCAAGTCCCACTCCTCCCTGGCTTGGCCCCCAAAATCTCCAGATATCTCCCTCCCCAGATCCATAGTGTGAAACCCCACTCTGCGATGGAAGCTCACTGAATGATCTTGGCCCAGCCACTTTTTAGCATTATGCTTACAGTGGCTCATGGGAATTGTAGTCCATGAACATCTGGAGAGCCACAGTTTGGCCACTCCTGCTCTATAGCCTACCTCACAGGGTAGTAGGGAGGGTTAAAAACAGAGGGCAGGAAAAGCCTGTCAAAAGCCATTTGTTACAACAGGCTTGTTCTTTCAGCAGAAGACGGGGCTTCAAAAGGGGGAGATGGGCAACATCTGTCTGAGATGGGGTTAGGGAGAGGGGCAGCTAGAAGTGGAAGGGACATGGAGCATCCTCCAATCCAGACCCAAAGCTCAAAAGCAGGGGCAGTCAAACTGCAGCCCTCCAGATGTCCATGGACTACAATTCCCATGAGCCCCTGCCAGAGAATGCTGGCAGGGGCTCATGGGAATTGTAGCCCATGGACATCTGGAGGGCGGCATTGACTACCCCTGCTCAAAAGGCTTCTGACCTTCAAGAGGCAGAGGAAAAGAGAAAGAGACACCAGTTACTACTTCCTTCATGGACTTCATGTTCACTGGAATATTAATTATGATTCATTCACTGTGTATTCATGGATTCATTAACATATATTTTCACTCCTTTTACACTGTGATTATTCATTATTACTATGTATGCATATATTCACCATTATTTAACTTTTTATTATTCCATGTTTCCCTTTAAGTCATGCTATGATTCTTATTTATCTGCATTCATTAGCATCTCATATTTTAACTTGTGCATGTAGGGCTAATTCACTATAGCAGGGGCATTTTGAAATTTATGTCTGGCGTTTATCTAATTTATTTTTATCCCAAGCAAGGAGCTCAGGGTACCAGACGTGGTTTTCTCCTCTTTCATTTCCAGTCCAATCCTAAACAGATGTATGCCTTTAAGAATTGACTGAAGCCAATGGGCTTTGAATGCTGCAACTCTGTTTAGGATCACAGTGCTAATCCTCATAACAGTCTGTAAAGTGAGGTTAGGTTGAGACAGACAGACAGACAGACAGACAGACAGATCTTTATTATGGTCATAGACCAGCAAAGTCAGAATTAGCAGTCGCTCAGTTACAAAACATAATACAGCTAAAAACATAGATGTGCTCATAATATAAAATTATATAAACAGCTTAGACCAAGCCCCTTCCCCCATTGACTACATTGGGAATATCGGCTTTTCTGCCTTTCCCAGGGCCTGGGGAAGTGGGTGTTTGAGGCATGCCCTCCAAACCTTCAGGGTACCTCCAAGATGCTCTTCCCTGGCTCCCTTCTAAATTTCAGAATGATTGGTTCAAGGGGTCCAAATCTAGAGGACCCCAAAGAGGGTGACCCCCATCCCTCCATTATATCCTATGAGATGGACTCTCCAGTGGGTATAATGGAGGGATGGGGCTTGTTATTCAAATTAGATATTAAAGAATTGTTTTGGAGAATTTAGCAATTGGGAAGGGGGTAACAGTGGGATCGCCACCTGTGTTAATGGGGAAGTTCCTTTCAGAAACTCTAAATAAACCAGTCTGAAGTAATTGAAAAGTTGTTTTATTAAGGAGAACTTTAAGCAACTTTGTTTATAAACGTACCAAAAACATTGAAACATACACACAAGAAATTAAGCTAAGGAAAGACATTGTTTAATGGGAATAGAAACGAGGAAGCGGGTGAAGCTGTAGCAGTGGTTCTCAACCTTCCTAATGTCGCGACCCTTTAATACAGTTCCTCATGTTGTGGTGACCCCAACCATAAAATGATGCAAGTGTTCTTTCACAGAAATTAAACAGAAACTGTCCAATGGCATCAAGATCCATTGTTCATGATTGTCTATACCAGGGGTAGTCAAACAGCGGCCCTCCAGATGTCCGTGGACTACAATTCCCAGGAGCCCCTGCCAGCGGATGCTGGCAGGGGGCTCCTGGGAATTGTAGTCCACGGACATCTGGAGGGCCACAGTTTGACTACCCCTGGTCTATACAGTATTTGCTGTAGTCCACGGACATCTGGAGGGCCGCTGTTTGACTACCCCTGGTCTATACAGTATTTGCTGGCATATAAGACTACTTTTCTCCCCTGAAAAACATGCCTCCAAGTGGGGGGGGTCGTCCTATACTTCAGTTGGGATAGACATAACTGTCCATAGTGGCCCATAGTACTGTAACAAACTCTATATTTTGAGTGGAAATGTTGGAAATGACGCCCAGTCGTCTTATATGCCGGCAAATACGGTATATTGGGTTTTCCCCCCGAGGTTTCTCAGTTCAGTTCTGCCTCTCGTCCTACCATGCCGATCTCACTCTTTTCCACTGCTTCAGACAGACGAATGTTCTATCTCGATCTACCCCACAAGGCTGTTGTGTGGATGGCGACCCCCCCACCCCCCGGCCAAGCCGCTTGCCCTGCCACGACCCCTGTGAAAGGGTCATTCAACCCCCAACGGGGTCCCAAACCCCAGGTTGAGAACCACTGAGCTATAGTTCCCATCATGACATGAAGAGGGGAGGGATGAGGACCCAACAAAATGACCAGCTCCTCAAGGACGGAAAAGGAGCCAACTGCATGCAATTGAAGAGCTTATTCAGGACATGCAAACAATGCTAACAGACGCACAGTGGTTCTGAGTGTTCTAATTTATAGAAAATGTATCCTCAGGCTGTGACTGATGTGACAGCCTCAAAAACCGGGGGTTGCGACCCCTCGAGGGGTCATTCGGCCCTTTCCCAGGGGTCGCTGATAAAGCTCGGCTGTGGCTGCGGCTGCAGCATGGAGCTGGCCTCCTCTGCCCAGCCGCAGAGCTCATGGAAGCTGCGGAGATCACCGAGGCGGTGCGGAGGAGGCGAGCATCGTGGCTGTAGGGGTCGTGGCATTTGGGCAGTTAAGAACCGCTGCTCTAAAACAATGTTCTTGACGTGATTTCTGTGTACAATAAACTAGGAAGCCTGTAATGGTTGCTCTAAAGCAGGGGTAGTCAAACTGCAGCCCTCCAGATGTCCATGGACTACAATGTCCATGGACTACAGCGTTTGCTGGCAGGGGATCATGGGAATTGTAGCCCATGGTAAAGTGGGGCATGCTTTTAGTGGACATTGTTTGAGTTTCATGGGTGTGAAAAAAGATGAGACTGGGAGTGGGTGAGGTTAGTAGCACCTTACTGGAAGTCCTATTTTCCCAAAGATACGCTTAACCGCTTTGGATGGGGAGAGGAGTACATTAGTGCAGTGGTCCCCAACCTTTATATCACAGGGGACCAGTCCATAATTGACAATTTTACTGAGGCTCGGGGAGGGGTAGTCTTTTGCTGGGGGCTGCCGCTGCCTGAGCCCCTGCTCCACTTGCTTTCCCACCAGCGCCCCTGACTTCCTGCTGCCCGCTGGGGGGTGCTGCCAGCAGCAGCTGCGCAGTGCTTCGTCGAGGGGGAGCCCCAGCCATGGCGGCCGCTGGAGAGCACCAAAGGTGAGCCGGCGGCAGGGTGGCAGGGCAGTCCCCCAGGCAGCAGCCAGGAAAGAGGATGAGGAGGAGCCGCGGCCCGGTACTGACTGATCCACGGACTGGTAAAGGTATCCCCTGTGCAAGCACCGGGTCATGTCTGACTCTTGGGGTGACGCCCTCTAGCGTTTTCATGGCAGACTCAATACGGGGTGGTTTGCCAGTGCCTTCCCCAGTCATTACCGTTTACCCCCCAGCAGCAAGCTGGGTCCTCATTTTACCGACCTCGAAGGATGGAAGGCTGAGTCAACCTTGAGCCGGCTGCTGGGATCGAACTCCCAGCCTCATGGGCAGAGCTTTCAGAATGCATTTCTGCTGCCTTACCACTCTGCACCACCAGTCTCCAAACTGGGGGGTTGGGGACCACTGTATTAGTGAGCTTCTGCCAGTCAGTGAGCTGCAAATTTAATATTTGAGATGTTTTGAAAGGGAATTTATGTTTGCTACCTATAAACTACCCCTCAAAGTGAGGAGAGGTCTGGCTACTAACAAACTGGCTAACTTAATTTCATCTTAGAATTTGAACCTGGATCTGCCCAGATCCTTGCCCATGTTCTGACTACTACAACAGCTGTTTTTCTAGACAGAATTTAGATTCTCAGGTGTAATACAAATGTGTTAGTTCATGTCATGTTTCATATTCTTTACTTTGATTATTTGATATATTTTGTGGGTGGATTCTTCAAATATGTAACAACTATAAAACATACCACTTTAACAGCATTCACTGAAAATCAACCATGAGTCTTCTAAAATAGATGGTGTATTAATGTACAGAGAACAACTGTAAAATTCAAAAGTGAGAAACTGTGTGGATATACAATTGTGGAGAAGATTTGACAGAAAGGGGGGGTGGATGACATGTACTGTTTCAAATAGGATGGAGAGACATCATAAAGGCTGTTTTCTTTTTTAGCCAGCTTGGTGTTGTGGTTAGGAGTGCGGACTTCTAATCTGATAAACGGGGTTTGATTCCCTGCGCCCCCACAAGCAGCCAGCAGGGTGACCTTGGGCTCAACACAGCACTGAGAAAGCTGTTCTGATCAAGCAGTAATATCAGGGCTCTCTCAGCCTCACCCACTTCATAGGGTGCCTGTTGTGGGGAGAGGAAGGGAAGGCGAATGTAAGCTGCTTTGAGACTCCTTCGGGTAGAGAAAAGCGGCATCTAAGAACCAACTCTTCTTCTTCTTCAGTAATCTCAGGGCTCTCTCAGCCTCACCTCCTTCACAGGGTGTCTCTTGTGGGGAGAGGAAAGGGAAGGCGACTATAAGCCACTTTGAAACTCCTTCGGGTAGAGAAAAGCGGCATATAAGAGCCAACTCTTCTTGGAAAAAGAAAAGCTCTGTAGCGCTGGACTCCTGTGTGCCGCCTCGGGCTTCAGTGAATGTTGAGGCGTCTGAGCTGCGCTGAAGTGCACATCCCTCCTGGGAATGTCTTCTCAGCTGTCCCCGGAACCTGGATGGATTTCGCCACCCATTAATTGATGAATAACTGCAGACCATGTTCGATTCCTCCCATGGACTATAAGTTTTGGTAAGGATGCAGCAAAACGTTGTGCCAAGTGCATGTTAGAAAATGCTACGTTCTGTCCTACAGCAGGGGTAGTCAACCTGTGGTCCTCCAGATGTCCATGGACTACAATTCCCAGGAGCCCCTGCCGGCCTAAAGCACAAGCTGCTGGCAGCCACCAAGTGACATCCTTCTTACAGGAGACAGAAAAAGAACTTTTTCTCCAATAAGCCGTCTAAATTTTTTTTTCTGTTAGCAAAACACGCCTTACCTTTGCACTTAATGTAAGGGCTTGGCTGCCATTCCGAAGACACATGGGGACAAAGCCACCGTCGAGAGCAGAAAGGTTTCCAAGTTGGATGTGAAGAACACAAAATAACAATAACAATAAAATAAAATAAAATAAATAAAAATGTTCTCCTAGTATTTACTATATGGCACTTGTGGGGTGGTTAGGACCCAGCTGGGTGACCTTGGGCCAGTTACAGTTCTCTCAGAGCTCTCCAAATCTTGGCTATCATACAGGGTGTCTGTTCTGGGGAAAACAAAATTTGAGTCCAATTGTACTTTTAAGACCAACAATGTCTTATTCAGGGTGAGAGCTTTGTTGGTCTTACAGGTGCCATTGGACTCAAATTTTGTTTTGCTACTTCAGACTTGCTGGGGGCTGTCCACCTGAACCTATGTTGTGAGGAGAGGAAGAGAAAGCAATTGTAAGCCACTTTCACTTTGGGTAGTGAAAAGTAGCATATAAAATAAAAATCAGTGACAGCCTGACTCTTACTAGGTATGTGGAACACATATCTGGGGCTCTGGGACTCCTTGACCCCCCCTCACTCAAAACTCCTTTACTGCCCTCGCCCCCCCCCTTAACTCTTGCTTGCCTGACCTCCTCCCTGGTCTGTCTGTCCCTCCTCCCTCCCACCCCCACCCAGAGTTCTTCAGTCCACCACCTAATTTCCAGTGTAATTATTAAGGCTGTGAGCTTTAAGGGGCAGAGGTCAACAATCTTTTATAATGAAAGAGCTGAACAACGTCCAAATTTAGAGCAGGGAACCAAAGAGCTGGTATAAGAAAGCCCAACTCGTATGGCACACAAATATACCACTTAATATTACTGACGGCCGACGTGATGGTTATTCATCCATAAGATCTCTGCAGCCCAGACACCAATTGACACGAGTCTTTTATTAGGAAGTGGCACCCTGGATGTCTTGCAATGAGTAATGTGGGTTGGGAAATGCCAGGAGATTTTGGGGAGGGCGGGGCTTGGAGAGGGACCTCAACATGGTAAGGTGGCATAAAGTTCATCTGCCAAAGCAGCAATTTAGGGAAACAGACCTCTCTTGTCTGGAGGTCACTTGTAAACACTGGAGATCTCGAGGCCCCACCTGAAGGTTGGTTAACCTGTAAGAAATACATATGCATGGGAACACCCGGCACAATTAATTTTTACTGTCCTGGCATAAGCATGTCTCACACTTTAATAACTGGGGAATATTCACTTTTGTCATTTGCTTTTCTGCAAAGCATCTATAGGAAGCCAGTGGATATTCTAGTATCCCACTGACCCCTTCAATATATCTTAATTTAAGGGTTTTTTAAAAATAAAGCATATTTTGTTTTGTACTGAGCCACATTTGCCTATGGACCTATAGGCTGTAGATCTAAGCTTCAGCTGATGTGTGTCTATGTGTTAGGCACAAGTTATATTCATCATCATCATTATTTATTTCGGTCATTGACCAACATCAAAGTATCTACAGACATACATTATTACAGCGTTTTAACAGGACATTCGGCATCAGGGAGTTGATAAAGGCAAAAAACATGAATACAGCATTTTGACAGTCAGGTCATTCAGCATCAACAATAGCCAAAGATTTCCGCACTCTGCTGGCAGTATAGCAAAACTTTGCCACCATGTAAGAAACAGAATTATCTTTATCTGCAAGCAAGATGTTAATTAGATGATCATCTGTAAGTCCAGGAAACCTTGATAACAAGGGCAAGGTTAAACGGCTTCTGGCAACCTTATAATAGTCACAGTATAATATAATGTGGGCAATTGATTCAATTACACCTGAATTGCAAGGGCATAATCGGTCCTCTATGGGCACACGCTGCAGTCTTCCACTGCAGTTATATTCAAGTGGGTAGCTGTGTTGGTCTGAAGCAGCAAGCCAACCAAGTTTGATTCAAGGGATGAGTTTTCGTGTGCACGCACTCTTCCTCAGAGACAGTGTCGTGGAATGGAAGCCATCTGTTCATACTTATAGGCAAAGTGTAAGAGTAAATTTACATACAATGTAATGAAAATGGGTAACAAATTCCAGAAAGAAATAGGAAAAACAAAACAGCAATTTGGATTTGTTTGTACTCACTGGAGATTGAACTGCATTTTGTTGTGTACAATAAAGATGTCCACATTAAGAGGATAATGAGCAAATATATAATCAGTTGCTGACAGCGGTTAGCTGAGTCCTTGCCCTTCTGCCCCCTGCCTCTCCTCTCAAGCACGGAAGCATCTCAGGGCATCATCTCTGAAGCAGGGCGCTTGGCTGTCTCCTCTGTTTGCAGGCCAGAGAAAAGCATATCACTATACCATTTTGAACTACATTGCATTATACTAGTCATAGTTGCATTACAATCTACTTGTTCAAATCTGTTATTCCAAATAAGAGATAAATTAAAATACAGAGGACATTCGCCCTTTCTGAGGGATTGTTAGGAATGTAGGCAAGCATATCTGAGTTAGTTATGAAACCAATATCCCTGTTGAGTCCTGGGGATTCCATATAACGACCCAGCGCAGCATACTGGTTAAAATGTCAGACTAGGATCTGGGAAAGGCAGGTTCAAATCCCTGTTCATTCCATGGAAGCTTGCTGGGTGACTTGCGGTCAGACACACATTCTCTACAAAACCTACTTCACAGAGTTGTTGTGAAGATAAAATTGAGGGGAAGATAACAATGCAAACTGCTTTGGGTCCCCATTATGGTGAAAAATGGGATATAAATAAAGATAAATAATTCTGTGCTGTCAACTTGCTTCCAACTTATGGTGGTCCTATGAATTAATGTCCTCTGAAACATCTTATTGTTAACAGCCTTGCTCAGGTCTTCCAAATGGGGATCCATGGCTCCCATCTCCTGTTGGGTCTTCTGCTTTTCCTACTGCCTCCAAATTTTCCTAGCATGGCTGACTTTCCCAGAGACTCTTCTCATAATGTAACCAAGTATGATCACCTCAGTCTAGTCATGTTAGTTTCTACAGAATGTTCAGGCTAGATTTGACCTAGAACCCACTTCTTTGTCTTTTTGGAGTTCCACAGTATCAGTAAAATAGACCTATGTTAAGATTGTGTGTGTGTTAATTTATAGTTTGGTTCTGGTGTAGTGTTGTGACCTGTTCTGAAGAGGTGTGCATGCCCACAAAAGCTGATACCCAGAATTAAGCTTTGTTGGTCTTAAGAAAGTGAATTCCAGGCCCCTTGGCAATCTTTGAGAGAATGCTGAGTAACTTCAGATGACTGAAGTGGGCAGGATGCTTCCAGCAGTGACATCAACCGCATGCCCACTAGAGCCACTAGAATTAGGGGTCCCCTCCGGGGGATAATCAACCTCTCCCTTGAAACAGGAGAATTCCCAGTGGGGCAAAAGAGGCAGTGGTTCACCCACTGCTGAAAAAAACCATCTCTAGACCCATGAGAGTCTGACAATTACCAACCTGTTTTGCACTTAGCGTTCCTGAGAAAAATGTCTGAAAGGGCTATCATGGACCCGATATCAGCAATCCTTGAAGAAACCTTAGTCTTCCAGGTTTCCATTCCAATCAGGTTTCCAGACTGGCTAAGGCAGGGGTAGTCAAACTGCGGCCCTCCAGATGTCCATGGACTACAATTCCCAGGAGCCCCTGCCAGCATTCGCTGGCAGGGGCTCCTGGGAATTGTAGTCCATGGACATCTGGAGGGCCGCAGTTTGACTACCCCTGGGCTAAGGGGTAGAAACAGTGCTAGTCGCCCTGACGGATGACCTCCATCGCTGGTTGGACCAAGGCAGGTGAGTTCTGCTTGTAATATAAGACGTTTTGGCAGAGTCTGACACAATCGACCATGAGCTTCTAGCTTTACACCTTGCTGTTACCAGAATATGGGGGACAGCCCTTCAATGGCTGATCTCCTTTCTCTGGGGCTGCAGACAGAGGGTAGCAATAGGAGACAGATGAGAGAGAGATTTTCAAGCCACCACCAACTCACATGTGGAGTCCCACAAGGAGTGATTCTGTCCAATCCTGTTTAACATTTTCATGCATCCTATTGCCCAACTGATATGGATGTTCGAGCTGGGATGTCACCGCTATGTTGATGACACCCAGCTCTTCCTTCTGATGGATGTCTGCCCTCATTCTCCCCCAGAAACATTAGCCAGCTGCCTGGATGCAGTGACAAGGTGGCTCAAGCAGAGTCATCTGAAGCTCAAACCTTCAAAAACGGAGGTCTTATGGCTGGGCAGGAAGGGTCCAAGCGAGGAAGTGCATTTACCCAACCTGGATGGTGTAGCTCGCTCCACCAGGAACCTGGGCATGATCCTTGATGCCTCCCTCTCTATGGATGCACAGGTCACAAGAGTAGCATGGCTGGCCTTCTACCACCTATGCCAAGCCACACTACTAGTGCCCTACTTGGCCCCAGAACTCCTAGACACAGTGATCCACGTGACAGCCACCTCTAGGCTAGACTTTTGCAACTCATTCTACACTACCCTTAACTTTTATCCAGAAACTACAGTTGGTCCAGAATGCAGCAGCCAGGGTCCTCACAGCAACACCACCGGGGGTCCCACATCCAGCCTGTTCGCCAACAATTGCACTGATTACCAGTCAAATTCTGGTTCAGGCTTAAGGTTTTGGTGATTACCTTCAAGGCCATATGCGGTCTGGGGCCAGTTTACCTGAGGCATCACCTCTCTACCGATGCTCCTCAAAGAGCCCTGTGCTCTGCCACCTCCAACCGGCTAGTGATCCATGGCCTCAATAAAATCCACTTGACCTCAACCAGGGCCAGAGCCCTCTCTGTCCTGGCCCCCACCTGGTGGAATGAGCTCCCAGAGGAGATCAAGGCCTGAATGGAACTAGACGTTCCACAGGGTCTGCAAAAGGGAGCTCCTCCACCAGGCATTTGGTTGAGGTTGACCAAAGCTGAACAGCATTCACTGGGCCCCCGAACCTCCCTCCCTCCCTCGAAGCCATATGCCTGAACTGTCCAACCCTGGGTCTCTTAGACTGTTTACTGTTAGAATGTTGTTCTCTGTTTATTGTTATTTTTATTACTGTTGACTTTTATTCGATATAGCCACAGAGTTTGATGTACTGTTCTTGTTTACGTCCCATGTGAACCTCCCTGAGCCTAAGGGGAGGGTGGTACATAAATGTAATAAATTAAACAAATACATAACAATAAGGTGCCCCTGGACTCACAGTTTGTTCTCCTGTCAATAGACCAGCCTTTGAGAACCCCCCCCCCCCCGAAACATTCTTTAGGCTGGCAGGATCGTGCAGAATATGGTTGGGAAGCAGAGCTGGGTACAAGCCCACTTGGGGCCCCTCTCCTTCCCACCCCCTCCAGATCCATCAGCCATTTTTGGAGGAGGGAGTTGTCAATCGATATATCTCCTGATATATTTTCATAAATCAACTCCCACCCATTTGGGAAACCCTTTTAGGGCTCCCAAGAAGCCCCAGAGAATCATGGAATCCTGGTTAAGAGAGCATGCTTTAGACCGTCCTTCCTTCTATCAAGAAAATAAAACCTGGCATCTTTTCGGGAACTTGGGTTCTGCCATGACAAAAGAAATCATGATAGATGTAGGTTCCCTCAATGGGCTGTTAATGGCTCTGCTCAAGGAGCCTATTAGAGATTGGAGGAGATGACCCCTCCCCTACTTCCTGGCTGGAAAGAGGAAAGCTCTCTCTGTGAGTAGAAAAATGCAGTTTGAGACTCTGGAAGAGAGAAAAGAGCAGACAGACTCTTGCTGTGAGTTGGCTGAAGCACCGATAAATTGCATAAGCGGTCACTCGGTAGGAATTGGTCTGTGCCTCTAGCGTTGTAAATGCAAGAAATACTCCAAATTGCCATAAGCTTCTAGCACTCTCTCCTCCAAAGTGAACTAACCTTCGTACGTCCCAGTGCAGTGCAGGCACAGTTTGAATATGCAAGAATAAATTAGTTTTTAAATAGAACAGAAACAACTTGGTGTCAAAAGCAACAGATAAGAGACCTAACTAGCTAGCTGTTGGCTGCATTCTGATCAACCACAGTTCTGGAGGCAAGCTGGGAGCCAGTTAGGATGCTGGAGGAGATAATTTGAAAATCATCAGGAAGTTCCTATCCTATCTATGCTAAATATACTCTTCCTCCAGTGCCCCCTGCAGGACACCCTTTTTATTCTGCTCAATTATGCATACTGCTGATTTTACACATTCCAACAGGCACTTCTTATTGCGCAAGGAGGTAAAGTATGCACAACACTACACCATCAAAAGCAGTATCTTAAAAAGACAATAGTGAGGTTTGGGGAACACAAACCTGCTTATTGACTAAAAGGCATCTAAAAGATCAGTCCTAGATATACCCTTATATTTGTAAACATAAAGCAGGGGGAGAAATTTCATCTACAGACAGGAAAAAACCCTACTCAAGTAGTAAGTATTCCAGGATTTTGATAATACTCCCACCTTGATGGGTTATTTCGCAGCAATAACATCTAATGGAGCATTAACACAGCCTTTCTCATCTTTTTCTTACCACTGAGAAAACCCTGAAACATTCTTCAGGCTTCAAGAAACACCAGAAGTGGTGCAGTCGTGCAGAATATGGTTGAGAAGTGTAAAATATGTGGGTTTGTAGGAAGAACAAAGGCTACTGGGCAACTGAACAGCTCTTTATTGGTGATCTCAGTAGTGGGTACACGTTGTAGCAGGAGACAAGAAGACTGAAAACTCCTGAGAAAACTCCAATTTAAAGACAAAACAATCAGCCATTTTTGCCTGATCTTTGTAGTCCGGAGATGAGCAGCAATTCCAGGAGACCTCCAGGCTCCACCAGGCTCCACCTGGAGGTTGGCTGTCCCTGCTCTGGAAATATTCCTTGAGGTTTGGAAGTGGGGCCTCAAAGGTGTGTAATGCCTCTGCAGCCACCTAACCAGCCACATAGCACCCCCCGGACCTATTTCAGGTCAAGAAAACATGGCAGAGAGGAGACAAGGTTGCCAGATTGGGGTAGGTTCATGTTCTGGAATTCCACATTCCCTAGGAGGTGTGCATAAACCTGATTAGGGTCAAGACTGCTGTGCACAGAGAGATCTCCTCTTAGGGTTTCCAGCTTCCAAGTGAGGCACTAAGCCCACACCAAACCATGAGCTAGTGCCTGTTGCATTACAGAACACAATGGGTTTTACCCCTAGTTACTATATAAAACCATGCCATTGCATCTCCACATACTGGATCCAGACCCTTTTAAAAGAGCCTGATTAGAATAATAGAATAGAATTATAAAGGTAAAGGTAAAGGTATACCCTGTGCAAGCACCAAGTCATGTCTGACCCTTGGGGTGACGCCCTCTAGCGTTTTCATGGCAGACTCAATACGGGGTGGTTTGCCAGTGCCTTCCCCAGCCATGACCGTTTACCCCGCAGCAAGCTGGGTACTCATTTTACCGACCTCGGAAGGATGGAAGGCTGAGTCAACCTTGAGCCGGCTGCTGGGATTGAACTCCCAGCCTTATGGGCAAAGCTTTCAGACGGCTGCCTTACCACTCTGCGCCACAAGAGGCTCATAGAGAATAGAATCATAGAATCATAGAATTGGAAGGGGCCATACACGCCATCTAGTCCAACCCCCTGCTCAACGCAGAATCAGCCCTAAGCATCCTAAAGCATCCAAGAAAAGTGTGTCCAACCTTTGCTTGAAGACTGCCAGTGAGGGGGAGCTCACCACCTCCTTAGGCAGCCTATTGCAGCCTATTCCACTGCTGAACTATTATTAGCACACTGAAACATCTTCTCCTCAAATTCAACTCCCGGCAGGTTTCTGTGGATTCCCTCTTCTGAGAGTCTTTGTTTGGGTGGGTGTACTATTCCGGACATGTTCTTTCATACACTCTTGGAATGCCCCAGCTCAGAGCAATATCATTGTTCTTTAGCTGGTTGTCAGGGGGAAAAACCTGAAATTCCTTTGTGTAGATGAGAAACACTGGATTAAAATCACACTAAACAAAAAAGATCCTATTCTCATTGTGAAAGCAGCCAGGGTTTTGGCAGCTATTCAAGAGACAGCTTATCTTTTATGGGAACTGCAATTGTTTAAAAGTCTGCTATTCTTTGTTTGTTGACTTTGTTTGTGTCAATAAAGGTTTTCTGAATCTATCAACATTTGCTGTTCAGAGAATTTTGTGTCTCTGTATTAGAGAAGCATTTATCCATCGCACACCTAGTGGTTAGAGTGCAGAACCAGGGGCTGGGAGACCCCAGTTGGAGTCCTCAGTCTGCCAAGGTAGCATAATCTTGGACCAGCTGCCATCCTCAGACTTTGGGGACAAAGGTCCATGAGGTAAATAAATTCAGCAATGAGGCTTTCTTCAATTTGAGAAGATAGATGACCCACAAAGAGACATTTCTGAGGCAAGCGGAGAAACTGAGTTTGTTGCAGAGAAAAACCCAACAATTGTTTTGTGGCACTGAGCAAATTTATTGTGGTGTGAACTTTCATGGGCCACTTCATCAGATGCAGGATGGGTAAGTTTCCTTATAGTGTAGAAACTGTAGAACAATGTTTCCCAAACTTTTTTGAACTGCTGCCCCCTTGGGTTCCAGGCGACTTCCCTCGTGTCCTCCCCACTCCCCACACAGATATACAAACACACCATTCCTGGTCTTCGGTCGACTGCAAATTCATAACACTCTATATTGCACACGGTTCCTTTTGCTGTTGTTGTGCAGCAGCCATATTTTAGTTTGGGAAAAATATATGTTCCTTGTAAAAGTCATTTATAAAAGCCACTTCAGGTCCTCGTTGAGAAGAAAGACAGATGGGAAAAGAGAGAGAAAGAAGCAAGCAATGGGAAATCCTATGGCTAGGGGAAGATGGAGACTTTTGGGGAAGGGTTGCCAACCCTGGGTTAAGAAATTTCTGAAGATCTGGGGTGGAGCCCGGGAAGGACAGAGTCCGAGGAGGGGAAGGAGGTCAGCAGAAATATGATCACATCCAGCCGACCTTCTGAAGCTGTTGTTGTCTTCAGGAAGCTAAGCAGGCTTGGCCCTGGTCAACACTGGGATGGGAGACCACCATGGAAGTCCAGAGTCTCTGCTTCCCAGAGGCAGGCAATGGCAAAACCATCTTGGAACATCTCCTGCTAGAAAAACAGAGCTGCAGCAGGAAGAGTAGACTGCCGCCCCTCTAATGCCGCCCAATTTTTCACCCCCCATCCCCGGATCCTTCCACCGTCCCTGGGGGGGGGGTACCACCCATTTTGCGAACCCCTACAGTAGAAGAACAAAAAAAAATCACAAAGTGAAGGAAACAAGTCAGAAGAGGGCAGGAGATGTGTTACAGCACTATATTATACTATCTTATATATATTATATATTAATTTCAGTGTGACGGTTCTGCACCAGAATTTCTGAAACCTTTTTAACCTGCTTAGCTATGGAGACTTCATAGGTCATTAAAGACTATCTTGGAAGTCTGAAACTCTTCCCTACAGGTTTTTCAGCATTATCATTTTTTTAATGGTTATTTATTCTCTTGTATGGAGAGTCTTGGTTTGATCGGCCTATGTAAAGTGGCAGAAGCACTTTGCCGGCTGAGGATATATTATAATTACAGGATGCCTCCATGAATGAGCCTTTGATACTAGGGTCGATGTTGTTATCCTGGACGATAGTTTTGATAAATAGATGGGAACCAAGATGATATTGCCGTTTGATCCAAGGCTTTGTTCCTGAACCCCCAACATGAATCTATTCACCGTGGTGGAACTCATTAGTAAATCTGATGCTGGAAATAGCAAGGTCATTACAGAAAGCTTTTGTTGGTGTTTATACACTTTATTGGACTTGCCATGCTTATTTATCACCAGTGGTTACCCCCGCACTGTTTGGGTCTGCCCCTCATTTGATTACATTTTATATTCATTTATACTCTATGTAGGGTAGCAATAGATCTATTGCCATTTTGGCCTCTCTTATCCTTCTGGGCTCCTTTTAAAAGTCAATTCTGTACTATGCTATGTAAATCTTCTTTGCACTGAGAGCAAGCTTGGTGTAGTGGTTAGGAGTGCGGACTTTTTATCTGGCGAGCCAGGTATGATTTTGCACTCCCCCACATGCAGCCAGCTGGGTCACCTTGGGCTCCTCACGGCACTGATAAAACTGTTCTGACTGAGCAGTGATATCAGGGCTCTCTCAGCCTCACCCACCCCACAGGGTGTCTGTTGTGGGGAGAAGAAAGGGAAGGCGACTGTAAGCCCCTTTGAGACTCCTTCGGGTAGAGAAAAGCGGCATATAAGAACCAACTCTTCTTCTTCAGTAATATCAGGGCTCTCTCAGCCTAACCTCCCTCACAGGGTGTCTGCTGTGTGGAGAGGAAGGGAAGGTGATTGTAAGCCACTTTAAGGGGCATTGAAGATCAAGCAAGTGGAATTACTGATATAAGACACCCTCCCTATATTGTTTTTTTTCAACCAGGATTTCATGGAACTCTGGGGTTTCTCAATAGCCTTGGAAGAGTTTCCCAAGTAAGCAAGAGTTAATTAATTTATAATATATATTTTAAAGTTATTAAACATTTATCAGGTGATGTGACTATATATGGTCCTGATTACCTGCCTCCCCCCCCCCCAAATGGCCAATGCTGGGCCTGGAGGGGGTGGGGAGGGGCTCTGGGGGGTGGGTGAGTACACAGCTACACTTCCCAACCATGTTCTGCACGATCTCGCTATTTTCTGGGGTTTCTTGAAGGCTGAAGAATGTATAAATGTATATGAGAAAGACTGCCCAATATAACATTTGAGTCCAGCATCATTTTTACGATCAGTAATGTTTTATTCAAGTTATACGCTTTAGTGCGCATAAACACTTTGTCAGATACAAAATATGTATGCATATGAAAGCTTATACCCAGAATTAAGCTTGGTTTGTCTTAAAGGTCCCCCCGGACTCAACCTTTGTTCTGCTGCTTCAAATCAACACGGCTAAGCACCTGAATCTATCCATACGTGTATATAAGGCTTTCTGTTATGTCTGTGGGCATTTGGCCACTGATGCAAATGAGGGCTTCTGCCAGCCAAGGAACTAACCAATCAAAGGAACCTGTTGAGGTCCAACCAGATTGCTCTGCTTAGGGCCAATCAGAGGCGCGGCGGGCTGCCTGAAAGGTATAAAAGCACTTGAGTTTGCCTGTTTTTCTCTGCTCAGTATTTGCAGTTTGTTGCTAAGGTATCCCCTGTGCAAGCACGGGGTCATGTCTGACCCTTGGGGTGACACCCTCTAGCGTTTTCATGGCAGACTCAATACGGGGTGGTTTGCCAGTGCCTTCCCCAGTCACTACCGTTTACCCCCCAGCAAGCTGGGTACTCATTTTACCGACCTCGGAAGGATGGAAGGCTGAGTCAACCTTGAGCCAGCTGCTGGGATTGAACTCCCAGCCTCATGGGCAAAGCTTTCAGATGGCTGCCTTACCACTCTGCACCACAAGAGGCTCTAGTTTGTTGCTGGAGTTGCTAAATAAAAAGAGCTGAAGAATGGGAGTCTGTGATCACTGAACCCGCAGACTTAATACTTTCAATGAATCAGAAGTGTGCATGCATACTAAAGCATATACCCAGAATTAAACTTTGTAGGTGCCCCGGGACTCAGACTTTGTGACATAAGGCTACTCATGAAAAGCCTGGATCCACACTCTACGACGCAATGGAGACTGAAGACTGCAGCTAAGAATGCAAACACTACCAAGAGTCACCATAGCCTAGCATTTTTGGGATGCAGTAAACATAAGACACACAGTGGTGCTGAACAGATCGGTTCAACTCATCAGACCCATTGCACGTTGGGTGTGGAAGGGCACCAGGGTTCAGTGGCTAGAGCAAGCTTTCTCAACCAGGGTTTCATGAAGTACTTGACAGACCTGGAATGGTTACCCCGAATTGGTGGGAGTTAATTAATTTTCAATCTATTTTTTAAATTTGTTAAAATTTATCGGGTAATGCGATCATATATGGTCATCTTGACCCCCTCAAAAATAGCCAATGATGAGCCTGAAGGGGGGGGGAAGGGAGGGGGCCCGGGTGGGCATGTGCACAGCTATGTATCCCAATCATGTTCTCTGCGCCACTTCTGGGGTTTCTCAAAGTCTGTAGAATGTTTCAGGGGTTTCTCAACAGTAAAGAGGCTGAGAAAGGCTGGGTTAGACTGACTGACTAAGACAGGGGTAGTCAAACTATGGTCCTCTAGATGCCCATGGACTACAATCCTCATGAGCCAGCAAATGCTGGCAGGGGATCATGGGAATTGTAGTCCATGGACATCTGGAGGGTCGCAGTTTGACTACCTCTGGACTAAGATATGGGACACCCATGTTTAAATTATCACTCTGCTGTGGCAGCTCACTGGGAGATCTTGAGCTAAGCACTCCCTCTCAGTCTAAAATATTTCACAGGGTGGTTGTAAGTTGAAGGTACACAGACCAGTGGAAGGCTGAGTGGCACGCGGACGGACCAGTGTCGTGGGGTGGGTTGGGTGGGAGAAGAGGGGCAAAGGGACTGGGATTTCACAGCTTGAGTGGCGAGACAACCACGGCAGCAGCGGTTACTTAAAAAAAGATACCAGTTGAACTACTGCAGGGATGGGAATCTCCCTCCCTTGCCCTGCTGTATTATTCTTTGTCTTGCGTGTCAATGCATATTTGTTGCCACACATAGTTTTCAATTAAAAAACAAATCCGCGTTCCAGGAAACTTTGGAGGCGCCCAAACCTCTGATTGGGTGCATCTGTTGATTGACAGGCTGAGGAGCAGTAACTGAAAAAGTGCATTGTTCTCGCCAGTGGCTTTTTCACAGCCAGTGAGAAGGAGGAAACGCAAGATGCCACAACAGAGTGTGGAGGAAAGAAATGGCTGATGTCCCGCCCCATCCCAAACTCCGCCCTCCTCAGGCTCCGACCCAAAACCTCCAAGTATTTCCCAACCTGGAACTGGCAACCCTAATTAAGGGTGCTGAAACCTTGTGATTTCCAGTCATTTTCAATACATGGAAGTGATTTCAGAGACACACAGGACAGTGAAAGAGGAAGGACCGTTGAATTCAACTGAGTTAGAAAAGCAGAAACATGTAAATGTAATTATCATTTGTTGTCAATATAGTAAATTGCGTTTATCAAAAGGCCTTTCATGTCAGTCCTTCATGAGAAGCCATACTGCTGGGACCTGAAGCTGCAGTTGCAACAGGGGAAGTCTGTTGAAACACAACTTAAAACTGGTGAATTCCATTTGCATAAGAAGTAATGCAAACTTTTTTTTCCTACTCAATATTGGGTGGCTAAGAATAACACACTCCTTGTTACATAACCAGTTGTCAAAACTGTCAAGTGGCATCCAGAATTGTATTTATTATGCAGGGAAACCAGATTGCTTTAATACTCAAGCATAGGTAAAGGTACCCCCTGTGCAAGCACGGGGTCATGTCTGACCCTTGGGGTGACGCCCTCCAGCGTTTTCATGGCAGACTCAATATGGGGTGGTTTGCCAGTGCCTTCCCCAGTCATTACCATTTACCCCCCAGCAAGCTGAGTACTCCTTTTACCGACCTTGGAAGGATGGAAGGCTGAGTCAACCTTGAGCTGGCTGCTGGGATTGAACTCCCAGCCTCATGGGCAGAGCTTCAGACTGCATGTCTGCTGCCTTACCACTCTGCGCCACAAGAGGCCCTAGTTTTGTATTAATTTTTAGATCTATTTTTAGTACTTAGAAAACAAAGTAAAGAAGTGACGGGGATACAGACTTCCCACCAGTTCTTTGATTCTCTGGTCTTCATCTGTTTCTTCTACATTCCTTTTGTCTTTTTGACATGTTCTAATTGCCATTATTTTTTTCTAAAGTTTTGTAATAAAAGTATTTTTTCCCAAAGTTGTGATACAAATATTCCTCTCTTACTAAAAATATTATACGATCTGTCCACATACTGTTTTCAGGGTTTTTTTTCCTATGCAAGATGACATATATACTTTTTTAATATGCAAATATAGGAATTCACAACTATCCCATTTTATATTTTAAAATAAGCAAACTAAAGTATATATCTTTACATCGCTCCTCGGGAGTGGTATAAATAAAGCGGTAAGGGGTGCGGGGGAGGGCTCGGTCCGGGATGGGGGGACAACAATTGGCCCCTTGCCCCCGGACTGATGAGTCAGGAGGCACAACCCCCAACTCTTTCCCCCGCCCCCCCTTGCCACTCAACCCCACGCTCCGCTGCCGCTGCTTCCCTACCCCCAAATACCTAGCCACCCACCCTTCTCAACCCCCAACTTTTCCACTTGCCCCTCTGCAACTCACCCCCCCTTCCCCCCCTTCATGGCATCTACCAGCCTGCCTGCATGCCTGCCTGCCTTCCTTCCTCCCAGAATTCAATTTCTCCTTCCTTCCTTCCTTTCCTTCCTTCCTTCCTTCCTTCCTTCCTTCCTTCCTTCCTTCCTTCCTTCCTTCCTTCCTTCCTTCCTTCCTTCCTTTCCTTCCTTCCTTCCTTCCTTCCTGCCTCTCTGTCTCTGTCTCTTTCTCTCCCTCTAGCTTGCTCTCTTTCTATCTTTCTTCCTTCCTTCCTTCTTTCCTTCCTTTCTTCCTTCCTTCCTTCCTTCCTTCCTTCTATCCATCCATCCACCCACCCCACTAGCGCCTGCTGTATTTTTTGTACAGCAGGCTTAATTTCTAGTCTGTTATATTAGTGAATGATGTTATCTTAAATCCTCGTGAAAATTCTAAGTAGGAAGAGCTGAAATGAGGGATGGCGCTTATTTACTTTCCATCATTTTACAAACATATTTATGTCACCAACTGAACAGTTTATAGTCTATTAAAATTTGATTTTAGTAAGACAGGGAAGGGGGAAGAGAGATAATAAGAGAAGGCAGAGCAGGAAAGGAGGGGGAAAGAGAAAAATGGAAAACAAACAATAATCAGAAGAAAAATATTAAAAGAGAAAAATGAAAGAAACAATGGAGTGTTCTATTATATAGTAAAGTATTAGAAACTATTATATTAGGGGAGAAGAAAGATGAAAAGCAATAAGAAAAAAGAAGAAGAAAAATGTCTTTAATGTATTGGCTCTTAGAAATCTATACTAGTCTTAACACCGCCCGCGGCGCCACCGGCGCCGCAGACTAAATAAAGCAGTAAAGGGTTCTGGGGCGGGATGTGTCCGGGATGAGGAAGGGTCCGGATTGGACCCTTCCTCCGAACAGACAAGATTGCCAGCCCCGAGCAACTGCAAGCCGCTCGCAGCGTGGCTTGCAGTTGCTCCTTTGCTGGCGGCCTGACGCGTCGGGAGGCGTGAAGCCTGTCGCTGCCACCAACACTTTGCGCCAGCCGCGACCACCAGGAAGACACTGCGGAGATGCCGCCACCCCTCCGAGATCCCCACCGACCACGAGGAGGCCGCCGCACAGCCGGCGCAGGACTGGCCCGCCCTCCAAAATGGCTGCCCACAACATAGGCCCAAAGACAAGCTGCCGCCCACGCTGCCATGTTGCCGCCGCCGAGCCGCACAACAAGTAAGCTCCCCTGGCTCGCGCTCCCCTTGCCTCTTCCTCGCCCTGCTAGCGCCCATTGTATTTCCTGTACAATGGGCTTTATTACTAGTCTCTTATAATTCACCCGAAGAAGGCCTGCTCCAGCCCTGTTTCTGGTGTGGGGGCAGGGGTGATAAAGAAGCATAGGGCTGTCCCAGTCCCTACAGGTTCCCTTTGGGGAAAAAGAGCAAAATGGTAGCCAACCCAGCATATAGAGTTCTGTTCACAAATCATCTGAAAATATTTCTGTGAGGTCACTTCCTGTGCTGTGGGAGTGGTCTGGTGATAATACATCCAGAGGGAATGTCTGGGTGATGAACCTTCCAGGAGGCATAGCAAGAAGATGTGGCCTGCCGACCTCAGTTATGGGGTTTCTCTAATGTTTCAGAGGTTTCTCAACAGTAAAAAGGCTGATAAAGGCTGTTTTAGTTTATTGGTGTTATCTAGGGCAGTGGTCCCCAACCCCTGGTCTGAGGACCGGTACCGGTCCATGGATCAGTTGGTACCGGGCCGTGGCTCCTCCTGTCCTCTTCCCTGGCTGCTTCCTCAGGTGCTGCCCTGCCACTCTGCTGCTGGCTCACCTTTGATGTTCTCCCCCTTGGCATGGCACTGCACAGCTGCTGCTGGCAGCACCCGCAGTGGGCGGCGGGAAGTCAGGGGCACCGGTGGGAAAGCAAGTGGAGCAGGGGCTCAGGCGGCAGTGGCAACATCCCTCGGCAAAAGACTACCCCCCCCCCCGGGTCTCAGTATAATTGTCAAGCATTGACCGGTCCCCGGTGATTAAAAGGTTGGGGACCACTTTACAAAGAGGTGAAGTAGAATTGCTCTCCTGGAGATCAGCTGTAAACTCAGGAGATATTTAGCTACCTCCTAGAGATTGGTAACCCTACAAATAATAGGCTTTGGAACTCTTGTGAGGAGGTGGCCACCTTGAATCTCAGAAACTGGACTTCAGCTTGGGAATCTTCCACTGCAGTAGGAGACAAGAAGACAGCTATAACTCTTCCCACTAGTTTCTACCTAGGATTTTGTTTGGCAGGGCCACGGGAATGTGCCTGAGCAACTGTGGCTGCCTTTGTGCTTGCTGAGTTGAGAGATTTAAAGGCCATAAGACCTTTCTGCCTGTGTAAATTCTGTGAGGTTAAATTGGGAAAAGAACTTGCAAGACAATGTAAATTAACCAAAGCCCCTTAAACATGCAGACTAATGCAAGATTCCTGTAATTTTACATATAGGTGTAGTGGTGTCAAAGGCAGACAGACTCACAACTGGGCTTCTGGATTAATAGAAAGCTTTATTGGAAGTAGATCTGAACACTCTGACATCTGTCGTCGAATCTAATCAATAGAGCCAGTTTGGTGTAGTGGTTAGGAGGGTGGACTTCTAATCTGGCATGCCGGGTTTGATTCTGCACTCCCCCACATGCAGCCAGCTGGGAGACCTTGGGCTCCCCACGGCACTGATAAAACTGTTCTGACCGGGCAGTGATATCAGGGCTCTCTCAGCCTCACCCACCTCACAGGGAGTCTGTTGTGGGGAGAGGAAAGGGAAGGTGACTGTAAGCCGCTTTGAGCCTCCTTCGGGTAGGGAAAAGCGGCATATAAGAACCAACTCTTCTTCTTCTTCTTCTACATGGCAAGCAAGCAGTTATCAATGCATCCTTCCCGCCCAAATGCCCCCTCTTTCCCAGGGTATAATTACCCCCCCCTCACAGTTGCCATCCTGGGCTTCCTGCCAGACCGTCTCGAGTCCGGCCGGTCTTGGGTGACAAGCGCCCTCCTTTTCAGATAACAAAGCACAGAGCAACATTTGCAAGACAGGGACACAGCATGAAAGGATACACAGAGCAATGTAAAATAGTTCAGGGTTGTAAAAGGGTTACAAAAGGTTCTTCAAACAAAACACATCAAACCAACATGGAGTTTCTTTGGTCAACCACAAATCATGACAGAGATCAGAGGTGCTGATCCTGACATTCCACCCTTCCATAAACAGCCCCCCCCCTTCACCCCTCGTCTACTGGCCTCGGGCATTGGAGAAATTTACGATGAAATTCCCGCACTAGCTTGGGGGCCCGTACATTCCCAGCCTCCACCCACTCGTGGTCCCCCTTGGGGAACTCTTTCCAGTCCACAAGATATTGAAGCTTTCCACAATGCCAGTGAGAGTCCGAAATCTGGTTCACTTCATAATGTGTGGCTTTATCCACAAAGACGGGGATGGGTGCTGCGGAGGCAGGGTGCCAAGCATCTGGAGGTGGGGGCTTTTTTCAGCAAGCTCGAATGAAAAATGGGATGAACATGCCTGTAAGTCTTTGGCAGATCTAGTTCAACAGTCACAGAGTTTATAAGGTGTTTAACTGCGAAAGGACCCACAAATTTGGGTCCAAGCTTGCGGGAGGGTTGTTGGCTGTGCAAGTTCTTTGTGGACAAGTACGCCAGGTCCCCAACCACCCATGATGGAGCTGCACTTCTTTTCTTGTCAGCCTTCTCTTTATAGTCCTGTTTCACCTTCTCCAAACAATTCACAATCTGGAGCCAAGCTGAGGCAACCCCCGCCGTCCATTTTTGTACATCCACGGACCCTTTGGCAACTGGTTCCCAGGTGGGCACGGCCGTTATGTCCGTGCCATAAACCATCTCAAAAGGGGAGACCCCAGTGGACAAGTGTACCCCATTATTGTATGTAAACGGGAGCAAGGTCACCCAGTCCGTTTGCTGATGATTAATAAAACTACATAGTGCTGTTCTAGAATTTGGTTTACTCATTCAGTTTGACCATTAGTCTCTGCGTGGTACCCTGAGGTGAGGGCTTGCTCCACCCCCAGCAATCCCAAAAGCTCCTGCTAACACTTGGCAACGAACTGGGTTCCTCTGTCTGTCAAAATTCATCCCGGAATTACGTGTAGTTTGTATACGTTTTCCACAAATAAAGAAGCCAGTTTGGAGCCTAGCTAGAATGGATAAAGGTTGTGAAAGTTATGGGTTCAAGAACCACATGGCACTGGAATTGTTGAAGTTCTTTTAATTGTGAAAGTACATGATATAAAGGCACCAAGACTTCACTCTGCAACCCACCCCCCCAAGACCCCAACATATAAACATGCAGAAAAAAAAGGGGCTGGCCATGGCGGCAAGCCATTGGCCCGGACCCCTTGATTAATTTAAACTGATTGGCTATTATGGTGGCTGTGACAGTTAGAGTCCGGGTCTATCTAATCCCACCACGGACCATGTGCTTGGTCCTAGTAAGATCACTCGTGTGTTCACATACACAACAGAGGTTGTTAAGTATGTGATTCTAGTTGTGCTAATTCAGACCACCATGTAAATAAGGGATTGTAAAACAACCAGTCAGATACTTGAATTGAGAGACTTTTTAGACAATGAATTGTACCCGTTAAGGACCAATCAGGTTCTTTGGCAGACTCGTCAAACTGTGCATAAGTCCATGGTTTTTCTTTGTTTTTTGTCGGTCTATATTGGCAAACCAGTCAGTTGTTTTTCCCTCTTGTTGGAGTTGCTGCCAACTTTTCATTTTCCTTTACTCATCAATTAGGTCTTGCATGCAAAGAAATTCCATAGATCCATCTTTTGGTCTCCTTTGGTAATTATTTTCAGTAGAGAAGGACAGGGACTTATTTTATCTCTATATTTTGCCCAAATCTTGATAAAGCTGTTTCTCAAATTTGCTGCCAACCACTTTTTTTTGATAGTGATTCTTTTTTTTCCTGGCCATAATAGTTTGTCGAGCCACATCGCCAAAGTTTCCTGTTCAAATTTAATCAATCTTTCCCCCAGATTTTTTATCCAATCTGAAATCCAATCTGAAATCCAAACTGTTGCATGATAGTACAATTTGACATTAGGAATTCCCAGACCGCCTTTTATTTCTCATCATGTAATACCTTAAAAGCAATTTGAGGTCTTTTGTTATTCCAAATAAATTTATTATTTCACTTTTGCCAAGTTGATAAAATTTTCTAAAAATTTATCTACTCTAGTTAATTATGATGAGAGCACGGTCCTGAAGCTGATCACTAAAAGACTAGAAGACCAGGATATTCAGATAATAGGCGCATCAACCCACAGGATCTGGTCACCAATCCATTGGGACATGCCCTGGTCTTATAAATCAATGTCCCTATATCTTCAAGTGTTAGATGACTATTCCCTTAAAAGGGCCTTTCTCCTTGCGCGCCTAAACATCTTCCCTTCAAACCTATTAAGAGGACGCTTCCTTCAAATCCCTTGAAATGAGAGAAGCTGTCTGCACGGGTGCAATGTACCAGATTCCCTTGGCCACCTATTATTCAACTGCCCCAAATTTCAGATGTTCCACCATTATCTGGGGGGTTTTATGGGAAAACTGAAGTATCTGTGCAGCGATGAGAAACATCTAGTGTAGATGTTGCTGAGTGTAAAGGAGCCTTCTCAGATAGTGGACCTTGCAAAAATCCTGTCAACTATCTCGAGAACTTATCTATGCTGCAGATCGGCTATATGGCATAAGGCCTTATTATTGTTGTCCATGTGTCTATGCCCGGAATTTGTTTCTGTTTTAAATTTTGTTTTATGTACATCAAATCTTATGCGAATAAAGGTATCTGAATCTGATAAAATGTTCTCATTAAGTTCTATTGGAATTGTTTGAAACAAAAAATTCAGCTGCCATGGCAGAATCAGGGCTCAAACTGATATGTAGTGTTAATGCCAACAACTATGCTAACTAAGGATCAAAAAGTAGCCAACAGAAGAACCTCCTTACATGGACTCATAGACCAATTAACTGCTTCCATCAAGGACCAATCAGGTTTATTGGTGGAATTGTAAATTATTTATTTTATTTTAGTTTAGTTATATTTATCCTGTTCTGCTGTTCTATGTTTGGTGGTGTTGATGCTGAATAAAAGAGCTGTGTTTTTGAAGAACTTGTAGTCTGTGTCTACCGAACCCACAGACTTATTAAGCTGGGTCTCCCAAATCTTAGTTCCAACACCTTAACAACACCTTGAGCAATTCTGTTCAACTTGAAAAATGACCCCAAATATTTAGTACAAGGGCTGATTTTTAAGCCTTGAGGGTTTTCTATTGTAATGACCGTACTTTTTATTTATTGCTACCTCATACCCTTTCACCGTTATTTTTTAAAGCTATAACCAAAATATTATAGAGTATAAATAAATACAAGGGTAATGCTAGCTGTCATCGCAACAAAAAAGCTAACCTCTATCCTTCACCTAAATCAGTTTTGTACCTTTACTGAGAGGCACTTCCAGTAAATGATTGCTGAAAATACCAGGCTCCACAATGACACTTATAGGCATTACAGAACCTGGGATTTGTCACACCCCACTTTAAGTACCTGCTATTATCACACTAGGGTCATTGCATAGCCCCCTTTAGTTGCCAAATGTTGTTTTCCTTACTTATGTCTCACTAGCTTTATGGCATCTTTGCTGCGATTTGCCACACAATGAGGCAGCAGACAAATGGCTTACCGGTTTTTTAAAAAGAAGGAGAAATCAAAAAGAAAAAGAAAAAATATTTATGGAGAACTGACTCCTCAATTATAAGAACAAATGAGGGGCCTGCAAGGACATGTGGGGGATATCTATTATTCCTTCCTTCATAACTCATCATTTCCTTTCCTGAAAGCCCTCGATCTTGTTTCTTGCTCTCCTTCCCACCCAACAGCCAACCAACCATTATCTTTCTGCCCTTTCAGCTTTCCGTCCTAGATGGACTAGTTGTGTGGTGCTGGGCACTGGGACTTGACCAGTTGCGTGACAAGCAACCCACAGGGTTTGATAGGGAGAACCTCACTTGCTCCTGTACCTCCCTTCCTGCACTATTTTCCTCTTTCTCCGATATCCTCTCCCCTTTCTTTTCCTCCTTCTCTCCTCAGCCATCCACCAACATTTTCTATCCCCATCCCCATCTTTAGCTGTGTCCTCCATGGAACATTAAGGTCCAGTGAGCAAAATTAGATCAGAGTCCCAGGCCCCAAGGAGATGAAAGTGGCCTCAACCAAGGCCAGGGCTTTTTCGGCCCTGGCCCCAGCCTTGTGGAACACTTCGCCTAATGAGATCAGAGCCCTGTGGAACTTTTGACAGTTCTGCAGGGTTTGCAAGATAGAGCTGCCCGACCAGGCCTATGGCTAAGGCCAGAAGGAACATCAGAAACTCCTGGCCTCTCTGTCTGGCTCTGCCCCTGTTGTGTCTGTGGACATTCAGGAAAACTGAGCTGGGAGTAAAGACGGGAGTCCTGAACTCTTGTTAGGGATTTGCTGGCTCTCAGTTTCTAACCTATCAGCAAGCAGACTTATGGACCTATCACGATTCTCTGTTAAGGGCCAATCACATGCAACGGAGGGAGTCTCAAGCATGTATTTAAGTTCTCCTGTGGCCTCACCGGCGGGGAGGGACCCAGGGATGGCTTCTGAGAGATGGCGGGTGCACTCGGTGGGCCCCGGGGAAGCCGTGGCCTTGCTGGTGGGGAGGGGGCCAGGGATGGCTTCCCCGCAGCCGCCCAGCACACCCTCCGCCTTGCTGTGCCGCTGGGTGTGCTGGGTGGCTGCAGCAGGAGGGGGGGGGGCTTTCAAAGCCATTCTGACGAATGGGCTTTGAACCTAGTAAGAGAGATAAAGCACTAAAGGCAATTTTAATAATTAATATTTTAATATTTAATATTTGATTTAGGGATTTTGTTTTAATGCTTAATTTAAAGTTAGTGGGAAATTAGTGGGAGTGTCAGTGGGTGGTTGGGGGTCATGGCTGCAATGGGTCATGACTCAGAACTCTGGCACCTTGTTGCACTCATCCATGGTGGGAAGGCTTTGCTGTGACTCCCCTGGAATGGCAGGGCCAATAGAACATGCTACATGTGCTATGAGGATAAACTGCTAGTGAGCATATAATCAAAAACACCAAGCAGATAGACTTTTGGAAGGAAGGGAGGTCCATAGATGTTTATAAGCACAAATCCATTTATTCAGTTATTTATTTATTATTTGTTATATTTATTGACCGCCGCTATTGGTCTGGCTGGCTTACAACAACAATAACCATAAAATAACCATAAAAACAATAAAATCCTCACATCCTTACCATAAGTTTGGACTAATATTTGTGAAACAGCAGCCAGGGTGGAGCACTGTCCGGGACACTTGCGCTTCTGACAGCACGGGCCAATCTGGGTACATTGGGCCCGCCCCTGGAGCGCCTGCTTTCACAAGCCATGTGCAAGCTGCTCGCCCAGCCTCGCTGCCAGGCACTACCTGGATGGTGAGGAGGACACTTCCAAGGCTTGTGCCATTCTCCGATGCTGGAACCGACGCCAGCAGCCAGCCCGTCACCCCATGCGCTGGCGAACCTCCAGACTCTGATGGAGCACCGCCACTCCATCCACCTGCTATCAGCCAGCCCGGCAGCAAGGCACTCACCCAGCCTCACCTCCAGAGGCTTGCTGGCCAGCAAGGACAGCGCTCCCCAACGCTGGGCCACTGCCCAACCCTGGGCCCGCCCACCAGCAGCCAGCCGAATGCACATGCAGCCGCATCCAGAGCCCCATGTGCCACCAGACCTCCAGCCTACGATGGGGCACCGTGGCTTAACCTGCCCGCCAGCGGCCAGCCAGCCCCAAACGGTGGCAAGCCTGCCGCCCGGTCCACCTGCGCACCCACCGCCTTCGAGGCCACACTGCCCCTCCAGCTGCGCACCAGCAGCCCACTTGCCCCAGGCAGTGAAGAGCCCCTTGCCCAGCCCAAGAAGAAGAAGAAGAAGAGTTGGTTCTTCTATGCTGCTTTACCCTACCCGAAAGAGGCTCAAAGTGGCTTACAGTCGCCTTCCCTTTCCTCTCCCCACAACAGACACCCTGTGAGGTGGGTGAGGCTGAGAGAGCCCTAATATCACTGCTCGGTCAGAACAGTTTTCTCAGTGCCGTGGTGAACCCAAGGTCACCCAGCTGGCTGCATGTGTGGGAGTGCAGAATCGAACCTGGCATGCCAGATTAGAAGTCTGCACTCCTAACCACTACACCAAACTGGCCCTGCCGCCTCTGACCCCATGCACTGGCCCAGCCACCTACACAGACGTTCCGCTGTCACTGCAATGCCCTGGACACCGCCACTGCCTAAGGTACGTCGCCCCCCAACTGCCCGCTCTGCCGGGGGCCACTAGCACCCATTGCATTCCTGGATGCAATGGGCTTTTTTGCTAGTTACCCATAAAAATCCTACAAATCAATAGTATCCCCCCACCCAGACTCAATGGCGCCTTTAACCCTATGCCTCAGGGAGGGTGTCTGGAGGAGGAACCCAGCGGATCTTCCACATCCTGGCCTCAACCAAATGCCTGGTTGGAAGAACTTCATCGTGCAGGCCCTGCATTACTGTGATACCTCCAACAGCGCCCTCAACTCTTCCAAGAGCTCATTCCACCAGGTATGAAGTTGAGGCCAGGTACACTTGCTGTGGGCCAGGGATCACCCACCTATTCAAAGCAAATTCCTGCAGCATGTATCAATCTGAGTGCAATATAATGCAACTGTACCACCAGCAAGATCCACAGACTTTAAGGACTGGAGAGCATTTTAAACCTTTGCCCACAGTTCTCTAACCCCAACTGCAGGCTTTTTTTGTTTAAGAGGGATGAGAAGAGGATAAAGGCTTCTTAGGGGGTGGGGTGGGGTGGGGACAGTGTAGAGCTAAATGACTGATTGTTCTAGATGACTCAGCTGCAGTTCTGTCAAAGACTTACTTTCTCCCAGATATTGGCAATGCAGAGATAAAGTGAAATGAACAATAACAAAGGAATTTGGTTCGGGTCCAAACACTTTCCCCCTTGGAGTTGCGCAGTCCTTTCCAATGAATTGCATAAACAGGAGGGAACAAAAGGGAAAGGGGGTGGAATTCAGCATGGGTCAGTTCTTGCTTGACAGCTGACTCTTTCTGAGAGTGTTTAGAAATATGGTCTCTAAGCCACAGGACTGGGGCCACAAATGAATGTCTTCCTTCTTCCCAACCACAGGATCTGCTGCTTGATTTGGAAAAGGCAAACCTGAGATTTAGCTAGGGAATGCCATCCTCTAGGGCAGTGGTCCCCAACCCGCAGCCCGCGGCCCGGTACCGGGCCGCGAAGGCCTTGGCGCCAGGCTGCGGCTCCCTGTCCCCGCCCCCCCACAGTAAAAAACTTCCCAGGCTGCAAGCTTGCAGCCCGGGAAGCTTCTTTCTGCAGGAGGGGGGGAGGGAATCAGAGCCGCGTCCGCGCATTGCGCATGCTCAGCCGGACCACGCATGCGCACATGCGCGCATGCGCCATGTGCGGCCGAATAGCACACGTGTGGCACTTTCACGCATGCATGATTTCGGCCACGCATGAGCAATGCGCGGGCGCAGGCACGCATGAGCGGCTTGCGCGGGCGGGCAGTTGCCCTGCCGGTCCCCAGCCTCAAAAAGGTTGGGGACCACTGCTCTAGGGGAGACCTGGAGATCCCGTGGAAATACAGCTCATCTCTAAGCTACAGAGATCATTCCCCCTGGAGAATATGGATGCTTCGGATGGTGAACTCATGGGCATTGTACCCCACAGAGGTCTATGTACCCTCCAGGCTCTACCCCCAAATGTTAAGGAGATTCTCTGGACACCTTACCCCCTCATCCCCTGCCAGTGACCAGAGGACCTGCATCCATGATCCCATTACATAGAACTCGCCATCTTTTAATGATTATTGTTAAAGTTTAATATTTTTAGGGGAGGTTATGGGATTATACTGGTTTTTATTGTTTTATTGTAAACTGCTGCGAGTTTGATTGGAGAGCGGCGGTATATAAATACAAAAATAAATAAATAAACAGCAGAACTGTTGGATTTGCTTTTAGGGACTGCCCAATGCCCACATTTTCAAGACTTCTTGCAGGAGCAATTGTTGTTGTTTTTTATCTGGGATAGCTTAGCTAAGGCTTTGTGCAAAGACAGGTTGAGGCATGCTGAAGTCATTGGCCAAGTTGGGAGTTCCAGGGGGGCTGGACAACTGTGTAGCAATTAAGTTGTTGCTATTAAGGCTAGAGCCACGAGAGTTTCACAAGGCCTGCAAGAGAGAGCTATTCTGCCAGGCTTATGGTTGAGGCCAGTGGAAAGTACATCCAAACAGCTGACTGGGCCTCCCTCCCTCTCCCAGCCCACCTATAGCATCTTCTGTATTACTGTTTTGCTGAGAGAAGAAAATTAGTTGAAAAAATAGCCACAATGCAGAACAGACAGAATCGGGATAGTTTCAGTTGGCTTTGGGTACTGAGAAGCATGCTCTAGATCAGGGGTAGTCAAACTGCGGCCCTCCAGATGTCCATGGACTACAATTCCCAGGAGCCCTTGCCAGCATTCGCTGGCGAATGCTGGCAAGGGCTCCTGGGAATTGTAGTCCATGGACATCTGGAGGGCCGCAGTTTGACTACCCCTGATCTAGATTGTGGCCACAGAGGTCTATGGTTGAAGCTGGGGTTGGTGAGGAAGACTGATGCTCCCTCCCCCCAGGTATGAGTAGTAGACTGAGTCATCCTGACCTCCTTCCTCGCCCCTCCGGCAGTGGGGATGGAGGGGGGGGGTTTCCCACCATGTCCCGTGATTTTATGTCTTTTAATGGGGGGTTTAATGGTTTTTTAGTGGACATTGTAACCCACCATGAGCCAGTTTGGAAGTGGAGGGAAATAAATTGAATAACAACAACAACAACAACAACAACAACAAACAACTGTGCAGTTCATTTTTTGGTTTGCTGATCTATAAACTAGGAAATAACCCAGTCTCTATTACAGTGACCAAGCACTTTCCATTACAAAATAACTTCAGGACCTGTTCGTTTATGTTTCAAATGGATTACACAATACCTCTCATCCCACGCTGAAGTCATTAGGCTCCCCACCGCAATTATTACAGTACGTAATTCATGCCAGTAATAGAGCATATACTATTCTTTAATCGATAGGCCCTGTGCTAGAGCTATTCATTACTTAAAGGTCAATGTTACACAGAGGCCATCGCTTTGACCAGGAATGTTACTGTGGCCGAAAAACGGCACCGTACATTTAGAAGAGCTTGCAACACCTTGCAAGCATTACAGAAAAGATCTTCATGGCTGTAGAGAAAAGCATTTTTCTTTGGAGGTTTGGACTGAGCCAAATCTTCCCTTTCACTTTTAAAGAGTGGTTCTCCCTCTTGCAGAACTCAGAGGGGAGTGTGGTAGCCAGCTGCTTGACTGCAAATGAGAGACCTGGCTCAACACAATGAGACGGTCAAGTCGCACACACACACCTCTCCAGCTAGATAGGTGCCTTTATGATTTATTTTATCTTATCTTATTTATTCGACTTTTATAACACCCTCCCAGTGAGGCTAGCTCAGGACGATGCACAAGCAAACCCAGAATGCAGCCAATAACACTTGATAAGAAATAGACTAAAACAACTGAAAATATTATTAATTGACGGAGCTTCTTGCCATGATGGTAGCTAATACAAGACAAGTATATTAGGTGGTATAATGATGAGTGGGGTGGCGCCCAATAGATGTTACCATGTCACTGGCCCCAACCAAAAGCCTGGTGGAAGAGCTCCATCTTGCAGGCCCTGCAGAACTCATAGAATCATAGAATCATAGAGTTGGAAGGGGCCATACAGGCCATCTAGTCCAACCCCCTGCTCAATGCAGGATCAGCCCTAAGCATCCTAAAGCATCCAAGAAAAGTGTGTATCCAACCTTTGCTTGAAGACTTCCAGTGAGGGGGAGCTCACCACCTCCTTAGGCAGCCTATTCCACTGCTGAACTACTCTGACTGTGAAATTTTTTTTCCTGATATCTAGCCTATACTTGTAGTTTAAACCCATTACTGCGTGTCCTCTCCTCTGCAGCCAACAGAAACAGCATCCTGCCCTCCTCCAAGTGACAACCTTTCAAATACTTAAAGAGGGCTATCATGTCCCCTCTCAACCTCCTTTTCTCCAGGCTGAACATTCCCAAGTCCCTCAACCTATCTTCATAGGGCTTGGTCCCTTGGCCCCAGATCATCTTCGTCGCTCTCTGCTGTACCCTTTCAATTTTATCTACGTCCTTCTTGAAGTGAGGCCTCCAGAACTGCACACAGTACTCCAGGTGTGGTCTGACCAGTGCCGTATACAATGGGACTATGACATCTTGTGATTTTGATCTGTAACTCACGTAGTTCTGGCAGGGCCCGGGTGTGTTTCAGGAGCTCATTCCGCCAGACAGGGGCCAGACAGAAAATGGGATCCCCAACTGGTTGGAATTTGTGGAACAGAGCACTCTTTGGGGGATATAATACGCAGGACCTGGACTGCGGATCACCTTATGGATAAGTACCAAAACCCTAAACTTGATCCGGAATTCAACTGGGAGTCAGTGTAGCTGTAGGAGCATGGGTCAAAATTCCCCGCTCCTCCACATGTAGCCAGCTGGGTGACCTTGGCCACCTTACAGCCCTGATAGTGCTGCTCTCACAGAACTCTCTCAGCCCTACCTACCTCACAGGATGCCTGTTGTGGGGAGAGGAAGGGAAGGTGGAGGTTGGTAACAGAACTGAGAGTGACCAGTGTCCATTAAGGCTTTTGCTTGGCTATAGGGATAACATCTTTCTCAAAAATGACCATGTCACTTTTACATGCCTCCTCTCTGGTTTACCATCTCCCCATATAGCAGGGGTGGTCAAACTGCGGCCCTCCAGATGTCCATGGACTACAATTCTCATGAGCCCTTGCCAGCGAATGCCAGCGAATGCTGGCAGGGGCTCATGGGAATTGTAGTCCATGGACATCTGGAGGGCCGCAGTTTGACCACCCCTGCCATATAGCCTCAGAATATTCTTTACTTTAGTGTGGTTTCAAACAATGCTAACGGCTTTGCTAGCTAGATGGTATCCCCGAATACCGCTGGTTCCCCATCCTTGAAGCATTCGGCCTTCCATTCCACATCACGTTTGATTCTGACCTCTTTCTATAGAGCCCAGCACCACATTTCCCACTGTAGTTTTAGCAAGCCCCAATTCTTCCGACTCCGGGAAACTGCTCTTTCTTCTTTCCTATGTTGACCCATTTCTATTTTACAGCATGTCCCTTTTTGCTTTAGCAGCCAAAAAAAATACAGGCTGGAGCTGCATCTAAAGAGGGAAACGCTTTTATTGGAGGAGTATTTTCTAGAAAAGAGCATTTTAATGTTTTAGCGCTGGTGTTTTTAATTATGTTACGCTGTATATGTCGGATTGTAATGGCCTTTGGCCACAGACAATAAGTGTTATCACGACAAACAGTTCATTCCGCCTTATCAAATCTAAGCTGATTTCAACACTTTAATGACATAATATGCGTGTTGTCATTTAGCATATAGAGTTCTCTGGATTGGGAGATCCCTGGAGATTTGGAGGGAGGAACCAGGGAGGGACATGTGTGGGGTACAATGTCATGCCCTAAGTCTGCTCCAAAAGAGCCATTTTCTCCAGGGAAAACTGATCTTTGTCATCTGGTACCAGTTGTTATTCTGGGAGACGTGCAGGCCCCGGCTGGATCTTGCCACATCAGATTGTATTCGTTTAACAAACTGTACCGTTCATGTTATAAAAGCTGCAAATGTCCTTCTTTGCTACAAGAAAATATGTATATTTATACTATGGAGGAAGATTTCTGCAAACCGCTACACTGTATGGTACCTTAGCTTATGTTTCACAGTTTGGCGTCTGAGAGGTAAGGGGGGGGGGAAACGAAACACAGAAGATACATATTTTAAAGTCAACAAACTAGAATGAATAACCGAGTTAATAATTTAAAATAATCTCACATCGTCTTTCAAAAAGAAAAAGCAGACTACTTAGATATCAAGTTACATTTTATTAAGAACTAGGGGCCAAGCCCGTTGCATTCAGCGAAGGTATTCCTGAATGCAATGGGCACTAGATTAGGGGGCGGGGGGTGGCGTGGAAGAACTCTGTGGACAGCCTCCCCCTCCCCCCAGGACCAGGAAAGGCAGCAGGCAGCCGTTAGGGAACAAAACGGCAGGGGGCACCTCTCACTCAGCAGGGATCTGCAGCCTCCATGCCTCAGAGAGAAGTGGAAGGAGGAGGGAGTGGTCAGGGTTGGGGGATGGAAGAGGATTGGCTGGCTGCTGGACAGACAGGCAAACCGGTTGGAGGAGGAGGCACTCAGGGGCGGGACATCCGCCCTGAGTGGGTGTTAAGCACTGAGTGGCACTTAAGCCATGAGACCAGCTCCTCCTCCAAGCTCTTACCAGAAATATATTATGTGGAATAGATTACATTTTATTATTTCTTGAATGCCTGCTAATCATGATGTTATCTACAAAATCTCTCTCATCCCCAAAGCCAAATTTCATTAAGAGTTAAGCTCTTCAAAACAGTTTCACAATATGCCTTATACTAGCATATTAATCCCCCTTCAAGGATCGCTGCCTTGTTGTGGCAAGGGGGCTTGCGTAGTTCAGTGAAGCTATGAGCTATGCCGTGCAGGGTCACCCAAGACGGACAGGTCATAGCTGAGAGCTCTGACAAAAGGTGATCCACTGGAGAAGGAAATGGCAAACCACTCCAGTATTTTTGCCATGAAAACTCTATGGACAGTTCCAATAGGCATAACGATATGACGCTGGAAGATGAGCCCCTCAGGTCGGAAGGTGTCCAATATGCTACTGGGGATGAGCAGACGGCTAGTACGAGTAGCGCCAGAATGAATGAAGCGGCTGGGCCAAAGCCGAAAGGACGCTCAGTTGTGGAAGTAACTGGTGGCGAAAAGACAGTCCGATGCTGTAAAGATTTTTATTCCATAGGAACCTGGAACGTCAGATCCATGAATCAAGGCAAGCTGGACGTGGTCAAACAAGAAATGACAAGACTGAACATCGACATTTTAGGAATCAGTGAACTAAAATGGACAGGAATGGGTGAATTTAATTCAGATGACCATCAGGTATACTACTGTGGACAAGAATCTCGCAGAAGAAATGGAGTAGCCTTCATAATCAATAAGAGAGTAGGAAAAGCAGTCTTGGGATACAATCCCCAAAATGACAGAATGATCTCAGTTCGAATCCAAGGCAAACCATTCAACATCACAGTGATCCAGGTCTATGCCCCAACCACTGCTGCTGAAGAGGATGAAGTTGATCAGTTCTATGAAGCCCTACAACACCTTCTAGAAGCAACGCCAAAAAATGATGTGCTTATCATCATGGGGGATTGGAATGCTAAAGTAGGAAGCCAAAAGATAACTGGGATAACAGGCAAGTTTGGCCTTGGAGTACAAAATGAAGCAGGGCACAGGCTGGTAGAATTTTGTCAAGAGAATACAATGGTCATAGCAAACACTCTTTTCCAACAACCCAAGAGACGACTCTACACATGGACATCACCAGACGGTCAACACAGAAATCAGATTGACTATGTGCTCTGCAGCCAAAGATGGAAAAGTTCTATCCAGTCAATAAAAACAAGACCAGGAGCTGATTGTGGTTCAGATCATGAGCTTCTTGTTGCAAAATTTAGGCTTAAATTGAAGAAAGTAGGGAAAAGCACTAGGCCACTCAGGTATGAACTAAATCATATCCCCGACGAATACACAGTAGAGGTGACAAATAGATTTAAGGAATTAGATCTGATAGACAGAGTGCCTGAAGAACTATGGACGGAGGTTCGCAACATTGTACAAGAGGTAGCAACTAAAACCATCCCAAAGAAAAAGAAATGCAAGAAATCAAAATGGCTGTCTGAGGAAGCTTTACAAATAGCTAAGGAGAGAAGGGAAGTGAAAGGCAAGGGAGAAAGAGAAAGATACACCCAATTGAATGCAGAATTCCAGAGAAAAGCTAGAAGAGATAAGAATGCCTTCTTAAATGAACAGTGCAAACAAATAGAAGAAAACAATAGAATGGGGAGGACCAGAGATCTTTTCAAGAAAATTGGAGATATGAAGAGAACGTTTCATGCAAAGTTGGGTATGATAAGGGACCAAAATGGTAGGGACCTCACAGAAGCAGAAGAGATTAAACAAAGGTGGCAAAATTATACAGAACAACTATACAAGAGCGAGCTTAACATCCCTGATGACCACAGTGGGGTAGTTACTGACCTGGAGCCAGACATCCTGGAATGTGAAGTCAAATGGGCCTTAGAAAGTCTGAGCAACAATAAAGCTAGTGGTGGTGACAGCATTCCAGTTGAACTATTCAAAATCTTAAAAGACGATGCAGTAAAAGTGCTACACTCAATATGCCAGCAAATTTGGAAAACTCAACAATGGCCACAGGATTGGAAAAGGTCAGTTTACATTCCAATCCCAAAGAAGGGCAATGCCAAAGAATGTTCAAACTACCGCACCATTGCACTCATTTCTCATGCTAGCAAAGTTATGCTCAAAATCCTACAAGCTAGGCTCCAGCAATATGTGGACCAAGAACTTCCAGAAGTACAGGCAGGATTTCGAAGAAGCAGAGGAACTAGAGATCAAATTGCCAACATACGCTGGATCATGGAGAAAGCTAGGGAGTACCAGAAGAACGTCTACTTCTGCTTCATTGACTATGCTAAAGCCTTTGATTGTGTGGAGCACAACAAACTGTGGCAAGTTCTTAAAGAGATGGGAATACCAGAGCATCTTATTTGTCTTTTGAGAAATTTATATGCAGGTCAAGAAGCAACAGTGAGAACTGAACATGGAATCACTGATTGGTTCAAAATTGAGAAAGGAGTTCGGCAAGGCTGTATACTGTCGCCTTGCCTATTTAACTTGTATGCAGAGCACATCATGAGAAATGCGGGATTAGAGGAGTCACAAATTGGGATCAAGATTGCAGGGAGAAATATCAACAACCTCAGATATGCAGATGATACCACTCTAATGGCAGAAAGTGAAGAGGAACTAAAGAGCCTGTTGATGCGGGTGAAGGAGGAGAGTGCAAAGGTTGGCTTGAAACTCAACATCAAGAAAACAAAGATCATGGCATCCGGCCCTCTCAATTCCTGGCAAATAGATGGGGAAGAAATGGAGATAGTGACAGATTTTATTTTCCTGGGCTCCAAGATCACTGCAGATGGGGACTGCAGCAAAGAAATTAAAAGACGCTTGCTCTTGGGGAGGAAAGCTATGGCAAATCTAGACAGCATCCTAAAAAGCAGAGACATCACCCTGCCAACAAAAGTGCGTTTAGTCAAGGCTATGGTCTTCCCAGTTGCAATGTATGGCTGCGAAAGTTGGACCATAAGGAAGGCCGAGCGTCAAAGAATTGAGGCTTTTGAACTCTGGTGCTGGAGAAGACTCTTGCGAGTCCCTTGGACTGCAAGGCGAACAAACCGGTCAGTCCTAGAGGAGATCAACCCTGACTGCTCTTTAGAAGGCCAGATCCTGAAGATGAAACTCAAATACTTTGGCCACCTCATGAGAAGGAAGGACTCCCTGGAGAAGAGCCTAATGCTGGGAGCGATCGAGGGCAAAAGAAGAAGGGGACGACAGAGAATGAGGTGGCTGGATGGAGTCACTGAAGCAGTAGGTACAAACTTAAATGGACTCCGAGGAATGGTGGAGGACAGGAAGGCCTGGAGGATCATTGTCCATGGGGTCGCGATGGGTCGGACACGACTTCGTACATAACAACAACAAAGCATATTAATTGTGAACTATTCACAATATATTTCAACAATAATATAAAAACACATTGCATTTTACAGAGCGATTATCCTTAACACGCCCGTGGCGCCGCGGGCGCCGCGGACTAAATAAAGCGCTAAGCGCTTAGTGGGAGGAGTTAGGGTGGGCTTAGTCCGTGATGAGGAAGGGGCCTGATTGGCCCCTTCCTCCGGACAGACCATTGGCCCAGCTGATTCCTGCTCTTCCGACATCTACAAACAAAACTCCAGAATACAGAGAGGGGTTTGAAAATGGCGGCCTTGGGAGCTCCATGCGCACATCTCTCGCAGTTTCCCCATCTGGAGCTGACAACCCTACCGCTCCCCACAACCTGCCAGTGTTAAGGAGACCTGGCACCCATAGGAGGAACACCATACAAAAAATAGTCTTTAGACACTAGTGTGTCCCCCCTTCCCCCCCACATTTTTCTTCTCATATTTAACTGATCTTCCTTCCTATGGCTTTTTCAAAACCCACCTGGTATTTTGCACTAAATGGTTTCACTGAAATTCCTCAACAATTTAAAAAGCTGTTTTTTATACCTTGCTTTTCACTACCCGAAGAAGTCCCAAAGCAAAGGGAAAGCACACAACAGACACCCTGTGGGGAAAGTGGGGCTGAGAGAGTTCTGAGAGAACTGCTCAGCCAAAACAGCAGTACGAGAACTGTGATGGCCCAAGGTCCAGACCTGTAGCCACAATGGTGAAAAAAAACAGGCCAGCCCCCAGCAATTGTTTGTCATGCCCCTCCAATCAGCATGTGGGGCTTGTGTGAAATGCGTCACAAGTTTTTCTAATGTGAATTCTCTGTGTGAAAAAGGAAGGAATTGGGGATAAAAGGGGTGACTCCTGTCATAGATCTTCCAGATGTGATTTGGAATTGACCAGAGCAGAATCGGCAGTGAGCAGGGCTGAAGAGTCCTCCTGCTTCAACACAAAAGGAAGCCTGCAAAGGGGGGCAGCCGAGTCAAATACGGTTGCAGTCAAGCAGAGAAAATAAATAAGGACGGCTGTTCACCCATGGACTCATTTCCCCCACCCAGACAAATTTTCCGGCCATGGGCCTGCCAAGGTCAGCCAGCTGGCTGCACATGGAGGAGCCAGTGGTGGTGGTGGGGGGGAGGATTCCAGTGCTCCGCCCTTAGCTTGGCTCACACCCTGGAAGCTAAAGAGTCAAGAAGAACCACAGGAACATGGAGGTCAGCTGACAATCAGGACCAGAGTAGTACAAGTTTCAGAAGAAGGGGGGAGGGGAGGTATTTCTGGCTTCATTTGTTTTAAGACAGGCTTTTGGGAAATCCTGAGGATTCTTGATTAGGGTTCAGCATCTGAAGCGGCCGCTCGGGCCCGACGCACCTGTGTCAGGCACGAATGGCCGCTTCGGATGCTGAAGCGCCCAAACCCATTCTTGATGGGCCTGGAAGGGTTTCCCATTTGTGTGGGAGTTAATTTACTTTTAATGTATTTTTAAAATTTGCTAAACATTTATCATGAAGCCTCTTGTGGCACAGAGTGGTAAGGCAACAGACATGCTGTCTGAAGCTCTGCCCATGAGGCTGGGGGTTTGATCCCAGCAGCCGGCTCAAGGTTGACTCAGCCTTCCATCCTTCTGAGGTCGGTAAATGGGTACCCAGCTTGCTGGGGGGTAAAACAGTAATGACTGGGGAAGGCACTGACAAACTATCCCGTATTGAGTCTGCCATGAAAACGCTAGAGAAGAAGAAGAAGAAGAAGAAGAGTTGGTTCTTATATGCCACTTATATGCCCAAGGAGGCTCAAAGTGGCTTACAGTCGCCTTCCCCTTCCTCTCCCCACAACAGACACCTGTGAGGTGGGTGAGGCTGAGAGAGCCCTGATATCACTGCTGGGTCAGAACAGCTTTATCAGTGCTGTGGTGAGCCCAAGGTCACCCAGCTGGTTGCACGTGGGGGAGTGCAACCTGGCATGCCAGATAAAAAGTCCGCACTCCTAACCACTACAGCAAACTGGTGTCACCCCAAGGGTCAGACATGACCCGGTGCTTGCATAGGGGATACCTTTTAAACATTTATCAGGTGATTTTACCATATATGTCAACTCACCCCCCCTCCCTTTCCCAAGATGGCCAGTGATGGGTTTGGAGGGGGTGGGAAGGGGAGGGGCCCCGGGTGGGCTTGTCCACCGCTCTGCATATTCTGCACAGTCGTGCCACTTCTGGGGTTTCTCAAAGCTCGAAGAACATTTCAGGGGTTTCCCTACAGGAGAGAAGGTGAGAAGGGCTGGTTTAAGGTCACAGTCCTGCCACAGTTGCAGCTCTCATAGCTGTGAGATGCACATGCTCTGTGGTTCTCAGGAGTCCTCAAATCCCGAGGCTCCATCCAAGATGGCCAGAGTGAAGGATACGGTTCCCCCTAACTCAGCAGGAGGAGGAGGTTAGCAGCCCTGGGTGACTGAGTGAAAAATTACTAACACTGAAAAAACTGACTCCAGGGGAGGGGGGGGGAGAGAAAATCTGTTTCCAGCCCCCTTTGCGCGGTGCCTGTCCTGACCAAAAACGATAAATGATGTCAGCATCGAGGCGTGTTGCCAGTACGAATTTTGTGAAGCGGAAATGGTTGTTCGCTGGGCCAAGAGGGCCTGTCTTAGAAATCTAATGACTGGATGGAGAGAATTAAAAGAATATTCGTCTCTGACCATGGAGAAGACCATGGCCCGCAGGGGACGGGCTCTCCTGATGCTTCCTTCCTAAACTGTGGCCCAGGTGAGGAGTGGAAGTGGATCGGGGGAAGGCAGTGGTAGAAGAGGCTACTAACATCTCTGTCCTCTTTCTCTGATGGACGCTTCAGAGAGGGAAGGGGGATTTCTACTAGCCTCTGGGTGGGGTGGGGTGGAAGAAGCAGTGACAATTTGGATTTTTGTCCTCTCCCTGACCTGACTGATAGCCTCATTAGGAGGGAGAACTAAATTGGAAGACTTGTTAGCTACAGCTTGCCTGTTGCTACCTGCCTTTCCCCTTCATCACGACACCTTTGAGGGCAGTTTCTTTCAGGAAAGAAATGGTGAGGAAGGGCTTAGCCCCCTTTGACTCACCCATTTTTCAATATTAGAAAAAACATCAAGAGAGTTGATCATGGATCTGCCACATAATTGAGTAGATGGGCCTCCCACAACAAGTTGTGTGTGTGTTTGTGTCCCTCTCCTCCCTCACAGGACTTCTGCAATTCTCACCCCCAAATATGCCTCTCTGAGGAGCCTGGTGCTCTCCCCTCCCAGGGACAAGGGGCATTGCAGGATGGTCTGGAGGGGGGCTGGAGTCTGAGAAAGTTGCTGTTGCGTTTCTGGTTCTGCCGAGGACTGAGCTTGAGGTCCCAGGCAGGATTGGAGCAGGCAATGAAACTGACCAATGCGCATCAGCAGGATCCAGTCAATTTGAACTGAAGTGGACCAATAGCATGCACTGGTGGGAAGATCCATGGTTTGCTTCTGTATTTCAAGCTGTACATAAGGGGAGGGGGTTCTCAGCTCAGTTTTGCCTCTTCTAGCATCATGCTGAGATCACGAAAAAGAGCTGATTGAACTTTCACATTTAAGGATCTTTCCTAGCTCCTTCATGGCTGCCCTGCCTGGTCTTAATCTCCTTCAGATTGCTTGATTGCAGTCTCCCTTTTGGTTGATGGTGGAGCCAAGAAAGAAGAAGAGTGGGGGGTTATTACCTCGCTTTTCTCTATCAGGAGTGTCCAAGCAGCTTACAATGGCCTTCTCTTCCTCGCACCACACATACACCTTGCGAGGTAGGGGAGGCTGAGAGAACTTTAACAGAATTGCTCAAGGTCACCCAGCTGGCTGCAGGCGGAGGAGGAAAGGGGAATCAAACTTGGCACTACAGACCAGAAGCCGCTGCTTTTAACCACGACACCAGGCTGGGTGAACAGAGAAAGAGCTTCCTTTACATTAAACATATCATTTGACCTTGACATGCTCAGCAGTGTGCCAATGTTCTTTTCCTTTACCCCTGGTCATTCTTGGGAAAGGTTTCTACATACTTTGTACATATGGGCATCAGTTCCTAGGCTCTCAGGGACACTGAGAGAGCATTTCTATGCCGATTTTTAAAAAGCCAACAGCCCATTAAAATATGTCACCGAGCAGCATGAGGAAAAAGGAGACTGTGTCTCAGCAGCATTGATGCTGTTGGTCCTGCCCAGTGGGTGCCTGTTAAGTGCAATTCAGACGCGAGTCCCTGGAAAAGACAATCAGGCTAGGAAAAGCAGAAGGCAGCGGGAAGAAGGAGAGCCCAACCTGAAATGGATCTACTCCCTTGAGGAAGCCTGGCCCTCCGTTTGCGAGACTTGAGCAAGCCACTAAGCACAGAGCTTTTATTCCAATCCCAGGTCGATTTAGTCCCTGCCATCTCAACTGAATGCGATTTCCATTTTGATTTTGTCTGATTTCCTAATGCAACAAGCATGATTGATTCGGAGTGACCCTACCTTTTCCTCACGATATCCAAGTCATTTTAACCCTCAATATTTGAAGAATCGGAATGAGAAATCATGCAGATCGCTGGAGCTCCATGGTAGAGAAGCCCTGATTGGCCAAGGCTGCCCAGATGACAAGCTTGCTTTAAAGGGGAAGCCCCTAATTTCTCAGCAGAAGCCCTAACTTCTGTCAGGAGAGATTTGTGTCTTAGTTTTTTTCCTCCCTCCTCTGCTGTTTCCAATCCTCCCCCCCCCCTTCAAGAAAAGAAAGAAAGAGGTTCCAGCTGCGCTTGGCTCCTCTGCTGTCTTCAATCCTCTTGGTAACCGGTAACCAGCTTTGATTCCCTGCTCCTCCACATGCAGCCAGTGGGGTGACCTGGAGCGAGTCACAATCCTGTTAGAGCTGTTCTCACAGATAAGTTCTTACAGAGCTCAGAGCCACGTATCTGTAGACCTGCTGAGGACTGAGCTTGAGGTCTGAAGCAGGATCATAAGCCTGCCCTGTAATTAGCAAATTAGCGGGAAGTGGGGTAAAAGAACCAGCTCTTCTTCTCTGAACTAGGGATGTGTGTTTTGGCTCGGTTTGGGCGCCTCGGTGACCACCAAAGCCCAAGGTGGCCAGCACTGCAGCACGGCGAAGAGGGCCACAGCGGTGGGCCAGCTGGCGGCCCTTCTCTCTGCATCGCTGGCCTTCTACATGCTGCTTCAGGCTTCGGGGATCACTGTGGCATCTGAACCGAGCCGAAGCACAGAACCCTACTCCAAACACACACATACCTCTACTAGTTTGGAGGGAGATTACATTTTACAGAAATAAAATTACTCTTACGGGAGCGTGCAGGGAAAAGAAACGGTCTCCTCACAAACAGATGAGTTACTTGTAGAAACTGTTGGAAGCCTACGCAAGAACTGACTGACTCTCCTTTGTGCTAAAAATAATCCGAAAGGCCAACTCTCCCACACTCACAAGCAAACAGCACAGTTTCTTTCTGGAGTGGTCAAGAAACACATTTTGGAATAATGCCGTGAAAAAACATTGCTGTTAACTCCCGAGAAAGAGACATGTGTCTGATTACACTGAACCACGAACTAAAAATAAGAAATTATTCGGTACCAAATAGCAGGCGAGAGTTTGGGGGGTTTCTTTTAATGGCATTTTATTTTTATGGCATTTTATGGCATATTTTTATCCTGATTCTGATACACTAAAACAAAGCGAGCAAATCAGCATTCTTCTTCCTAACAAGATTAGAAAGGAGGACATTTGGCTGACCTTGCTGAAGACAATAACACAACTCAGAATCCCAGCCACCTGCGAGGCTTCCACTCTGCCTCCCCCCACCGAAGAATGATGAATTATGGGAAGCAAAGTTACTGGGGGGGGAGCACCCCAGCAGACATGGCTTCAAGAAGACTTTCATTTGAATCAAGCTGTCGGAGGGAGCCCATTAAATTCTCTCGGGTCCAGGACCAGAAATGGAGAACATCTCTGGCCTTTGTCCAACTTGGACACTTCTCCTGCTAAGGGATGTGAACCCTAAAGCCCATGGGGGAGGGGGGGTGTCTGCAGCTGATCATGGCTATGCAGCCAGCAACATGTTGACGATGGTTTAGTTTGACTTTGGAAGTGAAGGCAGCCAAAAACAGCTGCAGTGTTGTAATAATTAAATACAGGTTACTTTACTGCTCCCCAAACACATGTTGATTTTCTTGAGCTGGAGATAACACCGGAACCTTCCCCCCATAGTAAGATCACTAATTTCCAAGTGGGCCTGGAGATCTCTTCGGGGTGCCAACTTCCAGGTACACCCTGGAGATCCTCCAGAATTACAACTCATCTCCAGGCTACAGAGATCTGATTCCCTGGAGAAAAGGGCAGCTTTGGAGGGGGAACTGTGTGGCTTTGTGCCCCACTGAGGTCCCTGTCCTCCCCAGGCTCCATCCCCAAATCTCCTGGAGTTTCCCAACCTGGTTCTGGCAACCCTATCCCCACTCCACTCCCTCATGGTAGCCAGGGGGACATGGCAACCTAATGATCCTCTAGCATTACAATTAAGCTGCTCTAGACTGAGATCAGTTTACCTGGAGTTATTCTGCACGGAGCCAAATAAAACAATTTAAAAAACAACCCGTTTAGACCGCTTTATTATATTGCAATCGTTGTTCTGCATTGAATATAGTCTGTTGAAAAACTGCATTGCAATGCTCTCTGCATGGAACAATTCATAGCCCTAACCCCTGTAGTTTTGCCAACTCCGCTTTGTTCTCTAATGCAGTCACTAATGTGCATAACTATTATTATTATTATTATTATTATTATTATTATTATTATTATTATTATTATTATTATTATTATTATTATTATTATTATTATTATATTTATATCCTGCCTCTCCCCGAAGGCTAAGGCGGCTCACATAAAATGCCATCCCCTAAAATCTATAACAATAACATAAAATTACAGTGAATAACAACCAATTGATCAACGATAACAACAATAATTGGCATAGTACTAATCATCGAGTCTCCGCAGCCTCAGCTACAGGGAGGTGGAGGGAGCTGGCACTCACTACCGCCAGATTTTGTGAGGGGGGGGCCTGATCCTCCTCACCGCCCAGCCTCACTGTAGGCCGGGCGGAAGAGCTCCGTTTTACAGGCCCTGCGGAATGCTGGTAATTCCCGCAGGGCCCTCAGCTCTTCCGGGAGCTCATTCCACCAGGTAGGGGCTAGGACCAAAAAGGCTCTGGCCCTGGTAGAGGCCAGGTGGGCTTCCTTTGGGCCGGGGATAACAATAAATTGGTAAAGCCCTGCGGGGGGATATAGGGCGAAAGGTGGTCTCTCGTATATGCTGGGCCCAGACCACAGATGGTCAAAACCAAAACCTTGAACATGATCCGGAATATAACCTGTAACCAATGCTGCTGCCTCAGGACTGGCTGGATATGGGTCCTCCACGGTGTAGCTGTGAGGACCCTAGCAGCCGCATTTGGGACTAGTTGCAGTTTCCGGATCAAGCCCAGAGGCAGGCCAGTGTAGAGCAAGTTACAGAAATCTAATCTGGAGTTGACCATCGTATGGATCACTGTGGCTAGGTGTTCAGAGGACAGATAGGGCGCTAGTAGCCAGGCCTGGTGAAGGTGGAAAAATACCTGGCCAGCTACCTGCTTAACCTGTGCCTCGAGTGTTAGTGAGGCATCAATAGTCACCCCCACGTTCCTGACCTGAGACGCAATATTAAGTTGCATCCCAGCAAGAGAGGGTAAGTGCGCTTCCTGATCTGCCTCCTTACGGCCCAACCACAGGACCTCCGTCTTGGAGGGGTTGAGTTTCAGGCGACTCTGCTTGAGCCATCCAGCTACGGCTTTCAAACATCTGGTAAATGGATCTGGGGGGGGAGTCCGGGTGGCCATCCATGAGGAGAAAGAGCTGGGTGTCATCAGCATACTGATGGCAACCCAGCCCATAACTCCGTACCAGTTGAGCCAGAGGGCGCATGAAGATGCTGAATAATGTGGGAGAGAGCACCAAGCCTTGTGGGACCCCACAAGGGAGCTGATAAGGGCCCGATAACTCCTCTCCCACAGCTACCCTCCGAATCCGGTTTTGGAGGAAGGAGCGTATCTTCCAGGAACACTAGGAGCTGGTCCACCGCAGCCCTTTCTACCACCTTACCCAGGAATGCTAAGTGCGCTACTGGGCGGTAGCTTGCGGGGTTATGCAGGTCCAGAGAAGGTTTCTTGAGGAGAGGGCATACTACCGCCTCCCTGAATGCTTCAGGGAACTCCTCCGACTGGAGAGAGCAGTTGACAATGTCCCTGAGCTGATCACCTATCCGTCCGCTGCTCCCCTTAAGGAGCCAAGACGGACAGGGATTGAGGGGGCAAGTGGTTCCCCTCATCCTCCCCACAACCTGTCCACTTCAGGTTGAGAGAGCCGTCTGAAGCCATCAAACGTTGCCTCCAAAGGCGGCCAACGGGCCTCCAGTTCATTAACTGTATTAACCGTGGCAGGAAGGGAGTGGTGGAACAACAAGACTTTATCCGTGAAGTGGTTTGCAAATGCCTCACAGCTGATGGTCAATTTCCTACTATTTTGGCGCCCTTCTTCCAGGGCGGTGAGAGATCTAATAACCCTAAATAGTCGAGCTGGGCGAGAGCTAGCAGATGCAATTTCCGTGGCAAAGAAGTCACATTTAGCTGCTTTCACTGCCATCTCATACGCCCTCATAAGTGTGCGATGAGATGTTCTTGTAGCCTCGTCATGAGCCTTCCGCCACACTCGCCCTAGTCGTCTCAATTCCCTCTTCTTCTCCCGGAGCTCCCCGGTATACCAGGGTGCCCGTTTGAGTTAAGGGCAGAGAGGACATCTGGAAGCAATCTCATCTATGGCAGTCGACAGGCGGGACTGCCAGTCCTCCACCGTGACCCCCAATGAGATGCCGTGAGGTTTCAGGTCCCGCAGAGCATTCTGGAAACCAATTGGATCCATAAGTCTCCTTGGCCAGGCAAAAATATCCCCACTGCCCAACGGGGAGGGGGTGGGTTCTTGATCTGAGCCCACATGGCATAGTGGTCTGACCATGGAATGGCCAAGGCCATATCCAGAGCCACCTCTATCCCAGCCCTGAAGATCAGGTTGAGGGTGTGGCCGGCCTGATGGGTGGGCCTGGCAACAATTTGTGAGAGCCCCAGCATCACCATGGCCGACACTAGGTCCTAGCCGAGTCCTAGAGACAGTGCATTCGTATGGACATTAAATTCCCCCAAGATTATTAGCCTGGGGTACTGCAAAGCCCAGGCGGCCGCTGCCTCCAGCAGGCTCGGCAGGGTATCTGGTTGTGCATTGGGCGGATGGTATACCAACCAGATAGCCAAGCTCTCGACCGAGTCCAACCCAATGCCGACACACTCCACTCCCCAGATGTCCGGCGCCGGCTGAGCCCTGTAGGAGAAAGCCTCTCGGTCCAAGATTGCCACCCCCCTCCCCTCCTATGGACCTGGGATTGGTGCAGGGTCACAAAACCTGGGGGGGGCAAGTTCCTTTAAGGTGACCATTTCGCCACCCCTCACCCAGGTCTCGGTCATGCACGCAAGGTCGGCCTCAGACTCCACGAAGAATTGTTGCAGAGTCGAGGCCTTGTTGATTGACCTTGCATTGCACAGGACCAAGACTGGGACGGAGGTTAGAAGGGCAGCGAGCACACCTCGGGTGTCTGCCGTGTGACCACGGCTTGGCCCAAGGACTATCACAAGTGCTCACTGACCTTCTCTTGTCCAACCTCCTCTCCCAGCCATATCGCCCTCAGCCCATTATGGGCGAAATCCCGGCCCCAGCTTGGGCCCCCCCTGGTGGTGTTTCCACTCCAGTCATACTCACAGTGGAAACACAATTCTAACTAACTATCTAACTCCCTAGCACTAATAATCCCAATAATCTACACTAATATATCCCATTTTAGCTACACTGATATATCCCACCCTAGCCCACCTGGCCCAATCCCAACCACAATAACCCACCCTAACCTCCCTCCCTAACCTTGTCTCTGTAAGCCGGCGGTCCTATTTCACCAGCGGGCTGGAGCCTGGTCTGATCCCGCCTCAAGAGGGTTCTCATGACCCTGCCCCTCCACTGTTCCAATAGACCCCTGCTAGGGAACGTTAACCATCAATAACTACCTATTCCCCGTAGATGGTATTGAGAATGTCCTTCTCAATACCTTCTACTAAGGAGCTTCTCTGCATGACTAATAGGGCGTCTCAGGCAGGCAGGAGAGAAATGAATCGGTGAAAAGCATCTTTCAAAAACAATGCTTAAAAGACACTTAAAGCACCGAAGAGGCAGTTCACCATGCAGAGCAAAATCAGTTCTGCAGAGTAAATTCACTGTCCTGTGCAGAGATCAGAAAAGCAACAATGTATTTAGTGAGTTTTCATCAGCTTATCCATCATGCAGAAGAGGCCCTGGAGGAAAAGTCAGCTACAGACAAAAGACTCTAGCTTCACATGACCATGGAGCACCCCCCTCCCAACTCCCTCCCACAATCACGTATCTCCAAGAATTCCCAAAGCCAGAAGGGGAACAGATACACACACACACAGACACAAACCATTCTGCAAGTTCCCAGCAGGTCATTTATTATGTATGCAGCGAAGGGGACCCACAGAGCAGGAGCCACATTACAAAGAGTGGGGACATTCAAGGCGAATGTTTAGCATGCAGGATCCGTCCTGCACCTGGATCGTTTGAACCGTCCAATTAGTTAAAACCAGGGATCTGGCAAGGAGCCAATCACATGCTCTGGCGGGAACCAGGGACTGGGTATGCGTTCGGGTGGTGGGCCATGTTTTCCAGTCCAGCTGGTGTAATTTCATAAAGAGCTCCACAAGCAACTTGGCACCTTATCTTACCCACTATTCAATACCATGAAAAGCTTTAGATGGCACATCTTGGTCATCCTCTGAGTGTGTCCACACAATGTGCTTTCCCTTTCACCCAAGGAAGCTTTGCTAGTGTTCTGAAACTGTTCTTTAGTACTATCGTCAGGTCATTTATCGAATTCTGTGTCGGTACAAGCATCTCTGTAGGGCTACCTGCTCTGGGCTAAGAAATCCCTGGGGATTTTGAGAGGTGGGATTTAGGGAGGGGAGGCAACTCAGCAGGGTACAATGCCACAGAGTCCACCTTCCACAGGAGCCAATTCTTCCATAGAAACTGTAGACCTGCTGAGGACCAAGCTTGAGGTCTGAGGCAGGATCGAAGCAGGCAATGTAATCCATTGTTTGCTGGTGTATAGAAGCTGGGGTTTTCTGAGGGGTGAGTGGGCTGTCGGTTCAGTTGTCAGTTCTACTTGTACCATTGCTGGGGTCTTCACCTTTTCTCTTTTAGAATGTCCCCTCCTCCCCTATCTGCTCCTGTTCCTCAGGTCAGCGTCTCCCATTTGGCTCTACCCTTCCTCCCTACCTTTTGTGGCGAAGTTGACAAGAGGCAGCCACCTGCTTCCTCCTTGTCCCCTCCAGCCTGCTCTGAAAGCCTGATTGGAGTCGTGGTTAAGAACGGCAGCCTCTAATCTGGAGAACTGAGCTTGGTTCCCAACATGTAGCCAACTGGATGGCCTTGGGTCAGTCACAGGTCTCTGGAGGTTCTCTCAGTCCCACCTGCCTCACAAGGTGCCTGTTGTGGGGAGGGGAAGGGAAGGTGATTGGAAGCTGCTTGGATTCACATGAGGCCTGCTGGGTGACCTTGGGCCAGTCTCAGTTCTCTCAGAGCTCTCTCAGCCCCACGTACTTCACCAGGTGCTTGTTGTGGGCAGACGGAGGGGAAGGCGATTCTAAGGCTGGCGACTGGCATCCCTAAAAATACATATGTTATTTATTATTTTATTTTTATTTTATTTTTACATTTACACCCCGCTGCTCACGACAATGTCGCCTCGAGGCGGCTTACAGAATAAAATCATAAAACAATATATCCCGTAAAAACCCATTTAAATCAGCAATAGCATAAAACACACCATCCCACCGTCATAAGATGGTGGACGAAAATCTCCCCAACCCAACTCTGCTGATTCCAGCCTGAACCAATGTTATATATGATCTTATCTTAATTAATTATAATCCTGGGGATGCTCAGATATATTAGTCACAGCACAGTTCTCTAAAACAGGGGTAGTCAACCTGTGGTCCTCCAGATGTCCATGGACTACAGTTCCCACGAGCCCCTGCCAGCGAATGCTGGCAGGGCCTCTTCGGAATTGTAGTCCATGGACATCTGGAGGACCACAGGTTGACTACCCCTGCTCTAAAACCAAACAACTCAGAAAAGAACAGCTCACTGACTGCCTAGCCCTTGATCACTGTAAAACCAAGCTGGAAAGTGTATTGAAAAGATACTGGAAGTGTGTTGTTAGTGTGTGTAAAAATGACCAAGTGAGGCTTGTTTGCCATCTAGGTTGCCAGCTCAGGGTAGGGAAATACCTGGAGACTTTGGGGGTGGAGCTGGGGGTGGGCAGGATTTGGGGCAGGGAGGGACTTAAATGGAGTATAATGCTATGCCATCCACACCCCCACCCCAAGCAGCTGTTTTCTCCAGGGAATTGATCTCTTTAAGCTGGAGGAGTGGTGTAATTCCAGGGAATCCTCAGGCCCCACTTGGAGTCTGGTCTCCATATCTGCCATCGCCTTCCTCTGCAGCCTTGCTTGGAGGTCTCCCATCCAGATACCCACCCTGCTTAGCTGCTGAGATCTGCGGAAATGGGGCCATGCCACATCACCTTCCCAGTGCCCTGCCCGTCTGAACCTGTTGAATTGTCAGGGCGACACCTTCAATACAAAGAGCAAATCACATTCCTACCTTGGTCCACTCACTGATTGAGGCTTCTCCATTTGTTATGGAAAATACCAGGGAATCACCAGAGTACCAGTAGCAAAGCAAATCTACAGTTGTACAATAATAATAATAAAATCAGAGTAGGGGTCCTCAATCTTTTTGAGCCCATGTGACACCCAAATGGGATGACTCTTGAATTCAGTTGGGGAATTTAGAAAATTACTGGGAGACTTAGTGAGAGGTGGGTAACTACAGGATCTCTGCCAATGTAAACCAGGGTATTCCCTTAAGAAACCTCTAATAAAGAAGTCCAAAGTAAACTGGAAAGTTGTTTTCATTAAGGAGAATACCCAGCTGGGACAGACAGACGGACGGACGGACGGACGGACGGACGGACGGACGGACGGACGGACGGACGGACGGACGGACAGACGGACAGACGGACAGACGGACAGACGGACAGACGGACAGACGGACAGACGGACAGACGGACAGACGGACAGACGGACAGACGGACAGACGGACAGACGGACAGACGGACAGACGGACAGACGGACAGACGGACAGATAGATAGATAGATAGATAGATAGATAGATAGATAGATAGATAGATAGATAGAAGGCTGGCAGGCTGGCTGGCAGGCTGGCTGGCTGGGTAAATGTTCCCCTTGGCCCTGCCTGCTTTCTAAAGACACTTGGCTAGTGCCAAAAAAGGTGTAGGTGGTTACCATATTGCATTAGAGCAGGGGTGGGCAAACTGTGGCCCTCCAGATGTCCATGGACTACAAGTCCCATGAGCCCCAGGGCTCATGGGACTTGTAGTCCATGGACATCTGGAGGGCCACAGTTTGCCCACCCCTGCATTAGAGAGATGCCCAACAGATATGCCTCCTCTCCTGAACTAAAAAAAAACAGAGGGGGAGAAAAGGATAATTCCTGCCTGCTTGTGACATTTTCTGTCTCTCCCCCTCCCATCCAGTAGTACCTGAAGGACTCTTCTGGGGAGTGATCACAATTCACTGGGATGCTTATCTGTGGCAATGTGACATCAGGTTTCCTCCGCTGGTTAATGGATGACCCACCTGAATGGCAATTGTGCCTTTAGAGCGAACTTATGTGATACTTGGTGTGACCTTCCCCCTAAATGCTGATTTATCAAGGGTGCTGCATCTTTATAGCTGAGCTGCTTCTTTCTAAACTTTGTCCTTTCTCCCTTTTTAAATTAGTGCAATTACAATCTTTCAAAACAAACAAACAGATAACTTCTTTCTTTGGGAGGTTTACACAGGTTTAAAGTCTCTTCTCCTGTGATGTGGCAGACAGAAAAAGAGAGAGGAGAGATTACAAAGAAGGCGTCTGCTTAATACTCTCAAGATCCAAACCCAACTTTCCCCACAAATTCCTGCAACCACCTCCAACCTGCGCCTTAGAAGTAGATTTTCCTGTTTTGCACAGGACAAGCCAGCTGCAAAGGCACATCGAAAGTGCATTATCCAACGCGTGTGGAATGAGCCCTGGTGGTTTTGGTTAAATGAAATACAACATGAAAGGTTAAAGTTTTGAGTCCAGTGAGACCTTTAAGACTTCCAAAGTTTCATTCTGGGAATAAGCTTTTGTCTGCTTGCATGTATGGTATGCATCCACCTGACAAAGCGTGCACAAGCACCGAAGCTTAAGTCCAGAGTAGTAATTTCTGTGACTGTCGTGTGCCAGAAAGGGAAGGGCTTTGCAAGTCAGTCAGCTGACAGGAAGTACCTGGAATCGCGGGAGAAGGGATCCATTCAGGACCCTTCAGATTTTACCTCCAAGCTTCAAGATGCCAACAGGCACCTCTGTATGTTCCCAGTCAATATATTCATGGCCCAAAAGGAATACAGTGAACAAATATCTTCGGAGCCATTAAGGCCGCATTTACGCATTGCAGCCTAAGAGGGTAACAGCGGCACACCTGGTGCATCAGGAAGGCGAAACCAGCAGCTCCCTGCTGGATGTTTGGTCTGCTTGGAATGTCTTAAAGGGCCTAGGGCAGGGGTCCCAGCCTTTGGTGAGCCTCCGGGCACATTGGGAATTCTGACATGGCTGGCTGGGTATAGCAGCCATAAAATGGCTGCCGCAGGAGGCGGAGCCAGCCACAAAATGATCACCACAGCATCACTTCAGGAACACAGTGTAGACCCTAGTGCTGTGGTGGCAGCCACTGCCAGAGCAACATTTAAAAAAATCTGCACAGCCAATTAGCTCTCCCGTAGTTAACTAGCAGCCTTGCTGGATAAAAAGCCCTCCCCGACCCCACCCACTTCCCAAAAGGGGTATTGGTAGATGCTATGGTGCCCATGTCAGGGACGCCTGGTGTAGGTTTAGTCAAAGACAATTCCGTATCCTCTATGATTAACTCAAGTAGTCAAATGATTCCAAGTAAAGTTAATATACTTTACAGACATTTACTTTGCAGACATCTGCCTGGCCTCGACCAGGGCCTGGACCATTTTGATCCTCAGCCCAACCTGGTGAACGAGCTCCTGGAAGAACCAAGGGCCCTGCCAGAATTGTCAGCTTTCTGCAGAGCCTGTAAGATGGAGCTCTTAAGTCAGGCGTATGGTCTCGGAGTTACCATGGGAAGATCCCTTTGTTGTTGTTGTTAGTTGCGAAGTCGTGTCTGACCCATCACGACCCCATGGACAATGACCCTCCAGGCCTTCCAGTCCTCTACCATTCCCCGGAGTCCATTTAGGTTTGCACCGATTGCTTCAGTGACTCCATCCAGCCACCTCATTCTCTGTCGTCCCCTTCTTCTTTTGCCCTCGATCGCTCCCAGCATTAGGCTCTTCTCCAGGGAGTCCTTCCTTCTCATGAGGTGGCCAAAGTATTTGAGTTTCATCTTCAGGATCTGGCCTTCTAAGGGGCAGGCAGGGCTGATCTCCTCTAGGACTGACCGGTTGGAAGATCCCTTGATATGTGCCGGATCAGAACCCTCGCTCCCACTGGAAGAACTTCTTTGACCCAGGCGCTGAGCGGGGGGAGGGGGGGCAAAGACTAGAATCGCCATCTAGTTGATTGCCATCTAGTTGATCGCCATCTAGTTAATGTGTTAAGGGGTGTTTTAGGGGTTTGTATTGTGTTTTTATTGTCTTTGTAAACCGCTGCGAGTCTCTAGAGCAGGGGTAGTCAAACTGCGGCCCTCCAGATGTACATGGACTACAATTCCCATGAGCCCCTGCCAGCAAACGCTGGCAGGGGCTCATGGGAATTGTAGTCCATGGACATCTGGAGGGCTGCAGTTTGACTACCCCTGCTCTAGAGAGTGGCGGTATATAAATTAAATAATTTTCCTCCACTAAAACAGATGTCTGAATGTTATTTTAACTTAAATAATTAATTTCACTGAGCTAATTTGATTTCTCCAGAGAGCTGTTTTTCCTTGCAGACGGATTGCGTAGTCGGTCCATAGATCAACGTCCAAGGAGCTCAACGGGAACAGGAAGCGATCATTTACCAGCTGAGTAGAGTTTGGACCACAGAGGAGCGTGTTGGTGACGACTACCTTCTTGCTTAACATTTAAATCAGGCCTGTGTGGTGTTGTTAAAGGGGGAGAGGTTGTGGCTCAGAGCATCAGCTTTGTGCATAGGAGGCCCAAGGGTCCACCCCACTCAGAATCTCCCACTGAGCACAGTGAAAAACCTGAGGTCCCAGAGAGCGGCTGCCCGTCAGAGCAGACAATACTGAGCATGAGACACCAATGCTCTGACGGAGTATCATGCCCAGGGGGAGCCATTCAGGCAGGATGGTTGTAGGCTGAAGGAGCGTCTGTCTCCTGCACATCAAGAAGGCTGTAATATTTCAAACAGCAGGCAGGGAACGTCAAGTATCTCACCTTTTAAAACTCCTTGCAAGCAGAAAACCGGAAGAGTATAGCTCTCCCTGTTGGGCTTGTTTTCTAAGCGCAGGTTAGTTTGTTTTTCTACATAGGCAGCATTCAAAATGCAGTTCCCCAATCACAGCCTATTTTGTCCTTTCTAGTCTGTAGCATCCCATGCCTCTTAAGGACCAATCTGGACTGGGGGCAGCCTCCAGAGGGGACCTGGGGATCCCCTGTTTTTACAGCCCATTTCCAGAGTTCAGTTCCCCTGCAGAAAGTGGATACATTGCAGGTGGCCAGCTGAGTTCCCTGCCCAGGCTCATAGCCAGAAAGTTTTAGCTAGGAGGGCAATTCTTCTCTTAAGGGGCCAGTTTAGCACTATGGGCCCACTTTGCGTCTGCACAGAACTATCATGCTTATAAAAGGTAAAAGTATCCCCTGTGCAAGCACCGGGTCATGCCTGACCCTTGGGGTGACGCCCTCTAGCGTTTTCATGGCAGACTCAATATGGGGTGGTTTGCCAGTGCCTTCCCCAGTCATTACCGTTTACCCCCCAGCAAGCTGGGCACTCATTTTACCGACCTCGGAAGGATGGAAGGCTGAGTCAACCTTGAGCCAGCTGCTGGAATTGAACTCCCAACCTCATGGGCAGACAGCTTCAGTCAGCATTTCTGCTGCCTTACCACCCTGCGCCACAAGAGGCTCTATCATGCTTATATGCCTAAATAATTAACTCGAGTGCAGAAAAGTTTCTGGCTTGTTACAAAGATATTTACACGTAAAACATATTGATCACATTAACAAGTAACAGAAAATGTTTACCCTGTTCAAGTTTTAAAAGATGTGGTAGAAGATGTGCTATACAGGCTACAGTAATATACTCAAACAATCATGCTCAGAAAAGTTGAATGCAGCAGGAAGAGAGGCAGGCCAACAGGAGGTGGACAGACTCAGTAAAGGAAGCCACAGGCCTCAGTTTGTAAGAACCGAGCAAGGACTCTAGGAGGGCATTAATCTATAGGGTTGCCACAAGTCAGAAATGATGATTCTCATCCATACACACCTTTCTTGTAAGTACTGGAGGCCCAAATCATTCTTTTCAGTGTGATTCTACAAGTCACGACAGCTTGGACTCCTGCAGAAAGCTTTCGCAGGGGCACAGAAGTTACCGACACGCACCAGAACTTTTTAGCAGCTGTGGAGAAGGAGATTTGCACTTGATAAATGGGCAACTCCTATCAGTTCCATCTTAATTGTGTTATTCATAGAGGATAAATTGAATTTTAAAAAATCTCACTGGCTGCATTCTCTACTGCAGTGGTAGTCAACCTGTGGTCCTCCAGATGTTCATGGACTACAATTCCCATGAGCCCCTGCCAGCGCTTGCTGGCAGGGACTCATGGGAATTGTAGTCCATGAACATCTGGAGGACCACAGGTTGACTACCCCTGCTCTACTGTATCACAGTTGAGCAAAGTTCCTCCAATCCACCCCTTCCCTTCCTTTCTCCCTTGATCCCCATTCTGCTGCTTGTTCAGAAAGAAGAGCTGGTTTTTAGACCCCACTGTTCACTACCTAAAGGAGTCTCAAAGCAACCTATGATGGCCTCCCTCCCCACAAGAGACACCCTATGAGGTAGGTGACCTGCCAGCTTGAGAGGAAGGCACTCGCTACGTCTGGCAAGCTGAACTGACAGGACAAAGAGAAAGAGAAGGAAGGAACATATCCTTGGGTCCTAACTCAGGACTTGTCCACTGTGGCCAAGCTATTACCAGAGGGTGGTTAGAATATCCCACTGGGGGAGCCCTGGATTCACTTCATACTAAGTCGTGCGGCATGGCTTCTGCCTCTGGGCAGTCCCCTAGAATCACCAAGTTGGAAGGGACCTCGTGGGTCATCTAGCCTAACCCCCTGCACAGTGCAGGACGCTCCCAACCCTATCGCTCATCCACTGCCACCCCCGTGAGCCTTCACAGAATCAGCCTCTCTGTCTCCGTCACTCGGCCTGCCCTAGCAGCCGGGGTCCTAGGAGGAGCCAATTGTGGCAAGCAGGATACAAACTCCACAGATGAAGGGAGGGTGGCATTCTACCCCGCCAAAGAGGAATCAATGTATTTCGGAGTGCCAAGCATGCAGCTCATCGTGTACTCTTTCTGGGAGTGGCAATGGGAAGGCTGGGGTGAAAACAGCCCCGAGTTCTCAGCCTGGCCTTGAAGCCCTCCTCTTTGTTTCCCCACCAGACTGCGCCGAGCTTGCAGATCCAGGCCAACAAGCGAGGAGGAGAGCTGACATGGAGAAGAGGGCAGTGTGCGGAGAGGTGGGGGAGGACCAAGGCGGCACGTTTTTCCACAAAAGGCTTCCCCAAGGTCAATCCACAAAGCTCCGGGAGTTTCCCAGCACGGATCAGGCCTCCTAACCCCTCACGAGTGACTGGGGACAGACCAGGCCACATGAATCCAGACCGTCTTCTAGCTGTCAGTTCCCTGCTCCAAACTACCCCCCACTGAGTGCTTGTTTCCCCCCCGTCCTATAGAGCTGTGGTCCCCAACCCGCGGTCTGGGGACCGGGACCGGTCTGTGGATCAGTTGGTAGCGGGCCACAGCTCTTCTTCGTCCTCCTCCCCGGCTGCTGCCTCAGGGACTGCCCTGCCACTCTGCCGCTGGCTCACCTTTGGTGCTCTCCAGCAGCCACCATGGCTGGGGCTCCCCCTCGGAGTGGTATTGCTCAGCTGCTGCTGGCAGCGCCCCCCAGTGGGCAGCGGGAAGTCAGGGGCACCAGCAGGAAAGCAAGTAGAACAGGGGCTTAGGTGGCAGTGACGATTCCTTGGTAAAAGACTAACACACACACCCCGGGCCTCGGCAAAATTGTCAAGCATTGACCGGTCCCTGGTGATAAAAAGGTTGGGGACCACTGCTATAGAGTTTGAAAAGCAACCTGTATATGGAACAGCGTGTGGCCAGGTGAAGCCACTGATGGCGCTGATTGGAAGAGGAAACGGTTGGCAGGAAAAAGGTAGAGAGACTCTCCCCCACCAGCGAATTTCGCAGGGCCAGTTGCTTCTCTGGAACTCTCTTTCCGTGTTTCAAAAGGGCTTTTGGTCTAGCAGCAGAGGCAACGGTGAGTAATTCCTAATTCAGCCCTTCAGAGGGCAGCAAAAGCCAGGGATGGTTCATAAATAAAGCTCACGGGAAATGTTGAGTGACCTGTGAAGGAAAACAGCAATGCAAGCATGGATTTGTAACTCTGTGATCTAAAGCAGGAATAGTCAAGCTGTGGTCCTCCAGATGTCCATGGACTACAATTCCCATGAGCCCCTGCCAGTGAATGCTGTCAGGGGCTCATGGGAATTGTAGTCCATGGACATCTGGAGGACCACAGGTTGACTACCCCTGATCTAAAGAGAGCTTTGTTTCCAATCTTTGCTTCAAATATGAACAGAAGACTTAACAGCCAAAAAACATATATCTGGAAAGTCAGCCTGGTGTCTAATCTGAAGAACTGGCTTTGATTCCCTTCTTCACAAGCTGGGTGACCTTGGGCCAGTCACAGTTCTCTCAGAGCTCTCTCAGCCCCATTTACCCCACAGAGTGTTGGCTGTGGGGAGAGGAAGGGAAGGCGATTGTAAGCCACTTTGGGACTCCTTTGGGTTGTAAAAAGTGGGGTACCAAAAAAAACACAGCTCTTTGTTTCTTCTTCTTGTCTGGGCAGGGGGACAGAATCCCATTGTCCATTATGGAGCCCATCAATGAAGGAGGGAGGGTAGGCAAAATAAATAATAGATTCTTGATCCCATTCAGCAGCTCTGGGAATGCCTCCAAGATAAATAGGCCTTCCCCTCCTACAGAGTTTTTAAAACACCTTTCCCTCCTAATTTAGGAACAGAAAATTGCAAGTTTTTAACTTACACTGAATTTCTCTTTATTCCTTACTGAGAAAGGAAGTTGGAAGTTGGGATAACAGAGGGGGGAGGATTAATGCCTAATTAGAGTTAATTAATGTTCCACTCAGCACTGCACTGCCTTCAGTAGGAGGAGATAAGGCACAGGAGGTGTTTAAGGATTTGTGGGGCGCGTAGCCCCAGAGCCAGTTTAAGGATTGGCAGAGTGTTATTGTGGTGGGAGCAGCCAGAAGGGGGGGGGGTGAAAGGGCTCCCCACAGTGAAAAGGAGTGCCACTCAAATGTCCTTAAGAGGGAAAAGGGGGGAGGAGAGAGGCTAAGGCCTTGATCCATGGGCGGGGGGGGGGAGACACTTTACTACATGTGCTACATGGATAAACTGGCTCTGATAAGGCAGGGAACAAGTTGGGTACTCATTTTACCAACCTCGGAAGGATGGAAGGCTGAGTCAACCTTGAGCCGGCTGCTGGGATCGAACTCCCAACCTCATGGACAGATAGCTTCAGACAGCATTTCTGCTGCCTTATCACTCTGCGCCACAAGAGGCTCTTTTTATAAATCTTGATACATTTATATTATTTTTCAAAGTAGAACATTCATTCATTCATTCATCCATTCATTCATTCAATCGCCCTCCCTGAAGGCTCAGGGCGGTTTACATTAAACGTCTAAACAATACATAAAACACTTTTATAACAAAATGAGAGCTCCAGCACAAGCACTCTGAACTAGGGATGTGCGCCTTGGTCTGCCTCGAACAAAGCCAAACCACTCTATTCACTAAACCACCTTCTCCCAGGGGCAACCAATAAAGACAGTAGGTTCAGGGTGGACTAAAGGGAATGCTACTTTATACATAGAGGCATTAAGATGTGGGATTCACTGTCAGAGGATGTAGTGATGGTCACAGGAATCAATATCTTTCCAAGGTGGTAAGACAGATGCAATCTTTCAATGACTACTAGCTATGGTGGCAGAGGGGAACCTCCACATTCAGAGGCACTGATCTTCTGAATCCCAGTGCTGGGGGCAACATCAGGTGAAGGCCTCAGCTTCTAAGCCCTGTTGTTGGCCATTCGGAGGACCTGGTTGGCCTCTGTGTGAGACAGGATGCTGGACTAGATGGCTCACTGGTCTGATCCAGCAGGGCTCTTCTTATGTTCTTATGTAATAGTTCTGTGCCAGAAATGTCTCTGCAAACAAAAAGATACCCAGTCAGGTAAGCTGCCCTGACAGTATGCCTTAGGCAAAGTATCCCATAAATATGATGCCACAGGGGAGAAGGCCCCATTTCACTTCAGCTCAAGTTCTGGGGCTACTTGAAGCAAGGCCGTCTATGATGATGGTTGGTCAGCTGCAGGAGACGACACTCATTCAGGTCCTCTCACGTGAGGCAATTTAGGGCTTCAAGGGCATGGCAGTGTTTCTTAGGAGCTACTAGTGTTATTCTAGCAAATAGGGCAAAGCTCAGAGAAAGAGGTTTGAAAATACCACTGCTGTATTTGATACAAACCTGTCTTTTTTTTTGCCCTAAAAGAGCTCCATGTTGTTTAATTTGAACAGAGGATAATTTGGGGGCTGTGGATGTGCCACAATGAGCACACAACCCTTCCCTAAACCCACAAGAAGCTCCACAACCATTAAAAAAAATCTTTACCTTAAAGATTTCATAGCTGGTGTATCACAACAATTCAAAATTGGGGGGTTTTAGGCTGTGTCTGTTGATAAGAATTTCTCACTAGACCAGCTTTTGTGAATTATTTTGCTGCTGAAACATCTTTCAAGTTTCAAGAAAACCTGGAAGTGATGTCAGCAAGCCACAGCTCTCTGTCACATGCCACTAGAAGTGACATCACCTAGACACTCCCACAGGATATGACATCATGCTCTATTGCTCTCTGCCCCCTCCAAGGCCAGAAAACATCCAGTGCCCTGCTTCTCTGGGCCAGAAACAGGGCTGGGGCAGGCATCTGTCACTCCATTGCCCCCTGTCACCCCCCCCCCAAACTCAGTTAAGTTAAAATGAGAGTATTTCCCTCTCTGGACTCCAGTCATTGCCATGTCTGACAAGCCTTGGCCATCAAGGATTTATAGCAGGGGTAGTCAAACTGCGGCCCTCCAGATGTCCATGGACTACAATTCCCAGAAGCCCCTGCCAGGGGCTCCTGGGAATTGTAGTCCATGGACATCTGGAGGGCCGCAGTTTGACTACCCCTGATTTATAGGGTTGGGGCCTCTCCTCTTCCCACTCCCTCCAGGCCTATCATTGGCCATGGAGGGGTGGGTCAACATAACCAAATATGGTCATATCACTTAGTAAAAATGTTTTTAATTTAAATTAAAAAAAATTAATTAACTCAGTCAGCAAAACCCTTCCAGGGCCGTTGAGAAACCCCTACAGAGAAAGCCTGCCCTCGACATTTTGCCATCCTTTGCTGCCAGCATTTAAAAAATGTTTGCCAACTTTCAAAATAAGATCACGGCTAAAATCTATGAGCTCCCACTGCCAACGAGCTATCAATCTGGCCAAATCCTCATCTTCTTTGATAAAACAGTTCTTTTTCTCTGCGAAAGGTAACCAATTTATCCCTGCAGCAATTAAAATTTTTAATGCCAAAGTAATGTCCCAGCTCCTGTTTGGATGCCCCTTATGGGTTCCTGCCTTTAATAAATCTATTGAGGGTGTTCAATCTGCTTTCTATAGGCAAATTGCAGGGGTTCCCAACTGTGTCTCCTACCATGCCATTTGCGCAGAATTTGGCCAAATTAGGGTAGAGACAAGGGCCTGGATAGCTACTTTTAAATTTTGGGTCAGACTGTTTTTTAGAATAGAAACTGGCAGCCTTTTAACTTGTCTAAAAAGTGACCCTCTTAAATTTCGATGGTTCCAGGCTATTGAACAAAATTTAGTCTCCATTGGCATCGAACTGAACTCCCTACTACCTCTGGAAGAAAAATGTATCTTCCGGATTATTAAACAGAGAATATTAGACCATGAGCAGCAGGAACTCATACCTACCCAGCCTCGAGTCTGCTCACCAGCATTCTTTGGCATCATTATGCAGAGAAATATTATGCCTTCATATTTGCATCTCCTTGATGTCCCACCCGAGAAGAGCTTTTCTCCTCGCACGAATGAATGCTTTCCCCTCAAAGGTCTTAGAGGGAAGATTCCACCATATCCCATACCATGCGAGACTCTGTCCGTGTGGGTCTGGTTGCCCTGACTCTGTCTCACACATTTTGTTAGATTGCCCCTTATATGAGCAGTGTCGGGATGACAGCTTTGTCGCTTTGCTGGGAAACAAGCCTTCTGGAAGTAAATCTATGACCTTGCAATTTCTGCTCTCTGACAAAGACCCAGAGATAACCATTTTAGTTGCCAGAGTTTTAACTAAGATGCTTTTATAATATGCTGCCTACCTTGTATTTTATCTCTTATAGTTTATTTAATCATTTTAAGATCTGTTTGGTCATGTAACCCCATTTTATTATTTTGTTGAAATTTTAAACCCTATTTTTATATGTCTTATACATTTTATGCCAATAAAAGGTTACTGACTGACTGACTGGCTAAAATCTATATGTCGTCACTCCCAGATATTTTAAAAATAAAAATACAAAGCAGTCCCTCTGGGGTATGAGGGATGAGACAAGACCTATTACAGTTGTTGGTATTTTTGTGTATAGGATAAGTTGCAAAGCCAAAGCTGATGTTGTTTGATGGGTGATTTGATTTACTGTTGTGCCATGATACCATGAAAAGCTTCAGCTGCCCAATTTCACACGCCAAGCCTCTGATAAAGGGGCAGCACCCTGACCAGGGGGCCTCAGCTAGTCCATTGAGGTCAGATCTTGGAAGCTCAGCAAGGCTGGACCTGGTTAGTCCTTGCATGGGAGACCACCAAGGAAGTCCAGGGTTGTGAAGTCCATGGCGAACCACTTCTGGACTTGCCTTGCCTGGAAAACCCAACAGAGTCCCCACAATTAAGCTGTGAACTTGATGGTTCTTTTCCATGGCCACCAAAAGGCAAAGGACATTTTATTTCCTCCAGGCGGTGTGCAGCTTTCTTAGCAATTCTCCTTTCCTGGGACTTTTCAAGCAGGAAAGCCCCTCTTAACAGACACATAATGTATTTCCCTTCTCTGCTGGGAAAACAGACCCATGATCCAGGGTTCAGCCTGGCAGAAACCCAACATGAAGCCAACGTGCTGAACAGTGAGGGTGGAGGAGTTTCAAAGGAACCAAACGAACAACAAGCAGTTTGGCGTCAGGCTTGTTGAACAAAGAAATGTGTTTTCTACTTCTTTTCTTCTCTTCTTTACCAACTGATTCATAATGGCGCAAATCTCATTTAGAACTGGACATGAGGAAGGCCCCCTGGATGGAGGAAGAGACACGGAGGCTCCTTCCAGAAGGCCAGCTTTCATCCGTTTGAGCTGCTAAAGAAAAACAGGAACTAAATTTAATAAATACACAAATAAATGTTTTTGAGCTTCTTCTCAAGGAGTCAGAACTTCTCTGTTCCACTTTCCAATGTCCCCCGGGGTCATCGAAGTGAAAGCCTCTGAAATGTCAACAAGAATGTGGGTATTTTTTGCAACAATTAAAGAAACTGAAATTCAGGACTGGGAGAATAGGGTAAGGTAGTCAAGGTTTCACCAGGTTACCTGGACTTTTATTTATTTATTTATTTATTGGACCAATGAAGAGGCCTTCCTGACAGTGGTTTCTCCTGGTATCCCAGCATGACAGGGAAGTAGTCCTGAATGGACATCGAAGAAGAGGCATCTCAAAGAAGGGGTCTGTCCACCCCTTGTGCTTCAGGGAGCTGGTCTTAGAGGAGGTCATGTTAATGCTCAGCATCTTCTGCAGAGGCTGTGGTGAAAGCCTCTGGGCCTCTGCTTAGAAGTAATCTCCATCTTATTCAGTGGAACTTCTTCACAGGTCATTGCGAAGCAGACTGGATGGTGGGAGTTTAGGGAAGCCAGCCTCCAGGTGGGACCTGGGTACCCCCAGAATTACAGCGGATCTCCAGACTATACAGATCCATTCCCCTGGAGAAAATGGATGATTTAGAAGGACTCTATGGCATTGTACCCCACTGAAGTCCCTGTCCCCCTTCCCCTCCCCAGTTCCATCTCCAAATCTCCAGTTTTCCAACCTGGATCTGGTGACCCTGTCCCCTCTTCTTGGTAGCCAAGAAAGACCTGGAAGCCTATGGGAGTCGCAGGCATGGAACAAGCTCTCAACTACTCCTTGTTTTAATCAGGGGGCATTTGGGACCCCTGTTCAAACCAGGCCAGTGGCTACAGCACAGTTCCCCTCATTCTCCCCTAATGGAAGGGGGGGGAGGGGACTGGTCGAGTCTGACTACTGAGTCCCCTGGAAGGCCTCTACAAGCTCCCCAAACTTGTGGCATCTGGAGTTCCAGGGTTAATCTGGAAGGCCTCTCCTCTGAATAGCTCTCCAGAGGACAGGCAAGCCAGTCCTGCAGTTTAATTGCCACTGCAACGAACTACTGAAATGCTAGCCATAAAAATGTTCCTATAAAGCTTAGTGATTTGTGGGAAATACTGTGGCCCAGATGGACCTCAGCCAAAGGAGAAAGGGGGGGGGGGAGAGTGCCAACTAAAATGCAGCTGCTTCTGAGGAACAACCATCAAGTCCAGGAGGTCTTCCAGTCAGAACTGACCCAGAGAGAGCCAGCATGGTGCAGATTCGCCTCTAATTTGGAGAACCAGGTTTGGTTCCTGCTCCTCCTCCACATGGAGCCAGCTGGGTGACCTTGGGCCAGTCATAGTTCTCTTAGGGCTGTTCTCACAAAGCAGTTTTCGCAGAGCTCTCTCAGCCCCACCTACCTCACAGGGTGCCTGTTGTGGGGAGAGGAAGGGAAAGGGGTTTGTAAGCCAATTTTGGATTTCTTCAGGTAGTAAAAAGTGGGGTACAAAGATCAGCTCCTCTTAAGACAGTGGGAAGGCAGAAGGGACTGTGTTGGTGCTTGGCTCTTATGGCCCTTTCTTGCCTGCCCAGGATAATGCTGATCAACACTTTGGGGTCAGGAGGCAAATTTCCTCCAGGCCAGGTTTGGCCAGGGATTCTGGGAATTTTTTTTGTTGGGGGCATCATCTGGGCATGGAATTGGGGTCACTGTGGGTGGGCAGGTAGTTGTGAATTTCCTGCATTCTGCAGGGTGTTCGACTAGATGACCCTTGAGATACCTTCCGACCCTATGATTCCATGATTCTTCTTTGAATTCCAGCTCATGGGGTTCGAAGTCAGGAGATGAACAGAGGTGATTCACCGTGGTGCAGCAACTCAGGACTTCCTTGACAGTCCCAGGTACTCACTCTAGTCCACCCTGCTTAGATCTCCAGCTCTGACAAGACTGGGCTGGCCTATGCCACTAGGGTTGCTACAGAAGAAAAATATCCCACAATTCATTTGGGATTGTTACCTAAAACAGATTTGTCTCTTGAATATATGATGAGCGAATTAGCAATTCTAGGAGACTTGCTGAGATATTCAGTGACATTCTTCCATCTATGTATATGGGGAGAGACTCTCAGCCAGAAATTTCATGCAGAGGCCAACTTTGAAATTAACCAAACAAAAATAAAGTCCCTAACACACTTTAACGCTATCTAAACTAAGCAAACAAGTCTCCTGTGGCGCAGAGTGGTAAAGCAGCAGACATGCAGTCTGAAAGCTCTGCCCATGAGGCTGAGAGTTCAATCCCAGCAGCCGGCTCAAGGTTGACTCAGCCTTCCATCCTCCCAAGGTCAGTAAAACGAGTACCCAGCTTGCTGGGGGGTAAACAGTAATGACTGGGGAAGGCACTGGCAAACCACCCCGTATTGAGTCTGCCAAGAAAACGCTGGAGGGCGTCACCCCTAGGGTCAGACATGACTCAGTGCTTGCACAGGGGATACCTTAACCTTTTAAACTAAGCAAGCATGCAAGAAGAAAGGTGTCAGCAATTTTAGACTTGATTCTCACCAATTGGAAGGAATTGGTTGATGAGGTTAAAGAAGTGAGCACACTTGGTAGTAGTGAGCCTATGATTTTGGAATTTGCAATCTTGGGGAAGAGAAAAACTGTACATAGTCAGACATATAGGCTGGATTTCAGGAAAGCAATATTTTTAGCAAACTTAAAAGTTATGCTGAGTAGAATCCAGTAGTCAGAAAAAAGGAGAAGGAAGTTCAAGAGGGCTGGGAGTTTCTTAAAAGTGAAATACTGAAGGCTCAATCACAATCAATTCCCTTGAAAAGAAAAAATTAGAGGAGCCTGAGGAAGCCAGAGTGGTTCCATAAACAGCTTTCAAAAGATTTGAGTAATAAGAGAGACGCATTTAGGAAATGGAAGGAGGGCCTTTTAACCAAGGATGAATATAAATAACCAATGCAGGCTAGTGAAATGCTAAACACAACAAAAAAGGGTTCAAAATAAGTGTTCAGTTTTGGGCACCCCAGTTGAAGAGGGAGGTAGACAAACTGGAGCGTGCCCAGAGAAGGGCAGTGAAAATGGTGGGGGGTTTGGAGACCACCACATATGAGGAAAGATTGAGGGAGCTTGGTCTGTTTAGCCTAGAGAGAAGACTGTATCAGAAAAAGAAACCTATCCTGAGGCAATACGATAAACTTAATACAATTAAAAACACGAGTAATCTCTCCTTATGTATTCTTCCGTTTCTTATTCCTTTATTGGTCGAGACTTCAACCAGAATGGCACATTACCAGGATGCTGTTCTGTTAGGTCTCAACCAATAAAGGAATAAGAAAAGGAAGAATACATAGGGAGAGATTACTCTTGTTTTTAATTGTATTAAGTTTATCGTATTGCCTCAGGATAGGTTTCTTTCTCTGAAACCGTCCCATTTTGATCTGTTGTAGCCTGGAGAGAAGACACCTAAGAGGTGATGATAGCCATCTTCCAGTAATGAAGGACTGTCACATAGAGCAGGGGTAGTCAACCTGTAGTCCGCCAGATGTCCATGGACTACAATTCCCATGAGCCCCTGCCAGCATTCGCTGGCAGGGGCTCATGGGAATTATAGTCCATGGACATCTGGAGGACCACAGGTTGACTACCCCTGACATAGAGGATGGAGCAGAGTTGTTTTCTATTGCTCAGAGGGTCGGACCCGAAACAATGGGATGAGATTAATTCAAAAGAATTTTCAGCTAAACATCCGGAAATTCCCGTTAGAGTAATTCCTCCGTGGAACAGGCTTCGTTGGGAGGTGGTAAGTTCTCTTTGGAAGTTTTTAAGCAGAGGCTAGATAGCTATCTGGCAGAAATGCTAATTCTGTGAATTTAGGCAGATTGCAAGTGGGTGTACAGAATGGATTGTGTAGGGCAGGGGTAGTCAAACTGCGGCCCTCCAGATGTCCAAGGACTACAATTCCCAGGAGCCCCCTGCCAGCGAATGCTGGCAGGGGGCTCTTAGGAATTGTAGTCCATGGACATCTGGAGGGACGCAGTTTGACTACCCCTGGTGTAGGTGCTTGGCTCTTGTGGCCATTTCCTGCATTTTGTGGGTGGTAGACTAGATGAACCTGGAGGTACCTCCCAACACTGTGATTCTATGACCTCCATGATCTGGATATATTGAAAGGCCAGGTCTCCAGTCCACATCTGGAGGTTGGCAACCCTCAGCAAAACAGTAATGCCGCCCCCCCCCCCCGGACAGGGACTTATCTGCCCTATTGAAGCTCTGCCCCCTTGACGGCAAAGGTGCCTGTTTTCCCCCAGCCCCATCACAGGGTTTGTGGGGGCTCGACAACTGGAAGGATGCTGGGAAATTTACACAAGTGCTTCCTTGAGGCCTGGAAGTCGCTCATTCTTCAGCTGTAGGCAAAGAGTTTCCTTGGAGTTGTTAAAAAACAACAACACCCAGTGAGTTAAATGTATCAGAGATGTTTCCCCGTGACCCTTTTGATAGATTCAGGAGGGCAGGCAGCCATGTTGGTCTGAAGCAGCAGAACAAAATTTGAGTCCAGTGGCACCTCGAAGGCACACAGATGCTCATATCATGATTAAAACTGCTGCCCTCAGGGGATAAAACTGCCTCTTCCAGGCTGACACCACCATCTCCAAGCATTCCCCAGCCTGGGATTTGGCGGAAATGCAGGATTCAGGGATACCTTGGAAGAGCAGACTGGGCCTTCCCACTGGCCATGCCGGGACTGGAACACTCAAGAGTTCACTGGAGATTTACCTGCTGACTAGCCAGCCTGTGGCAAAGGGAAGGCATCCAATGCCCTTCACAAAGCTATTCCCTCCACCTGCTTAGCGTTTTCAACTCATGACTGGGTTCCAGGAAACGTGTCTGTGAGGGGCGGACGACGCTGGTGATAGCAGTTGGGGTATAACTTCAGAATCCACCTTCCAAAGCAGCCGGTATCCCCAGGGGTAACTCTGTGACCTGGAGTTCAGCTGTAATTCTGGGAGATCTCCAGGCCCTGTGTAGAAGGGGCAGTTTAATCACCCGAGGACAGCAGTTTTATTCCTGGTAGATGTAAGCTTTAATGCTTATGCACTCCAAGAAACAGGAGAAATAGCCAATTCCTTTTATTTCTACAGAATACGTATTGTTATGGGCTGAGAATGCCTTAAGAGGAAGGGGTAGTCAACCTGTGGTCCTCCAGATGTCAATGGACTACAATTCCCATGAAGCCCTGCCAGCATTTGCTGGCAGGGGTTCATGGGAATTGTAGTCCATTGACATCTGGAGGACCACAGGTTGACTACCCCTGCCGCCTTAAACTACACTCATTGCAGCCATGGCTACTACTCATTGGCCTGTTCGGCCTCACACGGTACTCAAGTTCACTGCCTGCAGCCAAGGGGCACCTCAAGACAGACAACAGGTGAGTCGGACTGTAAAATATGGGCTTTGTGATTCTGCTACCACAGCTCGGGTGTCTTTAGGTTGGATTTTGCTCTCTAGACCTCAGCAGTAACAATCCTCACTCCACAAAATCTATGCACAACTAGCAGGAAGCCCATGTCAATTTCTTGAGAAGCCCCTGGAGATTCATGCTCCACTCACCTGGCCATTTCTCTGTCCACAGCAAACCCATTGCCTCCAGCGTAGGCAGACATCAGCAGCTTCAGGAACCTGTCCCTCTCCACCGGACACTGCAACTATCTTGACCAGTGGCTCACATTGTGTATCTCGGAACATGTGCGCATGGCAAGCTCAAACGGAAACACATTCAACTGTTCTTCTCAGTATGCACGACCACATTAGGAGAGACCAAGGCATTGTTCACGGCTGGACGAATTTCATTACCTGGCTTCTTAGGAGGGTCCAAATATATTGCATTTTGGACCCCAATGAGAGAGATATTTTAGTCCCAACCTCAGCCATACAGCACTTTGGCCTTAGCTCACCCATGTAGATGTCTCCATCCTAGGCCACTGTCTGTTCCATATGTGAAGCCAATGGGATGCAAACAATAGTAGCCAGGTGTATTTCACTAGGAGCTCTTCCCACTTCCATGGCTCACTTGATATGTTACTGACAGGTATACTGATGTTCCCAAACCACTAACACGCCCAATTCCACTGACGAGAGTCAGCGTGGTGCAGCAGTTAAGCGTGTCAAACTAGGATCTGGGAAACCCACGTTTTGATCTCCACTCTTCCATGGAAGCTTGCTGGATGTAATTTGAGCCAGTCATACACTTTCAGCTTAACCTACCTCACAGTTGCTGGGAAGATGAAATGGAGAACAATGGAATCCACTTTGGGTCCCCAAAGGCAGAGTTTATAATAAATGATATAAGTGTTTGTTCCATTAACAGCTATCCAGTAAGATACATAACCTTAACTCCACCCTCCCATACAGGTTACTTATGGTGTGGTTAACAACACAGCATGCCACGTATAGCAACTCCTTGTCGATCTGTGCGCCCCTATTTATTTTGATGCTTTCAGTTTTCACTTGTGGACACCGTTTCCTCCATTTCTCCTGCCATTTGTACTCTGCTTCCATTTCCTCTTGAAGATTTAATAAAAAATAATTAATAATAATCTTGCCCTTCCAATATCACTGAGGGAGGGTGACAACATTAAAACAACATACAAAAGTTAAAACATTAACAGTATTACTTATGCCCCCATTAGTAACCCTCTCCTCTATGCCCAAGGATTCTCTTCTTTGATTCACAATAGAGAAGAGAGGGGCAGTCTGCCCAGGCTTCAACAAAGCCCTGTGATACCCCCCCCCCTCAATGTGGATGTGATCTCTCCTAGACATCCTGTTCTAAAGAGGGTACTACTCTAAGGAGGAAGTAGAGATCTGGATGTGTCAGCCGGTTTAAAGGAACATCACACACGTGAAAATGTGCATGCCACAGATTAAGGTGAAGGTCGGAAGTTGTGCAAAGTGGCATCCAAATCGGCCGTTCCAGGCCGCTGCAGCCAGTGCCACACCGTGGGAGGGGGGAGGGGAGGCGTGGGCACCAGTGCATAACTCAGCGTGCACACGCAGGCTCCACAGCGATTCGGATGTCGCCGCGCACAACCCTAGTCTGAGCTGACCGCATGGGTGGAAGCAGTTTGTATAACCGGGAATGGTATGAGAACAGCCACCCCCTGCCCCCAAAAGTAATAAGGCTCAATTACCCCACATCATCTGTAATGCATTCACCAACAGCTAATGTTTCTAGGGTATTTATACCATGAACTAGGCATTAGCTTGGTTAGGAAATTATTTTTCCTCTTCCCAACTCACTGGAGAACAGTTCCATCCAACAGCTGCTGTTTTGTTTAGAATAGTGGGAGCTGGCTAAGTTGGTGATAATTTTTCAGCCTTCGCCCAGGAAACGGGCAATTGTGCTGTCATGAATAATTAAGTACAGTATCCACGGATGTGATTTTTTCCCCCTCTTTTTATTGCTGTTAATTCAAGGAAAAATGCTGCATAAAATCCAATCTGTTCTAGAAATATAAGTGTCCTTTCCAGTACATAACATTTCAAATATCAAAGTATATGGTAAACATACAAATAAAGAGAAGGCAACGTACCTCCCATTTACAGTACAGTATCTTAAATCATAAAATAAGCCCCATAAACTGGCAGATAATTCAGAATGCGAGTCCACTGGTGTTTTCACACCCTCACTAAACTCAGAAGCAGTTATTTCATTTTAATATGGTCCAAGATACCCCGAGCAAATAAAATATTTTAACCAAAATAATTTCCTATGCTAATTTTCTTTAAATTAAAGCTCTCATCTACCCCTTTAACTCCCACAATTTCAAAATACATTGGTACTATAAATATAAATGCTATCTATGAAGAAATGTCATAAATCAAGTTTTCAAGTTTTTTTCCTTTAGCAGTTGGTTGACTGAACCCAAAATGGACTTTGTTCTGCTGCTTGTATGTCTAATTTCTTTTCTCAAATAAGTAAAATCTATATTTCTGCTATGAATTGTGAGGAATGTTAATACCTATGGATACACAAATGGTGGTAGTTCAGTGTTCATTTCAAACAGTCAAAAGTCTTCTTCCAGATAAATTCAGTGCATTTAAGAAATCAAAACTATTACCTGGAAGCAATTTAGGATATATTGGCTTTTTAGAAATAAAATACAGCAGCGTTAAAGTTGGAGACATGACACAAACATGATCAAATCTTCACACTCATTGGAGTCTTTCACATTATACCGTGATCACACAGTGGTAAACTGTCATAAGAAAGTGACATTGCTATTTGGTAGACTGGTTCTGGTATAGAAATACCCAATTCGGTTCTGCAGAATACACACAGGTTTCTGTTCAGGTCAAAATAAGCCATTTTACATTCTAAACACCACACTGCAACAGCCTGATGGGGAGAAGTTAAAAATCAAGTAATTTTGTTTTGTACTGACAAACCAGAGTACAAAAGGTCCTCACTGCCAACTCTCACCACAAACGCGGACATGCCAGCTAAGAAGACATTCAGACTGCCCCCTTCCCTCCCCACTTAGAATTAGAACCAAGAGGCTTTAAAAAAATAAACACAAAACTAAGGGAAATTGTTCAACTGATTTCTATTTCAGAAATTAGTGTTAATGTCCACATTGTTTTAAGCCTTCCCCATCCAAAGTATTTTCATTTAGGCACATAAGAGCTATATATCAGATAATGCATATGTACTGTTGAGGGTTTTCAGTTTAACAAGAAACCAGTGCCCCCATTGGTTCACAGACAGAAAATTTAGTTACTAGTGTTATGGACAGCGTCCATATAAATGGCTGAACATCCCACCCCGTCCCAGGGAGACACACAGACCCAGCCAAGGGAGGGTGAGAAGACTCAGAGCAGCATGAGGAGGAGGGTAAGATGACTTTTAGGGATCATGACACAGTCAGTTTCAACCATAATACGGCTGCTCAACCAGTGTAGTCAGAGGTCAAATGACTTTCTAAAAAATGCAGTAAACATTGCATGTGTTATGTCTTCAGTGCAAAAGTCAAGTCATTCAAATGCTCATCAGATTGATTGGCTGAGATAGCAACATGCTTTATGCAAATCAGACCAGGAGCAAAACTGCTTTCTTCTTTCATATCAGAACAGAAGTTCATGAGCCATGGGGGGAAAATGCAACAGAATATTTACAAAAACAAAACACACGCACAAGGAATCTCTCAAATCCAAAGAATTCCCCAGATTTCCCAACCTGCATTTTGGTATGTAGGCAATGTTACTTGGTTTCAGTCAGCAGAATCCAACGTATCATTAGAAGGGGGTGGGGGAGGTGCATATCTCAATCTGTAAGTGCCTAGAATAGGAAAAAGAACTTACTAAGTCACTGCTTACACTTAGAATGACGTTATAAAAAGCTACAAAGCAGCAAAGTGAACATTTTTCTCCCAAAAGGCTATTCTGCTATCCATAGGCAGGCTCTGAGGTTGTATAGCCTACCTGAAAGTTGGTCTGTAAATAAAACAGGTCATTCTAAAAACATTTGTTCACAATGAAAGTCAATCAAATAAGAGGACACCAGTCTTCAAATTCTGAAGTGTTTCCACCCATTTCAATAACAAGCTGAAATTCTGAAGTTGTCAGCTCCAAGAGCAGATGGCTTCAGAATTCCAGTGCTAGCAAACTGGAATTTTCCTCTCAAATTTCTCAGGATGCAGATATTCCAGAAATAAGCACAGAGAAAAAAATATATTACTTTCACCATCTGCAAACACTTAAATTTTGCAAACGATGGCATCCCTTATCTTCAATAGCTTATTCACACATATGCACATCTACATCCTTTTTAACAACTATTTCTGATTTACCAGGATAAAGGAGAAAGACCACTGAATATCTAGTTATGCATAGGTACAAATGGCTCATTTTACTTTGATCAAGCCAACATATGATGAAACACGTGTGAGCCATTGTCTTAAAAGCCAAAAGGGTTTGCTTCCGACTGCTTTGGGTTCTGCCACTAACACAGAGTCACATTTTGGCAGCACAACTTCTAACAGCCAGGGAAATACACTAAGCTGGTTCTGATTTGTTTTTCCTTGAGGACAGCTACGGCCAAGCTCGCTTGGTTGCCAGTGAAAATTCCCTTTGTCCCATTAGGATGACGTAAGTATTTGGGCCTATTACAAATTACAAAATGGGTACCACAGCCAACCACACACAGTCATACAAACCACGGGCAGCAGGAGAGGGGGCAGCAGGGTTGATAAGAGAAGTGAACTCAGAAGCAACTGTGTTGGGAGTGATGATTACCTGGTTGACTGGCTTCCATGGATGACTGCTTACAGTCCTGTGCATAGTGCCCACTAAGACCACAATTATAACAGGACACATTCCCGTTCTTCTTGGGCCCTGATCCATTAGCATTGGCAACTACATTTGGAGCTGGATACACCGGATAGAACCGCCCATATCCTGCCATCTGCTGCATACCATAGTTGGTCTGGCTCCCCATTACTGGGTCATGCATCAGTCCGTTTGCATACGGGGCCCGAGGCAAGTAAAAAGGAATTTGCGTCCCGTTTGTCTGGTGTGCTTGATTGAGGTAGCTGCCATTGCAAAGCGACGGCAGAGGGAAGAAAGGTGGGACTCGGTAGACTTGTCCGTGAAGCGGGTTATGATAGAAGTAACTGTTCACTTGAAGGTTTCCATTGGTCCCGCAGCTACATCTGCGGCCACAAGACCCGCACGGCCCAGACCCCAGCTGCTGCGGAGAGAGCAGAGTCCCGTTGGCGTTGGTGTTTCCGACAGCACTGATATAGGAGGTGCTGTCACTCTGGGCAGTGCTGTGGGTCAGCGCGGGGCTCGGGCTGGGGGCTGGTCCTGGCGTGTGGGTGGGCACTGCTGGAGGAGCGGTAGGCTGGACTTGACTGACACACAGGCCGGACGATGGAGGTGGCGTTGAGGAGACAGTGTTCAGCACAGCTGCATTCTGGTTGGAAGTATGAAGAGTCACTGGCACAGTAAAAGGAGCGGGTGGAAGTCCTGTTGAGAGACCAGCTGTAGGAACAACTACTTTTAGACTGGTAGGCTGAGGGATCACTCCCGCGTTTCCCTCAGCATGAGGCACCATTTGATTTAGGCCCACAACGTGGGATGCAGGTTTGGACATTGAGTCTGTATTAGAAACTGTGGATCCTGGAAAGTTACCTGGGTTGTGAACTGGGATAAAGGCAGTGTTTGGTGAGCCGATGCTTAAATTCCCTGTTTGCTGCTGCAGACCACTAACGGCGCAACCTTCAGAGGGGGTCTGCGGTGAGGAGATTTTCATTCTGTGCATTGCTGGCTGGATTGCGGATGGAAGGAAAGCGGCAGGCAAAGGGGAAGAAAGAAGTTCAGTGTGTTTTTCAGACTCAACAGCTGAGTTTGCAGGTTCTCTCATTGGTGAAAGGGGAACAGGACCACCATCAACCATTCCCAAGGTTTTTCCCTCAGGAGACATACATGGCGGGATTGCTGTCTCTGTTTTCTGTGCACCATTGTGCATCATACAGTGCATGAAGGAAATATGCTGAAACTGTGAACTTAGAGGATCTTCTGCAATACTTCCATTTTGTGATCTCACGGAAATATGCGCAGGTGAATTATTGATATCTCCAGTGCTATAAGCTGCAAATCTCAACACATGTGGGTTGCCAGAATCTTCAGAATTGCTGTCTGAGTCTGCAGGGAAACAAGGCATGATTAAAAATGCATCAGAACAGGCACCTCAGAAACAAGACGGATAAAATTTTCAAGCATTACAACTTGAAGTACTACTACTCGTAATAAACTCTGTGTCACAGCACGAAGGTAATGATTGTGTGGCAAGTTCTGTCACCACTGCTGTGTTTTTCAAAATTCCCTGGACGCTAATGTTTAAGGCAGTGGTCCCCAACCTGCGGGCTGCGGCCCGGTGCCGGGCTGTGAAGGCCATGGTGCCGGGCCACGGCTCCCTCTCCCCGCCCCCCCCTGCAGTAAAAAACTTCCCAGGCCGCAAGCTTGCGGCCCGGGAAGCTTCTTACTGCGGGAGGGCAGGGAGAGGGAATCAGGGCCGGCCGCGCCCATGTGGGCGCGGCCCGATGCGTGGGCGTGGGCCGCACGGGCCGCACCCCGATGCCCTGCCGGTCCCCAACCTCAGAAAGGTTGGGGACCACTGGTTTAAGGCATTAACTTCCAACTGGATGATCTACTAAACAGTTATGTACAAATACACAGGAATCCAGTTTTAATTGATGAAGGCAAAAGGCTAAAATAATTTACTGCTGAAAGTCCATTTGTTAAAACTGAAACATATAACATATTTGACATAAAAGTTGCACAGATTCAAAAACAGCCTGAATTTGTAAAACAAGCCAAACTTGAGCAGGGTGGGAATGGTTTTGCACTAAGCGTTCATATTACGTGCTTTCCCTTCTCAGTACTCTTCTCTACATTCAGTTAACAAATCATCATCAAGATTCATAAAAAGCAAGAACCAGTGAAACCCAGAAGATTATATGAGGTAAATGGCCAAGCTGTAGGCAACAAGAAGCTACCTGTTGCTCTAAAGCAGGGGTAGTCAAACTGCAGCCCTCCAGATGTCCATGGACTACAATTCCCATGAGCCCCTGCCAGCCATCTGGAGGGCCGCAGTTTGACTACTCCTGCATTAAAGAGTTAGCAAAGGCAAGACACTCTAAACACAGGCACACGGTGTTTTAGGAAAACAAACAGAATGTAGAAAAGAACACCTGTAACTTGTGCTTTTGAGGAATCTGTGCAGTCATGCTCATAGGAACTGAGTGTGCACAGGTTTAAACCTGAGAAACTTCTAGAGTTAAGGAAACTTTGCAGTACTGGCTGCATCTGCTGGGAGCATCTAATAGCAATGTGCTTGCTCAGAGAGGGTGGAGCTGCACTTTCCACTGAGTTCTTCTTCCCAAAAACAGGAGAGAAAAAGGAAGTATCTGCTTGCAAGGAGGGTGACTGCACAGAATCAAAGAACATCAGTTACAGGTTAGCAGCCTGTTCTTCTCCATGGTCTCTGTGCATCACGCTGATGGGAGAACATTAGCAAGCTGACTTATCAGTTACCACTGTAGATGGAACAAGCAGGTCATACTGGAACAAGGTGTTCGGTGCAGCTTGAGCAAAAGCCATGTCCTTTCAGGCTCCTGAATGCTTAAGAAGCAATGACATACAAAGGTTGAAGGCTGTCATCCAGGTTGTCGGCCTTGCTGATGTCCAGAAGGTGAACTTGATGAAAGGCAGCACCCTATGCTCAGGTGGAGGGCACTTCCACATCACAAGAACATGGCTCTCCGGATGCCCCGTAACAGGGACAGATGGCCATCACCCATCTGAACATGGACCGAGATGAGACAGCATCGCCTTTCTTGCGGACGCAACAACAAATGGTGTTTCGTCCTTACAAAATGGTTTAGGCCCTCCTAACATACAGGGCCTTCTCTGCCTCTGAGCTTGAAGCAGGGGAAAATGCTGGTAGGACAACTCCCTGTGCTAGGTGGAGCTAGGAAACTATGTTAAGCAGGCTGTCTAGACTCAGGAGTAATACAACCTGCTTACTGAATGCCTTAAGGAGATTGACTGACCCTTCCCACCGAGTAACCTCCATTAAAAACACTGCCTTCCTTGAGGGAAAGGTTATGGAGTAGGCAGCTAGAGGTCCAAAAGGAGAATTCATCACTCTAGCCAAGTACTGAGTATAGCAACAACTGTGGGACAGTACAGGGTATGTGGGGGAGGGGGAAGGGGAAGGGGGGAAGACATTGGACAGCCCTTTTAAATAGCACTGGGCCAATCTGTGAGCAAAAACAGTAATTCCCCACACCTGAATAGCCACCAGGTGGGGGTCTTCACTAAAGACACTAAAACCAGATCACAACGGGCAGGTAAAACAGCGTTCATGTCTAGCAGACATCCAGGACTCAGAGTACACTTCTTGCCCTAAAAATACCTAGTTGGGCTTGGAGCAAGACATCTCATTCCCTCTGAGAGGAGCACCCTTGACTGAATAATCTATGCCATCAAAAGGTGCTACATCGTGGTGCTACAGTGGGCCATGCATAAGCAGATCTTGGAGAGGGAGAAATAGTACATAGTCCTTGCCTGCTGGGTGTAAACAGTTCCAAGAACCAGATCTGGCGGGTCAGAAGAGAGCTACTAAGATACAACTCAGCTGATCAGCTAGTATTTTTCTTATAACTTTGAAGGAAGGGACGGAATATATAGAGCAGTGTGCCTGATCAAGGCATCTAGACTATGTCCCCCAAAGAAGTTGGATCACTGCCTGCCAGGGAGCAGAACTCCAGTGCTTTCTTAGACTCAGCTGTGGTAAACAAATGTACCTGAAGATACCTCGGGTGTCCACATTGCCTTTGATACACTTGTCCTGGACAGATAATTTGTAGTGGGTCTGCTCAAGTTGTTGTCCCTGGTTGCCAACTTTTTCTAGCACAGCTTAACACCATTGCCTTAATGCTCTTGGACATGTCTGCGGGCAAAAGGCCCTTCATATGATGGCATGGAGGGAGGCACCAATGAGCTGCACTTGCTGAAAGGGTTCAAAGCAGGACTTTCCTCAATTCATCATTAAAGGTAAAGGTATCCCTTGTGCAAGCACCGAGTCATGTCTGACCCTTGGGCCCTCTAGCGTTTTCATGGCAGACTCAATACGGGGTGGTTTGCCATTCACTTCCTCAGTCATTACCGTTTATCCCCCAGCAAGCTGGGTCCTCATTTTTCCGACCTCGGAAGGATGGAAGGCTGAGTCAACCTTGAGCTGGCTGCTGGGATCAAACTCCCAGCCTCATGGGCAGACAGCTTCAGAGAGCATTTCTGCTGCCTTACCACCCTGCGCCACAAGAGGCATCGCCTAATAATGAACTCTAGATGCCACCGTCAGACCGAAGAGGAAGAAAGTGTCCTGGAACACCACAGAATTCTGTCTAAACCAGGATTCCCAACCAGGGAGGGCATCTATGGCCTTTCCCCTCCTGCCTTAATAGACTTGGCCACAAGTTAGGGAACCGTCCACTTCCACTGCTCCCCTTTTCTCCTCTCAAACATGAGTAAGTTCTCTCATGGTTCCTGTGCCTTGGAGGGAGCAGAGCCTGCACGCCTACTCCCACCTTAAACTGCCTCCTGTCTCCCCCCCCCCCAGTCCTCCTCAAGCCTGCCTGTAAACACAGGTGGTGACGTCATTTCCAGGGGTGTGACAGGGAGGCATGGCCAGCTAACATCACCTCTGGGGCTTTTCAAAACCTGAAAAATGATTTCAGGGACTCCTTAATTGTCAAACAGTTTTGAAAAAGGCTGATCTAAATCATTAAAACTTCTGGTGAGATTGGTGGAGTGAAATATGAAAGTGGGTATCCTTTAGATCAAGAAGGTACAAGAGCCACACACTCGGGACAAGGAACTCAATCGCAGAGGAAAGCGAGACCATTCTAAACTTTGAAATTTTTAAAGAACTAGCTGAATTTTCTGAGGAGCCTGTGCCCACCATCCTTTTTTTCATCTAGAAAAAAAACTTGGATGGAAACCCTGGGAGTAAAGTCCACCTAGGACCTGTTCACTTCAACCTTCCGGAGAAGTTCCCCTAACTGAATTCTAAGTTCTGGTTAGGAGTTATCCAGATAGGCAAGGGGGTTGGGATAACAATTTCTAACCTATAACTTTCCTGAGCTACAGACAAAACTATAGCAAGTGAAATGGGCATTGAGGATACACAAAGGCTGGTGATGCTGCCTGTGACCCTTGTAGAAGGAGGTAGCCTTTAGGAGAAGTATTGTCTCCCAAGTCAGTGCTGAGGAGAACATAATGATCTGGCTGCCTGGCAATTCTTCATAATGGAGAGGAGCCTAATTAGTGGACTGTATATGAGTTGAACCCTTGAAGGAGAGGTCATCAACTCTACCAGTGGCCAGGAATTTGGGGGTGATATTAGACACCTCCCTGTCTATGGAGGCTCAGATCACGTAGGCAGCCCAAACAGTGGTTTCCATCTCCGCCAAGCACAGCTACTAGCGCCCAACCTGGCCACAGTCATCCATGCAACGGTCACGTCCAGATTAGACTTCTGTAACTCACTCTATGCGGGCCTACCCTTGTCCCTGACCCAGAAATTGCACTGGGTCATCATGAAGAGCCCATGTCCAACTGATGCTGCAGCAGCTGCACTAATTGTCAGTTAGCATCTGGATCAAATTCAAGGGCTTGGTTTTGACTTTTAAGGCTATACACGGCCTGGGTCCCACCTATCTGAGGCACCGCTTATGCTTCCTGCAGGGCCCTCCGCTCTGCAGGTATGAATTTGCTAGTGGTCCCGGGGCCCCAGGAAGTGCGTTTGGCCCTGGCCCCGAACTGGTGGAATGAGCTTCCAGAAGAGCTAAGGGTCCTGACAAAGCTCTCTGGGTTACACAAGGCATGTAAAGACAGAGCTCTTCTGCCAGGCATTCAGTTGAGGCCAGGATCAGGTCCCCCTCTCGCCTTGTGATCTGGACCCCCCTTAGGCTAACATCGCCTGGGGTCATCTGGAGAAACACAAGAACTGTGAACAGAAGAACTGAGGGACCTCAGAGGAGAGTAGATTGTTGAATTGCTGCCATAAAATCTGTAAAAGGTATTATATATTGTATTGTAATTGTAATGTAAACTGCCACAAGCTGGCTAGGCTGAAAGTGGCAGTCTATAAATTTAATAATAAATAAATAAACTTTACAGCAAAGATCTAGAGGGAGAGCAGTGTTGCATAGCCACGTTTGTATCTGGAGAACTATAGCAAGAGGCCATAGATCTGACAGATACATTTGAAGCATTTGCACCTGCCTGTGTTAATCTCCTGTTTGGAGAGGTTAATTGACTCAAACTGCATACATTTATCCTGGGAGTTGGAGTCTCCAGGTAACTTATCAAAATACAGGAATAGACTCTTCAAGAGGAAAAGTTGGAAGCCTCCCCAAATTACTTGATGATATGCAACTCAGAAAGGGAGCGGGTGAAGCATAAAACTTCCTCCCCAAAGTGTGCAGATGGTGACTTTCCATGTTCCATGGGTTTGCATTTCTTCTGTGAACTGTTCTTGGAGTGTCAGAACAGAGTCGACTCAAAATTCTATCCTTCAAGACAGTTGTTGGTAGAGGAGTCATTATCAAGGGCTTTCCCTATTCTCAAAATTCACTATTCTCCAGCGAAATGGAGATCTTTCCTAGAAATGCTGGAGTCTGGTCGCCCACAGTATCACCAGCTGATGGGCTTGAAGTATTCTCAGTGGTATAACAAGATGCTGCAGAGACCTCTTCCTCCAGCTCATGGTACAGGGATTGGAATGGAACCAATGTGGAGCAGACATCCATTGGTAACCCAGCCTTTTCAACCTTCTGACCATGGAGGAATCCTTGAAAGATTTTTCAGGCTTTGAGGAACCCCAGAGGTGATGTCAGCTGACCATGCCTCCCTGCCACATCATTAGATGTAACCTGTCTTCTTAAGTGCCATCAGCCAGGCCACTCCCACATCACAGCAAGTGATACTGCCAGGCCGCCTCTTTCCTCCTGTGTTACCAGAATTGATGTCTACCATCACCTTATCCCCACCTATATTTGGCTGTCGCATATTAATATAGTAATAACTGCCCTGTTAGAGTTGCCAAACTCCAGCTGCAGAGCCCATGGGGAGCTCTTGTGGAACACCAGGGTTCACTAGAGCCCCGTTTGGGAATCCCTGATGTAACCTCCTGTATTTAAGTTATGCTTCTCCAGAATCTGAGAGCGACGTCCAGCCGATCTATTTAAGTAGGATGGTGACATATAGTGAGAATTCTGAGGAGGGCCTGCTGGTTCCCAAGATTAAGGAGGTTCCAATTCCGAAGATACTGGCTGTCCTGCAGAGATCCTAGGTTGGTTGTCATCTGCATCCAAAAATGAGCCAACAAAGGAGGCCAGTGTGGAGTATGCACGGTAACCAGGATGACGTCCTTTCAGGGCCTGGACCCTTAGAAGCCTTAACAGGGGCTTACGTGGGTGCAAGCTCAGCTTTCTCCTTTGATTTCTTATGCTGCTTCACAGGAGGTTCCAAATGTGGTTGGACCTTGAGGGTCCTGGCAAGGGTGAACACAGACCCCTAGATTCTGCTTCCATGGAGACTGAACATCTTTGGAGAGATCGGAGCCATCATAATAGAACTGTAGGAACTGAATGGACTGAGAGGGGCCCAGAACTGGGTTCAGTAGTTGAGGCTGGGGAAAGTGGAGACATTCCTACCTGAACCTGGAATCGTTCTGAGCCAAGGAGGACATAACTTTCTTCTATGGTGCAGCTTTTAACCTAGAGGCTCTATTTGACTGAGCCTCCGTGGTAACACACTGGCAAATTGGGGCTCTCCTAAGCACAGGAGACAGTTCTCACACTTGTTGATGTACATCATTTTTGTTCCACTTTTAGAACATTTCTTAAAACAGTCCCTTGGACACCATGATAGGGAGAGCGTGCTTTACCCCTGGGTATGCCTTCGACAAGACAGACTCCCAAAGGCATGAAAAACATTACTTGGAGAAAAAAAGAATCTATTTTGTCCACAATGATGACAAACATCAATAGAGTACCATTGAAAGTTTCCTATCCTCATGCTGGTGAAAATGAACTGAGGGAAGGCTGTGGCCACCTTAGCACATGATACATTGGGCAGGAATATTGCAAATGCTCCAGCTTCAAAATGGGCAGTTCACCTCTTTGAAGTTTTTAAGCTAGAAAGAAAGCTTCTGCAACAGCAGCACAGTCCCAATGTGGCGCTGCACACAGAGATGGAAGATGAACCAAGAACACAAAGGCCTGTGAGAACAGAACTAGTTCAAGAGGCACATGTAGGGAGGAGATAATCATGCAAGGATAGAAGACAGTATCCTGTACAATATGCACGAGCCAGACTTGTAGAGGACGAGTACAAGTAGAAGTGCTTCCACTTGGCAGAAAACTTTGTGGAATGTTTCCTGGAATTCAGAAGGATATGGTAGAGGCAGAGTAGCAGAGGGTCAGGTCCTCCACATGGTCAGCTTCAGTTCAATGATGTCTAGCTTTAGAATTAGGCCTCCATTCTGAAATGTAGGAGGCTGAGAAAAATCCCTCTGTTTATTACAGTTTTATACCGCTCTTCCTTGCAGCTCAGGGCAGTTCAGAGACAAAGAATGGATGGAAACCAAGTATGGTGAGGTAAGAAGAGGATTAGAAGTACACAGCTGGTCATATCCCATGTGATTTTGACAATAACCCAGAAACCCAGAACACGTAGAGGAGGAAGCATGTACAGGAACCCTGCATTCCGTGACATCAAAATGTCTTCCTAACATACTATCCAGTCTTCTAGTCAAGATCTTTTTCACCAGAGGGAAGGTAAATGGAAGGCAAATCTATTTCAGTAGTGGAGACTTCCAGTTGCACGGAACGGAGCAGAATACATGGGCTGCTTCAGAAAACTAACAGTGCGATTGCAAAATGCACAACTTATGATACTGTGGTCCAATTCCAATATGGGAGTACACATCCATTAGATCTACTGATGCAACACATGTCTTTGGCCAGTAGGGGGAAATGGTGCCCAAAGAGACTATCCAAACCTTTCTGTTGAGGATGCAACAGCTAACCCACCAAAGGTTCAGGATTGTGTGCAAGCCACCATATTTCTTTGGCAGCATGAAAGTGGGGGAAAATCTCATCCCCTTTTGAGAGGCTAAAACAGGGTTGATGGCATCCTTCGTCTAGAAAAAAAGGGAAGGGCAGAATAATGTGGGTGGCGTTATCTGAAAATGTAAAGCATAAGTGATAGAAATGATGCTAAGGACACAGGCATCATCAGCAATGCATTCCGACCCTAGAAGATGGTTGTGAAGTACAGGCTTGTCTAAGTGGAGTGAGAGAAATGGTCAAGAGCTACTCTGGGAAGACCCTTTAGCGTTGGAGTGCCGCACTGACAATTGTGACTTATATAAAGTTTCCGTGAAAAGGAAGTAACTGGACAGCAAGAGGAAGAAATGGAAGTTAAGTCTCCAACACGGGCAAATAATAAGACCACAGCCACTGAAATCAGGTGACGGGTCCACAGAATGTGCAGTGGATTTGCGTTCCTCAACTTAAAGGCATCACCCACTCTGGAACTGAAAACTTGAATGAGAAGTCTTGTATGCAGATTTAGATTTCCCCTGTAAGTGACGCAGAATGTAGTTAAGCATAGTTGCATAAAGGGACAGCAACTGCCAGTGACCTGCCTCCACAATCTGCAAAGTGGCGAGCCAAACTGAACTGCTGGTGTGGACACCAGGGAAGTTGAGGAAGTCAGCCTCTAACAGTCATTATCCTCTCTTCTCCTGCTTTGGGTAAGAGGAAGGAAAAGGTTTACATTTAGAGGGATGTCTGGAGCTAACTGGACCCTTCCCTGATGAAGAAGGGACAGCCATTTCCAAAGCCAAGGGCTCATCCTACCATTGGCTTTCAAGAAGACAGTTGATGCTTGGGTAAAGCTGAGCAGCACTGAGAAGTTTCAATGAGAAAATGTAGATAGGAGAGTCAAATATGATGTCCCTGTGTTATGAATTTCAATCATGCCAAGAATGGACCTGATATTATTATCCCAAAACAGACACTTGGCCTGACAGTCTCGAATAGACAATCTGTCCTCATAGAAGATGCAATGCTTAAAAGATTTTAGCCCAAAGGTTTTCTGTTTCAAAAACAGGAGCAGGAAAAAAGTGGAAGGGGGGAAAACTGATCACCAAAGGTTGGAAAAAGAAATCACTGCCAGGTAACAGGTTTCTTCATCCTCCTTTCAATTAGTGAAAAAACAGCCTTTCTCATAAGATATGTACAAAAAATGCTTCATGTCTTCAGGGCATTGAATGAAGAACTGCTGAACAAGAAGCATGTTACCAACAAGTAGGTGGAGACAGTGCCAAAATGTTCTTAAGCTTAGCTCTTAAGTTTACCATTTTGAATCTGGACACACTTGAGTCCCCCCATCAGCATGATGCACAGAGACCATGAAGAACAAGAGGAGCTTGGTAGGGCTAGATGCTGCATACTGTTTTTTGAATATACGTAGTTCTTACAAATATAGTAATGAGTCAGCTAGGGAGAGGAGTTACTGACAGTGACACAGACATGGTAGATCTCAAAATGAGTGTAATTCTGTACATAAAATCCCAAATTCTGAATTTATTATATTCTAATGATACCACAGTAAAAGTTGTGGAACTCTACCCCTGACGTTTTACCGTTAATATCAACCCAAATGAAAAGAGGACTAAAGAGATCCTGTATACTCCTAAGGTACCATCATCTGTGAGTGTCGAGATTATTTTAAACACACACATGCTCCACAAATACAACCTCTGTCTTTCTCTTCTTCACTTTCAAAGCTTTCCCTTCCATCATGCCGTGGACTAGAAGGAGAACTGTAACTCTCTGAAGAGGTTTCTCCACATGTGTCATGTCCAATTGTAATGTCTAAATTTGAATCTAAAAGAAATTTGATATCAGCAAGGTTATTGCCAAACACTACAAGATTAGTATGCATTAACTGTGTTATTTCTGAATTTTTTCACCCACTGCCTAGGTACATTCATGTACCACTCTACAGACAGTCCTTTCTGACTGTATTTTACAATTAACACATGTAAATATAACCCCATTGTAAAAATTAAAAACCCTTATAGAGCTTTACATCATTAGGATACATTAGCATCTATGTCAGAGTTTCTAAAAGTTACTTTGAGCACAAACACAAAGTAAGGGATTCATAGTGGGATTTCCAACTCTGATAATCTGATCTTCCTGTGATAAAATAATGGTTTGGGTCCTACATAACCACAAAAAGAAGGAGCTGACCTAAAGGATTTGGATGGCCACCCCCTTTGGGTCACAATTCCATCTGCCTCCTGAAATGCCACTCCCAAAGTTCAAATGAAAGTTCTAAGATGCACAGGAGGGAATTTGTAGCCAACGGGGAGAAACCAGCAGATATCTGCCACCTCTCTGAAGCACCAGCCCTGCCATGACTCACATAAGTTCAAAAGCCATCTGTCCTATGGCATAGATGAAAATAAAATTTTGTTCAGAAATTCTGAAGCCATGCAGGAATAGAAAGTTTTGGGAAGCTGAAATATATGTAGTAACTAAGTTTATTTTTATTGATTTATTGTAAAATACTGTTGATAAAATTGTATTATCTGGCATGTTTATGAAATTTTAATGCTTCTGTTAATCTTCATGGGCTATTCGTAGTCTCACATACGGTGACAGCCCTAGAAAAAATTGCAGGTGTGCTTTGAAACTGGTGGTGAAGGACTCCTCAGCCAACGATTGCATGTTTAATGCAAAACTGGCTGAGGTGGAAAGCGTGGATTAGGCAGCTGAATTGCTGTCTGTTTCCCGTGTATAGAAGAAGGGAAGCCATTGTGAAGGTAGAGTGACCCTTGACTCCAAATGAACTCGTTGCCTGGCAAGCTTGTAAGAGGGGCAGGCAGCTTTCAAGGCAATCTGTGGGGAGGATGCAGGGGGGACCCTGCAGATCCATTTTAGGGTTAGAAGAGCAAGTGATACAACAGCTGTACAAGAAAAAAAAATAACATTCCCGAATACAGATGTGCATTTGGGATATAGCCAAGCTGAACATATACATGAAAAATACATTACTGGTATTCTTTGGATGAATTCAGTGATCTGGAATTTCCCAGGATACCAGAAACGGATCCTTAAAAAATCCCAGAAATATTTGGGATCATCTGGGAGTACTAGGAGGCAGCTTTTGAATGCTCCCAGGACTGGTTTCCCCGCAACTGTCTCTGTCTTCTGAGGCTTGATATGGGCTTGCCAGGATCTGTTTTAGATTGTGCACTTTTTAATTGTATTGCTGACTTTGCAAAGTTGTGGTTCTTTGCTCAAGTCATTTTGTGTCAGGTTTGCTGATTTAAAATTTCAGGTTGTACATTGGCTCAGTTCTGGTTTTTACCCTTGTGCGGCTCACAACAGCTTCCCTGCCTAGTTGGGCTTGGGCAACATTGTACATTGGTGCAAACTTTGGTGCATTGGGTTTGACTTTGCCGCAGATTCTCGTACATTGGCTAGATTCTCTGATTAAACATTTGCTAGACTTGCAACATAAAGGTCCCATTCTTGGATGCTTTAGAATGCTTAGGACTGATCCTGCGTTGAGCAGGGGGTTGGACTAGGTGGCCTGTATGGCCCCTTCCAACTCTATGATTCTATGATAAAAAAAATGAAGAGTTGGCTTTTATCTACTGTAGGGAGTCTCAAAGCAGTTTATAATGTCCTTTCCCCACAACCGGTACCTTGTAAGGGAGATGGGGCTGAGAGAGTTCAGAGAGAACCATGACTGGCCCAAGATCACCCAGCTGGCTGGATGTGGAGAAGGAGCACGAAATCAAATTTGAGATTAGAAGCTGCTGCTCTCTACAGCACACTGGCATCCCTATCCTGTTTGGATTGGGCAATTCCTGGGTTTTACTTTTAAAACATTTTTCCTATAGAAATCAATGGAGAATGGGTGGAGGCAGTGACCCATAGAATTGGGCGTCTTGGTCCCATTCACTTGCAAGTCAGGCAACTGCAGCTTTGCTGCAATTTTGGTGCTTTAAAAACTGGCCCCTTCAGCACCCCACGCCCCAAAAAAGATTCTCCATAGGGATTAATGGAGGCAAAAAATATTGGAATCCCCCCCAAATAACCCTGAATCTCAATACTTACCAATATTTGGAACCCAGGAAAGTGGGAATACTGTTATCTTTTGGTTCCTTGACATCCAGATACAAAAGAATGTTGAGCAGCATATCCCTATCCAATTGATGAGTGCTACCAAGCAGAAAGCCAATGCTTTTTGCATATTTAGAGTGTGCCAAGCCATCCCACAGATGAGGAGAGAAAATAAATTATGATATCCTAAAGTTGAAAGGTGTGTTACAAATTTTGGCACAGCAGCATCCAGGCCACATTCACAGGCCCAGGCACCTCCACCCCTTCAACCTGCACACACACAAAACCTTCTTTCAGGTCTGTTTTTCACTCTTTCATCACACTTCTTAGTCTTCTCATCCTGAGCTGTACATGACTCCCCTTGAACTAGAGCCCCAATTATAACAAAACATGTTGCTTTGAAAGGTGCTGAGGTTGGTCTGTGAGAAATAAAACCTAAATGATCACTGTGATCATTTCCACACGGGTGGCCATGGCAATTTTAGAACAGCAGCTGGCTGTTCTAAACCAGCAATAGCGGATTGATATATTTAAGCCGGCACTGAAGAAGAAGAAGAGTTGGTTCTTATATGCCGCTTTTCCCTACCCGAAGGAGGCTCAAAGCGGCTTACAGTCGCCTTCCCATTCCTCTCCCCACAACAGACACCCTGTGGGGTGGGTGAGGCTGAGAGAGCGCTGATATCACTGCCCGGTCAGAACAGCTTTATCAGTGCCGTGGCGAGCCCAAGGTCACCCAGCTGGCTGCATGTGGGGGAGTGCAGAATCGAACCCGGCATGCCAGATTAGAAGTCCGCACTCCTTACCACAACACCAAACTGGCTCTCAAGACAGTAAGCTGAAAAGTGAAGCCACTGCATCACGAAGTGATCTGCAGCATCAAATGATGCTGAAGATACTGTTGTAGAGGTGTGCACATGCAGAATTCAAGGGACCTCCAGGGAAAGGTTGATCATATCCCAAGTTCTTACCACATCCATGTTATAAACAGCAAGGAGTAACCATGCTGGGAGTGCCAATTCTCCATGCAGAGACCCAAGGGTGACTCTGTGAAAGAACACTTGTCCCACAGATACCTTGATATACAGTACTTCCAAAGTTACCTGTCATGTATATCCATGTAGGGTTATGATGTGTGGGGTGTTCCTCTAATTACACTCCTGGCATTTATAATTCCAGAATTACATATGCCAAGAGTGATGAGATAAAGAGTCGAATCATAAATAAGGGGTGAACAACTCTCAGCCCATCAGGGATACTGGATACTAAGAAGAGAGGGGAGAGACAAAGAAATAAAAGTGACTTTGTAATCAGTTTCTCCCCTTGAAAAGATCTTTCAGCCTGAATATTGGATGCAACTTGGCATCTTGGAGACAGCATTTTTGGGAGATGAAATAGAATTCAACCCAACAAGGACAGTTCAAGAGGGACTGAATAGTACTGCTACCAGAATGGAAGTCTCTCACTGCCAGAGCACAGTTGAGATTGATCAGCAGTCAAGGCCAGACTTGCTTACACAATGACTAGATGAAGAACAAGCTGTCAAAAGTATAAGTGCACCAAAATCCTTCAGATGCAAGACCTATGATCAACTGCTTAGGTACCAATGCCTCAGAATGAGGCTGTACTTTGGACCTGGAGGTCCATGTGGAAGTATAGATATGGCAGACACACAACATAATTCTAGACGGCAGGCATGACTAGAAACAAGTCACAAAGGGCCTTGGCTACTCCAACATTTTCCAGAGCAATGCCTTAAGACTGGCTATGCATGGAAGATGTCTAACAACATGGACAAGAGCCTACCTGATGCTTCTAACAAAGACAAATCAAATTACGTTTTCTTCTATTCCCAAGAAACAGGTTTTCAAAAAAAAAAAAAGAGAACCCTCGTGTCACAGACACTCAGAACTAGAAGAAAACATCAGTGCGAGAAAAATTAAGACATTGCCCATATCCCAGGATGAAATATAAAAGCCTCAACTAAATTGAGAGGAAACTAATTGGTTGAAGAGTTCACTGGTAACAGGTCCCTCCCAGCTATTGCTATCGCAGAAGAGAACTGAACAGGAAAGGGCTCATCCTGCCCCTCAGAAGTTGCCCAGTTAGAACAACAGGGAAGGAAAAGGGGAAGAGATGACCGCCAGGTCCCTGGCAAAAACTACAGAATGTCCCTGGAGTTGGCTCTGTGCAAACACAGAATCCATGGGTGGGACTGCAAAGGCCCAGATACAAAATAAATTTGGCGGTCTATTCCAGAATATCAACAGTATGCATTCTAATGATGAGAAGTAGGCTTTTATTGCTGAAATGAAGGGGATACTTCTTGCTGTATCCCCTCACACTTCTCAACGTACTGCTCAGCTATTCCAAACTCAAATGTGATACACGTGGCACCTACATGTTTACTCACAGACTATTACGAAGTGTTCCTTTATATTTAAAAGATTCTTCAGTTAAATCTCCTACCTTTTGCTGTTCCGGGGTGGAAGTGGCGGCTTTCTGCAACTCTTATACAGTTAGCTCTGATGGTTAATCTGGGGTCCATTTTCTTCACTTTATCTCTGAAGGAGAAAACAAAGATTTGTCAAGGTAATTATAATAATAATACATTTTATTTTTAACCTGCCTTTCTGTGATGCTCAGGTGGGTAACAACATGTACATATTACATAAAATTAAATTTTAAAACATTAAATATAACATTCCTGAATATACCCAATTAAAATTCCCAGACAGAGGTTTTTAGTAAGGAGCTGGTCTTCTAGTTCTCTCCTTCTCTGGCAGTAAGACCAGCTTTATTGGCAGATGTTATTTTGGGCCTTGACCATAAGCCTGTTGGAACAGCTCTGTCGTTCAGGCCCTGCAGAACTGATTTAGGTCTCGCAGGCCCAGATCTTTCCTGGGAGCATATTCCACCAGGCTGTGGTCAGGGCCAAAAAGGCTCTGGTCAAGGCCAATTTCCTCTTCATCGGGTCAGGGAATTTAGTAATAAACTTACATAGTATGATGCTAATACATCATGCTCCAAGCAGCAGGACGCAGAGGTTAAAACAGAAAGTACAAGCTTCAGCTTAGCTATACGAATGTTGCTTGTAGAAACCTCAGTACTATAATTAGACCATTGCTTGCGAAGTCAACATCTATGTGCTATGGAGAGCCTTCTTTGCAAATACTGTGTGCAGTGAGTTTAGACTCTTCCTTTCATATTTCAAGGGGGAAAATGTGCAAAGCCTAGTCAAACCTTCAGGAGCTATACATAATGCATGGGGATTAAGAAGCCTATCTTTCAATTCTGATTACAACAGGTGTGGGGTTATTGTGGAGTTTCAAATCAAGATTAGGCTTCTTCTAATAGAGCCTTTGTTTAACCATGCAATGCCCTGTCAAAGGGAAGAAAAACAACCTTGGGGAAGTGCTCACCCACAAAGAATACCCACCCGATTATACTTTAGGATGCTACAAATGGGCAAAAAAGAAGCCGGTCTTATTTTTACAATAAAGAGAGCTGTTTTTTTGCACCCTGCTTTTTAGTACCCAGAGTTGTTTCAAAGCAGCTTATCATCTACCCTTCCTCTCCCTACAACAGATAGCCTGTGAAGTAAGTGGGGCTGAGAGTTCTGAGAGAACTGCTCTGTGAGAACAGCACTAAAAAAACTGGGACTGGTCCAAAGTCACCCATTTGGCTGCATGTAGAGGAGTTGGGAATCAAACTTGGTTCTCCAGATTAAAAGCTGCCACTTAACCACTACACCAAGTTGGCTGCTGAAGCAATTCCAGCCAAGTGGCCCTTATGTAAACTTTGGCATTAGAAGAACACTTCAGATGGTTGCTTATCCATCCAAATCAGTCACATGAACCTCCACCTACCCAAGAAGCCTTCAGAAGAGGTGCTTCTTAATTACTGAATTCCTGTGGCATTATGAATTACTAGACAACGCTATTGATATCTTAAATGCTCAATCCAGGGATAAGGAAACATTATTAAGAGGCCCCCAAAGCTCTTTTGGTCACATTTAACTGCATTTGTTGAATAAGTATAAACAGAAAGTGAAAAAAGCTCAAAGTTGGTTAGCCTAGGAATCATTCTGTAAAAAACCAAATGAGGAAAGTAGTCTCCCCAATCCTGGCCCGCACTATATTTCACTGGCTGTTGCTACAAATGACATCACACAGGAATAACTCCAGTCAGCCTGAATCCTGCTGAAGTGTTTTAACAACATCAGTGTATTAACAGTCCCATGGTTGGTCAAGTTCAGGATGTTTGCTTCATGGGAAGGGGGGGTTGGGGGCCCAATAGATGTTGTCGGTTTGGTTGAACTCAGACAAATGCCTGGCAGAAGAGCTCCCTTTTGCAGGCCCTGCAGAATTGTTCTAGCTCCATCAGGGCCCTGATCTCCTCTGGGTGGGGGACAGGACAGAGGAAAGCTCTGGCCCTGGTTGAGGTCAGATGAGCTTCCTGGAGACCAGGGATCACCAGCCAGTTGGAGGTGGTAGAGTGTAAAGCTCTTTGAGGGGTGTAGATAGAGAGGTGGTCCCTCAAGTACCTTGGGCCCAGACCACGTATGGCTTTAAAGGTGATTACCAAAACTTTAAGTCTGATCGGGAATTCAACTGATTGCCAGTGCACTTGTTGAAGATTGAGCCAAATGTGGGGCATCCATGGTGTTGCTGTTAGGACCCTGGCCACTGCATTCTGGAACAGCTGTAGTTTCCTGATCAGGGTTAAAGGTAGGCCTGCATAAAGCGAGTTGCAGAAGTCTAGCCTGGAGGTGACTGTCATGTGTATCACTGTGGCTAGGTGTTCTGGGGCCAAGTAAGACACTAGTAGTTTGGCTTGGCATAGGTGGTAGAAGGCCAGCCATACTACTCTTGTGACCTGTGCATCCATAGAGGAGGCATCGAAGATCAAGCTCAGGTTCCTGGCAGAGTGAGCCACACCATCCAGGTTAGGCAAACGCGTTTCCTTGCTTGGACCCTTCCTAGCCATAGGACCTCCATGTTTGAAGGGTTGAGCTTCAGATGACTCTGCTTGAATCAGCTCATCACTTAGCCCAGGTATCTGGCTAATGCTTCTGGGGAAGAATGAGGGCTGCCATCCATCAAAAGAAAGAGCTGGGTGTCATCTGCATATTGATGACATTCCAGCCCGAATTTACACACCAGTTGAGCAAGAAGGTGCATGAAGATGTTTAAATAAGATTGGACTGCTCCCTGTGAGAACTCCACATGTGAGCTGGTGGCAACTTGGTAGCATGAAACTGACCACCTTAGAAAAGAGCCAATGTGAACTGGAGGCTCTGCTAGACTCACTCAGGTTTCTCCCACAGAGCTGACGTGGAATGTGCCTTTATTGTGGCTGATGTGCAGCTAAAGCCTTTGAAAAAAGCCACTGAATCCAAGGTTCTGTCACACCAACACCAGGCCAGGGAGTGAGAAAGTGCATTTGTTCAGGCTGTTGTGCAGGTAAGGCCTTTAAAAAGGGCCCCTTAAAAATCATGTCTTCAGAGTAAACTGGTGAGAATCAGCACCACTTTAAAGCCATAGTCAATACAATCCAAAGAAAGCCCCTTTTGAGCCATAACAACCAAGTGGAAAGACAGAAACTTTTCTTCTTCACATATAGTTTATTCCTCACTAGAATGACTACTGATGACAATTTTTTGACAGAAACAAGTTGTCTCAGTCTCAAGACGAATGGTGAGGAAAATATGAAGAACAGTAATGGAGATCCTCTCTTTACACAGGCAAAAAGAACTGTGCAGTGTGTGATTAGACAGGAGTCATGGCGATGTACCTGTCAGCCTCCTCCAGTATGATACGCCTCATTCTTATACAGACGCCTCGGGCAACCAAATTATGCAGAACCTGCATTTCTTGTGCTCCAAATATACAAGACTATTCTGATCTTAATACCTTCTTCAGAATTCCAAATTAAGCCTAGAATTGTTATACATCTAAGGTTGCTCACACCATTTTATCTGTGTTCAGTCTGTCTTGGATCCAGGCTTAGATCCAACTGTCAGCAGAAGACATAGGTGGATGCAGATTTCCCCCCATATCTTCTTTCCCTCGTCCCTTTCAACTCCTGAAAGAATTATTCCTGGAAGTGCAGAACTCACAGGGACAAAAAGACATGTGGCTGAAGATGGAGAATGGAACAGTGGTGGGAGGCAGGGAAAATTCACACTTCCTCTGCTGATGGTAGGTTAGAGCCTAACTAAGAGCATCAAATCCATGGAATGTTAATATGCAACCAGATTAGTTTTTACATTAAAAGAAATCAAGAGGATTCATTTTACATTTTCAATAGCACAAACATGCACAGACAATACTGAGTATATTTTGAAAGTTAATACCTACTTTTCTGACTGTGGCTTTCCTTTCTTCTTACTTATTACAGGCAAGCTCCTTTTCTCCCCTGAGTTCTACACAACAAAGTAACAATCAGGAACTTTCTTGTTAGGCCAAAATAACAGTGCTGACACCAAGCTACCCACACGTGGGAAACAGTTACCTATTCAGAACAATACAAATTGTCCTCCTAAAGCAGGAATAGTTACACATTTAACACATTTTCAACCTGCTTTTCTCCTGAATAACTCAACAAAGGTTACAAAATCAAACACAGAATACATAATAGAAACAATTGTTACAGGAATATGCAATCATTTTTGGAGAAGACTTAACAAAAATCAGTAGATTATATGAATTAACTAGCCCAGTTGCAACCTGTCTTAATCTTGTTAAACTATTTTATTTGGTATTTTATATGCTCATTTCTTCTGTATTTCATTGATCCAGTGTACTATGCCCTAGCTATTGTTTCCTGTAACTTTTATACAAGCACCATTTTTAAAAAGGAGTTGACAGGATTGCTGTTTAAAATGTAACAGAGTTATAGTACAAAAGATGAGAGAAGGGCTGCTTTGCTTCAAGTCACACACAGCCAAGCGGTGGCCTGTTGGTTTTACCTGGCTTCTAAGACCATTTTTGTCTGACCTTTCCTCCGATCCATCCCATCAGGCACAAAAGCAATATGGACGTCCTTGTAGTATGGACTGGCTGCTGTGCTTGCAAGGCCTGGCTAGGCACATTACATTTGCCATCCCTTCTTTGTGAACAGGGAGGCAGACAGATAGAAGTTTCCACTCCAAAAGCTAAAGCTGAAGTCATTTAAATTGGTGACTTAACTTCAAGGCAGTACCACTGCTATTCATATGAGACTGCATGCACACTTACTAAGTAACATGCTGTGGGTGCCTATGCTATGTAAAGGAATACCTGATCAAGTAGTGTACAGTGCTCTGGGTGCTGCTGCATAGCACAGTTCTTTCTTCTCCAGTCTGCCATACCGTTGTGTTCAGAATGTGTTGTGTCAAAGCCATCCATGGCACAGCATTTTGTGTTTATTGTACTATTATGAAAGAAACACACAACAGTCTCACCACTGTTACACCTCCAATTTGAAATGCAAAGAAACTTCCCCTAAGACCATTTCTTTTCATTGTACTTTTCTAAACAGACCATGTTTCTGAATCATCTGTGGAGACAGGATAAACAGGGAGTGGCCAGCAGAAATCTGTTATAGCACTTAAGCGTTGTAAGTTTATTTTATCCAGTCAAAGGTTTACCAACTAATTGTTAAGTACAGAAAGTTATATACAGGAGAATTTACTTCCTAAGATGGATTTAAAGGGACAGTCTGGCTCAGTGGTGGAACATCTGCTTTGCATGCAGAAGGGTACAGGTTCAATCCCCATACAGATGACGTGGAAGATTTCTGCCCGCAACATGGGAGAGCTGCTGCATGTACGCAATAATGAATGACAGCCCTGAAATCATGCTGAAGACATCAGAAGATAAATAGAACAGTAATTAAAGGAGCATACAGCCCAGGTAAATTTACCCATAAAGCTACAGAAAAGTATTCTCTATCGCCATTTCTTTATACATTCTAATCTACATTCCCTGTTTTATAAAGGCCTAAATGTTGTCTTCTAGATTAACCAAATGAGTATTCTAAACCCATCATGAATGCATCAAGATAGTGATACATTTTTCTAAAAAGCAACACTTACTTGGCAACAGGACCTTTTCCATTATGTTTCTTATGGACTGCTGTGTGCTGTATTATTTCTGGAGGGGAAAACAATGATTAAACAAAATGCACTGATAAAATTAACTTCCTAATCTATTAGAAAGTTGCCCTCCAGTAACTAAGATTCATTTTGACATTTCTGCAGCAAGCCAAAATATATGTAATGTCATTCAATGGGACAATTTGATTAATTAGCCTTGCATTGCATTCTTTTATTCCAAATCATACCAGTTCTGAATCACTGATTATCTATAAACCAGGCATGAAGCTGCCTTCGACTTAGTCAGCACATTGGTCTAAGAATGTTTCTTCAACTCAGCTTTTCAGAGGAACATGAAGATGTTCGGCTTCCTCTTCAAAGTGACATTTTGACATTCTTGTTTAGATCCTTATTAATTGCAATTTATGGTTGACATATGTCAGCGGATTCATTGCAAGCTACTTGGACCCCCAGGTCAGGGGACTTGGAAGAGAACACTACAGTTTCATAAATATGTATTCAGACTGGTTGACTAATGCTAAAGTGCCTTGACATTCCTTGTAAAGCCTATGCAGATATTACAAAGTAAAATCACAAGGCACTCCATGCACATTTGCTCTCATACTGACTGAAGCCCTGCTTTTTTGTTTTTATAGCAAAACTGTGCACATTCAACCATCACCATACAGTTAAAGCTTCCGGCTCCCACAGCTGCTGTACTGCCTAGAAATAAGGAAAAGGGCCCCAAGTGCCTGGGCCAAACCATACTTTGCCTTATTTTAACTCTGTGTGATATATATATATACACACACATAGAATTAATTCACATTCCTCTTTGCCCTAAACCTTCACAATCACAATGCCACTCACTGTTTCGAATGCTAATAAAATATACATCTAATCTTTTAACAAGCAGTGTGCATTTGGCATAAACTGAGCCCCCCCCCCAAAAAAAAACCCTAAAATACCTTACCAGTATTTTGTGGTTATTATTTAAACTGAATAAAGAATGATTGACTATAGCTGAGCCCAAATAAAGCCAAATTCTTTTCACTGGGAAAGCAGGAGCTGAGATTTCCAGTCCTCCTTGGCTGTGGGCTGGTTCTTCTCGCAGCTCAGTTTAAACCGAATTGCAAGAAGAGCCAGCTCCGGATCGGCCAGGGGTAGCAGGACATGAGAGCTCCCAGTCTATGTGCAGCAGGGAGAGACCACCCCACTGCACATAGATCCTGGAGTTTAAACCATGCTGCAGGAGAAGCCAAGCGAGCCCAGGGGTCAGGCTGGCTTCTTTTTCTTTTTAATGGCATTTTTCTTCTCAGGTCTATTGGACCACCCAAAATTCAGGATTTCAAAAAAAAAATAATGTCTCTAAATACGATATCGGCATTGGGATGCAGGATTTTCTGGAAATCCTGAAGTTTTTCACAACCAATAGACCAAACCAAAAAATACCGATGTTCTATTTTGCACGTTCCTAATTTGAACATCCAATTTTACCTTCTTCCTGACTTGAAGCCTCCGAACTGTCCTCCTTGAAGTGTTCTGTTGCCTTAGATGTCTTTAAAGAAGACTGAAGATTATCTGAAAGGTAATCAGTGAGCAGTTTTACATACATTCTAGAATAGTACCTTAAATTAGAAAAAAAGTGGCATTTGCAAATGGCTATGAAAACTGAAAGTTTCAGCAAGTAGCTTTGGGGCACAAGAGCATCATCTAACAATGCAGCGTTTGATTGGCAGCCAAGTTCCTTTAAAATAGCAGGGCGATTTCTCATATTGCTTCCTGTTCTCCAAAAGAAGCAGCATAGAGCACATTTGGTGGTTTGAGACCATGTATTATTATTATTAATTTCTATACTGCCCTCCCAGTGAACCAGCTAAAGCTGTATACAGCTTTGTACTCTTAACTCACATCCTCCTTATATAATTAAAGAGCCCCTAATTAGGTGTAACATATACTCAGATGGCCTAAACAGCATTCACTGAGCACTGGGTGTCTCTAGGGTTTTACTTCTGGGAATTTGTGCTTGGCAGGCAAATCTGTCTGAAAACAAACCCTTTGGGGTAGGGTCATGAAGAAAATTGGGTGGAAGACACACGCATACACCTCCATTGGGTTTAAACAATTTATTAATACAAAGGAAACAACTGGAGATTATTTGAATTTAAATTATCTCCTGAGCTAACACCTAAAATTTCCCCGTCCTTTCACCATAAGAGAACAGGAATGAAATCAGCATATTTCAATGCATCGGCTGTCAGCAGTGTATCTACAGAGAATTCTGAATCAATATTCAAATAATACAGTTTTGAATAAGTTGGGTTTAATTATAATTCCCTTCAGTTCTTCTTGCTAGAATGTTTAATTGGAGGGTTTTTTTAGCACAGATGGAGTAGCAGATACTGAACAGATCCCGCCCCCCCCCGCCCCCCGAATTTAGGGCTATCATTGAGACCTAGAATTCAGGTTTTCAGCTGTAAGAAAGGTATGAACCCAACAGGATCAGCCAGTTGTGCTAAGAAACTGCAAATTATTTACTGTACATGGCCACCAGATCCTAAGGTAAGCTGGACTGGGGTGGATCAGCGCTTCTGTTATTGTTAGATCTTACAGCAGCATTTGATATAGTTGATCACAAGCTTTTAGCTCTCTGCCTTACTGATGTTGGGATACAGGGATTAGCCTTAAAGTGGCTTACCTCCTTCTGCATGGCTGGAGACAGAGGATTGCCATTGGAAAAAAGAATTACATTGCTAGCTGCTCTCATGTGGGGTGCCTCAGGGTGCAATCCTCTCCCCAAAGCTATTCAGTATCTCTATGTACCCTCTTGTCCAGCTGGTAAAGAGATATGGACTGGGATATCATCAGTACATTGATAGACATCTAGCTCTGCTGATGTGGCCATACATACACACACCAAGTCCTTGGCCTGAAGGCCATATGTCTGGGTAGCTTCAGCAGAGCTGACTGAAACTCAACCCCACAAAGATGGAGGTTTTGTGGCTGGGAAGTATGTCTCCTTTACCTTACTGTGCAATTAACAACTTTGTGCACTGTCAGAAATGTGGGCATGATCTTTGATGCCTCCCCTTCCATGGAGAGACAGACCTCACCAGGCATTTTACCATCTTCACCAGGTGAAGTTACTAACACCTTACTTGGATCACTTAGCTAAAGTTATCCATGCAACAGTCACCTTCAGACTGGATTACTGTAACTCTCTCTACACGAGGGGAGCCTTGACCTTGATCTGGAAATTACACTTGGTACAGATGTAGCTGTTCAGGTCCTTACATGGACACCATAGGGGGGCATATCTGACCTGCTCTCCAGCAGTTACACTGGTTGCCTATCAAGTTCTGGTTCAGGTTCAAGGTTCTAGTATTAACACTGAAAGCACTATGTGGTCTGGACCCTGCTTGCCTCCCCCATTATTTTCTTTGGAGGACATTGCACTCAATGAATACCAACATACTAGTGATTCCTAGCCCTAGAGAGGTCTGCCTGAGAATCCCAGTCAAAGAGATGGTTACATATGGGATTCTCCAAGCTAAACATGAGCCTTCAGCCAAACTGATACTTTGATCATTGAAAGTTATTTTCATTCATTTATATGTAGGTAATTTTTTTTGCAATTATGTATACATTTTACAAGTTGTTTACTTCATAGTTATATAATATTTTTGTACCTCAGAACATCTTAAGATTGAGAAAATGTATGAGTAAAATACTACACAATGATTAAGATAGGTTCAGGGGCACAGCAATGAGTATGATAGCTCAGGATCTTTTATCATGGTATTAATTTAATTCCATGTAATTTTTAGTGAGTTACCCACTGATGAAAGTGCCTGCTTTCTGACAACAAGACCTCGTTCTGGTATACTCCAATTGTTATTTCTACATAGTTGTAGAAGTTTATTCATGATCTTCACATCATCTAGGAGCCCAGACAATCAAGAACAATAAAGATACTTTATTATACAGCCATGCAGTCAATCCTCATCATTGGTAACCAGAACCAGGGCCTTTTCGACCCTGGATCCAGCCTGGTGGAATTAGTTGCCAGTTGAGATCTGTGCCCTTATGGTGCTATCAAAGTTTCGCAGGGCCTGCAAAATGGTACTCTTCCACCAGGCCTATGGTTGAGATGATGGCGGCCTAAAATCTTTCCTAAAATCTTTGACCCACTGAAGATAGACCAGCCTGAAGGAAGACAGACAATGGTGTGTGAGTGTGTGAATGCAGGGCAGTTTATGCACGGAGTGGAAGGTCCGCATTCGGGGTGGAATGGAGGCGGATAAAATCACCAATTATGCATGCCGCAGGTGGCAACTGGGCGCAGAGTCAACGTATGCCGCCGAAAAAGTTGCGTTAGCGAGATGCGGAAGAAAGTGGAGCTTCCCAGGACCAGGGCGCAACCAGAAGCGGCTCCGGAGTAGCCGCATGCATAATTGGATACTCTGGGTTTTGCTGCCGTTGCGTTCCGTCCCGGGCGTAAGCGGTTTGCTTCTTCCTCCTCCGCATTCTCCATGCCGCCATTTCAGCGGCCGGGAATAATAGGCCATTAAGGGTTTTTACGATGGTTTTATTGAAATTCATGACAATGATGTTTTATTGTTGGTTCTTTTATGTTGTGAACTGCCCAAAGTATATGTCCCATGGTATACAAATTTAATTAATAATAAAAAGCACCCTGTGTTGTCCCCAAGACCACTTATCAAACTGTGACTTTCTATGCAACATGTGATTTGAACTCGAATGTAAAACTGAGAAGGAGAAAACCGCAGTACAGAGAGTTAATATTGTCAGGCTCAAAGAACACACACTGCATCACTGGCCACTTGGTTAAGATGGATTACTTGGATTTAAATGGACAGTCCTATGAAAGTCAATGTCAGGTGCTTCTGAAGTCAGTTAAACTGATTCATGCATCAGGCTTCACTCGTGTGAACCCAGAATACCAATGAGAATGCTTAAGGAATGTCTTACTGTGGCTGTACAAAGTTTCTGTTGACAGAGACTGAAAGAAGTGGTTCACACTCTGGTTCTGTAGAAAAGCTTGTGATGTAGTTGAAAACAGCTGCCTAAAAATAAAGGGGAAATTTGCTTACGTGGAAGAAGTCCATTTAAGGTTAAGATTACGTATTATTTTTCTGTTAATTCTGCTAATCTCTGTTAATGCAAACCAAACACCTCAAGTACTTCAGCGCATGAACTGCCCCTGAACAGACTCAAAGGACAAGACACCTATTGGTAACTAATCTCAACCCTTTAAAATCCACATCCTATTCATGGGTGGCAAATTAATCTTTACAGTTTAAAAATACTAGTACTTGACCCAGAATAAGTTATTTCACACATTATGTAGTAAGCAACGGCATGCTTTTGGCTCCAGGTACGAGTGATAGCTTCAGTCTATCCTAGAAGATATAACTTATAGGTAAAAACCACAGCTGATAACTGCTATTTGGCACACTAATTAGAAATCAGGCTGCAGTGCATAGGCACTGAGGGTGCTTGCCCAATTCCTGATCACTGGGAAGCTACAGGTTAAATAAAGCACGTGTAGCACAGTATGTCAGACACAAGGGTAAAACTAAAACAAACTAACAAAACCAATCTGCAGCTGTTTCCCACATTGTATATGAGTAGTTGATTAGCTGCTTAGGTTTACGAGTGCCAAATTTAATCTATATAAGCATCACACTCTATATAATCTATATAAGCATCACAGGCAGAAGAGGAACAAAGAGCCAATGGGCACGGTATGCATAGTCCAAAGCAACTTCCAGTGCAATCCTATGTAGCGGTTCCAGTCCAATGGCCCTTATTAAACAGGCCTCCCCGCCCCACTTATCTTCCCTCACATACGAGGAATACAAACGCTGGTGTACAAATACAATATCTGCTGTTAGATTTTGCCATTTCATGCTGCTCTCCAACTCACCTCTAGAAATATATCACACACAATGTACTTAAGAGTTCTGGAAGCACCAACCTGAGGTGTCCAACACAACTACAGCTATACAACTTCAGTACTTTCCAGTTTTTATGTAAACATTAACTACATGAAAACACATAACTTGACAGCAAGCCGGTGAATACTATTATAGTCTTCACTCTGTTCTGTTACCTTATCATAGGTTCTAAATCTGGGTGTCGTTTTTCTTCTTGTTTCTGGAACCCCTGATTTAATGCTCCCAAAATTGTCTTGTCAAATGCTTCAGAAGAGAGTTCCTTTGGAAGCTGGAGAGGCAAGAAGTGTTAATTACTGATAAATAAAATTAATCTGCATTAGAAGTAGTTTATTCTTAAAAACCTTAAGGAAGAAAAGCTCCACACCCCCAAATTCTAACTAGTTCAGAACCACCTGGATCCCTACCAGATCCAGATGAGTGATTTATATTAAAAAACCAAACAAAAAAACTACCTTATACAACAGAACTAGTAATCGTTTAGATTACAACTGAAAACAGGATTAGGTTAATTAAAGTTTAAACACTGGTTAACTGAAAAGTTTTTGTAACAAAGCTAGCAGAGTTTTCCTATTTTGTAGCCAATTCAGTTTTGTTTATACCTTTCACAGAGCAACAGGACTGAAACTCTACTGCCAAACCAGATTGAAAACAGCAAGATTTTCTATCTGGAACCATCTTATTTCCTAGTTCAATGTTTCTTATCTCAGAGTGGCCCTGTGTTTGTCACTATGAATACAGATCTCCTAAAACACAGGGAAAGGCAGAGGCCTTGAGGATAAATTTTAAAAAATTAACTGATTTTCAGTGTTTATATTGAGAGACTTTCATGTTAATGAAGCCAAAAGACCCTTTTCAGTCTGAAATTCTATTGCAGCCATAGTGATTCTACCATTTTCATAAATATTTTGATATATTTATGATTGTTGTTACTATACATATGTTCTATGGTAATATTAAATTGATATTAGTGTACATCAATAGTCACATCAGTATTTGTATTCGATTTTAATCTTAAAAGGTGGCTTTTAAAAGCTGTAAATATAGGATAGGATATTTTAAGCCTTATCCTATTACAAATCAGCCACCATTGTAGTGATCACCAACTTCTTTAATAAGCATCACAACCAATCAAAACTTAACTCAGATGTAAAGGTAAAGGTAAAGGTATCCCCTGTGCAAGCACCGAGTCATGTCTGACCCTTGGGGTGACGCCCTCCAGCGTTTTCATGGCAGACTCAATACGGGGTGGTTTGCCAGTGCCTTCCCCAGTCATTACCGTTTACCCCCCAGCAAGCTGGGTACTCATTTTACCGACCTCGGAAGGATGGAAGGCTGAGTCAACCTTGAGCCGGCTGCTGGGATTGAACTCCCAGCCTCATGGGCAGAGCTTTCAAACAGCTGCCTTACCACTCTGCGCCACAAGAGGCTCATAACTCAGATATAGGAAATGTGTAACAAAATCATCACAATGGATCAGGACCCTTCCAGCACAGAAAGTTCCCATCATCATAACCCATCCCACACCATTCTTCCCAGTGCTACTATCTCCATATGGTACCCCAAACTGCTTCCTTGCAGGTCTCTCCCTTACAGGTCTCTTACTAGCTAAATAGCCAAAGCTGACAACAATGCAACATGTGAGGAGATGTAAATCAGACCTACTACGATCAAGAGGGTGGCCCTGTCAATGAAGTGGAAGTAAGAAGACTGAGGGCCACAAGAAGCCACTGAATAAACCATCACCCCTCGAACTGAAAGGCAACAGATGCATAACAGCTGACGTAACAGGGAGCAACTGGCCCTTACAAATGCTGAAACAATTTTTCTCTAACCAGTCTCAATACAAGCATTCTATAAGAAACAACAAGCTCAAACTGTACAGCAAATCCGTAATTACATTTTTCCAACAGGACCAACAATTATTTGTGACTACGACTATTCACATCTACCATGCAAAACACATTAATACATTTCATCTCCTTCTAGCACTGTGCCTTATCCTACAGCAAGGCTATGATGTTGTACCTTCTTTTAAATACTTACTTTTAGAAGGAATTCCTGTAGTTCTTGGTGTGTTTTTGTTACACAGGATATAGAATGATCAGACCAGGTTACCTGATGAAGAGGAAAGCAGTTACAAGGCAGCCCTTGTCCTAAGTAGAACTAGTGTAACGTTATGGCTGTCCAGACCAGTTTTTACAAGGCCTGCCCCTCTGTGCCTGACATGCAGAGGTGAGGAGACAGGTAACAACAGACAGGACAGGTCACCAGTTAAAAACCTGCCTCCTTGAGGCTTGCATGGCCTGTACCCTACCCTCTTTTCTGCACCAGGTCAAAACAACTGTTTCTACCCAGGCTTTTAACTAGGCAGCTGACCATCTTAATTGGCTTTACAATCTGCTTCTAGCTTGTGGACTAATGAGGATCAATTAGGCTGACAAATCTTTTATGCATCTAATGGTTGTTAATTTTCATTATTTTATCTTTTGTTTTGTGAGTTCCCTTGAACAGGTCTCTGAAGAGGTAGTAAATAAACAATTATAAATAATTGAGCTCATGGTAGTATATATTGTTCCCCTACTAACAACTAACTCCTCACAACCACCCTATGTGGTACAACAGGCTTTGAGTACCATCGGCCTGAGAGCGCCGTTAGTGTCATGGCTAGAGAGGAGAACAGCAAGTTGTAGCAGTTGCGTATGCAAAGTTTTTGGCACTCAGAAACGTGGCAATCAGCACGGCACAAATCATTGGTATATAATGCCCTGACACTGCAACAGGCCACTTGAAATTATTTCTAGGTGACTTAAGACACTATTAGAGGACAGAAATGTGTTAAATGTCAGCTTTAAGTATAAAATAGACTGTTTTCATATACACTTCCACAGTATTTCAATGTGTTAGAATGCTTTGTATTTCAAGTTTACATTTTACATGTTCTATGATGTTTCGTTACTGGAAAAGGATTTACCAAATTTACAGGTCTCTTGTTTCAGATATGTACGTACTGCTCAACACTGCTGGATCAGACACCTAACAGTAATTGGTTTTATGTCCATAGTACTAGATATTTACAGACCCTGATGCTGTTTGTGCTACTCTCTCATCTCTGCTTCATACAAAAGTCTTTTCTGAGGCATGTACTTGGTGCATGAGGGTTAGCAATCCTCAGTTGTTGTGTGGAGTCAGAGGGACTGCTACCCTCATGCACATCCATGCCTTTTGTACTTCCCCAGTGGACAGCCTTGCTGGGTAGCAGGTATACAAGAGGTTGTGAGCAATTTGCGTCAGTAGATCGGGGCAAAACAGCTGAGCTTCACAAAAACCAATTTTGAAATATGTGGAACCCTGACATAATACCTTAAAGTGGCCTTAGAAGAGTGTTCTTGTGTGAAACTGAGATGAAAGAGTAAAGGAGGCTGCATCAGGGTCAGGAAATTATAGTAACAGAAAAAGTATGATGCCATTTAGGAAGAGACACTCACTCCCTATACTGCTTGTAGCTTCTTCAAAACGTTACTTATGTCGTAGTGTGTGTATAATTTAGGTGCTCCTGGAATTCAATTTATGGCCACCATCTGCAGATCTCCTTTGTCAAGTTCAGACAAATCTAGGTATTGTCTCAAAACTGGAGAACGGACATGGCCCATAACATGCAAAAAGAGACAGCTAGAAGCAACAGCCTCCCATACAAGCAGCATGGCATAGTGGCTAAAGTGCTGATCTAAGATCTGGGAGACCCAGGTTCAAATCCCATTCTGCTATGGATGCTTTTTGAGTAACCGTCGTCAGTCACACACACTCTGCCTAATCTACTTCACAGGATTGTTGTGAGGATAAAATGGAAACTTATGTAAATCACTTTGGATCCCCCATGGGGAGAAAAGTGGCATAGAAATGAAATAAGTAAATAAATATTAAGGCTCCAAGTATGCTGAAGGCTTTCTTTAGTCCAAACTTTAATCCACCATCCCTTTGTCCAATACCCAAGGGCTGGTAAATGTGCCAATAAGCAAATGCACATAATGGGGTCAGCCACAACTATGATTTAAATCAGATTTTTAAAAAATCCACCCTAATCTGATGTTGAATCTCCCACTCTCAAGTTTAGGCAGTATTTTGTAGAAACCTACAAGCATACCAAACTTCACAGTGGCAATTGCCACTATGAGGTGGGGAGGAGGCAGACTGGCAAGGCAGAGATGTAGCTAATGTTGAGGTATTTAATACCTTACATAACTTTGAACACTGTAGATTTGTTAACAGACCGATCACTCACTTTGAAAGTATATTCTAGATGTTTGTCAGCCCTTCTCCGTGGTGCACCGTTCAGCATTATCTTCTCGATATGTACAGCTGAAAGAAATATAATTATACATTTTTACCATGTCTGTACTTCCCATGATTAACTATCATCTGTTAAGTACCCCTAACTCTGCCTGTCCACTGGGATCCTAAGGCCTAGGTGGCATTTCTGGATACTACCAACACTGCTCCCTATAATGATGGACCGGAGAAGCTGTATCATCCTAAAACTGAATCAATATCATTATGCCACAGAGACATTCCTCTGTTCCATGTCCTCTGATCAGCTTGTGCAAATACCATGGGCAGATGGACACAGATGTCGGTCACAAGACTCTTCAGATTTTTACTTAAACAGCATTGTTTGTACAAGTACTCTACCTCATTAGTTCAGTGGCTTGCCAGAATTAAATCAAAACTTCATGTCAAGGCCCCAGACAGATTATGAAGCATCTCAAGAGTTTTGGATTACTTTCTTGTATCTTCTTAAACAGCAATATGTAATGGTCTGTGGATTCAGCTACTTATTATAAAGAAAATGGAACATCCATTTCTATCATGGAGCCCAGAAAGAGACATGTCATGCAAATTACATTACAGCAATAAGATTTGGGAATGCACTTAGGGCAGTTGCCATGGAAGCAGGAACAAATGAGAGTCTACTCAAAAAAAAAAAAAAAAAGCATGTGGGCTCTAACCCAGCGGTACTCAAACTGCGGCCCTCCAGATGTCCATGGACTACAATTCCCAGGAGCCCCTGCCAGCATTCGTTGGCAGGGGCTCCTGGGAATTGTAGTCCATGGACATCTGGAGGGCCGCAGTTTGACTACCCCTGCTCTAACCAGATTCAATCGCTTCTCTCCTGGTGGCTAACACATATTACTTGATGATACAATTTCTTTAATAGTAGTGGAAAATTATATTCTTCACCACTCAGCAAAGCAGAATTAGCTTGGCTATATGGCAACAAACGGGAAACCTATGGCATTTGTACTGTACTTCTTTCAACTTAATATATTTACAATTAATAACACATTTAGAAGAAGTATTTGATTTTTAACTGCTGTGAAAAAATAGATGTGGGTGTAATTAGGAGGAGGGCTGAGGGATGTTACAAACAGTTGCTGATACATATAAGAACCAACTCTTCTCAATCGGGCGACATCAAAGTGTGTATTCGGTGCTAATACTGTTTTACCTTGAAGGGTTGCTGCTACAATTACCAAGGGATTCTCATACATTCAGAGTACTACAGACACTAAGAATATGTGCCATCAGTTTTTACCATCTACCCAGTGGCCATCATCTTGTTACCACAAAAACAAGAGCTACGATAATCCACTGAGACTCAGTGCACATACAATCCTTAGCAGTGGACATTAGAAAGTGGGGATCTGGTCTGCAGGCTTCCTTCTCACCACCTCCCCTTCTATTAGAAGAATCCCATAGCTTACCAAGCAGGATAAACAAATGAACACTACACTGGCACTGATAAACCAGGTTTACAGGCTCTTTTATATTCTGACAGAATTTGATTTCAATAACACCTTTAAGATAAGGTGACCAGATTGTCCCACTTTTGGAGGGACATCTGGGGGCACCTGGCAAATTGTACTTATGTTGAAAGTAAAAAATATATATTACAATACTATTTTTGCATTCTATGCATTCTATGAAAATTTTTGTTGCTCCATATAGACCAAATTTTAATCAAGAACACCCCCGCCCCCTGGTCAATGGTGTCCCACTTTACCAATGTTAAAATCTGGCCACCTTACTTTAAGACCAACAAAGATTTATTCAAGGCATGACCTTTCGAGTGCATGCACTCTTCCTCAGACTGATTTTTATCTGCTGTGAAATACACCTGAGGAAGAATGCATGCACTTGAAAGCTCACGTCTTGAATAAATCTTTGTTTGTCTTAAAGGTGCTATTGGACTCTATTTTAGTTGTGCTACTTTAGACCAACACAGCTACCCACTTGAATCTTTTATATCTTGGTTAAACCAGAAGTCTAGATTAGCCATAATTGCCACTATCAGGGGAATTCATGGTCCAGGAGACAAGGGATGAGGGGAAGAAGCATAAAATTCTATAACCCACCTACCATGTGCTATGCTTGAACTGGCCCTGTGCCATTCCGCCTTTTTGCAAGTGGCAACAGAAGGTGTGCATACAGCTCATGAAAAGAGCAAGTAAGCAAACACAGACGACCAAGTATGAGTTTTTGGTCAACATACCTTCTTGCTGTGGTCTGTGGGAGGCCATAAGTTTATCATGAAGCACTGCTGTTTGTTCATATAAACTGTTCTCATTACTTGGCAGGCAGTTATGGGAAAAGTTCTAAAGTGAAGAAAGAAAATTCAAGAAACAAATGTATTTAGAAATGTCAAAATCTGATAGTGGAGACTTTAAATATAATGCAAATGAGAAAACAAACACTGCAAAACATGCTGTCTACAATGTAGACCACATCAGTTTTTAGAATGCAACAGGGCTACCAAAATATGTTCAACAAGTTTTAAATAGGACCAGCGATCTATCAGTTAAGAACAGGCTTGCCACACCTTGAGAACAAATGGATTAGCCAGCAACAAATTGCTGTCAATTTAATGAACAACAAATATCTAGAATGGCTGGTAACACTACATACAACTCTTTATGCGCTGTTCCTAATCCTCAGAAACAATCTTTTGCCTTCAGCTTTGATTTGCTCATGGGGAATAAGAACTAGATCTAGGAAGGTGTTTTTTAATCATGCTCACTCTTCTGAACATGCACAGGACCTGAAGCAGGCCATAGGGAGAAATCTACCTGGAATGCAGAAAGTCCCAGAGTTCAATTTTTAACATCTCAAATTAAAAGGACCAGGTAAGAGGGGATATAAAACCCTCAACCTGAGACTAGAGAGCCCCTGGCAGTCTGAGTAGACAGCACTGAACTTGATAGACCGTTTGAGTCAGTATAAGGGGACTGCATGTGTTCAGATGATAATATTTGTCCGCTAAGTGCCTCTAATGTGTTCTCAGTACTTCTTGCTAAAAGGTGAACTCTGAATATTAAGGAATTGCCCATGGTGAGTATGAGCCTAAGAAGAGCCCAGTGGCCTATCGAATCCAGCACCGTGTTTCACACTATGACCAATCATAGAGGCCAGAGTTTTTTAAAAACACTTTCTCATAATGATGGAATTCAGAGTCACCACTTGAATACCATTTGAATACCATTTGCTTATGACAAAACACAAAGGAGAATTTTCTTCATGTCCAACATTGAAGATATCTAGAAGTTTCTTTTTACCCACCATTACAAACAGGAAGCTGGGTTGATGAACCCTCAGTATGATTCAGTAGATTGCTTATGTTTTCAACAGGTTCAACTAAAGTAGACAATTTACCCATCAACTGAGAAGTTAATTATTCCATAAAACCAATAATGTATATTGCACAGCAACAGTCTGCATGTTTTATTACAGTGGCATTCTAACAATAACTCCCTTAAAAAACAAAGCCTATTTCTCAAGTGTTACTGCTTCTTTAATTCCTTTAAAAAAAGATTAAAATGCTCCTGTAGACAGGTCATTGTTCCACAAAAAAGGCAAAGGCAGTGTTTATTGAATTGTTCACATTTATGTCACATTACTCAATTTTGTTAAAAGTTATGGCAATATATTACTTTTTTAGAAGTTAACTTCCACGTGAGGTTATTTGTTTTGTGATCAGCATAAGCACTTGGATTATTATTACAACAAAATCTGCCTTAAATGCTTAAGATATTCTTGACCAATATTTGACCAGGTATTTTTCTGACCAGTCAGATGAACAATTGTGGTTTCAGTTCAAGCTTCAAGTTCACTGGAGCTTTTTCAGTTACTACAGCAATTTTAATTTACACCTACATGTAAAAGCAATCTAAAAAACGGTGCCTAAAGTCATGAACATTTGAGTACCTTCAGCAATGCAGGTTGCCTCAGAAAGAACAGGAAACTGTTGCAAGTAGTAAGGAACCTGTAAGGACTTGTGGAGTACTTGAAAGACTTTTCAGGGTTTGACTGCTTTTTTTTTGTGGGTGGGTAGGATTTGATGGGGTAGAAAAATCCCCCATTAGCTGATTTTTACAAAATTATGCACTAAGGTCCAGAGATATGTGACAGTATGTCACTGTAGCTTGTATACATGTAGCTCTTCTGTGCACTATCCCCAATTTATCACCTGTCCCATATTTCAGAAAAGTGGGAAAGGCCTATGGCTGGCAGGTGGTTTCCACCTTGAAACAGCTGCAGCCATGGGAACAGGTAATCTGTGAGCCTGTACTGGGGATGGAAGTCTGGCTCTTTTGGTTGATGGTAATTGAGAAGGGCGGTTCTTTGCAAGCTGTAGGGCAGGGATGGCCAAACTGTAGCTCTCCAGATGCCCATGGACTACAATTCCCATGAGCCCCTGCCAGGACAAGCTGGAGAGCCACCCCTGCTGTAGGGCAGGTACCACTTATCTCCAAGTCAATAGGTTTATCCAGACTCATTAGTGTTAGAGAAGTTAATGCAGCTGCAAAAAATGCTTAGAACTTACTTAGAAAATGCCCTTGACTTGTCTAATCAGGCCAACGAATTGGACTCATGCTACTGTAACATCACGACTTGACCACTAATGCACCCCCTACATAAATCTCCCCTAAAATAAGTCAACTCAGAGACTTCAGATGGTGCAGAATGCTGCAGCTCAGCATTATGTGCTAGGTGGAGCATGTATACTAATACCCATGCTACAGTCACTCCACTGGCCACCCAACAGCTAACTAAATTCAGTTCAAAGTACTGGCCAACATATTTAATGCTGTGGACGCTTGTATGTGCAGGACCACCTCTCCTATGTTTTACCACAACTGCACTCATCTGAGCAGGGACCATCTGCAGGAAACACCAACTGCTTGCACATGTGTAGTCCCTCTTGAGAAATGCCCTGCATGACATCATGAAGGCTCCTACGTTTCCAGCATTCTGCTAACTATGTAAAACATTCAGGAAACTGGTTTTATAAAGGCAATATTACAGAAATTGTTCAAGACATATTTCAAGGAAAGCAAAAAATGGATCTGCAAACCACCACCATGTAGTATTATTTGTTGCCCTCTGTCTTATTCGGTTAGTGTACTATGCTTTTACTTAACTGCTCATTTAAAATGCCATGTTTAATACTTATGCTTTGGTCAGATTTCTTCAATCCAATCTTATCACATTGCTTATGAAATGCCTCATCCTCATCATTGCTTCAAATGCCTCACTGTCATCATTTACTTATACTAGGCATTGCCTTCAGTCTCCATGAGAAAGACAGACTGTAAAGTGTAAAGAACAAGATGGGTTGCCATGTTAAGTCTGCATCAGCACCTCAACATTTGTGGTGGAATAGAAGTTTTTGTGAATCACTGCTAAAACTCATAACCTACCACTAATTTAGTTAGACTCTGTGGTGTTACTGGACTATTAAGTCTGGCTTCCCTGCCCATCAGCAAGGGTAATGGAAAGGCCATTTTAAGGAAATGCAGAACTTCCTGTGATCTACCCTCAATCCAAATTCCAAATTGCTATGTCCTAAAAGTAAGGTTTTTCTCCCGCTATGACCAAGAGCTGAGTAACACCTGTAGAAATAAGCATTAGAAGTAGAAATCAGAAGTGATCAGCAGCTCACCAAAGCTCCTGCCCTGCCACAAATTTGGTTAGTCTTCAAGGCCTCCTGGACTTTTGCTCTTTTCAGCAAGACTCATGAATGATCATGCTCTGACACAAATTTGGTTAGTCTTTATTGGTGCTACACGGCCTTGCCCTTTTTTCTACTGCAAATTTTCTTAGTCCCCAAGGTGCTGCTGCTGGACTCCTGCTATTTTGTGAGCAGGGACTCAGGAAGGCTCCTGCCCTGCCACAATTGTTATTAGTCTTTGAGGTGCTCCTGGTCTATTGCTCATGAAAGCAGTTACCCTGCCACAAATTTTGTTATTCTTTTTAGGCACTGCTGGACTCTTGCCCTTTTTTTTACCACCGCAGACAGACCACCAGGGCAGCGACCTATCTTGACCTCCCTCCCCTTCCGAGTGTGACTTGGGGATGTGGAAAGGCTCCTGGCCAAGGAGGCGGTCAGAGCCAGGCTATGGATGAGAAGGGGGAGTGGGGGAGGCAGCCTTACCCGCGCCCCGTGGCAGGGGAGGCCGTCGCCGTCCTGGGCGTCCGGGCAGAGCGCCCCGCGCAGCCTCTCCAGGTGCTGTCGGAGCGTGACCCGCTGGTGGAAGGGGAAGGCCGGGTGCAGGGAGGCCATGGTGAAGAGCAGCAGCAGCTCCTCCCGGGCCACCAGCTCCAGGCGGCCGCCCGGCTGCTGCTGCTGCTGCTGCTGCTGGGGCTGCTGCTCGTGCTCGGGGCTGCGGCAGCTTCGCAGGACGGCGTCCACGCGGGGCAGGAGGCGGTGGAGGCGCCCGGCGGCCTCGCGGTTCTCGGAGCCCAGCAGCGCCAAGTAGACGATGAGCCTGGAGCGCGCGGCGGGGTCGCGGAAGTCGGTGCCGGGCGACGGGGGCGCGGGGGGCGGCGGCGGCGGGGGGCCGGCGGGGGGCTCGGGGCCGGCGCCGTTGGCCTTGGCCTCGGCGTCGCGCAGGCAGTGGTAGTCCTTGCGGGCCAGCTCCTCCAGGCACGAGCCCAGGAAGCGCAGCTCCAGCGGGTTGAGCAGGTCCAGCAGCCCCACCGCGAACTCCAGACGCTCCGCCGAGCCCAGCGCCAGCCCGAACCACTCGTACACCGCCTCGCGCGCGCCCCCGCCACGGACCCCGCCGCACCCGCAGCCCGGCCCGCCGACGCCGCCGCCGACACCACCGCCACGCCGCCGCCGAGGAGGAGCCGGCCACGACAGGCCGCCCGCGCCGCCGCCGCCGCGCTCCCTCAGCCCAACCGCCGCCGCCTTCTCCTCCTCGCCGCCGCCGCCCGCCTTCTCGTCGTCGTCGTCCTCCTCCTCCTCAGGCTCCCGCGGGCTCGTCGCCGGCCGCTGAGGCTGCTTCGCCGGCAGCTTCATCTTCAGCATCCTCAGGGGGAGGCAGGCAGGGAGCGGAGGAAGGAGGCAGGGCGGGCGGGCGCGCCAGGGGGCGGGCGGGGCGTCAAGAGCCGCCGCTGCCGCTCATCTCCGCCGCCTCCGCCCCGCTTCAGGGGAAAGGGACGAGGGAGGAGGAGCCGGCGCGGAGACGCCTCAGGCGACGGCCGGGAAAATGGCGGCCGCTCCGCCTCGGCTCGGCCACTGAGGGAGCGCGCGAGGCCCAGGGCGGGAAAGCGGCAGCGCGGCGCTCTCTCCTCCTCCTCCTCTCGCCCCCCCCCCCGCGTGGAAGGAGCGACCCGAGAGAGAGGAAAGGGGGGTTCACACCGGGGAGGGAGGAAAGTGGTACACTCCCCCCCAGCAGCCAATGAGAAGGCGGCTCCGGGGTTGGCGTCAACGGCCTAAGAGCTCAGCGTTGCCCCCTCCCTCCGCTGGGTCCTAAAGCATCCCCGGCGGGCGGCTGACGGTCGATCGGACCGGGCGGGGCGGGGCGAGCGGATGGAGCGCTTTAAATCCACGGGCCGGGCGTTCGTGGCCTCTGTGGCTTTAAAGATTAGACACGCTTTTTGGAGTCTGCCTTTCTCGCAAGGCGGGTGAACGCGGAGGGAGTCGAGAGCATGGAGGGATGATGGACCGTCTGTGACAGGGGTAGTCAAACTGCGGCCCTCCAGATGTCCATGGACTACAATTCCCAGGAGCCCCTGCCAGCATTCGCAGTTTGGACATGGACATCTGGAGGGCCGCAGTTTGACTACCCCTGGTCTGTGAAATGGGAATTTTCCAGGTGGGTGGGGGGTGCAGGCGTAGATCCAACCGGTAGAAACGCAGCTGAAGCAAAGCGTATTAAGATAAGGTGACCAGGTTGTCCCACTTTTGGAGGGACATCTGGGGGTACCTGGCAAATTGTACTTATGTTGAAATTTAAAAATAGATATTACAATACTATTTTTGCATTCTATGCAACTTTTTGTTGCTCCATATAGACCAAATTTTTAATCAAGAATCATCCTCCCCCCCCCCCCCCCGTCAATGGTGTCCCGCTTTACGGATTTTAAGATCTGGTCACCTTATATTAAGACGGTGTGTGCAATCATGCAAAGAGCTGGAGGAGGCTTCTTATGGCAACCAGTATTGCACCACTAAATAGGGGTGCCAGTCTCCAGCTCATCCCCAGACTACAGAGATTTAATTAATTAATTAATACACACACACACACACCCAAAGGCTCAGGGCGGTTTACAAGCAATGGGATCAACGCAATTAACTCAGTTTGTAATAATATGGTAACAACAGTAACTGTAACAACAAGATAATGATAGTAATAAACATTGTAGAACAGTAGAATACTAGAAACATTGATTTAGAAACATTGACTGAGGCCCAGTGGGTTGGGCAGATCTGTAATGATTCTTGGAGGGAAGCCAGTGGGATGCAGTGGTTCGGCTGGACCTCAACCAAATGCCTGACAGGAAAGCTCCTTTTTGCAGGCTCTGCAGAACTATTTGAGTTCTGTCAGGGCCCTGATCTCCTCTGGGAGCTCCTTCCACCAGGTGGGGACCAGGATGGAGAAAGTTCTTGCCCTGGTTGAAGTCAAGCGGGCTTCCTTGGGGCCAGGGACTACACAGAGGTTGGAGGTGGTAGAGCACAAGGCCTGATCCGGAATTCGCCGGGGAGCCAGTGTGGGTGGCCATCCATCAGGAGGAAGAGCTGGTGTCAGCATATTGGTGGCAACCCCGCTTTGAGCAAGGGGGTCTTATAATGTCACTGAATGGTATTGGGGAGAGAACTGCCCTCTGGGGGACTCCACAAGCCAGTTGGTGACAGCTTGATGCGCTCTCTCCTGATGCTACTCTGGATCAGTTCCCCTGGAGGAAAAGGCTGCTTTGGAAGGTGGACTTCAATGATACTCCACTGAAGTCCCTTTCTAAATTCTGCCTATTCTTGGCTCCACCCCTAGTCTCCAGCTATTTTCCAACCCAGAGCTGGCTACCCTTCTAGTAGACCACCGTCCCTTATGGATTCAGGTGGGCAGCTGTGGACAGAATAGAACAAAGTCAGAGTCTGGTGGCACTTTGAAGGCCAACAAAGTTTAATGCTGGGTCTAAGATTTCCTGGGCATACCCCTGTTCTCATTGTTTGTTCATGTGCATGAATGCTTAGGTTCTGACAGCGTTGTCTCTTCTGTGAGTCAGAGGCTGTAAATTCCACCTGGGACCTTTTGTAATAACAACAATATTTATATCCTGCCCTTCCTTGGGCACTCAGAGTGGGTAGCAGTGTTTTTAAAACAATGAAATAATTCAATAAAACATCATAATAATAATAGATTTCTTAATTCCGTAACGGCCTCCTTATGGCGCGAGGGTCGATATAGGTCTAGATTTCAGATTCTGATATAAATTTGGCTGGTATTTTGAACAAGGAGGCCAAGATTGCAACACCATTTTGGGCCTCAACCGTCGGCCTTGCAGAGTGTCTCTGTCTTCCAGGCCGTGTGGAACTGTCCAAGGTCCCACTGGGTCCCTATCTCCCCAGGGAGAGCATTCCTCCAGGACAGCCAGAGCTGAAAAGGCCCTGGTCCTACTTGAGGCCTGTTTGGGGGCTGGGGATCTTGAGCTAGACTACTCAACGTGCATAGTCAGACTGATAATCAACTGTATTCCACATATGTCCAGCTTCCAATATATTATTTATTTGTTTGTTTATTGTATTTCTATGCTGCCCTCCCATTAGGCTCAGGGTGGTTTACCTAAAACAGGGATATACATTGTAACCGTAATATCAATAATCATAGCAATAATAGTAAGAACCAGTATTGTAACAACAATATAAAAATCTGTAACCATAAGAGCCACTGTGGGAGGAATGGTGTCTGGGCCTGTCCGGGCCACGTCCGGTGTCCAGCCACCACTTCCACCTCCACGGGCCAATCCGGGTGCACCCAGCAAAGCTGGCCGCACCCAGATTGGGCTGGCCCCTGGAGCGCCCGCCTCCAGAATCCGGCCATGAGGCACACACCAGACACTCCCTGGCCTCCAAGGAGAGCGCTCCCGCAACACCCTAGCCAGCCCACCAGCTCGCGCGGCAGGTGGCGCAGCTGCCGCAACGTTGACAAAGTCACCACTGGAACACGCAGGTAGGGCGGGGCAGTGCAGTTGGGGAGGACTCACTGCTAGTGCCTGTTGCATTCCTGGATGCAACGGGCTTTCGGGCCAGTTGACAGTATAATAGAGCTTTTGAAACAGAACCCACAGGGCGATCAGTTGGGTTCAGGATGTGGAAGGGGTGTCTGGGGGGGGGGGGACAGCGGATAGTGTTAAGATGGTATAGCCCTTTCTAAGTCATTATTGCAACAAAACCAAAGGTGTGTCTTGTGGCATTTTAAATAGTTACTGCAGGGAAGGGCTGTTGTTCACTGAAAGAGCATCAGCTTTCTCTGCAGAAGGTCCTAGGCTCAATTCTTGTGTTTCCACTTTTTAAAAAAGGATCAGGTAGCAGGTGATCTAAACGGCTAGTGCCAGTTACGGGAGAGAAGGCCACTCTTAATTGACCGATGGCCTGACTCAGTTTCTTCTATTACATTTAAGCATTTGCAGACTATTCTAGTGTTCACTTTGTAACTTGAAGTATGTTCTCTGTTGGCAGATACACATGCACATAAAGACATGCACATGAGGTCATAATGAAGTGGAAAATGATAGTCCTTCAGATTTTCATAAAACTCTACTTTGTACAGAATAAACCAAGTGGACATTCAGAAGAGTGGTTCTGTGTGTGAGCTGAGTGCTCTCCAATCACTTTCGACTTTGGTGACCCTATGAGTTCATATCATCCAAAACATTCAGCCATGAACAATGTCCCAGATGGAGGGCCATGGCTTCCTTAATTCCTCAATCCATCTCTTCTTGGGTCTTCCTCTTTCCCTGCTCCTTCAGCTTTTCCTAGCAGGAGTCCACTGGCACCTGGAAGACCAGCAAAGTTTAATTCAGCGTATAAGCTTTGTGTGCATGCAGATATCCAGAGAAATGTGCATGTCCACACAAGTGGATAGCCATGCTGGTTTAAAGCTGGATATAAGCTTTTACTTTTGCTGGTCTTGAAGGTACCACTGGACTCAAGCTGTGTTCTGTTGCTTCAAACTAACATGGTTATCCATTTGAATCTATTGTCCTAGCATAATGATTTTTTTCAAATAAGTTTTCTACTCATGTGACCAAATTATTTATTTGCTTTATTTATTTACCATAAAGGTAAAGGTATCCCCTGTGCAAGCTCCGGGTCATGACTGACCTTTGGGGTGATGCCCTCCAGTGTCTTCGTGGCAGACTCAATATGGGGTAGTTTGCCAGTGCCTTCCCCAGTCATTACCGTTTACCAAGCTGGGTACTCATTTTACCGACCTCGGAAGGATGGAAGGCTGAGTCAGCCTTGAGCCGGCTGCTGGGATCAAACTCCCAGCCTCACGGGCAGAGCTTTCCGACTGCATCTCTGCTGCCTTACCACTCTGTGCCACAAGAGGCTTTTATTATTTACCATACTAGGCCTCAAAGCCCGTCCATAAGATGCGCGCGCTTTCCCATTGGGCTCTTGGCCCCAGACTGACAATCGGGCTAATCCGAAGGTGCTTTGCGCCTTCCGATTGGCCCCACCGCTTGTCACTCTGAGGCCAAGGGCCCAATCTGCGGATTTCGATCCCGGACTTGGCCCCCACCCCCCTTAGCCTTTTATTTATACCGCGGAGCGGTATACAGATATGCATGTGTTTTGTGTAGCCAGGAGATCCTAAGATTGTCCTGCTGCCATGCAAGAGATGTTTGGAGAAGGGCTTGCCTGCCCCTGCATCATGGCCCTGGTCTTCCTTGGAGGTCACCCTTCCGAGTGCTAGCCAGGGCTGACCCTGCTTAGCTCCCAAGATCTGACAGGATCGGGACTTGCCTGGGCTATCCAGGTGGGGTTTGTGACCAAAGCCTGATAGCTTCATTTTAGCTTCTCAGGAGAGTTCAGTCTTGCTTTGCTCTAGAACAGTGGTTCTCAACCTTCCCAATGCCACAACCCCCTTTGGGGTGGCTTCGGCGTCGCCTCGGAAAAAGGTCGATAGACCCCTAAAGGGGTCACGACCCCCAGGTTGAGAACTGCTGCTCTAGAACAAAGTTAAGGCGTGCATCCAAGAGCGGAAGAGTAATAGCATAGTCTTTGTCGCTTCGTCAAGTTCATTGCATGCCTAGGTGGCTTCCGTATGGTGCCCTGTCTTTCAAGGGAGAGTCCATGCAGGAATGGGCTCCTTCTGAGCGCAGTTCCTGGGGCTTCCCTTTGGAAAGGGGTGATAGAGGATTAAGGGCCATAGCAAAGACGGGGAGGGGCTGGAATGAAGCTTCACATCCCCGATTATTCCTTACAAGGGTTCCCCCCCTCACTTCCCCAGCTCAGCCTTGTTGTAGCTACACTGTGACTCAGCTGAGGGACTGGAAGGGAGGTTCTGCATGCCACAGGGGAGCCAGGAGCTCATGTGCCAGAGGCATAGGGGTGAGGGAAGGTGCACTGGAGGGAGGGACATAGGACGGGAAACACAGATACCACTCCTGCTTGCTGCAGCATCACTTGCTGCTGCCAGGATGCGTGCAACACATGTTCTCTGCTCTCTGACCTCTGGACCTCCCCATTTTCCAAAGAAACGGTTGTTATCTCTGAAAGTAAATAACTCACAATCTGGTATACAAACAAGACATGGAGGGGCTGTGTCATGGGAAGATTTCTACCAGTCATCACTTTCCGTTTCTTCCTGAAGCGTTCTCAGGCCAGATGTTCCCTTATGCAGGGAGAACTCTCCTCCATAGGCAGCAATGAACCCCCCCCCCAATATTTTGGGGACTGCGGCTGCCAACTTCAAAGAAGGTCCCTCTATGACAGCCAAAATCTAAGACAGGCATTCTCAATAGAGGTTTTGGGAAACCCTGAGGTTTCACAATGGCCCCGGAAGGGTTTTGCCCAGGGGTAGTCAAACTGGGCCCTCCAGATGTCCATGGACTACAAGTCCCAGGAGCCCCTGCCAGCAAATGCTGGCAGGGGCTTCTGGGAATTGTAGTCCATGGACATCTGGAGGGCCGCAGTTTGACTACCCCTGGTTTTGCCAATTGGGTGGGAGTAAATTAATTATATATATATATATATATATATATATATATATATATATATATATATATATATATATATATATATATATATATATATATATATATATATATATATATATATATATATAGTCATGTCAACCCCACTCCTTCTCCCCAAATATAGTCATGTCAACCCCACTCCTTCTCCCCAAATAGCCAGTGAGGGTGGAAGAGGGAGGGGCCCTGGTCACAAAAATGACTTCCAGGGGTGTGGCAGGGAGTTTTAGCCTGCTGACATTACTTCTGGGGGTTCTCAAAGCCTGAAGAATGTTTTGGGGGTTCCTCACCGCTAAAAGGATGAGAGAGGCTGATCTGGGAGACGGCTGATCTTTAATGATGTCTCAAGTCCTGCTGCTTGAGAACAAATGGACTACACTTGTTGAATGGGATTCCAGTTATTGAAACTCTCCATGCAACAGCAGACTCAGGTTCATGCCCAGCTGTTCTGGTGACTTGAACACTAGCCCATTTCCTCTGTCTCCCAATCCACCAGAGGTCCATGTAGTGCCTGAAATAAGAGCAGATGAAGCTAGGGATGCTGACTCCAGGTCAGGAAATTTCTGGAGATCTTGGATTTGGGTAGGTAGAGTTTGATGATGGCCGATCCAGACAGTCCACCTCCCAATGCTGCCCTTATCTCTGGCCTCTGTAATCTGGAGATCAAATGTAAATCTGGGAGAACGCCAGGTCCCACTTAGCTGCAGACAGAATCAGAACTTGTCTGTCATGGGAAGTATAGCCCACCCTGTCTGGCAGCCGCTCTTTGGGTCTCAAGCAGAATTCTTTCACAACACCTACCTGATCCTTTTTCACCGGGAGTATCAGGGATTGAACCTAGGACCTTTTGCATGCTAAGCAGGTACTCTGGCACTGAGCTGTGACACTGTTTATCCCTGGTATTGCACAACCACATTGAGTAATAGCCACATGGGCTAGGAGGCTACAGTGGAGAGAAGAAAGGGGGTAAAATGGCCTTCTGCCTCTTGTGTCCTCCTTGCTGCTGCATGTTCCCAACCCACGTGGCTCTTATTCCACTGGTAGTTAGTTCTCTGACTTTCAGAAGAAACTTTCCTGGTGTTACAAATGGCTCCTGAGTGGAGGGAAGAGCTGGGGACGCCTGAGGCCATCAGTGCTTCCTGCTCATCAGTAGTGGGGTCCCACCTCTTGTTCTATTTTCTATAGTCTTAATAGCCAAGTCAGCCAAATCTGAAATCCAGAGCCTGGACAGTTGAAACAGATCTTTCTGCAAACTTGGCATAATTTTACAGGCTTGCAGAAAAATTGGAAATCTCAAGACACCCCCCTACCCCAGACCCCTGGTTGGGAATTCCTACCTTATGCTAATACAGCGATATTAACAACTGTAATGTTCCTATTCAGCAACACAGAGAGTTAAAAAGGGAACGGAACGGCTAAAGGGGAGGAGGAGGGGTGATTTTTACATTTTGCACAGAGTGCAATGGGAGGAGACCTTTTGGAGAAAGAGAAATGAAACTTTCGAGCTGAATCCCTCCTGAAACGAAAGTGAAAGAGCTCTTACTACAGAAGCTTGGCTTGAAGTCGGGAAGCAGCCTGGGAGGGAAAGAGTGGCGGAGGATGCAGTCCTGCGCTCTCTGGGAAATAAAATTCATTTGAATGAGTGCCACTGAGTCCCAGGGAAATGGTTTTGAGCCAGCTGAGCAAAGTGTTGCTGTGGTTACACCAGGTTATTGTTACAGGATACTGCTAACAGTCCAAGTGAATAATATTAAAGTTTATTTTAAAGCAAAAGAGTTGGATACATGAAGCCTGTACCAAGGTTGCTAAGCAGCTGGTAGGAGTTGGGTGGGGGAGGCATAGGGGTGCTGTGGGCATTGGTGTGATGTCATTCCCAGGGGAAGCCCAGAACTGGTTACACCTCTAGGAAGCAGGAGAAACTCTATGGTAAAATCCTAGAGTTTTCAATTCCTAGAGAGGGCAGATTTCATCTCCAGCTTCTCCCAGAAGTGATGTCATGATATTTCAAATGGTAGCTTGTCTGCCCTGCCAGCAGCTGCAGGAATTTCCAGGAACCAGGAATGGAGTAGGAATTTCCAGGAATTGTAGGAATTTCCAGGAACCAGGAATGGAGGATCCCCCACCCTGATACACAAAGCAGTGAAACTCAGTATGGGAAGCTTTGGGGAAATAATTCATATCCACAACACTTCTACTCCAAGGAACTCAGGCAATGCACACGGGGTATAATCCCTCTGCCCCACAACAGTCCTGTGAGGTAGGCAAGGTCAGTGATTCCCCCATACAGCACCCACTAGCTTCTCTGAAAGGAAAAAGCTTGTCTGGCATTCCTTTACCACATCGAAAGCCCAGGAGAGTCTCCTTGCCTCTGCAGGGAATACCTGATGAAACACAACTGCTTCCATCCTTGGAGAATGCTTGACATGGAACCACCAAATGTTTTGTCGGACCTTTCCCCTGTTATGTGCGACTGGATTTTGTTGAAGAATTTCACCTTCAAAGGGAGCTGCTCCAAAATTAAATATGCTCATCCAAATGTTTACTCAGAAGCATGTCCAGGTGACTTTAATGGAGGTCACTTCCAGGTCAGCATGCAGAGGATTGTAGTCTCCAGCAGAAAGTGATAAAAGTTCAAAACAACAACAGCAAGAATACCAGCTTAATGGTTGTGCGTGTCTGGATACAGCTAGGAAGATCTTGAAGAAAGCCTGAGTGGAATTCCTGACTTTTGGCATCAGCAACTATGTACTGATCCTAACTGAGTTACACCCATCTGAGTCCCTGGAAGTCAATAGATTCAGAAGGGTGTTGAGGATTGCTCTGGAAAGGTGCCAAATTGCGGTCTTGAGGAGCAACAGCTCTCTGCCCAATTACACACCAAGGCAAAAGGTGTGTAAGAAGAGCCTATGCAGACCATTGTGTTCTATCCTGAAAATACATCGATAGGGTCGGTTGCATGTCCAGCTGGTTTGGCCAGGAATTCTGCAGTTCCTCAAAACAAATGTAGAGTCCAGTGGCACTTTTAACTCACAGCTCCAATAAGACTTGGTTGGTCTTAAAGGAGCCACTGGGCACTAAATTTGTTCTGCTGCTTTAGACCAGTGGTTCTCAACCTTCCTAATGCCCGCGACCCTTTAATACAGTTCCTCATGTTGTGCTGACCCCCAACCATAAAATTAAGCAAGTGATCTTTCACAGAAATTAAACTAAAACTGACCAATGGCATGAAGATCCATTGTCCAGGATTGTATATAAATTGTTCAGTTCTGTTCTGCCTCTCTTCCCACCATGCTGATCTCACTCTTTTCTGCTGCTCCAAACAGACGAACCCTCTATCTCGATCAACCCCGCAAGACTGTTGTGTGAATAGCACCCCCCCAACCAAGCTGCTTACCCTGCCGTGACCCCTGTGAAAGGGTTGTTCAACCCCCAAAGGGGTCCCGACCCCCAGATTCAGAACCACTGCTTTAGACCAACATGGCTACCCACGTGAACCTGCAGTTCTTCAGGGAGGCCATTAGGGGATGCTCAGCTACTGCAGCCGGGCCAAAAAAAACTTTTCAGGGATTCTCTGCTCTATAAGAAAAGAAAACAAAAACAAGGGGGGGGTTAACAATTTTTTAAAATGATGATAGGAATCAAAGACATATATCCAGCTGCTATGTGTCAGTCTATTGGTTCACATCGTACATAGCAGGCTGGTTTGCAATAGTCTGTGGGCTGGATATAGGTTTTTGATTCCTACAGTTGTTTTTAAAAATGGTACACAATAAAGGTAATATAATTTTAACAACAATACAGACATTCAACCTTTGTAGGTCCTGACTCTTACCAGTTGGGTTTTTATGGTTCTAATGCTCTGCTCTATGGCAGGCCGTGTTCCACAGTCATTTCACACAGCAACAGTCATTTCAAACAACACCTGAAAGACCAACAACATTTGTGGCAGGGCAGGAGATCTCGTGAGTATCTGAAACACCTGAGGGCTTTTCTGCATATCGGTCATAATAGCGGCGCATATCCTGACCACAAATGTGTGATAGTAGATCACACCTCACTGGCCCTCCTCACTTTCAAGCTGTCTAGCTTTTCCAGCCGCTGTGTCACACGTTTTACCCTCCTCAGTTGCAGCTGGAAAAGGCAGAAGAGAGAGCAATGTGCCTTAGATGTGCCTCTCATCAGCCTGTCAATCACTGTAGGCAACCAATCCCCTCCCAGCATATCTAGTTGGTATTTAAAGGTCCCACGGTGGCCGTTCATGTTTGTGTTTTTAAAAAGTACTCCTTATCTGTAACTGCAGAGTGGTATTAATAAAAGGCTAAGGGCAAGGGGGGTGGGCAGAGTTCGGGATGGGGAACAGAGTCCATTGGCTCTTGGCCCCGGACTGACAAGCGGAGGGGCCAATCGGGAGGCACACAGTGCCTCCCGATTGATGCCTCCGATTGTCAGTCCAGGGCCAAGAAGCCAGTTGGGAGGTGCGGTGAACGGCAGGGAGTGCCCTGGCCTGGGGAGACTTCCCAAAGCCGGGGACTAAGCTGTGGGGAGGCCTGGGGGCCTGGCAAACACAGACTGTGTTATTATAAATGGGCTTTGAACCCAGTATTCATTATAATGCGTATGTACGGACTCATAGAGGCATATAGTTTTGTACACATATTTTAAACGCCTACACATGTATCCACCTATTCATTGCTCCACGTGTGTCGCCATTAAAAAAAAAAACATGCCTTCCCATGCCTGGGAGCATAGGAGAGGGAGGTGGGTGCGAGGGCAGGACCAAGCTCACCAGATGTAGTGTGTTTCACCCTCCAAATGTTGCAGGCTGGCTGGTCACCGGTGGAAGGCACGTTTTAGGGTAGTGAATCTACTTTATGCGATTCCTGAAATGGCAGGTTAAACTGGAGGAACTCACAAACCACCCTCTGTAGTAGGCGGTGTCATGGCTGGAATATGCCACCTAGCTTCGGAGGTTGTACAGCTTCATTCTTTGTGTGCAGAAAAGCCCCAATTATTAACAAATTATTTGGAATGGGGAGGGGGGAGCAAGCTGGGCGGCCATGTGGCGGTACATGTGATACCACATTATTCAGGATGGTGAAAGCCAAGGTGGATTGTGAAAATCTGCAAAAGGATCACTGTACACTGCACAAGGGAACAATTTAATTTCAATGTATAATGCACAAACAATCCAAACTTTAAATACATGCCAATGAAGCTAAGATCAAGACTGAAGGAACTTGGAGTTCTTAAATTTTATTTTTATCTAGCTTTTCAGCACCTTTCCTCATTCCCCTCTCTTCCATTTTATCCTGGGTTGTTTGTAGTGTACGGTTGCTGAATGAAGATGTCAACTTATTGTAGAAGAAGAAGAAGAAGAAGAAGAAGAGTTGGTTTTTATATGCCGCTTTTCTCTACCCGAAGGAGGCTCAAAATGGCTTACATTCACCTTCCCTTTCCTCTCCCCACAACAGACACCCTGTGAGGTGGGTGAGGCTGAGAGAGCCTTGATATTACTGCTCGGTCAGAACAGTTTTATCAGTGTCATGTCAAGCCCAAGGTCACCCAGCTGGCTGCATGTGGGGGAGCGCAAATTTAAACCTGGCTCACCAGATTGGAAGTCTGCCCTCCTAACCACTACACCAAGCTAGCAATTGTGAGGCAATGGTGGGGGGGAAACCCAAACCAAGCCAGGTAAGGTAGATTTGGGTGGGCATCCATGTTGGTTTGAAGCAGCAGAACAAAGTTTTGAGTCCAGCGGCACCTTGAAGACCAAATAAGTTTTATTCAAGGCATGTGCTTTCATGTGTGCACATAGTCAGATACAATGAGTCTGAGTTCAATGGTGCCTTTAAGATCAACAAAGTTTTATTCAAAGTGTGAGCTTTCGTGTGCACGCACACTTTTTCAGGCAAAGGAATGGAAATCACCAGATTTTGCCCCTTCTTTCCATCCTTGCTTCCTTCCTATGTGACTCCAGATATTCTAGGAAGGGAGGAAGGGAGGGAGGGAGGGAGGGAGGGGCAAAATCTGGGGCCATTCCGCACCAGGAGCTAAGTTGCAAATTGGTTTCGGAACGAAAAAATGCCATTTTAAATAGTGGAATTCGTCGTTATGCATACCTGCCTTTGTAGTGGAATCCAGTTGCGTTTCTATCATTTCCCACAGGTTTCCGGGCTCGGCAAAAATTGCTATCCAGGAAGCGATATTTGCCGAGCTTTGTCCCGCCCCTGGGCGTCAATCAAACAAGCAGCCAATGGGCGGCCGTTATCATGCTCCCGAAAGCCCCTTTCCCTTTAAGGCAGGTAAAAAAAAAAAAACACGTTGCAACGAATCTGCGTTGATTCGTTGCAACGGAGAGACCAATATAGCTAGCAGGTGGTGTGTGAGCTGCCATTTCATCATTGCCACGCTCCCCCCGAGTGAAAAAAAATCCGACCCCCGCCCACACACATGGGTGTGATTTTCAGCCGAAAATAAAGGGAAAAATAAAGGGAAAATAAACCAGCAAATGGGGCTGTGTGGTGCTTGGTGACTTAAAACAGCTCTGGGGAGGGACTGCAGCCGGGGAAGCCTCTCTGGGTGAATGAAGACTTGCCGGTTTGTTGATCTCCGCTCGCTTCGAGAAAAAAAAACGGCGATTGCTTCGCCGGAAGATCAGAGGAGAGAACCAGGGGGAGGGACTTTGCTGAAACTGCAACAATGGTAACGCACAGAATTTTCCCGCTAGTGTTGCAGATTGGTTGCAAGAGTGTAGCTCTTTCTGGAGGGTGAATCCACTTTTGGGGATTTCCCTGAAAGCGCTACAACGAAGCGCTTTTTGCGGATCGGTTTCAGGAGTGTGGCAGATTGTCCACGACGTTGTGCATAACCGCATTTTTGTAGCGATTTCAATTTGCCACACTCCTGCTACAAAGAATCTATGCGGAATGGCCCCTGGTGATTTCCACTTCATTGTCTGAAGAAGTATGCATGCACATGACAGCTCACGCCTTGAATAAAACCTTATAGGTCTTAAAGTTGCCACTCGACTCAAACTTAGTTCTGCTACTTCAGGCCAACTCTGCTATCCATCTAAATCTTATGTCCATCATGTGTGTTAAAGGAGCTGGTCCTGAGTCAGCTAGATCAGCTGAGGAAGAAAAGGCCAGGAGAGGGCAGCATGACTCATTGTGTGAGTTTCTGACTCCTGACAGAGAGAATGGCTTGCCATGGAAGGGCATACTCAGCCTGTAGCAGCAACTACGTTTGGGCAGGAAATTCCTCTCTGGCTCTAATAGTTTTTCTCACAATGAAGAAATGAGTCATCATCATTATCTGGTAGATTCCTAGGGAACAATGTGCACATTTTGAATTATTATTATAATGAAAAATAACAAAAATATGATATTTCTATTTTGATTCCATCGCTTAATAAAAACAAACATGCCCTAGCTCAGTCCACCGAGGCACCACCACAAGCTACAAGCAGCCGGTCACAGGAAAATATTAAGAGTGTGTGAAAAATTCTACGGGACTCCTGCTACATTCTCAGTTCCAAAGGTGACTCCTTTAATCCAGATGAACTAAAATGTTCTCACAGTTGGCAACAAAAAAAATGGATAGATCATTCCCTCTTCCTTAAATATGGGATGGGAAAGGGGCAGGGAATTCAGGAACTTTCATAAACCATAGTTTACAGTGACAGAATCCACAGTAGCCTCTTAGAATAGGGACATTAAAGGTCGCAGGAGCAGTCAAGGAGCCCCTGTTTGAGCGGTGAATATAACAAGGTTATATTCATGCAACTTTCATGCAATTTGCTCTCTGTGTCAAAATGCATAGGACTTCAGCCTTAATCTGAGTGACTTTAATGAGGCTCCCTAAGGCAGAAGGAGTTCACGGTGTGTCATTCAGTAGCACTGGACAATGTACAAAGTGGAAGATGGAAGACTCTATGGGCATCTGTGTAGGGATCATCTGCACATACCCATCATCTCATGAGAGCATTGGAAGAGCCCTGCTGGATCAACTGGCATCCATCTAGTCCAACCAGTTCTTCTGGCCAGCCAACAACCGGGCACAGAGCCAAAAACCTTCATGCGAACATCAGAAGAGCCCTGCTGGATCAGACCAGTGGGTCCATCTAGTCCAACATATGGCCTCACGCAGTGGCCAACCAGTTTGTCTGGAGGGCCAACAACAGGGCTTAGGGGTTGGAGCCTTCCCCTGATGACAGAGGCCGAGGCCTTCAACTGGCCCTGGGATTTGGAGGGTTCTTCTTAGTCACCATGGCTAGTAGCCATTGATAGTTATCCTCTATGAATCTATCTAACTCCCCTTTAAAGCTGTTTATTCCTGTGGCCATCACTACATCCTCTGGCAGCAAATTCCCCATTTCAATCACTCTCTATGTAAAGTAGTAATTCCTTTGGTCCGTCCTGAACCTACTGCCCACCAGCTTCCTTGGATGCCCTCAAGTGCTGGTCTTTTGGGAGAGGGAGAAAAAGTTCTCATGGTCAGCTCTTTCTACTCCAGGCATAATCTAGTAAACCTCTTTCACAGCCCCCTTAGTTATCTCTTTTCTAAACTGAAAAGTCCCAGACCCTTCAACCTTTAGGGAAGGTGCTCAGCTTTTATTTTAGTGGAAGTTTCTGCATGGGTGCACGAATCCATTCCAAGCTGCCAATGGAGGCAGTATTCTTCTCCAGCTGCCTCCATCTTTCGAAATCTGTGAAGGGCAGTCAACCCAGGTAATCGGAGAGTCCAGAGTCCAGACCTTCACCCTGTCTTAGCCCTGACTGACAGATGAGGCCCACCCTTCAGGGCCTCGGGGAGGGAAAGGGGCTTTGCTCCAGTTGTTCTTTCTCTCCCTTCAATTATTCTCTGTGTATGGAGATGCAGCCGAACTTCTCCTCCTCAGCACCCTGGGGTAGTCAGAGCGTCTCCGTCTAACCTATTTCACAGGAGAATATGGAGGGAGAATTAACTGCTTTGGGTCCCCATTGGGGAGCAAAGGAGTGGTATCGATGTCTAACTAACTAAATATTGAGGGCCTCCTCTCCTCTGACTTGTGAGGTTTCAGAGTTCCCCTCAGTTCCTCAGCAACTGAACAGAACATGGGCCGCATTTAAAGTTACCCTCAGGAGTGTGAGCAGGTGATCTCTATCAATGGAGCCACCAGTAAAACAGGCAATTCATTCAGCTGCCCTCCCAACTCCCTCACTGTTTCACAGTCTATGGCAGGGGTGGCCAGACTGTGGCTCTCCAGATGTCCATGGACTACAATTCCCATGAGCCCCTGCCATCATGTTGGCGGGGGCTCATGGGAATTGTAGTCCATGGACATCTGGAGAGCCACAGTCTGGCCACCCATGGCCTATGGTATTTTCCAGACCACAGCTGCCCTGTGGTTGATGATATGGTAGTTCCAATGATCAGTGCAATCAGTACATACTTCTATGTTTTTGTTTGTTTCCCCCCCCCCTCCCTGTTCACATCCACATTGAGGCTGTTTTCTGTTTTTCACCATTTTTTTGCTCATGTGCTGAGGCACTGCATGGCTTGAGCAGCCTCAAGGGGCCGTGAAATCCCCTTATGGGAACATTCCCTGCCCACCACCCCACACCTGAAAGTCGTACCTAGTGAACCATAGATCACCCTCTTTGGGCTGCCTCTTTTCCCGTGTTTGGACTTTCTCTCCCACTGACTCCCCGCCAGTTTTGAATTACATGCTTTCAGGGCAAAATATCTGTGAAAATGGTGGCCGGGGACACGAGTGCAAATGAGGGAATGGTATGGAAGGTAGTGGTTGGCTGCTGGTGACAGGTCTCCAGAGTGGACTGAACTTTTGTTCCTTAAAACACTGACATACAAATTTTAAAAATCACCACCCAAACCCCGCCTTTTGGCCTAGGTTTGTGTGGCGATCCACAAGATGGAAACAACTTCACATTTCAAGCAAGAGGGCAACTTGCAAAGCCATTCTGCAGTGAAAAAAAAAGTATGAGGGAAATTATTTTAGAAGAGAATGGGGGAGGGGGGCACGAGGAAAACCTAGGAAGGCACCAGGATGTGAATGAAGATGTCTTGACACAAGAAAAAAACCCAGTTCCGTGGGGAATGAAAATGGAACATTAGAGCAATCTGACAAACACCGATGTGGCCTTGCTGGTTGAGGGCAGCTTCAGCAGCTCCCACCTGGGCTGGATCCAGCATGAGCCTCCCTCTGTCTTTTGCAAAAGCCCTTCACAAAATGGAGCGTGACCCAGACTCTCCCATGTTTCTCTGGTGTTACCGGAGCTCATTTCATGCATCACTTTGTAGAAGGAAAGACTGTCACGAGTCTCTCTGAAGGCTTCCCACGTTGACTCCACCCGCCTGAGTAGATGAGTTTGCAAAGAGTGGTGGAAGCAATTTAGTTATACTCTGATTTTCTCTGGTTCTTGCGTGTGAAGTAGGGTTGTGCGCAGCTGTGTCCGAATTGGCCGCTCCAGGCTACCACAGCTGCGCACAACCCTAATGTGACGTGGTGTGAAGGGACAGAGGGCTTCTGGCCACCCCTGTAGGGCTTTCGAGGCAAGAGACAGTCAAGGATGATTTGCCTTCCTCTGCATAGGGACTTTCTAGGTCAGGGGTAGTCAAACTGCGGCCCTCCAGATGTCCATGGACTACAATTCCCAGGAGCCCCCTGCCAGCGAACGCTGGCAGGGGGTTCATGGGAATTGTAGTCCATGGACATCTGGAGGGCCGCAGTTTGACTACCCCTGTTCTAGGTGGTCTCCCATCCAAGTACTAAGCAGGGCTGAGAGATATGACAAGTTCAGGCTAGCCTGGGCCACCCAGGTCAGGGCACCTTAGTTCTTACTGGGGTGACAAGTGTCAATCTGAACCACTCCAGACATGAGGTTCATGTTTGGTGTAGTGGTTAGGAGTGCAGACTTTCCGGCAAACCGGGTTTGAATCTGCGCTCCCCCACATGCAGTCAGCTGGGTGACCTTGGGCTAGTCACAGCACTGATAAAACTGTTCTGACTGAGCAGGAATCTCAGGGCTCTCTCAGCCTCACCCACCTCACAGGGTGTCTGTTGTGGGGAGAGGAAAGGGAAGGCGATTGTAAGCCGCTTGGAGACTCCTTTGGGTAGGGAAAAGCGGCATATAAGAACCAACTCTTCTTCTTCTTCAGTAATCTCAGGGCTCTCTCAGCCTCACCCACCTCACGGGGTGTCTGTTGTGGGGAGAGGAATGGGAAGGCGACTGTAGGCTGCTTTGAGACTCCTTCAGGTAGAGAAAAGCGACATATAAGAACCGACTCTTCTTCTTCTTCTTCTTTCTTGTGCGGAGAGCATTGTTTTGTAGAGCGAATCATCCACAGCCCTTCAAAAAAAAGTGTTTCAGTCCAGAACTCTTCCACCGCCTCTTGCAAAAGTTTGTGCTAATAAAGCCCTGCGTCCACTAGAGGGAGCCAGAGAGCGGGGTATTCCTTATAAGGAAGAAAAGGCGCAATTTCCCCAGGGAGATCGGCGGCCTGAAGCGGTGAGGAGAAGCCCTGTCCCCTCAGGAGCAGCTCTCCTCTGTCTGAAAACCATCTATTGGCATTTTAGGTGAAGAATTCTGCTGCTGTTTGCACCCTGCTGTCTCCCATCTGAATGAAAAGGTCCCGGAGACTTCGGAGAAGATCTTCCAAGACAGCCCAGCTGCCAGATGGTGCTTCTTCGAGGGTCTGCCTGGACAGAAGTCAGAAAGACTGAGGCCCTGATCTGCCCAAAGACAACAGGCCTGGATGGTTCACTCTTGGTTGCTGTTAGAGGTGTTGAATATTGTTCCAAAGGTGGTTGTTGTTAGTTTGTTCCAAAGATGATATCTGTTGAAGTTGGGTTATAGTTATAGTTGGGTTATAGTTGCTTTAGGATGCTTAGGGCTGATCCTGCGTTGAGCAGGGGGTTGGACTAGATGGCCTGTATGGCCCCTTCCAACTCTATGATTCTATGATTTCCATAAATGCAAGTGTCACAAGGTGACATCACACTGTCATAGGTGCGAACTCTCTCCTTTTTGAAATAAAAATAAATTATTTTTGATCTTGTTTAAGCTGAGTAGGTTACACCAACGGGCCAAAATATACCCTATGAAATGCATGCATCAGGATCCATCCTGGTCATACGTTCAAGAGGGAACTTGCCCTTAAAAAACTTCCCGGTTTCCTCTTTCACCCGCAAACCCGGTGAGGTGAGGGGGACTTTAGGCTTCCTTCTTGTTGCCTTTTTGCCACCGGAAATGGTACTGGGGCGAGGGGAGCGGCTCTCTGCCCCTTCCTAGGGCACAAGAAGCCAGCGGGCAGGGCAAGCAGGGTCCCTCCCCTGTACTGTTTCTAGGGGCACAAACACCCTGAGAGGGAAGCCCAAAGCCCCTCCCTCCCTCATGCCCTTTATCTCTTGTTGCTGTCAATCTTGTCCGACTTGGCGATCCCACGGCACAGCTGTCTCCAGGACCCCTGATCCTGCACCGCCTCCCTCAGCCGTGCAATGGTCTGCCTGGTGCCCATCCTGATCGTGCCCAACCTCTTTGTCAGGCTATTTTCACGCAAACAGAAAAATGGAGAGCTTTTTAAAGGTGAGTCCGTGCTTGAACATAGAACTGGGAGCTGGGCTGGGAAGCTGTGTCCTGACATGTGGATTTCCTTTTGTGTATTTTGGCTGTGAATGGCTTGAGGACAGAGGCTGGGTTATCAGCCAAATACAAAGTTGAGCACATGGAGTGAGATCCCAGAAAGCCAAATGCTGATAACCTCTTAAACCGAGGATTTGTTTTCTGGGATCTCATCCCATGTGCTAAACTTACTCTTCCTGCCTTCGTAGTTAGTTTTGACAGGTTACATGCCCACACCTTTGTTTGAAGGGTTGAGCTGTTTCGCTCTGCAACTAGACTGTTTATTTCTGTGCCTTTGCACAGAAGCCAGCTGGGTACAGCACTGGCTGGCTGGCATCTGCCCATCCCACAAGAGGTTTTGCCATCCTTTTAAAACTGATTTTGCTACGCAAAGGGGGCAATGAACGATCGTGTAAAAAAACCAACATACATTGGTGGCATTTTGACTGCCCACCTGAAGTATGCGAGACGGCAAGAAGGACATCTGAGCCTGTGCTGGAACTGATTCTGTGAACTTGGACAGGTAGTGAGTGGTGGGCAGAAGGGACTGTGTTGGTGCTTGGATCCTGTGGCCCTTTCTGGCATGCCCAGGGAAATGCCAATCGCCACTTGGGATCAGGAAGTAAATTTCTCCCAGGCCAGACTGGACAGGGGTTCTGTTTTTTGGGGGGAGGGGGCATCATTTGGCCATGGAATTGGGGTCACTGTGAGTGGGCAGGTAGTTATGAATTTCTTTCATTCTGCAGGGGGTTGGACTAGATGACCCTGAAGGTCCCTTCCAACTCTATGATTCTACAGCAATCTCTCTTTTACATATGAGAGGCAGAATGCTCAAGGAATGCAACTTCTGAGGGTGTCTGGATGGCTCGGGCAAAAGCTCCCCCCACCACCATCTCCCTGCCTCACAGCTAATGATACTTCCTCTGGGCAGGAGTTAGACAAGATCATCCTTGGTACCTCCTTCCCTGTCCTTTCTCTCTTCAGAATAGCACAGCACACCATCCCTGCCTTTGAAGCAGGGGTCCCAGTGTGGTGTCCAGTGTGGGACCTGCCGACACCTCTCTGGGTGCCTGCCAAGTGTTTGGGTGGGGCTTTTTATCCAGCTGTGATGCTGAAGCTAAGCAGTGATGCTCATCTTGTGGCGGGCTCCACCTAACCCACCAGGCCATGTCAGAATTCCAGATGTGCCCACAGGCTCGACAAAGGTTGAGGGGCCCTGCTCTAGTCTGGAGCTTCCAGTACTCTGATGAGCTTTCTCTCACAGGAGCTGAGCTACCATTTTGGCTGGCCTGGCCACAGAAATGGGGGCTGAAGACTTGTGAGGGGAAAAAACTCTTCGGAGAGTTTGATTTGGATTGGATTTATTGGATTTATAAAACCGACCGTCTCGGCACAGCCGTCTCGGGGAGGCGTATAACAATTTAAAAAACAGTAATACAACAAAACAATGATATGCTTACTTAAAACCACCCCAGAACAGCAGTCGGCATCCTAATAATTCCCAGCCTGATCCAATGATCATTTATCAAGGGCAGCCTTTCTCAGCTTTTTTACCACTGGGAAACCCCTGAAACATTCGTCAGGCTTCGAGATCCCCCAGAAGTGGAGTGATTGTGCAGAATATGGTTGGGAAGCAGAGCTGGGTACACACCCACCTGGGGCCCTTCCCCTTCCCACCCCTCCAGGCCCATCACTGGTGATTTGGAAGGGGGGCAGTAGATCAACATGACCATATATGTTCATATCATCCGACGTTTAACAATTTAAAAAATATATAAAAAAGAAATAAATCCCACCCATTCATGAAACCCTGGTTGAGAAAGCCTGACCTAGGATGTTGGGGGGAGGGGGGAGCTAGAAAGTTGTAGCTTGGCCTCAACCAACTTCACAGCGGAAGAGCTCTGTCTTGCAGGCCCTACAGAATTGAACAGGGCCTGCATCTCTTCTGGCTGCTCATTAAACCAGGGGTAGTCAAACTGCGGCCCTCCAGATGTCCTACAATTCTCATGAGCCCCTGCCAGCGAACGCTGGCAGGGGCTCATGGGAATTGTAGTCCATGGACATCTGGAGGGCCACAGCTTGACTACCCTTGCATTAAATCATGTGAGGGGCCAGGTCTGAGAAGGCATGGCCTTGGATGAGGCCAGGCAGACCTCTCTTAGGCCAGGGACTACCAGCCTGTTGGAACCAGCAGAGCAGTGTTCTTTGAGGGTATATTCGGAGAGGCAGCTCCTCAGGTACGCTGGGCCAAGACTGCTTTAAGGCTCAAAACCAGCACCTTGAACCTGATCCAGTTCTTGCCTAGGAGCCAATGCAGCTGCCTGAGCACAGAGTGGAGTTTGGGAACTAGTGTGAGTGGCTTGCTGTACCTCTTGGAGAGAAGCCCGGGGGAGTACAACCTCCTCCCTCCCTTGGGGCAGGGAGCAGGCAGGCAGGGCGGAACTGGCTGACTTGGGTGACTAATTTGGGTCGCTCCGTTAAACATCCGGCACTGTGAGAACTGTGGTTTCATGTGACATGTGTACCTAGCCCAAATTCCGCCATTATAACAAAAGGCAAGCTTGTCGACTGAGTCTTTAGCAGCTTGTACAAAACGCGCAACAGCTCAGCATTCTGATTTCTATGCATGCAAAAGGCTGGCAATGTATTATGCCCCAGTGTCCCAGTATTTCGGTTTGTTCCCTAACGGTTGTGAGGAGATGCACCATCCAATGATGCGCTGGCCTTTCATTCAGGGCTTCAGCAGAACTCCAGGGAGAGCAAAGATCCCAGTTCTGCCCAGTCAGTTACAGAAATCTGCAAGAGGAACAAAGCTCAATGCCCGCAGATAAAAGATCTCTGGTTTTAGTCTTTGGGAAAAGATTTTTCTCTGAGATCTGATGATACTGAGTTTGATGTTCCAGGAGGCTGACTCAGCCGGAGGCCGTTCCACGTGCCGCCATCTGATTCCTTACGAGAGAACACATGTCCGGGGTTATTTAGTGCAATCCGACTAATGTTTCCAGGGCGCATCCAAGGACAGGGCTCTGTACTCCATTGCTAGATATCAGCAAGTGGACATTTCCATCAGTGCAATACCTTTTCTAGAAACTGTTCTGGTTCCCCCTCCTCTTGTACGGGTTGGGAAGCTTCATTACCAAAGTGTTTTCTGTTTGGACAGTCTTGATTCTCTTCCTGAACTAGCAGCCCTGGAGGTCTCTCCTCCTCTCCCGCGGGCCAGGGTCCTGCTCCGCTTTCAGGGCTACAATACGAACCCATCTCTGCACATTTCTCCTTATACTGGTGAACATTGCCCGCAAACGTCTCACAGCGGTCCAGGTTTTCCTCTTGCACGGGGCTGCCCAGGTTGCCCTCGGTAGCCCCAGGAGGTGCCGAACCCTCTTGAGAGTTCTGACTAACGTAGACAACAATGATGTCGCCTTTAAAGTTCATGACTTGGCCGCTTGAGATGAAGGTAGAGTTACTGTTTCCAGTCACATTGCCTAGAGGCGGAGAAGGAGAAAAAGATGCGGAATAAATCTCTGTGCCATTTAAAGAACAAAAACGAAACAAACAAAAGACAAAAAAAAGTGTGCTTGTAAGAAGAAAAGCAAGAGGGTATGTGCCCCATCCATCGGAGGCAAGGGAAATAATTGGCACAAAATCAGAGTGCCTCATCCCACCCCAACATGTGTTTGGTCTTCACTTGGGAATATGAACAGTGTAATCCTGAATGAGTTCACCTTTCTCAGTCTAGAAGGGTTAAACCTTCGGTACACTTAAAAAGGAGCAAGTCTGTGGAGGAGGAGGAGAAGAAGAAGAAGCCATGTTTTAGCACAGATTTGCTGAAGACATTGCCAAGAGGCAGGGAGGGCCCCTTACTCCTGTGTCATGCTATGGTGGTGCATCAACTCTTGCATAGCAATAGATATTTTGGAAGAACCTCAAAAGCTAAGCAAGTTTGGCCCTGGCTAGACTCAGGATGGGAGTCCTCCAAGGAATACTAGTTGGGAATACCAGAGTCACGAAGCAGAGGCAGGAAACCGCAAACCACCACTGGATATCTCTTTCCTTGACAACCCCATAAGGTCATCATAAGTCACCTGCGGCTTCATATTTATTTGCTTGTTTCTATTATGACTTGTATGCCACCCCTCTCCAGAGATCTCAGGGAGACTCACATCAATAGGATCTAAGACCCATACGAATTTAAAACACATTAAAAACATTTCAAACATCCACCTCCAGTGCCCCTAACCCGGCAATGAAACCACGGCCAGGCATGAAATGAAGGGTAAGGGGGTTTGATGGTTCGGCTGGGGGGCTCTATTGGATAGCCGTCCCCCCCAACCCCTGATACCTCCTCTGTGTATTTAACAGGTTTTGCAAAATCCTGTCTTTTCTCCTCGTGTATTGTTGTGGCTGTTTGGTTAATGTTTAAATCAAGCAAAAAAAAAATTCCATTTAGAAAATCCTCAGATAAGATCAAGGAGAATTATAAACATATGAAATGATCTATGTATCAGAAAAATGCTTTACTAGTTTGGAAATATAATTCAAATTGCATAGAACAAACAATGTACGTTTTGGTTCTGATATGTAACTCTTCTACAGGTACATAACTTTTCTATTTTCAACTATTAAACTGAATAAACCTTATCATTAAAAAAAACAACAACTGGGGTCACCACTAAGGGAAGTAAAATACCAACGTGTCAAGCTTCATTATAGTTATTTTCCCCAAGCGCAGACAGGTAACAAAGATGATACTAAGAAAGAATCTGCAACCAAGGTTTTCCTCAGCTCAGCTGAAAATCTAAATCTGCAGTGGGCATTTGAAGGAATTTGTGGTGTGTCCCTTCAAGAGCATCTGGAAAGGAAAGGTTAAGAGAATTCTCTCACTTGAGCACACTTGACAGTTGGCATCTGTTAGGTGCTGAGCCTCTCTCTGGGCATTGCTTGCCTTCTGTTTCTTAATCTTATACATAACCTCCCTTCTTTGTTCTCTTACCTGGGCTTGGACCTGTAGCAAGTTAACCTTTTTTGAAGTTAAGCCATTCACAATAAGTTATATGACCTTATATAGATATGTTATGTAATACGTGCTTCTATTTTTGTAAGTACAATTTCTTTCTCTTGTTACCACTGAAATCTGGTAATCTTTGTCATTTGTTTGAAAAACATTTCCCCAAACATGGCGAATCAGAGATCCTGGGATAAAGCTTCCGTGCTTTCAAGGCAAGTTATTATTTTTTTTTACATTTAACTCAATAAATATTTGGCCAGGCAGCCAGTTAACTGTGCTGGAGAGAGCCAGAAGATGGAGGTTTCTTCCCTGGGTGGGGAGAAACCACTGGCACCAGCATGTAGCCACACAGGGTCTAGCCCATTTCCAGAACCATAAGGAAAACAAACGTCCCTGGCTCGTTCCTTCATGCTTGGTCACGTAATCTTGCAGATTAGATGAACAAACCGGGCAAAATCAGAGCAGTCTGTGCTCAGTATGGCACCCTTCAGAGGCATTCCATTCCCACATTTCCAATCCATACTCATGTGCAGCATTTTTTGTGTGAGTGCGTTTGTGCGTGAGAGAGAGAGAGAGATCGCATTTTAACAGTTTTTATTTCAAATGGATCGAATGCCCTCCAACTTTTCCTTCCAGCTTCAACCACCTTTGTTTTGACTCGTCTCTCCTCCAGCTCTGGGTTGGTAAACCGCGAAGATAATGCGACCCATGCAGGGCTACAGCCAAAGCTGTGGACCTTCTTTGGCGGTGTCTCAGAACTGTTTCCTGTGTCTTCATAAAAGCTAAAACCTTACTCTTCTTTTATGAAAGGCAGATGACGACAATCCACAGTCTGGGGGACTCAGAGTTGAGCTTCTCAAAACCAATCCCACGCAGAGTCACCCCAGTCTAATCCCACTGGTTTAAACTGGAGTAACTCTGAATATGACTGCACTGTAATAGAAAAAGGGGCTTGTATGGGCTGGGTGATATGCTCCACATTCCTGTTGCCCACCCCAAGGTCTGTGCCAAACCTAGGGATGGAATTGAAAGATTCCAGCAGAACACGCAATTCTCACTATGCTGAAAAGTCCACCCCAGAGACCCCACAAGGCTGTATGGGTAGGGGGCCTTCACACTGTGATTCTTAGGGGGTCTTCAAAATTTATGCAACTTGTAGATTGCAAAGACAAAAAAGATGGCTTCCAGAGTTCCAGCTCTCCTGGGCAGGAGGCCCGGTGTTACTCTTGCGGCACAACTAACAGCACCAGTTGTGCTCTGCTAAGGCCCCGCGAATGCTTAAACTGGCCCTGGTGCTATGAGCCCCACAAATCCTTAAACCAGGGCTGGTCTCACCAAAATTAACTGGGGCCCATCACCAGTAAGAATTCAGGCTGAGGACAAAGTTCTCAGCAGTAGTTACAGAGCTTGAAATGCAGGACCTTTTGGGGGGTGGGTTGGGGAAAAGTTCATGAAAACTTTTCTCTGCTCGCCCATTCCGCCGGGCACTGTCTTTCCCCTCTATCTTTTCAAAAGCCAAGGCAAGAATGAGAGCTTCAGGCGTCATCACAAGGTCAAATCTCCTTGACCCACATGGTTTTGACATGAAACTAAGAGAGAGGGGGAAGATGTCTCTTTGACATCTACAGGAACAAATGAAGCCCAACTGCAGCCTGAGAGACATTAAGAAGCAGAACTCAAAAAAAACCAGGCATGTCAAACAACATGCAAACAAGCAAAAGACCCTGCTTTGGAGACTCACCAGATGCTGCCGGAGGATCATTTGTTCCGCCGTTGTTTCTTGTTCCGTTCTGGTGCTTTGCCTCAGTTCCATCAGAAGGCTCTCCTGTGGTTTTAGGATTGCTTGCCGGAGCATCCTGGTCCACAGGGGAAGAGTCCGAGGCACAGGTGCACTGTGGGGAAGGTCCACTGTCTTTCAAGGAACCTGCAGTGCTGCCAGGTTTTCTGGGAGATGTTCTAGAAGATCCGCCACAGGCAGGGCAGCTGTTTGTCGCTGTGGACAAGGGCAGGGGGCACCCCGTGTCTCGGCTCTCGATATTCTCTGTGTTGTTCCAGCCGCACTGGTGGCCAGGTGGCAGCGGGTCTTTTTCAAGGGAAGCTTGAGAAGGGTTTGCTCCACACGAAAGGTCGGAGCAGCAGCAGTTTGATAATTCCACCAGGTTTTCCGTCCCTACAAAGCACTGGCTCAAACTATCGTTCTCCCCCACTTCCAAGGGCTCCGAGAACAGCAAAGCAGGTGAGCTGTCAGGTTGACTCAGTAAAGGCAGGTAACTGTGGCCACGGGGAATCCTGCCCAAATACTCGTCTTCCATGGGAATCTGATGGAGGTGGTTGTTTCCTGTCTCGCTGTTGAGAGACAGCATCGGGGAATCCTCTTCCGATTCATAGTGGATTGTCTCCGAGCTGGCTTTTTCGCACTCCAGGTGGCCCGTTGGGATACACAGGTCGCCAGGAAACGAATATTCATCATGGTGCAACAGGTAAGTTCCTTGCAGCAGCGGGAGGCCAGAAAGACTCACCATATTTGTGTTTACAAATGTTTCCGTGGGGGGATCCTAAATGGAATCCAAAGACATTTTTTAAAAATAGCAAGTAGAAAATCATTTTGAAAATGGAACAGTGGCTATCCGAATACTTAACTGTACTCAAATCTCATATATACTCTTTGGCTGCTTCAGCACTGGGGCTAAGAATGTAAACTGTGTCCTAGGAAACCCTGTACACAGACATTGCGCAGTTATGAAATCCCTTGGGTTGGATCCACTATCAGAGGCTCTGTCGCCTGGCAGAAGGAGCATTCTGACACAAAATGTTCAGATAAGCATCTTGCATTATTCATTTCACAGAATCATAGAGTTCGAAGGGGCCATCCAGGCCATCTAGTCCAACCCTCCACTCAATGCAGGATCAAACTAAAGCATCCAGGAGAAGGATCTGTCCAGCCACTGCTTGAAGACCACAAGTGAGGGGGAGCTCCCCACCTTCTTAGGCAGCCCATTCCTTGGCTGAACTAGACTCCTAGAATCCTAGAGTGGGAAGGGGCCATCCAGGCCATCTAGTCCCACCCCCTGCTCAGTGCAGGATCAGTCTCAAGCATCCAGGATGAGGATCTGTCCAGCCACTGCTTGAAGACGGCCAGTGAGGAGGAGCTCCCCACCATTCTAGGTGGGCATAGTCACTCCCCACCACCACCCAGAGTCCCCACCTCCTTCACCCCATCCATCAGCTCTTGCCTGTTGGTCAGTATTAAGTTGAATACCGAAGAGCCTCTAATAGGTTCTTCCATCATTTGATAAATGAAATTGTTAGCCAAGCAGGTCAGAAAGTTGCACAACTCTGGACACTTGGCAGAGGTTGTTTCCCAGCACCCATAATTACAAGGTCCTGCTGCCCAGGTATTCTCCCCCCCCTTCAAGAAAAGAAAGAGGCTCCTGCTGTGCTTGGCTCCCCCCTCCCCTTCTGAACCTCCCTAAGCATTTGCAGAACACATTTTTGTATAAATAGGGAGGGGGGGAGAGGAAGACCCGGGTTCAACTTGATCTGGATTCAACAGGATTGAAATTGGAATAAACAAAGTAAGTGCAGATTCAGCCAACTACAGAGTAGCAGGAGACAGTTCTGCCCTCTCTTAAGCCACCACTGGCCGTGTCCCTGCTGCCAAGAAAAGCAGAGGCTACCGGAAGCATCCGAGAGTGTGAGGGAATCTGGACAGCCTTTGCTTTTTTACCTTTGTCCTTTTTATTTGCGTGCAGATTTCGTGTGCCCAGTACTGCAGATCCTCTGGAGGGAGAGACAAAGAGAGGGACACATTAGATCTGAACCTGACAGTAAGATAGAATTTTACTCAGATGCCTGTCAACTGCTGCAAGAAGTGCATGGGCAAAGAGATGGAAGTCCTCTGATTCACCTTCAATGTATGAATGGTGGTGTAAAGTGGAGTTGGCCAAAACAGCAAAATTAGCTGGTTATATAGATCAGTGGTCCCCAACCTTTTTATCACCAGGGACCGGTCAATGCTTGACAATTTTACTGAGGCCCGGGTTGCGGGGGGGGGGGGGGAGTCTTTTGCTGAGGGACGTTCCCACCACCTGAGCCCCTGTTCCACTTGCTTTCCCGCCGGCGCCATGACTTCCTGCCGCCCGCTGGGGGGCGCTGCCAGTAGCAGCTGCGCAATGCCGCGCAGTGCCATGCCGAGGGGGAGCCCCAGCCATGGCAGCCACTGGAGAGCACCAAAGGTGAGCTGGCGGCAGAGTGGCAGGGCAGACCCCGAGGCAGCAGCTGGGGAGGAGGACGAGGAGGAGCCACGGCCCGGTACCGGTCCTGGGGGTTGGGGACTACCATGTAGATGATAAGGGGATTTCTGACTTTAAACTTAATTGGGAATCATGGGTAAGATATGTGGAACAGAAATTTAAGGATAAGAAAATGATTTCAGGGTTTGTAATTAACTAAACAGTGGTTCTCTTTTCTTGTTTAATTGTTCTTGTACGTTTATGAGATATATTTTGATTTGGAATAGTTGTTTGATTTAATGGGTTATTTGATATTGGATGTTACCTCTTTGTATAGTAAGTGGGAAGTTGCCTTTTTTGTCTTTGTGTATTTATGTATTTGTATTGTGCATTTTTGGTGTGTCTTGATGGGGTTTGTATGATGTATATGATTTCCTCAATAAACTAAACTATGCTAGGAGTGTAGAATCCCGAGCAAGGGAAGTTATAATAACGCTCTAATCCACATTGGTTACACCCCCATTTGGAATACTGTGCCCAGTTCCAGGTGTCACAAGTCAAGAAGGATATCGACAAGTTGGAGTGTGTTCAGAGAAGGGAGACTAGAATGGTTGGTTGTGTGTGTGTGTGGAACCCATACTTAGGGGGAGAAGTGAAGAGAGGTTGGGTACGTGTATCTTGAAGAAGAGGAGGGCATAAAAGGTGGGCATGCTGAAGAGGGGGCCAGCTTCTTTGCTGCAGCTTTAGAGATGAGGACTAGGGGCAATGAGTTCAAATTACGGGAAAGGAGGTTCCACTTATATATTAGAAAGCATTTTCTGACGAGGAGGGCTATGCATATGCTGCCTTGGGGAGAGGTGGAATCTCCTTTATTGCTAAGCTGCAGGAAAGCTTGTGGAAGAGCAGAGGTAATGATACCTTCCAGCTTCCGCAAATGTCCAGGTATTTCCCAATCAAGAAGAAAAAGAGCTGTTTTTAAACCTTGTTTTTCACTACCTGGAGGAGTCTCAAAGCAGCTTACACTTGCCTTCCCTCCCTGTGAGGTGGGTGGGGCTGACAGAACTGCTCTGTGGAGGAGGAGAAATAGGGACTCAAACCCGGCTCTCCAGATTAGAAGGTGTCTCTCTTAACCACGATACCAAGTTGGTAACTCTATCCCTAAGGATGTTCAGGCTCTCTAGAACATTGGGGGGGGGGGAGTGTCTCAGGAGCCTGTAAAGAGGAGGGGGAGGAATATATGATATAAACTGTTCGCAATTCATGGGATCAAGACTACAGTAATTTCAATCCTTAAATTCAGTTTGGGGAGAAACTATTTAAGACTACTTTTCTCAAAAGCCTAGATTTTGTGCCAAGAAAGACTCTTCTTTAAAAATTCTTGCCCTCCCCCCACAAAAAAAGGAGGGGGGAGGAAAGAGGGAAGGAAGAGATTTCTGTCTGGCCTACCCATGCCTGAAATGGAACATTCCCCACCAGCTGGGTCTTTGTTCCATGTCATGCACGGACCATCCAGTAATGACTGACCTGTTCATGACGGTGCTGTGAGCTAATGATTGGCTGGTTATTCCATTTTCAGACCTGTCACATGAACCTCCGAAGGAACAGTTATATAGCATTGGGAAGATTTGAAAGGAACAAAATAATCCTTCTCCATTAAATAAACTCCCTTAGGTGATCTGCCCTGAGCCTTCAGGGAATGGGCAGAACATAAATGTAATTATAAATAAAATTAATGCAAAAACAAACAAATAAATACATAAAAGACTCCTTGAAAATAGCTGACTGAATATCTCCCATTATTACAACAAATCCTCAGGTAACAAAAATCTGTTTTTCCTGGAGAAAATCGCTGCTTTGAAGAGTTTTCTCATTGGAAAAAACATCACTTAGTAGCTACTAACTGTGAGGAACATCTGTCTACAGCGATCTGTTGAGTATATCTATCAATATAATACATTACATCTCTCTCAGTCTGCAGATATGCAAATAAAAATAGAACCTTAATTAAAAACTCTTAAATCAGAGTCATGACCCATGATGACAGGTGTAGACAGATATAATCCAGACTAGAAATTTGTCTCTGATGTGACCAAAAGCTTGGAGTAGGGCCTCTTGTTGGTTTCCTTGCCATCCAAAGTATTATTGCTGCCCACAAAACCACTTGAAACCATCCCTGCATGTATGTAAACTGACTCACTGCCTCACCCACAATCCTGCAAAAATTTAAAAAACTTGGAAGCAAGACTCTTCCAAGCAACTGAAAAAGCACCAAACCAGCTCTGCTTCCAGTATCTTAACTGAAAGGAGATGTCTGTCAAACTGCGGGAGGGAAGGCTGTACGGTATAGCTCAGTCTCGTCAGATTATGGAAGTTAAGCAGTACTTGGATGGGAGGCCACTAAGGAAAACTCTGCTGAGGAAGGCAATGGCAAACCATCTCTGCTTCTTACTTGCCTCGAAAGCCCCTTGCTGGGGTGACCATAAACCAGTTGCAGCATATATGTCAGTCTGTGGTTGTCACAGAAGCCAAGAGCTCCAATCCAACATGGGGACTCTGGGAGAGCTCAGGGGTAGAGCATACTGTGATCAACAACTAGCTGCAGATGCATTACACAGGTCTGGGAACCTTGATGGACCATAGGTTCAAATGGAATCCTACTGTTGAATTGAGGCAATTGAGAGTGTCAGTTAGGAAGGAAGGCCAGGGGAAGTAGAGGGAGAAGGAAGAGAGGGAAGGATTGAGGAGGATTCTGAAAGGGGGAAGTGAGACCAGTTATCCTTCCCTGAGGGCAGTAATGCCTAGGAAAAGGGGGTGATCCCTATTAAGTATTAAAGAAGGAACATCAGAACCTATGTGCATATTCCTGTCTCCACAGACTTTAGAAGTTTTGTGGCAAAAGTTCATTCCTATTTATCTAAGGAATTACAGCCAATTTATCTCTCAGTAGTTACAAACACCTCTTGGCAGGACAAACAGCTACAGTTCAGGGACAAACTATTTATTATGCATAATACGAAATTTCCTTCATTCCTGTTGCCTTTTCACCTGGCCAATTTAAACCTGAAACGTCCCTGACAGTCTGTCTTGACCACTGCCCCATAATAATGAAATCAAACGTAAATGTGAGTTGTGAATTAATATCAGCATAATCAAGCATATACCCATGAAGGCTTTTTGGTCAGTATATGTTTTAAACATCTGGTGGGGACAGCTAGATAAACCTAGAAGAAGGAGCCACTCAGCTAAGGAGAAAAGTTATCGGGGAGCAATAAACTGGACAGCTTTTTCAAAGGGAGTAATCCCTCCATTTTAATGGGCTCTTACAGGAGGAACTTCCTGATGAATTGTCCCCACTGTGTGTAAAGGCTTTTTTTTGTATTTGGAGTTTGATGGGGGGGGGGGGGACTAGTCCATGTAACAGTCCGTAGATGGGCTTTAGCTTCAGGTTAACAAGAGAATGTATTTGTGAATTGTGAAAATGCAGACCTTGAAAACACACCACAGACTCATTCTGGAGGGGGAACTTGACTCACTAATGCAGGCTTTCTCAACCAGGGTTTTGTGAAACCCTGGGGTTTCTCGACAGCCCTGAAAGGGTTTCCTAAATGGGGGGGAGTTAATTAATTTTTAATATATTTTTAAATATATTAAACATGTATTGGGTGATATGACTACATATGGTCTTGTCGACCCACCCAAATGGCCAATGATGGGCCTGGAGAAGGTAGGAAGGAGAGGGGCTCTGGGTGGGCGTGTCCACAGCTATGTGTCCCAGCCATATTTTGGGCTACTCCGGTAGTTACTTGAAGGCTGAAGAATGGTTCAGGGGCTTCTCAATGGTAAAAAAGTTAAGAAAAGATGATCCCCTGGCTTAAAGGAAGGAAAATATGGTGGCTAACCGAGAAAATGCACAGCTAAAATGCAACCGCCACACGAGAAAGCTCCAGCAGGTTCTGCCTACCTGTCCACACTTTCCCCTTGTTGCGATAGCACACAGCAAGGGCAGCGATTCCCACCAGGGCAACGAGGAGGAGGAGTGGAGCAACCAACACGTAAAAGAATGTGTTTGTTTCTGGAGAACGAACAACAACAACAACAACAACAAAATATTAGAGCAGCCTGTAGGGAAATAAGCTTGATACTAACAGAGCTGCCAAACAGTTTAATATCTCAGGCTTTAAAACAAACAAATATGGAAAAAAATAATTGAGCTCTGTTTGAAATAGCAAAAAGTACCCCTGAATTTTATATTTTGGGGGGGGGGGTTATTTCAGCTTGCATTCTAATTGGGGAGGGGGCGTTAGATCTGTGGGTCAAGAATACAGAGGCACTGGAATCATTCAGCTCACGGTACAAACTGTACTGAAACCCCCCTGAACATTCCCCCCTCCCAATATATACATGCCGAAACAAAAGAACTTCCTGCAGTTGCAGGCAATTGGTTACAGATTGATTTAAACCAACTGGATCCCTAGTGGATCTGGCCACATGCTGTCCAATCTGGGCACAGCAGACACCTTTAGAATCCACTAGCTCCCTCAGGGAGACCAGCCAGGATTACAATCCTGCCTCAGACCTCAAGCTCTGGTCCTTGCCAGATCCGCGTGCACCACAGGGGGGTATATTTTGGGGTCAGTCAGGAAACGAAGGCTTCCGCCAGTGTTTTCAGTGGGACACAGACCCAGCATCCCAAGCTGCTGTAGACCTGCCACCCACAGCCTGGACTGCAAACAGCACACTCACCCGGGCTCCATCTCAGGGGTAGCTCTGAGCGCCAAACTGTGGTGCTCAAGATGCCCATGGACTACAATTCCCATGAGCCCCTGCCAGCAAATGCTGTCAGGGGCTCATGGGAATTGTAGTCCATGGACATCTGGAGGGCCGCAGTTTGACTACCCCTGGGCTAGATCAACCATCACTCAATATGCCTGAATGGGAATAAAATTACCTGGAATGGATTCCAAGAATATCAATACTACACAAATTTTTGGATAGCTAAAATCATGATCTTTCTGCAACACTGGAAGAAAAATCAAAATAGATTCTTTTAAAGTGCAGACTCTGAGCCAAAACTAATGTGTGGCCCACCGACTTCCAGTTGATAAAAAAAGAAGCATGTGTCTCATTTCTTTAAGTCTACATATCGGACAGATTTCTGCTCCTGTTAAAGACAGATTAGCACCGATCTTATGACTCCTGGAGCTTTGCTTTTTTACCCATCACTTAAGACTACTGACCAACTAACTGACCAGCTAATAATTTAATATTATTAAATTTACCATCTCGTGAGTCTGTGATCTTCAGAACCTTTTCACAAACCACATTGGACCGGTCAGTGCCAGGAATTTTCTCCTCGGCCCCAAGTGCTGTACAGCTTTGAAAGAAATGGAAAAAAGAAGAAGAAATACAGTGATGAATCATATGGTATAGTGAAATATGAGAACAGATGGCGCTTCTCGGATCTGTGGCCTTAAACTGAACGTCATGTATCTTCTTGCCCTGGCCTGGATGGTCCAAGATCTCCTCATCTCATCAGATCTCTGAAGCTAGGCAAGTTTAGCTTTGGATTCAGGTTGCTACACAGATAGTGGGCAACAGAACCACTTCGGTGTGTCTCTTGCCTAGAAATCCTAGGGCAGGGGTAGTCAAACTGCAGCCCTCCAGATGTCCATGGACTACAATTCCCTGGAGCCCCCTGCCAGCATTCGCTGGCAGGGCGCTCATGGGAATTGTAGTCCATGGACATCTGGAGGACCGCAGTTTGACTACCCCTGCCCTAGGGGGTCACCATAAGTCGGCTGAGACCCAATAGCTCTCTATGCAGACACAAGTACTTGAGAACACAAGAGAAGCCATATTGGATCAGGCCAATGAACCATCCAGTCCAACATTCTGTGGCAAGCAGCCGCCAAATGTTGGATAGAAGTGGACAGAGAGAACCACTCCTTGTGGCCCCCCTCATGGGAGTTGCCGGCACTGAGATTGGTTCTCTCCTATTGCTACTCTCTGTCTGTGACCTTGATAGCCCACCCAGGCCGCACAGTGACCCAAACCCCTCCCCCTCGCAAATGCAGTTTGTGATGTGCTGTTGTTACGCTGCATGCTATTTCAAGATCCTGCAGCACAAACAGGGCAATTTAAAATTTGCCTAAACCCCTACGTTTTAAAATATGTATTTCAAATATGAACTGCTGTCCATCACAAATTATTAATTGTTACACAACCGGCCTCAACATGTCGTAACATGGGAGGAAAGAAACCCAACGTCATGAAGTTTACTCAGCACAGCAGTCCAGTACAGCCGTTCAGCAGTGGGGATCCAGATAACAACACTTACTTTGTCCAGGATTTACATTCATCAGTTGAGGAAGAGACATTCGAAAAATACCCCGTGGGACATGGCTGGCATACGGCATCCTTGTCCCCTTGTACTGTGAGAAAAATGATAAACCACAGTGATGAGAAGAACAAGTAAGACAAAATGTTTTGAACCACAAGGAATTGTGGCAGAGAAATATCTCAAATACATGAATCGTTATTGAGCTTTTTGTCTTCTTCTTTTTTTTTTTTTGCACATATGAACATTTGAAGCGACCCAATACCGAATCAGAGAGTTGGCCATCAAGATCACAACTGGGTGTTCAGAATGGCAATGTCTCCCTGGGGCCTTGGGTGGAGGTCTTTCACGTGACCTACTGCCTGATGGATTTAACTGGAGATACCGGGGACTGAACTGGGACATTATGTATGCCAAGCAGATAGATGCTTCCCACCCTCCACATACTGGCAAGGAATTAACCATATTGCAGCTGGCATTGTTTTGTGCCAGATTTCCTCCTCTCCCCATTTGCTATGTCTGATGAGGTCCAGAGATCATGAGCAGGTTTCCCAGGCCCTCAAAAAGCATTTGTCCAAGGTGGTTTGAAGGCCCAGTCATTGGATGAACCTGGCCAGTGAGTTTTACAAGTTATCTGTAACTAGGGGCAAAGCCCATTTTATTTTAAAATAAAATGGGCGCTAGGGCCTCTCCCCCGGCAAAGCCTTCACAGGGCGAAGGCTTCCCGGGGCCTCCCGCTCCCCCCCTTGCGGCGGGTATTCCTCGCGGGGCCCCCCTGCGCTGTCGCGTGTTCCCACTAGGCCACTTGGCCCTGGTGTGACACTCGGAAGCTCCTGATTGGCCCCTACAAGTTTTTATCATGGACTCGGCCCACCCCTTTCTCCTCCCCATTACCCCTTACTCTTTTATTTATACCACTCCGCAGGAGCAGGTTAAAGATAGTGAACTTTTGGGGGGCTGAATTCTCAGCTGAAGACAAACATTCTGAAGTGTGATGCAGGAGATCTGAACACGCATCTGCCAGTCCGAACAAAGGTAACAGAGGGGCAGCGATGGCCTGCTCAGTCCCTCCCATGCTTTAAAATGCTTCTCCCTGGGTCTGTCTTCACCTTGGCCGTCAACAATAGCATCGAAGTCTTACGTGGATGCTTCACTCCAAAACCCAGAGGGCATCGTGTGTTCCGCCGACAGCAATCGCAGTCTTCGTTCCAGTGGTAGCCAGCCATGCAGGCACAGAGTCGAGGGGACGTGCTATTGCCCGGGTGCACTTCTATTAAAGCCTTCCCTTTAAAGAAAAAGGACAGCAACAAACAGGAGAAGTTAGCCCTGGAAGTCGTGGCTCTGTCCTTCAGAAGACACAGCCTGACATAAAACTGGTTCACTCTACAGATACACTAGCCTGAAAATCCATGTTGGTTGCAGTTCACGCAGTGTAGGGTTGTGTGTGGCGGTGTCCGAATCGGCTGCACACAACCCTAGTGTAGAGTTCCCTGTTTGTGGTGGCTCACATTGTGATTCTTGCTGACACAAGACAAGGAGAGCTGTCTCTGTGAGGGAGGAATGATGCAGTACCCCACTATGGCTGTCCATCGATTATGCCCTAGTCTAGGGGATAATATAGGGCAGTCTTTCTGAACTTTTTTATCACTGAGAAACCCCTGAAACATTCTGCAGGCTTCAAGGAACCCCAGAAGTGGCGTGATGGTGCAGAAGATGGTTGGGAAGCAGAGCTGTGGACGCACCCACTCCAGGCACCTCCCCTTCACACCCCTCCGGGCCATCATTGGCCATTGGTGGGGGAGGTCAACATGACCACGTATGGTCATATCACCCGATAAATGTTTAACAAATTTAATGTATATATTAAAAAATAATTAACTCCTACCCATTCAGGAAAACTTTCCAGGGCCATCAAGAAACCCTGGTTGAGAAATCATGATACAGAGGAACATGATACAGAGGAACAAGAGAGCCAGTTTGGTGTAGTGGTTAGGAGTGTGGACTTCTAATATGGCATGCCGGGTTCGATTCTGCACTCCCCCACATGCATCCAGCTGGGTGACCTTGGGATCGCCACGGCACTGATAAAATTGTTCTGACCGAGCAGCGATACCAGGGCTCTCTCAGCCTCACCCACCCCACAGGGTGTCTGTTGTGGGGAGAGGAATGTGAAGGCGACTGTAAGCCGCTTTGAGCCTCCTTCGGGTAGGGAAAAGCGGCATATAAGAACCAACTCTTCTTCTTCTTCTAAATAGATTTATGTATTTAACTATAACTCCAATTAGCTCCCCAATAAGGACCCAAAGTGACTCACACTCTACTCCCTGCCTCAATTTCCCCTCTCAGAACAACAACCCTGGGCAGTAGGTGAGGCTGAAGCAGTGTGACCAGCCCAGAGTCACCCAGTAAGCTTCCATGGCCTGAGAGGGGATTCAAACCTGGGTCGCTGTGATTCTAGTGTCTGATGCTCTAGCCACTGCACCACACTGCCTCTGGAGTCCTTGGAAGCTTTTGTTTTGGCACTATTAGGCGTGTTGTGACTGCTACTTCACCCACCCCTCCCTGCTAGGTTCAAGGGCATAGTCGGGATTCAAACCTCAGAGGTTCTAGCGCAGCACTCTAACCACACCATGCCATGGGCTGTGAAAAAGTAGAAGTAGGGTTGCCAACCTCCAGGAGGCGGAGGGAGATCTCCTGGGATGACAACTAATCTCCAAATAATAAAAGATCAGTTTGCTTTCAAATGTAGACTCTGCAGCATTATACTCCATTGAAGTCCCTCCCCTCTCCAAACCCTGCACTCCTCAGGCTCTACCTCCCCCCCCCCCAAATCGCCAGGCTCTACCTCCCCCCCCCCAAATTTCCTAAACCAGAGCTGGCAAACCTAAGTGGAAGGATGGTGACAGATGCTCTGCAGAACACAATATGCCCTTGAAAGTTTGCATGAGAAACAATTCCGCAGGGTCCAGATCACATCTGGGTAGGCCACTGCACATCTTGCTTGGGAAGACTGCAGTCGTTGTCCAAGACATTTCACCAGCAGGGTCACAGAGTGACTTTAGAGCAAGGGTGGCCAAACTGTGGCTCTCCAATGGCCCATCCAGGCTAACAGTGGCCAAAACCCAGGCGCCATCAGGAGATCAACCAGTGGAGCCATAAAAACATGAGAGAAGCCATGTTGAATCAAGCCAATGGCCCATCCAGTCCAACACTCTGTGTCACACAGTGGCCAAAACCCAGGGGCCATCAAGAGATCCACCAGTGGGGCCAGAACTCCAGAAGCTCTCCCATTCTTGCCCCCGATTCACCTAGAATAGAGATAATCATTGCCCCAAATATAGAGAAGTCGTGTTGGAACAGGCCAATGGCCCATCCAATCCAACGCTATGTCACATGGTGGCCAAAACCCAGGTGCCATTAGGAAGTTCATCAGTGGGGGCATGCACGTAAAAAATTCAGGCTAGAACCTACAAAGCGCCTTTGTGTACTAGCCTTACCATGGTCACATATTTTGTGCAGCAAGCATTTTTCTTCTTCGTTCCAGATGTCCATGTATTCGTTGGGGCCGCAGGGCTGGCATACAGTCTCTGAACTGGAAGTGCATTTTGCGGACATGTACATCCCTGAGAAGAAGAGGAGAAGAGATAGGCTACACCTGGAGTTCTGCAAAGTAACAGAGACCCAAAGTGCATGTTGACTGGGTAATGAGGACTGCATACAGTCCCCTCCTGGAGACAAAAGCCAGGTGGTCTTCACTAGGGATGGGCAATTTGGATCGGATAAGCTCGAGAATACTTATCCATGTTGATGCTAGTAGTTTTGGGGCTTATCCAAGCTACCTTGCATATCCCAACAGTTGAAATGAATCAAATCAGAGAATGCCAACACAATTCAAGCTTGATTCAACTGATTGAGAAAGACTGCCAAACAGTTGATTCTGAGGAGCTTTCTCCCTCCCAGACCTCTGAAGCTGCAAAGAAATCCACTAGGTCAGGGGTAGTCAACCTGTGGTCCTCCAGATGTCCATGGACTACAATTCCCATGAGCCCCTGCCAGCGTTTGCTGGCAGGCGCTCATGGGAATTGTAGTCCATGGACATCTGGAGGACCACAGGTTGACTATCCCTACACTAGAGGGGCCACAACTCCATAAGCCCCCCCCCACTGTTGCCCCCAAGCACCAAGAATACAGAGAATCACCGCCCCAGACATAAGAACATAAGAAAAGGCATGTTGTATCAGGCCAATGGCCCATCCAGTCCAATACTTTGTGTCACACAGTGACCAAATCCCAGGGGCCATCAAGAGGCCCACCAGAAGCCCTCCTGCTGTGCCCCCCCAAGCATCAAGAATACAGAGCATCATTGCCTCAGACAGAGTGTTCCATTGTGGCTAATAGCTCCTGGTGGACTTCTGCTCCATATATTTATCTAATCTAATTACTGACACCTGTCGCTGCCACCATCTCTTGTACCTTCCCAGCTACAGTCATTTTGGTGTAGTGGTTAGGAGTGTGGACTTCTAATCTGGTATGCCAGGTTCGATTCTGCGCTCCCCCACATGCAGCCAGCTGGGTGACCTTGGGCCCACCACGGCACTGATAAAACTGTTCTGACCGAGCAGTGATATCAGGGCTCTCTCAGCCTCACCCACCCCACAGGGTGTCTGTTGTGGGGAGAGGAAAGGGAAGGCGACTGTAAGCCGCTTTGAGCCTCCTTCGGGTAGGGAAAAGTGGCATATAAGAACCCACTCTTCTTCTTCTTCTTCTTCTTCTTCTTCTTCTTCTTCTTCTTCTTCTTCTTCTTCTTCTTCTTCTTCTTCTTCTTCTTCCCACAAAATGTCAGGCCTCTCTCCTGCCTCCCACAGCTGTCTGTCCCCCTCCCCCCAATTCCTCCTTATTTTAACACCAGGTGGGTTGAATCATCATTAGGAAAATCAACTACCGTGGTTAATTTTATTATTTTGTCATTATAATTGTAACTTGTTTGTACTGTGACTCATTTATTTGGCTTTATTGTGTTTTAAAATGCGTAATCTGCCCCGAGAAGGCTTTCGAGAGGGGTGGTATATAAATGCCTATATAAATTATTATTCACAATACAATTTGAACTAGGGAATAAGAAGAATATTCAAGAGCATTTACCTGGCTCACATTTTGTGCAGCACCGGTCCAGATGCTCATAATATTGCTCGTTGTTACAAGGAGGGGTGATTTGGAGGGATACCTGCAGGACAGAAAAAAGAGAGTATTTCAGACGGCAGCTTCAGGTCTCTTTAACTGTGGCTGTCCGGTGGCTATAAAGATACGGTTTTAATAGACACTCGACAACTGGCCAAGGACAAAGTTTCCTGTCATTGCAGGCAAAACGGACATAAAAGATAGGTATAAAATTCTGTTCCTTGGGTCAGCCTCCTTTTTATACTGTCAAACTAAAGTCACGCTAAGAACAACAGTTCAGCGGAAAGCCAGCATAAGAAAGATCTACAGATTCATGGTTTCTTCAGCCCATACACTGGGGGTAGTCAAACTGCGGCCCTCCAGATGTCCATGGACTACATTTCCCATTCGCTGGCAGGGGCTCATGGGAATTGTAGTCCACGGGCATCTGGAGGGCCGCAGTTTGACTATCTCTGCCATACACTGTTTTTTTGTAGCAGGAGCACATACAGGGTACCGCAGGAAGCAACATATCCACTCAGGAGCACCCTGGATGCTTGTTTTAGTGGACTAGTATAAATTTGCACGTGGCTTGCCTTTGGATTACCTGTATAAATTCCTTTTTCAAAAAGCATCCCTAAGAAGCCCTTTAGCCCCGTAAAAATCTTTACCTGTCATTCTTTTTGCATACTGCTTGTTCTAGCATCCCACTGACCCCTTCAATATGCCTTAAAGCAGGGGTAGTCAGCCTGTGGCCCTCCAGATGTTCATGGACTAAAATTCCCATGAGCCCCTGCTAATGTTTGCTGGGAATTGTAGTCCATGAACATCCGGAGGGCCACAGGTTGACTACCCCTGCCTTAAGGATTTCATTTTCCTTTTAAAAGAGCCATATTGGGCTCTTTCCTGAGCCGCCATTGATTCCGGAGCCATGGGTTGCAGACCCCTGATCTGCTACATTCCCCCAGTTTTCATTCCTCCTCTTTCACAGAATTGCCCGAACTCCCACAATTCCACAGGCCCTGCAAAAGGGGGCTCCTCCACCAAGCGTTTGACACAGGCTAATCCGACCCCAACAACTTCCATGGGTCCCCCCTCAAGACACACCCACCATGACCTGAAGGATTCTTACGTCCCTAGGCGGTTATGTTAAAGTTGTTCCTACTGATATTTGTTCAATTGGACCAGTTGCAGTATTGTTAGCTTACACCAGGGGTAGTCAAACTGCGGCCCTCCAGATGTCCATGGACTACAATTCCCAGGAGCCCCCTGCCAGCGAATGCATGGACATCTGGAGGGCCGCAGTTTGACTACCCCTGGCTTACACCCCCGGTTGAAATGGTTCATGATGTGTTATGTAAAAACTGTAATTGATATCTCTGACGTTCTATGTACCCCCTGACGTTATTTTATTTTTATTAATTTATCATTGCATTTCTATCCCACCACTCCCACAAGGGCTCGTGGTGGGTAACAATGATAAAAACCCCAATACAAAACCCATAAAACCTATAACATTATAAAGCACAACTCAACCATCCCTTTAAAATCCTCCAATCGGCAGCAAAAAACATCCTAAAAAACTCAGGGTGGACGGAGGGGCTTTTAATCTGCTCCTGGGATGGCGAGAGTGGCGGGGGGGGGGGGGGGAGGGTCCAGATCTTCTTCCACGCGTCAGCTTCAACCATAGGCCTGGCGGAAGAGCTCCGCCTTACAGACCCTGCGGAACGCCGAAAGTTCCCGCAGGGCCCGTAGCTCTTCCGGGAATTCATTCCACCAAGTAGGGGCCAGGACGATGTAAACCGTTCCATGTAAATTGCCCTGAGCCATATGAGAGGGCAGTATAAAAATTTAAGAAAAAGAATGAATGAATGAATGAATGAATGAATGAATGAATGAATGAATGAATGAATGAATGAATGAATGAATGAATTTCTGCCTTGTACTTGGAAGTATAGGCTAGAGCAGCCTTTCTCAACTTTTTTTCCATTGAGAAACATTCTTTAGGCTTCGAGAAATATCCATATTCATGCAGAATATGGATAGAAACCATAGCTGTGTACATGCTCACCTGGGACCCTCCCCTTCCCACCACCTGCAGGGTATCATTGGCCATTGGGGGGGGGGCAGGTCGTCATGACCATTTATAGTCGTATCACCCACTAAATATTTAATGAATTTAAAATAAATATAAAAAATGAATTAACTCCCACCCATTCAGGAAATCCTTCCAGGATGAAATTAATGCAAAAGAAATTCCATCTAAACCTCCAGAAGAAGTTCCTGACAGAGCGGTTTCTCAGTGGAACAGGCTTCCACGGGAGGTGGTGGGTTCTCCATCTTTGGAGATTTTTAAAGAGAGGCTGGACAGCCATCTGACGGAGAGGCTGATTCTGTGAAGGCTCAAGGGGGTGGCAGGTTACAGTGGATGAGCAAAAGGGTTGTGAGTGTCCTGCATAGTGCAGGGGGTTGGACTAGATGACCCAGGAGGTCCCTTCCAACTCTATTATTCTAGTACTCACTGGAAGCGATGTCACCCTGTGGCTAGGTAAGTTACCTGGCTCCCCACCTGCTCCTTGAAAGCCCCTCCTACCCTCTGCTAGTTGCCGGGAGAGACGACAGGTACAGCAACTGCATGAACCTCAGGTGGAGAAACACCTTGAACCGCCACTGACTAAGAGTGAGTAAGGAGAGACAGCTTGGCAAAAATACGTGGAAGTCCATTCCCAGTTATTTGTTCCAGCTCTCCTAGATAATAAGAAGCTTTTGGCTGGCCCAAGTCACTGGCCTTCTTGGTACATATTAACAGGCCCTGAAAACCACAATGCAAATTTATGTTGATGCAAAACCTGTCATTACCCTGCCATTACGGGATATTACAGTGCTGTTGGGATGGTACAGAAGCTTGCCTATTAGAAACTCTTTGTTACTGTGGAGCTCTGGGTACATTGGCTGGTTTCTTTGCTTTGTTTCTAGCAGAGTTCTCCAAGATTTTGGAGCCTGCAGAAATAAATTGTTCACTAAATTCTGCAAAAAGACTGCCACCTTCCACCGAAATAAATTGACTGCTTCGTGTTACTGAAATATGAAAGCTTCCATTCTAGGATTCTAGGAGCCTAGTTCAGCAGTGGAGGGGGTTGCCTAAGAAGGTTGGGAGCTCACTCTCACTGGTAGTCTTCAAGCAGCAGCTGGACAGATCCTTATCCTGGATGTTTTAGGCTGATCCTGAACTGAGCAGGGGGTGAGACTAGGATGGCCTGGATGGCCCCTTCCCACTCTAGCATTCCATAATTCTAAGGAACATTCTCTCAAGATGTGCAGATCAGCTGCAAACACATGGTAACATGAGGCATGGTGCTTGACAGGATCAAGCAGGTATATGCATTCCAAGTTAAGTTAGCAGCTGAAGAAGAAGAAGAGTTGGTTTTTATATGTTGCATTTCTTTAACTGAAGGAGTCTCAAAGCAGGTTACATTCAGCTTCCCTATCCTCAGACCACAACAGACACCCTGTGAGGGAGGTGAAGCTTTGAGAGCCCTGATATCACAGCTTAATCAGTGCTGTGGCCAGCCCAAGGCCACCCAGCTGGCTGCATGTGGGGGAGTGGGGAATCACACCCGGCTCGCCAGTTTAGAAGTCTGCACTCCTAACACGACACCAAGCTAGCCAATGTTTCTTGGTATGCTTGCAAGGCACATATACATTAGCTAAAAAGTTATCCTCTTCCTTCTTGGCTCCAGCTTCTTAGTTCCTCTTTAGATTGGAAATGTCAAAAGTTAAAAAAGGGGCGAAGTCCTAGCTTTTAAGGAATAGTATGCAAAACGGCATCAGGACACAGTGCCAAAATGAAAAGAATACCAGGAAATCTATACCTCTAAGCGCCACTGATACTTCCTCTTATCTTTTGAGAATTATAACTCATAATGTACATATTTATAAATCTGGCAGAGTTTTCAGCAGGAGGAAACTCGATTGCGACACCATGTCAACCACAATGGAAGCTCTTTGTATCACCGTATTATTCCACCTTCTGGATAAGGATCTAGCGGTAAAGCCATAAAACTCCACTTTCTTCTTTCTAACAATGAGGCAAAGAATGAAATAAAAGTCAGCTATTGGCAGTTGTTGACCTTGACTTGTGCTCTTACGGCTGCAGGCTCATTTACTGTCAGCATTACGCTTGGGAAAGCAAATGTTGACACGAGGACAAGGTGGGGAGTGAGGGGTGGTGCTTGGAACACCAAATGGGGAGGCCACCAAATCTCCCCTGAGCCAGGAAGGGAGCTCTCTGGGTGACCCCGATCTTGGCACTCTGTCAGCCTAGCCTGGCTTACAAGACCGTTGTGTGGATGAAAAGAGCAGGGATGGGCCACATATTCTCTCTAGAGCAGGGGGAGTCAAACTGCGGCCCTCCAGATGTCCATGGACTACAATTCCCAGGAACCCCTGCCAGCAAATGCTGGCAGGGGGCTCCTGGGAATTGTAGTCCATGGACATCTGGAGGGCCGCAGTTTGACTCCCCCTGCTCTAGACAAAAGGCTGGTTTAAAAACTGTAGCAATGTTAGTGAAATGTTTCAATGCATCTTAGACTTCCCAGATCTTCTTCTTCTCTTTTGCCTGGTGCCCTGGCCTCTCTCTCTCATACTTGCTAAAGCCAGAATGGTTTTCTTGGATTTTGTTGGATATGGGAACTCTGTATGCAAGAGAATCTGGGATGGAAGGGGTTAAAAGGATTCTCCCATTGGAGGACACTTAGCAGTTGGCCAAGCTCTCTGATTGGTTAGATACTGAGCCATCTTTGGCCAATATTTGCCTTCTCTTCTCCTTTCTCTAACCTGAGCTTGGAGACATAATGGTTTAGCCTTCTTGAAGTTAATCCATTCACAGTCAGTTAAATTGTCCCTACAGGAATATGTGCTTCTGCTTTTGTAAGTAAATTTCTTTCTCTTGTTATCATTGGAGTTGGGTCATCTTTGTCATTTGATTGAACAGCATTTCCCCCCTAACTGGAACACATGGAGGACTGGGGAGACCCCATAAAGCTTCTGTGCGTCCACGTCAAATATTTGCAAAAACATTTAACTCAACAAGTTTCAGGTTGCCACCTCTGGTGGGGGTGTGTGTGTTAACATTATTACCTTCTACATTCAGACCTGCATGAATTGTACCCACACGTGTACACAATAAGGCTCACTAGACACTCAAAGGCACTTTTATTGTCACTTTGCACTCTTGCAAAGAGTAACCTCTTCAGTTCACATGGACACGCACCATCTGGCAGTCAGAATCTTTGCCGGCACCAGTCGCAGCCAGAACAGATGAAGCATATTAGTTATGCATCTCCCTCCCTTTAGGATACAGACAATCAAGTTCAGGCAAAGGGGCATGTTGGAAGGAGCAACAGAACCAAAATAAGTTCTCACTGAGAGTGGTTTTTCCAGAAACATTGATTTATGGTGCTCCTGGGCGATTCTCATGCACCAGAAATGGTGTGTCATGGACTGCTAAGATTACTTTGCACTCAAGCGACTATTCAGAGACAGATACACATCACTGACTGAGGATAGAGTTGCAGAGGTCCCTTTCTTTTTGGAAGGAACATAAAAGCTGAGAGAGCTTTCCATAGGGGGTTTCCATAGGCCTGTAGGCATATCCATTCTGACCAATAACCAGAAGGCTCTTGAGTTATTAGGCTGGGGAGATAATTTCATTGTTTTGAAAGGTAACATTAGTTTAAAGTGCGTGCATGTAACCGTAACCATCTGGGACAAGGAGAAAGAGCCTCCAAGATTCACAGGTGTGGTCTCCTGAGAAACATAAGCAAGCACCCCTCTCTCTCTCTCTCTTTCTCTCACACACACACAGCCTGCCAGGGTGACCCTGTACTTTTAGCCAAGTGCATCAGAAACCTGGCCTTTCCCTTTTCCAACTTCTGCCGATTACTAAGGAACTGTGGCAAATATGCAGAAAGCTAATAAAACCAAAGGATTTTATCAGATCACCTTATTGTTGATTGTTATACTGCTGGAAACACAAGATAAAGGGACAGGTGACTTTGGGCCAGTCACATATCTTTTAGAGCTGTTCTCACATAGAAGTTCTCTCAGAGCTCTCTCAGTCCCACCTGCTAAATCCGTAGGTTAAGGAGGCGCAGACATGGCATGTTCATTTCAGCTCTTTATTGACCCCAGCTCTAAGGTACAGAAGATCAGAACTGAACTGAGAAACCCCTGAAAATGCCAACATATATACAAGTGAGGTTCCCACCAGTGGTCAGATTCACTATGAATTGATTGGACGGCAGTCGGGATCCAGCTGTGCGTTGGCCAATCACAACTGCAGGATTGCAATCTTGCTTTGGACCTCAAGCTCAGGTCTCCAACGGGTCTACATGCACAACACCACCCACTTCACAGTCGCTTGAGCACACCACCCACTTATCCGTTGTGGGTAGAGGAAGGAAAAGGTATTTGTAAGCTGCTCTGGGACTCCTTTGGGTAGTGAAAAGTGGGGTATAAATGTAAAAATTACCAAATGAAAAGAGGAAAAATGCATCTTTAAAGTTACAAATGTTCAGCAAAAATGGGCAACAGAACCCAGGATTCTGTTTTGAAAATCTATGCCACATTACGAACAGTCTTTTTGTACATTTCAGCCAACAGCAGAAAAAAAAATTCAAAAGTCATCTTGAGAGCCCTATGCACTGTCAACCAGGGCCCAGAAGAGTTCCTGTGGGCCCAGACATTTACTTCCAGGACTTTAATCCAAAACAAGCCCTAAACCATGACGGAAATGGTTTCCATGACACCAGCTTTCCAATGTGGCTCCTACAAACCACATCATAAAGTTTCCATCCCATGAAGAACTCTGGAAACGCAAAGAGCTACCACCAACCCAGAGGAGAGGACTCTTTTTCTCAGGGCTCCCGGATCCTAATTCCTCCTGATGACAACGAATGCATTATAAGCGTCCCAACCAATAAAGCAGTCCTAAGAATGTACAAACCGTACAAACGGTAGCCCAGATGGAGGCAAGAAGGAAAAACACTTTAGAAGGGCCGTTTTTGACAGTTGCTATGCAATGGTATGTCAACTGCCTGAGGAAACAATTTGACTGTTTTGGCCCCCAGTTGACACAATTTCCAAACTCCTAGCACTGTGTGTTGCTTTAAGGATGTGAGGTAGGGAAAGTGCACCAATCAGAGTCTGGTACTCGTAAGAATAGTGATACCCAACCTGAGGGCCGCGGACCACATGTGGTCCTTCAACTAATTGGAGGTGGGCCCCGAAGGACGCCTTCCCCCCCCCCCCCCGGCCCTTTACTTCATCTCCCCCGGCCCTTTACAACACACTTCATTGTTGTGGCGTGACTGTATCTTATTTTGAAAGGATGTTTAAACATTACCATAGCGATCAGAGAGCATCAGGGCAGTGGTTGAGAGTAGAGGAGTAAACTACCCCCCCCCCCCCGGGCCTCAGTAAAAGGCGTTGAGTGGTCCCTGGTAAGTGGTCCCCGGCGTTGAGTGGTCCCAGGTGATAAAAAGGTTGGGGACCACTGCGTAAGAAAACAAGAAGAGCCCTGCTGAATCAGACCAATAGTCCACCTAGTCCAGCATCCTGTCTCAGCAATCCCTCTGGAAGGCCAACAAGAGGGCATAGAGGCCAAGGACCTCCCCTGATAAGAACCTAAGAAGACAGCTGCTGGATTAAACCAATGTCTATCTAGTCCAGCCTCTTGTCTCATACAGTGGCCAACCTGAATAGCCAACAACAGAGCACAGAGGCTGAGGCCTTCATACGAACACCAGAAGAGCCCAGCTGGATTAGACCAATAGTCCATCTAGTCCAGCATCTTCTCTCACACAACGCTTGAGCTCTCCCCAGCTGCCATTTTGAAAACAACCTCACATTGCGGTACCATTGAGGGCCCTTTGCAGTATTGTATGGTACTACGATACGGAAAAAGGGAAGAAAGGTTCAAAACATAAACAGAGAAAAGCAGAACCTTTCCAAGGCAATTGATAATTTTTTTGATAATTTTTTTTGATAATTTGATAATTTTGATAATTTGATAATTTAAGGACCAAGGTTGGTCCTTAAAAAATTATCAATATATAAAATTTATTGCACCAATTGCCTTGGAAAGGTTCTGCTTTTCTCTGTATTGTATGGTACTGCAACACTATTTTTATTTATTATTAGATTTCTATATTGTCGCTCGCTGTAGCCTTGCGGCGGTTGGGAATCCCTGGCTGTGTCCCTCAGCCTGATGAGGCCTCTTTTGCTTCCACTCCAGTTGAATATTCAACAAAAAGCATGTTAGCTTTGCCATCCATCACATCGTTGGTAGCACAACAAAATTTGGGAAACTCTGTCATAACATCTAAATTATACAATATGATGATAATTCTTTGTTTAAAAAGCTAATCAGTCCTTTGGGTTCAGTTGTAGTTCACAAAAACATTGGAGAAATGAAAATGTCACAATTTACTAATTTGTAACTAATTAACTTTTTCCTTATAGCTATACTCTTATGATCCATGTTCCACTGTCTGAGGAAGATTGCCTGCACTTGAAGCTCACACCTTGAATAAATCTTTGTTGGTCTTAAAGGTGCTACTGGACTCTGATTTCATTGTGATAAATCAGACCAACATGGCTACCCACTTGAATCTATATTTGGTACCAGTTGGTTTTCCACCCTATGGAACAGACCTCACTTGGAGGAAGGGCTGAGTCAATAAAACAGCTTTTTTCACCAGAGAGCCAGCTTGGTGTAGTGGTTAGGAGTGCGGACTTCTAATCTGGAATGCCGGGTTCGATTCTGCACTCCCCCACATGCAGCCAGCAGGGTCACCTTGGGCTCGCCACGGCCCTAATAAAGCTGTTCTGACCAAGCAGGAATATCAGGGCTCTCTCAGCCTCTCCCACCTCACAGGGTGTCTGTTGTGGGGAGAGGAAAGGGAAGGCGACTGTAAGCCGTTTTGAGACTCCTTCAGGTAGAGAAAAGCGGTATATAAGAACCAACTCTTCTTCTTCAGTAATCTCAGGGTTCTCTCAGCCTCACCCACCTCACAGGGTGTCTGTTGTGAGGAGAGGAAAGGAAAGGTGAACGTAAGCCGCTTTGAGACTCCTTCGGGTAGAGAAAAGCATCATATAAGAACCAACCTTCTTCAGTAATATCAGGGCTTTCTCAGCCTCACCTCCCTCACAGGGTGCCTGTTGTGGGGAGAGGAAAGGGAAGGTGAATGTGTTGGCTCACTAATGTGCTGTGTGTGCAGGCAAAATGAGGAAATTTGCCACAGAATGCACAGAATACACTTAGAAAATCCCTGGTCCCAACCAGAGCATTTCTCCACATTACACAGACTAAGAAACCCTTCCCAGGTGCTCTGCTTCTGTGTGTAAACTGAGACAGCAAGCTCTGCACCATCGTCTCAATATCGCCAAGCTGTCTGAAAAAGGCAAAATGCATATTTTGGAGTTCCAGTGCACATGAATGCATAACTCCCCAGTTTTCAATGAAGGTGCAAAATACAAGCATTACCTGTTGAGACAAGATGACAATGGTTTGTGCTTAGATGATTTTACAATAGTCTACTCTTTCCTTACGTGAGATGGGCGTGGCAGGAATCGGTAGTCAAACTGCGGCCCTCCAGATGTCCATGGACCACAATTCCCAGAAGCCCCTGCCAGCATTTGCTGGCAGGGGCTTCTGGGAATTGTGGTCCATGGACATCTGGAGGGCCGCAGTTTGACTACCCCTGGGCTAGACAGATCCAGAGCAGGTGCAGAGCTTGTATTTCTGAATACTTTGTTTTTAAAAAAGCACTCTTCATGGAATAAACCTACTTATCAGAGAGGCGTGGAGTGAGGTGTCATTTACAGCCTGGCTAATCTCAACGCATCAGTAACAAAAGCTCTCAAAGAGCCAGCGTGCTGTTGGAATTGGAAGGACAGAGAGGCTGAGGAATTTCCCTGATGTTGCCTCCTGGCTCTGGAATTCAGAGGATTACTGTCTCTGAACATGGAGGTTCTCCTTAGCTACCTCCATGGCTAGTAGCCACTGATTTATCCTCCATGAGTCCAATCCGCTTTTAGAGCTCTTTATTCCTGCAGCTAGCACAAGATCCTCAGGCAGCCAATTCTACATTTCAATTCCTCTCTGTGTAAAGCAGTGGCCATCCTAAACCTACTGCCCATCAGCTTCCTTGGCTGTCCTCAAGTTCTAGTATTTTGGGGGAGGTAGAAAAAGTTCTCTTTGCCAGCTCTCTCCACCCCATGCATGATTTTATCATCTTTCATTCCCGTCCCACCCCCGGTTGTCTCTTTTCTAAAAGGAAAAGTCCCCAATTCTTCAACCTTTCCTCCCAGGGAAGGTGCTCCAACCCCTACATCATCTTGCTTGCCCCCCTCTGGACTTTTGCCACCTCTGCAATGTCCTTTCAGGATAGGGTGACCAGAATTGGAGACTGGATTCCAAAGCACCTCAGATCAATTTGCTGTCCATTTCCAGCTGCCCTGAAATGTTTAGATTTTGGATTTAGTTTGAGAAATTTAAAGCTCATTGTATTTGGGTATTTTATAATTCTGTAATCCGCCCTGAGTTTTGAAGCCAAGGTGGAATATGAACTTCAAAATAAATAAACAAAACCAAATACAGATCCTCCCATATTGTACAGGCCACCAGTCTAGATCTAATGCAGCAGCCAACAGATGTTTAATTGTAGGTCAGTGTTATAAGGAAATTGGGACAGATATAATTTCCTGTAGATATAGTAAGTAAAAAACAAAAACAAAACAGCCTCTGTGCTCTCTCTCTCTCTCTCTCTCTCTCGCACACACACACCCCCATCATGTTACAGCATGTGTTGGAAGACTAAAGCACTCTTTATCTTAGGTACCAAATTAGAATGAGGAACTTGCTACCGTAGGCTTGGCTGAAGCCCAAAAACCTAGTAAGAATCAGAGAGGAAGTGCCAGTTTTATAGGGCAGATTTGAGAAGAGGCAACTGAGCTGGGTAATCCTGAGATGTTTTGGGAAGGCACAGACTCTGGGCCTTTCATGAATAATTAACACATGGACGTGCGTACACATGCACACCGATTTCATCCAGTGCTCAAATCCAATTTGGAATGCAAAATGCATTTCAAAGAGCAGTTTTAGAGAGCATTCATAAAAATCACACCGTTGTGCCTGACAAACTGTAGTCTGGATTCAGCCGTGCTCCTCACATCAGCTTCCCCAAGGTAGAAGGAGGCCAGCGTTTGCTCCCATCTCATCTTTTCTCATTAACTCTGTGATTATGGGGAGAGATTCCCCCTGCATCCAGGGTTGCCAGGAATCTGGGGAAAATGTCCCACCCGCTCAGCACCCCCGCCCCTCTCTCTGGCCAAGGGGTAGTATCCCCACAGGATCTACCCATCTCAGATCAGGCAGCAAGAAGGTTGCGGGGGCACATCGTGTGCTGACTAACGTCACTTCTTCTTAAAAATGGAAATGACAGGAAGTAGTTCTAGGAATCATTACAAACTCTATTCCTAGAGTTATCCCCTTGTTCCTTTCAGTAAGCATTTCTTGTAAGACTACAACATTGGATTAAAATCAGTTTTTCTCACCAATATTTGGAACTCTCTCTCTCTCTCTCTCTCTCTCTCTCTCTCTCTCTCTCTGTATGTATGTATGGGGGGGGGAGAAGATAGGAACTGGAGGAGGGGCATCCCCTGCCCCCACCAGGGACTTTGAAAAAGAAAACGAAGATCCCATAAAGCCAGCACTACAAAGAAAAGGAGAGCCTCTTGTGGCGCAGAGTGGTAAGGCAGCCGTCTAAAAGCTTTGCCCATGAGGCTGGGAGTTCAATCCCAGCAGCCAGCTCAAGGTTGACTCAGCCTTCCATCCTTCCGAGGTCACCCCAAGGGTCAGACATGACTCGGTGCTTGCACAGGAGACACCTTTACCTTTACCTTTACAAAGAAAAGGAACAATGAAATGGCTGTACAATAAATCTTTTTAAATACTCAAATACTTCTTGAGTCAATTTCTTTGAAATTACAAAACTCACAGAGCCCAGGTAAATTGAGGTCTGGATTCACTCTTCTTTCCTTTGTTGTGGCCACCTGGGATTTGGCAAACCTAACAGGACTCTGGTTTTCATTCCAACCTAGCAGACGAAGGCCATTGCCACAAAAGCAACCCTATGTGGTAGGTATAAAAAAAAGGGGAATTTTTTTTGAAGCCATGGGGGGGGGGGGTAGGAATTGGAGAGATTCCAGAATATCTACAACACTTGCCTAATCGAGCCTAATTTCTTTCTAACTCTTAGAGCATTATGCCAAAATTGGAAAGCTTATATGAATTCATCTTCATCCCAGTTGCAAGGAGCACATTCTTTGCACTTAAGGATCTTTCCTCATGGCCTCACGGCTGCCCTCCTCAATCTCTATCTCCTTCTGATTCCTTGGCCGCAGTCTCACTTTTAGTTGCCGATCACACAAGCCTCCAAACTGTTCCGTTCTTACCCCCTTGCAGAGTAGCCTAGCCTTACATGGGAAGTGAGTGACTCAGTCTGGGAAACGGGAAACCTGGAAGAATTTAGACCACCCTCCTTGACGGACAGCCGAGAATCACCCATGTTGAGATGCCCTCAAAGCATGGGAAAAGGTTCTTGGAGAAATTAAAAGGGGGAAATGCCCTCTCATTTTACTGCTCCTCTCTTTAACTTTGCCAGAGAAAGGTAAGGGGCTGTTCTACGTGTTCCCCCATCTGAACCTGGATTTTAGGAGAGGACAGAGCTGTGTATTCTCTTGCCTCTGGGTCCTAGGTAAGTAGGATGGGAAGCTTAGGAAACACACGGTTCTTTCCCCTCACCCGAGGGGTTCCTTTTGTCCTGTGAAGAAGGGACCTTGTTTTGCACCAGGGTGCATCCCTGTCACAGATGGCTTCATGATCTGGTCAACAGACCATTCAGTAATACAGGCATTAAAACAAAAACTTGGTTGTTTTCACACAGTTCTCTCAACGTCCAGGATTCAGCCTTGGCCACTTGGCCACTTTTTCAGCAATATGGACATTCTTTCTAGCAAGAAGAATCTGTGCCTGTTATAGGGAGGAAAGGGAAGGCGACTGTAAGCCACTCTGAGACTCCTTCAGGTAGAGAAAAGCGGCATATAAGAGCCAACTCTTTTTCTTCTTCAGTAATCTCAGGGCTCTCTCAGCCTCACCTCCCTCACAGGGTGTCTGTTGTGGGGAGAGGAAAGGGAAGGCGACTTTAAGTCACTTTGAGACTCCTTCGAGTAGAGAGAAGCGGCATATGAGAACCAACTCTTCTTCAGTAATCTCAGGGCTCTCTCATCCTCACCCACCTCACAGGGTGTCTGTTGTGGGGAGAGGAAAGGGAAGGCGACTGTAAACCACTTTGAGACTCCTTCAGGTAGAGAAAAGAGGCATATAAGAACCAACTTTTCTTCTTCAGTAATCTCAGGGCTCTCTCATCCTCACCCACCTCACAGGGTGTCTGTTGTGGGGAGAGGAAAGGGAAGGTGTCTGTAAGCCGCTCGGAGACTCTTTTGGGTAGAGAAAAGTGGCACAGAAGAACCAACTTCATCTCTTGAAAACCCTATGCAGTTTCCATAAGCTGGCTAATAAGTTGATCGCAAATATACAGCATGTGCATTTGATTTATTATTGTATTTTTAGCCCTCTCCCTTTCCCTGAAGGCTCAGGGTAGAGTACAACAGTCCAGACACTGGAAAGTTTATATCCAAAAAGTATTTGTTTATGCCTCACTTTTTGTGTATACCACAGCATGCATATTCTTGCAAACTATAGCTTACTTTATAACCTTACTAGAGGCAAAGCATTTTCCAATCGCCTTCCCTTTCTCTCCCCATAGCAGACTCCCCATGAGGGAGGTGGGGTAGCGAGCCTCACAGGGAATCTGGCAACCCTAAGGGAAGACTCTCTGTGCACAGCAATTTTTTATACTGCAGTTTTTTATACTGGTTTTTTATTTGCCAGGCCAAGGTTATTTGCCAGGCCAATAAATCATTTCAGTTACCATGTGTCTCCAGGTATTTACTTGTTCACTATTTCAGGCTGTAAATATTTATTTACATCTTCCTGCACTTTCCAGACTCACAGGACTGGTGCTGGTCTGCCTGTCTGCGCCCCAGAATACAAACAGTTGCTGGTAAGGGCTGGCCATAAGCCCATAGCCCAGGAGGGACACACCTGCACCACTCCCTCACAACTGCAGGCAAAAATGGCTCCTTTGAAGGCTGGACTCTGAGGCATTGTACGATTTTGAAGTCCCACCTCCAAACCTCCAGGAATATTTCCAACCCAGGAGTAGCCAACCTCCAGGTGGGGCCTGGAGAGCTCCTGGAATTACAGCTCACCTGCAGTGTATAAAGATCAGCTCCCCAGGCAGAAAGGGCTACTTTGGACAGGGCTATGGTAGAGAAGAAACATTTAAGGCCTCCCACACGGGTTGTTGTTGAATTGAAAGACTTGAGGCCTACAGCACAGGGTTGTGGTGCAGATGAAACAGGAGACAAAAGAACCAGTTTCGTCTGCAGAATAACGCTGTGCAGTGGCCTCAAATCTGCAGAGAGTTGCAAAGAAGAAAGACACATGGCTTGGCTGTGTCTAACCCCCATCTAGAGCAGTATTTTAAGGGGCTTTACTGTGGCCTCCCTGTCAGGCAACTGTTTGGCAGAAGGGGAAAGTTCCCTACCCTCAAAAGGAATGCCCTCAGGCTCCTCTGCGTTGCTCTTGGAATACCTCCCTCCCCTCAGTCAGGGGCTGTTAAAGGCTACTTCGCAGCAGGCCTGAAGGGAGGGGGAGGGAGGGAGAGCACTCTCCTGCCTCCTGTGGGGATTTGGGCAGATATATGGCAGTGGGGATTTGGGCAGTGAGATTATACTCCTAATTCAGGACACATTATATGGAGAATTCTTCTAAGGGGAAGAGGATTCCTGCCCAGTCAAAAAAAAGAGGAAATTAGGTGTAAGGATTTCCTCAAACTTGTGCATGAGAAAGCACTTTAGGCTCCTCAATAGACAGTGGGATACTACTAGTTATAGGAAGAGAGAAAATGGTGGTACTAGATAAGAGTGCCCACTTTCTAGAAGCCAGGATAGTTGAGTAGAACACAAAAAGATAAAAAAGACATGTTTTTTTAACAAAACCTCTCAGACTAAAATAAAACATAAAATCTGCAAGAAAAACCTAAGACTTATTTAAAAACCTGTAACTAAGAACTTCTAACTGAATAACACTCGATTTATAATAAAAAGCCCGATTTCCTCATTCCAACAACCTTATTCCTCTTTGTAACATAAAATATTTTATTCGTTCAATTGTTAACTAAGCCTCAGTGCCGTTTTTGACAAAAGAAAAGAGGGCACCACTTCCCAAAAAGTTCCCTGTCTGAGTAAAGCCAACAAGATCTGTCAGTGACAGGATGGGACAGTCGCTTTATTTTGTAACAAAGAAACTATGCTACAAGGGCTGCTCAGTCTGTGAGGGAACAATATTTTATTTTAGAGGGGAAAATTTAGCTCCAATTGAGAAAGTGTAAGGGTCCATCATAAGAGGCATTAGGTATTACCTTAAGGAGTCTTAAGGACTCTAAAAGAGGCTTATAATTTGCTTTCCCTTCCTCTCCTGGCAACAATATGACATTGTATCTGAGGAAAGCTCATACCTTGAATAAAAATTTGTTGGTTCTTCTCACAACAGGCATCTTAAGGGGTGGGTGGGGCTGAGAGAGCTCTGAGAGAACTGTCACCCTGCAGGCTCCACATGGAAGAGGAGAAGGGAATTGAACCTGATTCTCCGGATTAGAGTCTGCTGTTCTCAATGAGACGCTGGTTCTCCTCACAACAGGCACCTCGTGAGACTGGTGGGGTTGAGAGAGCACGGCACAGGATCCTGTGGCAGGCGGTGGAACTATCCAGATGAGCCTATCTCAACCTTTTTACCCTTGAAGAAGAAGAAGAGTTGGTTCTTATGTGCTGCTTTTCTCTACCCGAAGGAGTCTCAAAGCGGCTTATAGTGACCTTCCCTTTCCTCTCCCCACAACAGACATCCTGAGAGGGAGGTGAGGCTGAGAGAGCACTGAGATTACTGAAGAAGAAGAAGAGTTGGTTCTTATATGCCACTTTTCTCTACCCAAATGCTGGCAGGGGCTCCTGGGAATTGTAGTCCATGGACATCTGGAGGGCCGCAGTTTGACTACCCCTGATATAAGGTCATATCACTCAATAAATGTTTAACAAATTTAAAAAATATATTAAAATAATTAACTCCCACCCAACCCGGGGTTTCATGAAACTCTGGTTAAAAAACCCTGACCCACCCCTTCACCTAGGTTAACCTTTGTATCAGTGTGCTGAGACCCTCCCAGAATATGCGCCGGAGGACACTGGCAAATGCATCCACACTAAGTGAATCACAGTAGACGGGGAAGAATTGGGCTACCTGGGGCGACTCTGAACGACTAATTGCGTGTTCTTAGCTGCAGACCTCACACTGTTGGCTGGAGCGACCAGGAACTTGTAGAACGGGGATTTGTGTTGTTATTACAGGTGGGTTTCTATTCAGGGCTGCAAAGCCTTTGTCGACAGGCCTCCTGAATCCTCATCAATCACCCTTCCATCCCCTCTTCCCGATTACCATTAGGGCTGGGACAGGGTTCCAAGGCTAGGCTCCCCTCCTGAGGGCCTCATTGGCAGAAGAAAGGAAGGGAACTCCACCAAAGTGGGAGCCTGCCGCAGCTGCGACCCCCCCTACTTCCATCTAGGGTTGCCAGGTCCCCCCCTGCCTCTGGGGGAGCAGGGTTGACAGATTCTAGTTGGGAAACCCCTGGAGATCTGGGGTGGAGTCTGGGGAGGCCAGGGACCGTGGTTGGGCCCAATGCCAGAGAGTCCTCCCTCCAAAGCAGCTATTTTCTCTGGGGAAAACTGATCTCTGTAGTTGGAGATGAGTTGGAGTTTCAGGGGATGCCCAGGTCCCACCGACTCCCTACTCCCCTCCGCAAAGCCAGCAGGAGGAAAGGGGCATACGGACACCCTTCCGATCTCAGTGAGTTACAGAAGATTTTAAAACTGAATAGAGAATCTCAGTTTTAATTTTGGTAGGCTTTTTCAAGGAGTGGGTTTTTCTGTGGAGGCCTCAAAAGCCAGGTAAACATACACCGGAGGAAAGAATTTAGGGGCCAGCGCTTCTCCCATATAGAAGGGATCTGGCAGGGAAAGCGGTCCCAGTGACCCTTTTGCCCGCCGTGTGACTAATCCCAGCCCCGGAGGCCTTAAATAGAAATGTTGCAATGCAACAGGAGGCAAGAGGCATCTTTTCCACTGGTGAAAAGGGATTGTCAGAGAGGCTAGGTGGGAGATCATGGGATCTGCAGAGAAAGAAGTCAAAGGGGAGGGCTGTAATAAGGAAGGCAACTGGGTGAGGTGGCGTGAATAAACTGGCAGGACTGGGGTTTCATTTATTTATTATCGTCATAGTTCAGCTTTCTCACCAGTTTGGTGTAGTGGTTAGGAGTGCGGACTTCTAATCTGGCATGCCAGGTTTGATTCTGCCTTCCCCCACATGCAACCAGCTGGGTGACCTTGGGCTCGCCACGGCACTGATAAAACTGTTCTGAGCAAGCAGTGATATCAGCACTCTCTCATACTCACCTACCCCACAGGGTGTCTGCTGTGGGGAGAGGAAAGGGAAGGCGATTGGAAGCTGCTTTGAGCCTCCGGGTAGAGAAAAGCAGCATATAAGAACCAATTCTTCTTCATTGAGATTCTTGCATCATGCAAATGGATACAATCCATAAGAAAAGACCTCTAAGTACGGATGCCAGCCTCAAGGGGGGACTTGCTCCCCATGACCACCCCTCCCAGAATTACAGGTCATCTCCAGATGGCAGAGGTCAGTTCCCCTGGAGAAACTGTCTCTGGGGCCTTATACCCCACTGAGTTCCCTGGCCTCCCCAGGCACCATCCCCAAATCTCCTGCAGCCAGCAACAAGACTGCCCTATTCCCTGCTGATGGCCAGAGGCTGGGCCGGGGGGGGGGGGAGAGAACGGGACTTGGTGACCCTACATCTAAGTACACTAGAAATAGGATTACAGAAATCTGAACAAGCACAGTGCATGAGGCATGACAGAGGCCAGATATAAGGAAGAAAAAGTTGTTTTGTTTAGAACCACGGTTGGATTGTTATTATTTTATACTGACTATGCTGTATGTTGACTCGTTCCATGTATCCCCTATGATGTTGCATGTAAACCACCCTGAGCCATATGGAAGGGCGTTATAGAAATCAAATAAATAAATAAATGAATGAATGAATGAATGAATGAATAAAATGGTATTAGATCCATAGAAACAATGCACCAAGGAGAGGATAACATATGCAGCAAACTGATAACATCATGTCCTACACACAGCGGTGAGAGAGCAGTCCCCTGAGGACTTTCAGAGGGGTTAAAATAACTGATGTAAACGATTTTGTATTAACCTTCACAACACTCCTGCAAGGTATGCCAAAATGATCAGCAACTGGGAAGGTCGAGGCTGGAAGAAGCTATCTCCAGTAGCTACCAGGCTGCCTACAAGACCCTCGGCCGAGACAGACTTCCCAGTTCCTAACTCGGTCAAACGCAACGCGACAGAAGCTACTTGAGCAGTACATTGTGCGGCAGTAACCGAAGCCAGATCTTTACGGCGAGATTGGATTCGGGATTTGTTGTCAATCCGCAGCACGATCGTTGAAAATTAAAAGGGGCCTTTCCAGAAAGCATCCCAGGGCGGAATGTGCACTTTGAGAGAGCCAACCACGAGGGAAGGTTCTGACTACCCGCCCTGCTGCTTCGGAAACAGCATTAACATCTCCGAGCCGAAAGTTTCCTTTGCAGGAAGCTTCCCAAGGGAAGTGGTCAAAGCCACATCACTGGAAGGGCTTTCCACTTGGAAAAGCGCTGGCTAGGAAGGGCTGCAACGCCAACCGCCGTCGGGGGAACCGAGGGGTCAGCCCCAAATGACTGCAGAGCACACCGCACAGTGGCCACTTTGGGGTGCCGTCTGCCAGCGCTGTTTTTCCACCAGTCCCCACCGACAGACTCCCTTGCTGCAAAGCCGTGCTGGGCTCACCGACTCAGCCAGCCGAGACTGACCTCTTTGCTGCTGGTGGCTTCAAGGTGGTGGATCTGGAGGACCTGGGAAGGCCCTTTGGGAAGAACCGTGGCTCAGCTGTAGAGCACCTGCCTGGCCTGCAAAACGGCCCCCCTCCAACCGCAGTCAAAGCCCTCACCCCCAGACCCTGGAGAGCTGCTGCAATACTGAGTCGTTTTTAATATTCGTTTTGTTTCACTTTATTTCTCGTTCACCTTTCACCCAAAGCAGCTGACACCACTCGCCTCTTCTCTGTTTTATCCCCACAAAACAACCATGTTAGGTAGGTGAGGCTGAGCATGAGTGGGGACTCGAACCCAGGTCTCCCTGATCCTAGTCGGCCACTTTCACCCACTATGCCAGGGGTAGTCAAACTGCGGCCCTCCAGATGTCCATGGACTACAATTCCCAGGGGCTCCTGGGAATTATAGTCCATGGACATCTGGAGGGCCGCAGTTTGACTACCCCTGCACTACGCCAAGCTGGCTCTTGAGGGGCCTACGGCTGAAACCAGGAGAGGGCTCAAGCACTCTTTCCCTTCTGCAGCCCCAAAACCTTTCGTTCAGAAAAAGGGGACAGAGTGGGGGTCCTGGTCTCAAAGGGCAGCCGTCTCATTCATGACCCAAACTGGGGAGGGTCAGATCTCGGGCATTCTCAGTCCGTCTCTCCTCTGGAGTGGCCATGCAGGGAAAGGTGCCAGGCAGACTGTCCAGGGAGTGCCCCTGAACCCTCCAGGGCAGGCTGGAGTCCAGGGGCGCCTTGAAGACCAGACAAGTTTCATCCTGGCTAGCAGCTGTTTCGGAGACCCTTCATCTGAGCAAGCGGGCATGCCCAGGAAAGCCAATGCCCAGAATCAAACTCGGTTGGCCTTCAAGGTGCCCCTGGATTCAAACCGTGTTTTTTCTGCAACCCACCAGGCACTTGCTGACTCCTTTGGCCTGGGAGGGGAAGGATAAGGTTGCCAGCTCCAGGTCGGGAAACCCCTGGAGATTTGGGGATAGTGCCTGGGGTCCATGCAGCCCACCCTCGGAAGCATCTTTTCTTCTCGGAGAAAGGGATCTCTGCAGCGTGGTGAGGAGCTGTCACTCTGCAGGGTCCCCAGGCCCCACCTGGAGGCTGGCAACCCGCCGCGCTCTGCGCGTGCAGGAGCAAGGCGCTCGGGAGAGGCCCCGGGCTGAGGTCCTGAGAACCTCCCGGCGGGAGACGGGAGACGGGGGAACGGGGAACGCGGCGCCTTACCTGCGCGTCGCCCAGGCGAGAGAGCAGCAGCGGCAGCAGCAGCGGCAGCGGCACCAGGAGGCGGCGGCGGCGGCGGGCGGCGGCAGGCATGGAGGCGGCGGACGGTCCCCGCGGGCGCCCAGCGCTGAGTCCGCCGCGCAGCCCTCGCCAGCGCCGGGAAGCCCGCAGGCGGCGCCTCTGCCTCCCCGCCCGCCCGCCCTCCCGAGCCCGCCCCTCCGGCCTGGCTGCTGCGGAGGCCGCCGCCTCGCCTCGCCCTCCCAGGCGCAAAGGGCGCCCAAAGGACTGAAGCCCCGGCCGGCCAACTGCTGCTGCCGCTGCTATTCTCTCCCGGAATGGCCTTGCAATACAGCCCAAAGACAAAGGCATCCGGCGGTCTTCAGATGCACAGTGCAACAGGCGACTGTAGGAAATTAAGCCGGCTCTCTAAGTAGCGCGCTCCCTAACTCCCAGTGCAGCGCCCTCATCTCCCCAGATCTGGGAAGGGAAGCGGGGTCCGCCGTGGCCAGGATTTGGATGGGAGGCCCCGGGGATTGGGGCGGCAGTGCCTTCCGGGAACGCCAGAGGGAGGCCAGGGCAACCCGCCTGCCAAGGTCTCTTGCTTGGCCGCCGCGCAGTCCTCGGGGCTCTCGGCTGCACAAGCGCACGATAAATCATAAAATAGTGTATTATTTAGTGTGTGTGTGTGTGAAAATGAGCTCTGTTTCTCCTCGGAATTAAACCCAGACGAATGTCAAGCATATGCATTAAGTGTCTTATTCTGTTTTGCCCCTTTTGTTATGCTTATAATAATTTGCTGCTCACCTACTGACACCTGTGGACTGATCACTTTCATGTGAATGTCTCTGAAGACGTGCTCGTGCATATGGAAAACGTAGTGATTGATTGATTGATTATATTTATATGCTGCCCTCCCCGAAGGCTCAGGGCAGTTTACAAGGAACAGGGAAGAAGATACAGATAACATATGGGAACAACAGGTGATAATAACAATAATATTATAACAACAACATTGACATGATAATAACATGAGAGAATAATGCAATTGCAAAGGAAGCTCAGCTCTTACTGAGACCCAGTGGGTTGTGCATGTTCGTAGCAGTTGTACTGTGTGTGTGTGTGTGGGGGGGGGGTTTGGGAGCCAATTGGAAGTGATGGTTTGGGTCAACCTCAACCAAATGCCTGGCGGAGGAAGGGTTTCCCAAATGGGTGGCATTTAATTAATGTTTATATATTTTTTAATTTGTTAAACATATATGGTCATGTTGCTCACCCCTCCCAAAATGGCCGATGGGCCTGGAGGGGGTTGGAAGGGGAGGGGCCCCAGGTGGGCCCAAACTCAGCTCTGCTTCCCAGCCACATTCTACACCGTCAGGCTACTTCTGGGGTTTCTTGAAGCCCGGAGAATATTTCAGGGGATTCTCAATGGTAAAACAATTGAGAAGGGCTGGCTTAGACTTTTAATAAAACTTTGTTAAAGGTGCTACTGGACTTAATTTTTGTTCTGCTGCTTCATACAAGTTATCACTACAATCAATCTCATTTTAAATGCCCCTATAATTGAAGCTGTGATCATTGCTACTATCTATTTATTATTTAATTTATATCCCACCCTTCCCGACAAAGTTGGCCCGAGGTGGCTTACAAAAGATAAAAGGTAAAATACAAGAATCCCCATTAAAAAAACATTAATTATTCCCCAATAAATAAAAATACAATCTAAAATTCCAACAGATGGCGGAACCGACATCCTTCCCCTAGATCAGGGGTAGTCAACCTGTGGTCCTCCAGATGTCCATGGACTACAATTCCCATGAGCCCCTGCCAGCAAATGCTGGCAGGGGCTCATGGGAATTGTAGTCCATGGACATCTGGAGGACCACAGGTTGACTACCCCTGCCCTAGATCACCAACCCCGACTGCATCCATACTCTGGCCCAACCAGTGATCTCACACAGGCCTTCCACTAGGCGGGACCTCTAGTTCGTAGAACCTGGGACAGCTCTTCCTCCCCAGCCTCAACCAAAAGCCTGGCGGAAGAGCTCCCTCTTACAGGCCCTGTGGAATGTTGATAGCTTCATCAGGCCCCCAGCTCTCCCGGGAGCTCTTACCACCAGGCTGGGAATATTTCTAACATTTCAGCCCCAAAGGAGGGCATTTTCGTCCAGTTTTTAAAAACAGCCCCCAAGAGGATGGACAGCAGAAAAGAGGACATGTTCCCTAAAAAGAGGACATCCGATAACCCTTAGCTCCCTCTGTGCTGACAACTAAATTGTGGTAGTAAAGAGCAAGAGTCCAGGAATGCCTTTTTATCCTCACAACTCCTGTGAGGTCTAAAAGCCTGGCCCAAGGTCACCTAGGAAGCTTCCATAGCACAAGTGAGGATTCGAACCTGGGTCTTCCAGATTTTAGTCCCACACTTGCAGGCGCTACCCACGGAGCATGAGATTTCCCAGGCTTGTATGTGGCTAGTGAGCTCTCCAAGGAGACGCCCTGACCTTATCCCTGTGGCCTGAGGTGGTCGTATACAATTGACAGCTCTGGATCAGGAAACACCTGGAGCTTCTGAGAAGGGTGTGGTTGGAGGGAGGGATTTCAGTGGGGTATAATGCCCCAGGGCCCACCTTCTAAAGTGGCCCTTTTCTCTAGGGGGAATTGGTCTCTGTGGTCTGGAGATCAGTTGTAATAGCAGGAGATCTCCAGCCATCAACTGGAGAAACCTATTGTGAGGCTACACACAATTCAAATAATATAGCTTCTTTTAATCTTTCTAGTTAGAACACTTGCCCAGTCGCGATTGGCCAATGTGTGGCTGCACCCCAACTGCCAGAGCCAATCAGTTCAAAGTGAAACTGACTAATAGCGTGTGAGAATCTGCCATTGTTCTCTGCTGTATATATAGAATCAGAGAGTTGGAAGGGACCTCCCGGGTCATCTAGTCCACCCCCTTGCAATTTGCAGGACACTCACAACCCTATTGCTCATCTATTGTAACCTGCCACCCCCTTGACCCTTCACAGAAACAGCCTGTCCGTCAGATGGCTCTCCAGCCTCTGTTTAAAAATCTCCAAAGAGGGAGAACCCACCACCTCATGAGGAAGCCTGTTCCACTGAGAAACCGCTCTGTCAGGAAATTCTTCCAGTTGTTTAGACAGAATTTCTTTTGAATTAATTTCATCTCATTGGTTCTGGTCTGTCCCTCTGGGGCAAAAGAGAACAACTCTGATCCATCCTCTATATGGCAGCCTTTTAAATACTTGAAGATGGCTATTAGATCCCCTCTCAGTCACCTCCTCTCCAAACAAACTTGTAAACAAGAATATCATGTGGAAACTTATTAAAAGCTTTACTGAAATCCAGATAAACTATGTCCACAGCATTCCCCTGATCCAACAAGGTAGTCACTTTCTCAAAAAAAGAGGTAAGGTTGGTCTGACATGACTAGTTCTTGTGAAACCCATGCAGAGTCTTAGAAATCACAGCCCTCTGTTCCACCTGCTCAAGGACTGACTTTTTGATGATTTGTTCCAAAATTTCGCCAGCTACAGATGTCAAGCTGATGGGTTGATAGTCACTCAAATGCTCCTTTTCCCCTTTCTTCAAGATGGGGACAACATTTGCTCGCCTCCAATCATCTGGCACCTCACCTGTTGTCCAAGAAGTGTCAAAAATAATGGGCAGAGGTTCAGAGATGACATCTGCATGTTCTTTTAGTACACTTGGATGCAGTTAATCTGGCCCAGAAGACATTTAAAGAAACTAGGTGTTTTGGTGTTCTGGGGGTTTACACAGTTCAGTTTTACTTCTCTTGTACCTATGAGCTGGGGTCAATAAAGAGCTCAAATTAACTCAGAGTCTCCATGCTTCCTTAACCCACGGTTGATGCTGAAGGCTGTAATATCTGTGCAAATTCAGACCTTCAGTGGCGAGACCTGAGCCAAACTCCGTGTTCTGGGCAGGGATACTTACTCAGATGAGTTCCTCTGAGGCAGTTACCAGAAATACACATGCTGGAAGCTGGAACATTAACTCCCTTCTTCCCCTTTTTATCTGTGCAGACAATTCTGCCATTCTAAGCATCTGTTAGTTACTCACCCTGATTCATGCCAATTTTTAAAATGGGATGTCACTTCTGACCAAAATTCTGCAAAGCAGAGAGAGCTGAAGTATCACTGCTACCAGATGTCCAGGTGTGAGAGATCCACACAGCCATCCCACTGGCAATTGGAAGATTTTCAGGGCTGTCTCAGTAGACAAAAAGGCGACCTCCCATTCTTTTGCCCGCCTCAACGTGTGGCCTGGAGATCTCTCAGGTCCATTCCGCACGACTTCAATGTTGCCAAAGGCTTGCAAATTGTAAACGCTACTAATTTGCAGTTCTGCAAGACGTCGCACACAATCTGCCACACTCCTGAAACAGTCCCGCAAAAAGCGATTCGTTGTAGGGCTTAAAGGGAAATCCAGAAAAGTGGATTCACCCTCCGAAAAGCGCTACACTCTTGCAAACAATCTGCAACACTAACGAAAAAGACCTGTGCGTTCCCATTGTTGCAGTTCCAGCCAAGTCCCTCCCCCTGGCTCTCTCCTCCGAACTTCCGGCGAAACAATCGCCATTTTTTTTTCTCGGAGCGAGCAGAAAGCAACGAACCAGCAAGCCTTCATTCACCCAGCGAAGCTTCTCCGGCTACAGTCCCTCCACAGAAGTGCTTTAAAGCTCCCCTAAGTCCCCAAGCACAACACAGCCCCGTTTGCAAGTTCCCTTTATTTTCGGCCAAAAATCGTGCCCGTGCGGGGGGGGGGGGTTTCACTTGGGGGAGTGTCGTAACGATGAATCGCCAGCTCACACGCCAGCTAGATGGGTCTCTACATTAGGAGGAATCAAAGAATATTTGTTGCAACGTGTGTTTTTCTTTTTTTAAAAAACCTTCTTAAAGGGAAAGGGGCTTTTCGAGAGCATGATAACAGCCACCCATTGGCTGTTCGTTTGATTGATGGCCAGGGGCGGGACAAAGGACAGAAAAAATCGCTTCCTTTCTAGCGATTTTTGCGAGACCGGAAACCTGTGGGAAACAATTGAATCGTTACTGGATTCCACTACAAAGGCAGGTATGCGTAACGCCGAGATTGCAGTTTTAAAAATAGCGTTTCCGCTATCAGGAACCAATTAGCAACATTGGTCCTTGTGCGGAATGGGCCTCAGAATTACAACTGATTTTCAGACAATGGAGGTCACTTCCCTTGGAGAAAATGGTAGCTTTGGTGCGGGGAGGCTATGGCATTATATCCTTGCCTTCCCAAAATTCTACCATCCCAAGTGTCAGCCCCAGATCTACTGGAATTTCCCAGTTTAGAGTTAGCGACTTCTTTTTACCATGAGCAATGATGAGAAAGCAGAAAGGTTGAGAACATTATGCAAGGTATTCTTAGTTCCTCGAGGAAGAGGAGGTGTCTCTCTCTTTATTTGCCTAATTCATACACCTTTTCTACCCAGTGGTGACCCAAAGTAGAATATAACATTCTCCCTTTCTGGGCTTTATCCTCCAAGGAGTATCTGTGAAGGAGATTAGGACCGTCACCCAGCAAGTGTCCCTTGCAGAGTGGGGATTAATACCAACTGCAAGTCTGACATTCTAACCTAGGCTTTCTCAACCAGAGGTTCATGAAACCCTGGGGTTCCTAAACGGCCCTGGAAGGGTTTCCCAAATGGGTCATGTTAACCCAACTCCCCCTCCCAAAATAGCCAATGAGGTGGGAAGGGGAGGGTCCTCATGTGCGCATGTACACAGCTACACTTCCCAATGATATCCTGCATAATCGTGTCAGTGCTGGGGTTTCTCGAAACCTGAAGAATGTTTTAGGGGTTCCTTGAAGGTAAAAAAAAAAGTTGAGAAAGGCTGCTCCAACCACAATGGTTCGCTTACAGGCAAGTGCAGTAAACAGGTACGAGGGCTCGTCAAAATTTTGAGCCATTCAGCAACAAGAAAAACTAAATCCTTCAATCAGAATACATTCAGACCATTCTTTTGCTTGCTTAAGGCGTTTTTTTGAGTGGGAGGGAAGAAAATATACCCTACCCTTGAAACACATCTTAGCATCTTTTTCAGGCAGAGTTTTGGGTCCAGAAGCTTGCATTGGAGGGGGGGAAACTATTCCAGGATGCTTTCCAAAAAGACACCCGGGGACATATTCTCTCTTTCCCATACTAACATAACCAGCCATTTAGAAATAGTTTTCTGAACTTCCTGTTGTTTCTACTTGAAAATTTTAAAAATCAGTGTGTGTGTGTGTGTGTGTGTGTGTGTGTGTGTGTGTGGGAGGGAAGGTTAGCATAAAAGTAGCAGATAGGAACAGTTGGCTGGAAATTGCCCACTGACACTTCTAAATGCTATTTAGTTCCTGATAAAACTGAAGAAAGCTTGCCAGTAAAGTTAAGTGTAAAGTACTCTTTGAAGGCTTAAGAAATATTCTTGCTATCAGATACCAACCGTGGGTAGAATATTTGCTCTGAGAGACTGGCCTCCCTGTGAATAGCAGACGGCATGCCACTCAGGCATCCCAACCTGCAACCTGCCCCTGGGGGGGAAAAAGCTTCTCTGTTAAACATTAACTTGCAGGTAACCTTCCTTTCAAGTCTGTCCTGGGCTCACATGTCCAAAAAAGGTTTTGTACTAACTAACCAGGAGCAGAACGAAGTCTGAGTCCAGTGGCACCTCTAAGAGCCATGAAGTCTAATTCTGCTATAGAATGAAACCTTTTTGGTCCTAAAGGTAGCCCTGGACTCACATTTTCCTATTTATTTATTTTATTAATTTGCATACGGCCCCTTGGGGACTCGCATCTTGGGGCAGCAATCAACAGAGTACAAGGCTAACAATTCATTACCACAGATAATAAAACAATAAAATGGTGTAAAGTCCTGGCAAGAACCAGGATACAATAATAGGTGGTTTGCAGCCTATTGGTGTTACGAAATGGGGAGGTAGTGGAAGTGGGGAGGGGCAGGGGGCGGAGTGAGGCTGATTGTTTAGTATGTTTTCTGATTAATCATAGAATCATAGAGTTGGAAGGGGCCATACAGGCCATCTAGTCCAACCCCCTGCTCAACACAGGATCAGTCCAAAGCATCCTAAAGCAGGGGTAGTCAACCTGTGGTCCACCAGATGTTCATGGACTTCAATTCCCATGAGCCCCTGCCAGCAAATGCTGGCAGGGGCTCATGGGAATTGTGGTCCATGGACATCTGGAGGATCACAGGTTGACTACCCCTGTCCTAAAGCATTGGTCTCAATCATAAGCCTGGCGGAAGAGCTCCGTCTTTCAGGCCCTGCAGAACTTAGCAAGCTCCATCAAGGCCCTCATATCCCCAGGGAGCTCGTTCCACCCGGTGGCCCTGGCTCTGGTTGAGGCCATGCGTGCTTCTTTAAGGCCAGGGATCCTCAACCGGTTGGCCTTGGCTGCCCAAAGAGCTCTCTGGGAAAGGTATTCAGGTATGTCTTGGTCTCAGGTACGTCAAGGATAGTTCTAAAGACAATGCCAAGAACCACCAGAAAGAAGTTAAACGCAGTGATGCTCTACTCATGTCTGAAGATGTCAACTTGGCCTCACAGAAGGGATTTAAAGTCCACTCTGTCTTTGGGAATTCACGACGCTAAGGTGCTCCTGGGTTCGAAGCTACCTGTTCTGCTGCAGACCAGCTCTCGGAAACAGTGATACTCCAGTAGCCTGGGAGGCTCAGTGCCCTTGATAGGACTAGGCCAGCATGTCTGCCCACAAAGGGCTCCAAGGGCATATTGAGCATTTTTTGTTGTTGGAAAAGTGTCGAAATAACCACATATTCAAAGGGCTGGGCTACATGAAAAGAGTCAAGCATCAGGTCAAACCACAAGCGATAAGCCAGAAAATAAAAATAAAACAGGACTCACTTAGAAGCTTTAAAATAAACATACAAATCAGGTATGGAAAAACATTTTATTTAAGAAAGGACAAGAGGCTTGGCTGCTCCAGTTCCTGAGGAATGCTTCCAGTATTTCATCACCAAGCAGTCTGCTCAGAAGTACACTTGCAACACTATTAGAGCCATTGGCTGAAGACAGCAATGGACTGACCCTTTTGTCACCTGGAACAAAAATGGGTTTTTGTAGAACAATATAGGTATGAGGCCGGATTCTACCAGCTTTCCCAACTGATACACAGTAGAGAGAAACTCTTTTTGAAAACTCTGACCAAAGGCTGCTTTAGGAAACATAGATCTATGCGGCCCAAAAGTCATGGTAGGCGGAGATATAGCGAGAAGGGGAATTTGATGAGACTGCCTTTCTTCCTCCATACACAACAAGGTTTCAAGTCCCTACCCCCACCCCCACCCACCAGCAAGGAATGGAGGGATAAGGTTGCCAGATCCAGACTGAGAAACTCCTGGAGCCTGGGGAGGACAGGGACCTCAATGAGGTACGACGACATAGAATGCTCCCTCCAAAGCATCCTTTTTCTCCAGGTGACCAGACCTCAGTAGCCTGCAGTTGAGCTGTAATTCCGGGGGATCCCGAGGTCTCACCAGGAGGCTGGCATTTCTATTGCAACAGAACAGCTGGCAGAATCCAACCTACAGCAGGCCATGGAAAACACAGTCCTAATGCACAATCCACCGCCTGGTGCAGCCCTGTTCACGGAAGCCTAAGCAGGGGGCCCCGTTTGTTGCCATGGCCCGTGGTACGTTCTGGGATCTAAATTAAGTGTTGGTCTCAACCATTTGGCATTGGTGGATCGCCATACCCGTCCATCATCTAGATCAGGGGTAGGCAAACTGCGGCCCTCCAGATGTCCATGGACTACAATTCCCATGAGCCCCTGCCAGCAAATGCTGGCAGGGGCTCATGGGAATTGCAGTCCATGGATATCTGGAGGGCCGCAGTTTGACTATCCCTGCTGTAGGGCCTCCAAAAACGTGGCAAGGTCGGGGTTAGTGCCCATTTGATTTGAAACCACGCTCCCTAAAGAGGCCAGTAGTTATCCCTTCAAATGGAAACAGTATTCTGCCTGACTTGGCTCACGTGACGAATATTGACCTTTTTTTGTATTAACTGGGATAAAGAACCCTGCCATCCAGAATGCCACAGGCCTACGTACCTTTCCACTCTCCCTGCACTGGTGTTGACCAACTACTGTGATACCTGAAATTTAAATGGATCTCTACCATCCTGACTACACTCCAACAAATTGGCACTGACTACAATTACATCTTATCTCTGAATCTTCCATTATGCGCCAAATTAAACAAAGGCTCCTCGATCAGGAATTCCAAAAAGTCCATCCTACTGTCCTGGCAATTTGCTCTCCCCGTGCAAATTGGTCTCCAAGTGAAGCACGGGATAATGCCGGCTTATTTCTATAACTTGGCAAATCCCCTTTATCACAGAGCGTTTTCACTTGTGTGGCTTAACGCCTTTCCATCCAAAGTATTACAAGGAAGATTTGCCAAGATTCCTTTCGAAAATAGACTATGTCCCTGTGAATTAAACACTCCTGACACCATGCAACATATCTTACTGGATTGTCCCTTGTTTATTGTCCAGCGAAGGCACGTTATACCGCTTATATCCCCTAGTGGACAAATCATTCAAAAGACCTGATCTGCCAATTTTTGTTGAGCGGTAAGTATGCCAATGTCACCTTTATTACGGCTGAATTTTTGTCTTCAGTTTTAAACTTTAACTTAAACTGCTTGATGTATCCTGACTCTCTCTTTTCATTTTGTTAATCTGCTTTATGCCAATAAAGGTATTGTGTGTAAAAACCTGAATGGAAGGCTAATTTCTCTGCCCATGGTAGTTTTTCTTTGGGGGGGGGGGGGGAGGGAGGTGAAGCTGTGTGTGTGGACAAAGCATGTGAATGCACTTCCGCACAAGTTTGTAAAGGCCTTCTTGTTAGTAATTTGGCCTAAGGATCAAACTTAATGTGGGCAACAGAGCCCAGGTAGACCCCACCCCTTAGGGATGAAACCAGAGTGCTTTTGTATGCAGAGCGACCCGTCTCAAGGTCACTGAAATCCACAGGCTTGGAGTAACACTATGACTGCACCAGCCCTAGGCAAGACCTGACGTCCTTCCCTAAATAGCTGCGAGGAAAGGCATTCCTTATGGAAGTGGTAGTCAACCTGTGGTCCTCCAGATGTTCATGGACTACAATTCCCATGAGCCCCTGCCAGCAAACGCTGGCAGGGGCTCATGGGAATTGTAGTCCATGAACATCTGGAGGGCCACAGGTTGACTGCCCCTGCCTTATGGCATGACTGTAGTGTGGGCCAGGGGACCAGATTGTCTGGCGGTTTCCTTGGAGGAACTCCATCCAAGTCCTTGGAGGTCTCCCATCCCAATATTAGCCTGGGACAGCCCTGCAAAATGTCTGAGATCTGACCGGACCGGGCTTGCCTGGGCTATCTGGGTCAGGCGAGGACAGGCAAAGGGTTTTGTAGAGGGGGAAAATGTGACAGAAATCAGCTCTGAGTCAATAGCAGCATCTGAGCCATTTGTTTTCCAAACCAACATGAGCACACTGGGGAGACATTTTTTTTTTTTTTAGGAGCAGCGGATGTAGCATTAATAACTTCATTACTCCAACTGAAGCTGCACTGCAACTGAAGAGGGAAACAGATTGTTGCTTTTGATCACAGTGGCGCTGTGTTGCGAGAGGACAATGCAACACACTCATTCAGATCCTGCGCCACAATCCTGATGGAGCTCTGGGTGGCCCAGACACTGACCTACGTTTGCACAGCTGGGAACTCTGGCCAAGTGTTGCAAACAGGATTGTCCTTCAGAGCCTTACCTTTCAAACATGGCCGTGGCATCGTGCAACATCTGTGTGGCTTCTGCGTGGCTCCACTGGATCTTAAAAGCGGGACTAAGGCAGCAATATTAAGCATCCTTGCCTCGATGTTAAGTCCCAGTGAAGCTGGTGTGACTTTGTCCCGAGAAAGCCTGGTTAGGGATGCAGTTTGGTGTAGTGGTTAGGAGTGCGGACTTCTAATCTGGCCAGCCGGGTTCAATTCTACACTCCCCCACATGCAGCCAGCTGGGTGACCTTGGGCTCGCCACAGCACTGATAAAACTGTTCTGACTGAGCAGGAATATCAGGATTCTCTCAGCCTCACCCACCTCACAGGGTGTCTGCTGTGGGGAGAGGAAAGGGAAGGCAACTGTAAGCCGCTTTGAGACTCCTTCAGGTAGAGAAAAGCGGCATATAAGAACCAGCTCTTCTTCTTCTTCTTCTTCTTCAGTAATATCAGGGCTCTCTCAGCTTCACCCCCCTCACAGGCTGTCTGTTGTGGGGAGAGGAAAGGGAAGGCGATTGGAAGCCACTTTGAGCCTCCTTTGGGTAGGGAAAAGTGGCATATAAGAACCAACCAACTTTCTTCTTCTTCTTTTCTTCTTCTCCTCCTCCTTCTATCACGAAGGCTTAAGACCCAGCTGCTTACCTCCAGTAGACATGAGAGGCACACCTGTAACATCTAGTAGGCCCCTCCCTTTGGGGATCATCTGTCTCCCATGAAGACGTGTACTGCAAGTAGTAACGTTCTGCATCACTTTCTCCAATCTGGAGACTAAAATATATACAATATACTTATTGCTCTTCCCCCCCCCCCCACACACAAATTTTGGAATCAGATGAGAGCAAGTGATTCTTGCCTTGCATTTTAGAAATGTTAAAAAATTCTGCATTAGTCTCCCGTAACTTAAATACATAAGTCATCTCCACTTTTATTACTTCATGACAGCAACTTCAAATTTACATTATTTTAAGTACCATCATAATAGCTTCATTTATAATACAGAGATCAGCCAGGGTCCCATCAGGAAATATATATAAAAAAAATTAGGCCGGAAAGACAAGAACACAGGACAGGGACTTAATACAGACTTAATTTAGTTTTATAATAATCAACCACATTGAACCGAAAAGTTGACAGGAACACAGCGATATTCAAGAGCAGTGCAAATATCTTTGTAGGTTAAAAGTCAAATGAGACTACGAGAACGTAAGACGGGGAAATAAAAAGGCAAGTACTTCAAGTACGAGGGAGCCAGTCCGAGTGAGGTCTCTCCTGTGTTTGACAAGGGCTTCCTGCTCTGCTTTACTTCTTCCTCTGGAATACGTTCGCAAGCATGGCTCCCGAGGTGGTCAGCTGGCCCATTTTGTTTAGAAACTTGGTCTTTGTGTCTTCGCTCACCAGGCTTGCTGCAATTGACATGGAGCTAGGAGGGAGAGGAAACGAATTAGCCCCAGCATCTCTACTGAAATATTCTCAGGAAGAGGGTCTGGGAAAGATCTGACATGGACAACTGCGCCAAAATTTCTGGTAAAATTAACGGGACTCTGCCAGATGGGCCAAGGCTGTTCAAGGCAGATTCAGGTCATGCCCCAAAAGTTGCCAGAAGGATAGAAGAACGGAGAGAAAACAAGATCCCAGCCCAGGGAGGCTTAGTGCTCCAAGGCCTCTTTTGAGCACAGGAAGCTAAAGGCTCTACTGCAGCCTTTCTCAACTTTTTGACCACTGAGAAACCCCTGAAATGTTCTTCAGGCTTTGAGAAGCCCCAGAGGTGGTGCAATCGTGCAGAATATCGTTGGGAAAGCATAACTGTGTATATGCCCAGCCAGGGGGGTTGACATGACCATAGGTATCACCTGATAAATATTTAACACATTTTAAAAGAGCATATACAATTAATTCGCTCCCACCCTATCAGGAAACCCTTCCAGGGCTGTCAGGAAACCCCAGAGTTTCAAGAACCCTGGTTGAAAAATCCAGCTCTACTGGAATGCCTGCCTTGAGAGGTCTGCATGCCCAACATTTTCAATTTTACTTCAGTGCTGAATGATCATACCTGAATGTATGGCCTTACTGGGAGAAAAAATAGTCTAAAGAAATCCATGTGGAAACAGGAACACGTCAAAGAGAAGCCAAAACAGAGAAGGCCAAGTGAAGAAGAGCTGCAGTTACTGAAGGCTTTATTCCACATAGCCTTACGCATGCATGTTTATTTGTAGGGGTCGACTCGAACTTAAAAAGGGCAGCTTGGTTTGGGGCAGTCCACGTACTGAACTCCAAACCAACCCAGGTAGGCCACATCCCAACTGAACTGGTCCAGCAAGTTCGGTTCCCCCCGTCTCTCCTGGATGTGGCTTGCAGTGGCCCAGACCAACCCAGAAGGGACTTCCCTTCCACCTTTTCCCCAGTCACGGATGAGCTGGGCCAGGAAAAAGGGGATTGCTAGGGAAAGGGGATCGCATGCAATCCCACATTGCCTCCCTTTTTGGTCTCTTTGTGGCTATGGTACACTGCCATGTCATTTTGATGATCAGAGCATCTACTCTCCCATTTTCAAAGCCCCAGAACTAACTTTGACATATGAACTATCGCTTCCTTGAAGGGCCTACTACCCCAAAGCCTGGAAATACCTATGTGCTCCTACGATCTTCCCCAACTAAAAGTATCTTCCTTACACTTGAAGTTGACAGGCAAATAATATGACTGAACTTTCATAGGATGAAAACCTGGACGATGTTTTGACTCCAGACTGTGGACACGGGCAGTGAATACTGTGAGACAAACAACAACTTTCTGAAAAACAAAAAGCCTTACCCTTGTGGTTCTTGGACACCCCGATTTTCCACTTTTTGTTCACACTCTTTTATCATGGAGCTCAAAATAACCTAGGACACAGGACAACACTATGTTTCAATTCAAGGATCAAACATGTTTGAATGCATGAAACAAAATCAGATTTGTACCACGTCTTCCATGGCCACTGAAGCTTGCAATGGTAGCAGCTACAAAAATCACCAATAACCATCATGATCCAATTAACACACAAAAACGGACTGGCATTCTGTCCCTCTGCTTCTAAGATATTATTAACACTGCTAAGGGCTCTGATTCTTGTCACTATCTGCACGATGTAACAGAGATGAAAAGCAATCCCTTCTATAGCAAGCATCTACCAAGCCAAAGCACTCTATTTGTTAAATTATTTTGCATTAGATACAGCCTTTCCTGGCTCAGGGCTTTGGTTGCAGAAGACTGCTTGTTGTGGAATTAACAGGGAGGACAGGGAGGACAAGCCTTCATAAACAGTTCCAACAGCTTTGGAGGTTTCACATGCCAAAAGCAAAGAGAGAAGCTCAGTTCAAGTTCAGTTTTTAAAATATAACGATGATGATGTTATCCGTTCAGTTGTGTCTGACCCTGGGTGATTCTATAGGAAAGTCTTCACCGCGCGCCCCTGTCTCTGACGGCTTCTTTTAGTTAGTTCATGGTCATCCCTGTATTGGCTTTGATTGTGTCGAGCCACGATCAAATCAGCTTAAAAACCTTGCCAGGGGGAATACTAAGAACAACAAACAGATTTGAAGGAGTCATTATAACCCAGACTTCTTTAAGGACTTATCCATCTGCTTACGTATATTCCATGCTCTTGTACAAAATTTTGCAACGTTGCACGTTACTGCTGAAGAAAGACCAGACAGAAGCAGGAAGGTGTAGAAATGCTCTGATCTTGCTGGGGAGTTTGCTACCACTGGCAGATGTCATTGCAGTGCATGCACTACAGGGGTAGTCAAACTGCGGCCCTCCAGATGTCCATGGACTACAATTCCCAGGAGCCCCCTGCCAGCGAACGCTGGCAGGGGGCTCCTGGGAATTGTAGTCCATGGACATCTGGAGGGCCACAGTTTGACTACCCCTGGTCTTAACCTTTCCCATTTGGCAGGGACACACCCACTGCAAACAAGTAATACCAAGGTGTCTGCCTTCCGGAGGGCTGAGGGCAGGGCATGCCAAAGTAAATATTTTCCAGTATTTAAAGACTTCAAGTGTTGTTAAATAACTTGCCGGCAAGAAAGGGTTTTTAGAGCGGTGTGTTACAGTGGAATGCTGCTGCAGCCAGGCCCTACTGGACTGAAGAGCTAGGTTCCAAATCCACTGCTTTAAGTATTTCTTTGGCTTTCTGAAAGCTGCTAACTGGGCTAAAGGGGAGAAACCGTACTCTTGCAATATTCCTTCCAACAGTTCTCAGCCAATCTGAGCGAGGGTTAGCTCTGCGCTGGGAGAGATTATCAACCTCTCCCTGTCTACAGGGGAGTTCCCAGAGGTGCTGAAGGAGGCGGTGGTTTGTCCCTTCCTGAAAAATCCATTGCTGGTCCTGCAGGACCTGGCCAACTACCGCCCAGTTTCACATCTTGCTTTTCTGGGCAAGGTGGTTGAAAAGGCTGCTGTGGACCAGCTCCTGGCCTACTTGGAGGAAACTTTGGTGCCCGACCCATACCAGTCGGGCTTCCGTCCTGGCCACGGGGTGGAGACGGTGTTGATCTCTGGCAACAGCAGCATTAGGGTGGTTTGGCCATCCTTGTGATGCTTGATCTGTCGGCCACGTTTGACGTGGTCGACCATGAGTTGTTGGCCAGGGTCGGGATTCGGAGGAAGGCCATTCAATAGCTGGGCTCTCTCTGGAACCAGACACAGAGGGTGGCAGTGGGGGAGGAATTATGGCACCCTTATCGAGTCCCCTGTGGGGTCCCACAGGGGACAGTACTCTCCCCTATATTATTTGACATCGTTATGCGCCCTCTGGCACAGCTGGTCTGGAGTTATGGGCTGGAATGTCACCAGTATGCGGATGACACCCAACTCTATTTCCTCATGGACAAAGCCCCCCCCTCATCCCATAGGAAATATTCTCTATGGCAGGCGTGGCCAAAATGTGGCTCTTCAGAGGTCCCCCTCGATATATTTGCCAGTTGTTTGGAAGCCATTGCTGGATGGTTAGGGCAGAGCTGCCTGAAACTCAACCCCTCCCAGACCAAGGGCCTGTGGCTGGGCAGAAAAGAGGCAGACCAGGAAGCGCACCTACCCACCCTGGCCAGGGTGTCACTTAACATCTCGCCTCTCAGCCAGGAATCTGGGGGTGATTCTGGATACCTCCCTTTCTATGGAGGCCCAGGTCACAAGGGAAGCCTGCATGGTGTTTTACCACCTTCACCAGGTGAGGCTACAAATACCCTATCTTCCCCCAGACTGTCTAGCCACAGTGACCATGCAATGGTAATCTCTAGGCAGGATTTCTGTAACTCGCTCTATGAATCCTTGTCCTTGACCCAGGTGGTGCAGAATGCAGTTGCTAGGGTCCTCACTGGTAAATCCTGGAGGGCCGATATCCAGCCTGTGCTGAGGCAGCTGCATTGGCTGCCAGTTCTGGCCGGGATCAGTTTCAAGGTTTTGGTGTTGACCTTTAAGGCCATCCGTGGCTTGGGCCCTGCCTATGAGGGACTGCTTTTCTTTTTGTGTCCCCCGCAGGGCACTTCACTCTGTGGGTCCAATCTACTGGAGGTCCCTGTCCCTAAAAGTGCACACTGGGTATCGACCTGGGCCAGGGTTTTTCAATCCTGGCCTCGACCTGGTGGAATGAGCTCCTGGGAGAGCTGAGGGCCCTGACAGTTCTGTCAGGGTCCTGCAGGGCCTACAAGACAGAGCTCTTCCACCAGGTCTTTGGTTGAGGTCAGAGCAAGGAACAACGGGGGACCCTCCTCAGGCTATGTGGCAACATCCAGCATACCCCACCCTGGGGGGTGGACAGCTGGCTGCAGGGATGGGGGGGGGGAGATCTTGTTTTATCTTCTTTTTTTTAAGCTATGTTCTGTTATGGGGTGGGGTTTTATCATTTTTTTTTATAATGGGGGTTATATTGTACCCCGCCATGAGTTTCCGGAGAGTGGCAGACTTAAAATCTAAGAAATAAAATAAATAAGGGTCAGTCCCTGGGGGAGTTACTTAGGGATATGCGCTTCGGCTCAGCAATCACCAAAGCCGGAGGCAGAGTGTAGGAGGCCAGCGCCACAGCGTGGAGAGGAGGGGCGGCGCTGCCCTGGAATCTGAAAGCAGGATTTCAGAACATTAACCAACTAGACTGGTTCCCCTGCAGACACAACACTTGGTCTCTGGACTCCCAAGTGAAAATCCGAACTGATTCCATTGAAACACTCCATACTGGAGGCAATGTGAAAGCTCAACCCAAAGGCCCAGGGCAGCATCTCAAAGCAGCTGTGTGGAAGTTAAGGAGATCAGAGCTTTGTTAGTGGCCTACATAGAGGAAATATAATACACAGTGTAAGCCAGGGGTAGTCAACCTGTGGTCCTCCAGATGTCCATGGAATACCATTCCCATGAGCCCCTGCCAGCGTTTGCTGGCAGGGGCTCATGGGAATGGTAGTCCATGGACATCTGGAGGACCACAGGTTGACTACCCCTGCTGAAAGCGAAACAAATGGAAGAGGTGCGTATGTACCCAAAAATTTCTACCCAGAATTAAACTTGGTTGGTTTTCAAGGCACCACTGGACTCAGACGTTGTTCTTTCGCTTCAGAACTACAGGGCTTCCCCCCTCCACTTCCTGGAAACAGGAAAGAACGCAATAATGTGCCCAGGCAGCAACCAAGTTGAGCAGTGCTCTGAATCCGCCAGCAGGAAATGTATTGGGGGGAGTCAGGAGCTCACAGTGAGCACTGCAGTGGGGAAAACCAAGTTAGGTTCAGGGGGTAAGTTCAACAAACATGTTAATGTTAATATTTACCTCAAGTCATGCGTCTTCCCAAATAAACCTGGTTCTATTTAAAAAGCCTGTCAAGCTTTTACCTAACTGATCAGTCCAGGCTTGGGTGGGTTTATCCTCAGGGCAACATTGTATCCCCTCAAACTTAGTTTATATTCTTTTTAATTTCCTGCCATGAATTTTGGTCCAGTGGAATAGGTGGCAAACTGAAACGAGGACAGGAAGGAAATATTCTCTATGGCAGGCGTGGCCAAAATGTGGTTCTTCAGAGGTCCATGGTCTACAATTCCCATGAGTCCCGCTCAAGCATCAGGGTAGCAAGGGCTCATGGGAATTGTAGTCCATGGACATCTGGAGAGCCACAGTTTGGCTACCTCTACCTATGGGGAAGTGGCTACCACAGTGAGTGTTTGATTTCTGATCTATGATTAGGGTTGCCAATCTCCTCACAGGGGAAATAGATCCCCTGCCCCCTAGAGCAAACCATTTCCTGGAAGAGCTCAGAGCAGAAGCAGGAGAAAAATAAAATAAGTCTGCCAGGCCTACAGTGCACCACTTCCAGGAAAAATTCAGAACTGACAAAACCATTCCCAATCTAGAAACTGCTGGAGACTCTATGGTTTTACCACAGAGTTTCTGTTGAGTCCTAAAAAGTTGTAATGTCACGCTGTTGCTGAAAGCCATTTTCCATACCCCACCCCCAGTCTCCTGCTGGTTGTCAGACCAGGAGACCCTTCTCCGCGATGCCTCGAACAGGCAAAGTCAACCACAGCTCTGTGTACTCCATTCGAATGCTAGAAATAGATGCGGAAGTTGAGAGCGTCTGTTACAAAATCTAGATGCTTCATTCATAGTTGCTTCCTAGCAAAAGCGCATGAAAATGGGAAGTGTTACTGATTTTTTTTCTGCTGTTAGGTGGAACCCATTGATCTGCTGGAGACTGGGGCTCATGTGACTCAGTACGGAGGAGTAGAATCAATGAGTCATGGGTCCACTTCATCGCATCCATTCAAAATGTGAGTCCCTCAACAAAAATAGAGTCCAATGGCACCTTTAAGCCCAACAACGATGCATTCGAAAGCTCACGCCTTGAATAAATCTTTCTTGGTCTTAAAGGTGCCATTGGACTCTGATTTTGTTGTGTTACTTCAGACCAACACAGTGACCCACTTGAATCTATCCTTGTGAGTTCCTCGGACAGGCTAGATGCTAACTTACAATTTCAATGGCATAAAGCAGGGGTAGTTAAACTGCAGCCCTCCAGATGTCCGTGGACTACAATTCCCACAGTCCTGTTAGAGCTGTTCTCATAGGGGAGTTCTCTCAGAGTTCTCTCAGCCCCACCTCCCTCACAGGGTGCCTTTTGTGGGGAGAGGAAGGGAAGGCGACTGGAAGCCGCTTTGAGATTCCATTGGGCAGTGGAAAGTGGGGTATAAAAACCAACTTTTCTTGATTTTTCTTTTTTTTTTGCTATCAAATTGCACCCTCGTAGGGTTTTCAAGGCAGGAGACCTTTAGAAGTGGTTTGCCATTGCCTGCCTCTGAACAGCGACATTAGTATTCCTTAGTGCAGTGGTCCCCAACCCCCGGTCCTGGGACTGGTCTGTGGATCAGTCGGTACCAGGCCGCGGCTTTTCCTCGTCCTCCTCCCCAGCTGCTGCCTTGGGGGCTGCCCTGCCACTCTGCTGCCGGCTCACCTTTGGTGCTCTCCAGCGACCGCCATGGCTGGGGCTCCCCCTCGGCATGGCACTGTGCAGCTGCTGCTGGCAGCGCCCCCCAGTGGGCGGCCGGAAGTCAGGGGCGCCAGCGGAAAAGCAAGTGGAGCAGGGGCTCAGGCGGCGGTGACGTCCCTTGGCAAAAGACTATCCCCCCCCCTCAGTAAAATTGTCAAGCGTTGACCAGTCCCTGGTGATAAAAAGGTTGGGGACCACTGTCTTAGTGGTCTCCCATCCAAATACTGGCCAGGGCTGACTCTGCTTAGCTTCCACAATCAGACGCGATGAGGCTGGCCTGGGCTTTCTTAAAATGCAGCATGCGTGTTAACTGAGGAGCGGCGATTGTTTTCGTTCCGCAAACAGGGTGTTGAACGCCCTCCAGCTCCAGTTCAGGACTGGTGTTCTTACAGATTAATATATTAGTTCTAATGCCGACAGTTCCAAGGGAGACAGCTAACTTGATTGAACATTTAAAATCCAAGGAGAAAACAGCAGGTTCAGTTACTTACTTCATGTTCTGGTGAGAGAGTTTCCATGTCATTTCGTAAACACCTGAGTCCAGGTAAAAAATGACTGACCATTAAATCCTCTGAAATGACTGGTGGGCGGGCAGTTAAGGTCTTACAAAGAGCAATAGTCTGGGGTTAACACACTGGTTCTACATCACCAGAGAAGACACTACATACAAATCGTGGCCTTAAGTCAATAAAGCTAATGCCCTCAATGAAATAGCATTGTTTCCTGGTGCAAAACAAGAAAGCAATGGATAAACATGGTGCATTTGTAATGTGGGCATAAAGAACAAAGAGCAACAGTCCAGATTAGGGGTGTGTGCTTTGGCTTGGACGCCTCGGCAATCACCGAAGCCTGAAGCGGCGTGCAGGAGGTCAGTGGTAGCACACCAGCCAGCGCCAAACACACAGGCACAGAGCTCCGTGCCCTTGTGCGGCCGCTGGCTGGTGTGTCACTGCTGCCCCTCCTCTCCGTGCCGCTGGACACCTTGGGCTTCGGTGATTGCCGAACCGAGCTGAAGCACACATCCCTAGTCCAGGTCTCCCCCCACCCAGTGCTTATCAAGATGCTCAAGCACTAGGTTTTACAACAGTTACTGAAAGGGAAATCCTGTGTGCGCATGCATAAAAGATGTTAGGTATCTACTCAGATATAGAGGAACAGTGGGTAATTTGTTGTGGTGGCCTGGAAAAGGGGGTGGGTAAGGACACAGAACCTCTGGACCAAGTATAGCTCCTTCTCCTCTTCATGGTATGTCTTACTTCATTTATCCAGGGGTGGCCTAGCTGTGGCTCTCCAGATGCCCGTGGACTACAACTACCATAAGCCTCAGCCAGGCCATGCTGGCTGGGGCTCATGGTAATCATAGTCTATGGGCATCTGGAGAGCCATAGTTTGGCCACTGCTGTACACATATTTAGTGTGCACAGCTTATAAAGTTAAAAGGTTAAAAACTTGGACAAGAGCCCATAGGCTAATCACTGAAATCACAATATACACACCATACAACACTAGACCTACAATGCGAGACCTAATGGGTTTTTACCCCAAAATGGGTCTTCCTCAGAGGCCTATCCTGAGCACAATAAAAATGGAACGGATAGGAGATGTCCATTTATCAAATGTTTCTTCACCATGGCTGCTAAAACATTGTAGTGCGGGCAGCACAGAAGCTACAGGCCCACACTGGAGCAGCTGAAGAGAATGTGATTTTTTTTGTTGTCGTCAGTCATGTCCAATCCTGTGGCGCAGCTGTTGCTACAGTCCCCAATCCTGCACTGCCTCCCTCAGCCCTGCAATGTACTGGCCGGTGTCCATCTCATTCGTGTCCAACCACCGTGCTCTTTGTCAGCCTGGTTTCCTTTTTCCACTGACCAGTCCTAGCATAACTGCTTTCCCCATTGAGTTGGATCACATGATATGGCCAATGTAAGTGAGCTGGAGTTTCGTGATTTTGCCGACTAGTGATAGATCAGACTTTATGCGCTGTAGTATTTCCTTGTTTGTGACTTTTGCTGTCCAACACCTTAATTCAAATGAATCAATTCTTCCTTGTCTGATTTTTTCATTGTCCAGCTTTCACACCCATAATTGGCTACTGGAAATATGATAGATTTAACTGATCTACACCTGGTAGTCAGGCTTATGGTCTTTGCTTTTCCATGTTTGAGTCAAGCTCGTCATTGCTGAGTGACCCAGAGCAATTCGAAGTTTTATTCCCATACTGCAATTGCCACTCATTTATTTGTGAACCAAGAATAATGAATTCTTGAAGGCTTTCAAAGAGATCAAAGGAGATTTATATCTGATAAATGGACATCTTCTATCAGTTCAATTTGTATTGATCTCAGGATTAGACCTCTGGGGAAGACCCATTTTGAGGTCAAAACGTGTTAGGTCTACCATTGTAGGTCTAGCATTGTATGGTGCATATATTGTGATTTCAGTGATTAGCTGATGGCAGGCTTTCTCACATCAGGCTTTTGTGAAACCCTGGAGTTTCTTGGTGGCCCTGGAAGTGTTTCCTGAGTGGGTGAGAGTTAGTTTTTTTATGTTTTAAATATTTGTTAAACATTTAATCGGTGATATGAGCATACAGAGAACTTGGTGTAGTGGTCAGGAGCAATCTGGCAAGCCGGGTTTGATTCACTGCTCCTCCTCCACATGCAACCAGCTCAGTGACCTTGGGCTCACCACAGCACTGATAAAGCTGTTCTGACTGAGCAGTGATATCAGGGCTCTCTCAGCCTCACCCACCTCACAGGGTGTCTGTTGTGGAGAGAGGAAAGGGAAGGTGATTGTCAGCTGCTTTGAGACTCCTTCGGGTAGAGAAAAGCAGCATATAAGTACCAACTCTTATTCATATATGGTCATATTGACCTGCCTCCCCAATAGTCAGTGATGGGCCCGGAGGGGGTATAAAGGGGAGGCCCGGGGGGGGATGTAGACACAGCTCTGCTTCCCAACTATATTCTGCATGATCGTGTCACTTATGGGGTTTCTCAAAGCCTGAAGAATGTTTCAGGGGGTTTCTCAACAGTAAAAAAGTTGAGAAAGTTGCACCCTATGGGTTCTGTCCAAGTTTTTAACCTTTTAACGTTATAAATTGTGCACAATTAATTTAATTTCTATATTTATATTTTGTGGACACCTAACCATTTGGTTCCTAACTACTGGTTGGTTAGGTTTGCTGTTTTTTGTAACACTGTTCCCCTTTTGGTTTTCTTGCATCCCTGATTTATACCCCACCTCTCCCCAGCAGGGACCCAAAGCTGCCTACATGTTTTTCTTCTTTTTCCCTTTTAACTTAACAACAATCCTGTGAGGTAAATCAGACTTGGCAGCATTTGACTGGGCCAAGGTCCACCCAGGGCAGAACTGGGATTCGAACCTGGGTCTCCCAGATGCTAGTCTTATACCTTAAGTGCCATACCCCACAGCCTCTAACTTCCACTGAACAATGATAATTTCAGCCATACACCCAACCAGCAACAAAAGGTGTGTGTGGGGGGGAGGGGGGAGGGCTGAATCCTAACAAAAGGCAACCAGAAAATGTTTTGTCCCCTTTACCTTGTCCTCTGCCGCCCCCTCCCTCACCTGCACTGCTATTAATTTCCATGAAGGACTTGTAGCCCCAAGAGTCTGCATGGGGGAGGGGGGTCAGGACTACTGGGTGAGTGTGACAGCGGGATGGAGGGTGGGGACACAACAAAGAGGTGCATTTCAAGCGGTGGCACTTAGAACCCAACTCAAAGTCATCCAAACGGAAAAAAAACCACCCTGAAATTTCTTCTGGAACGAATCATGAATAATGTAATATAGACAGGCTTCAGTATAACTGGGATTCTCTAGCCGTGGAACCTACAGAGCTGCACACCCGACGACATAGCACTGATGCATGGCTATTGTCACGTGACCTCGGGATATTTTTTAAAAAGAATTCGAAATGAAGGAAGGATACAACAACAGGAGAGAGCGCTGTACGCTTCGAAGAGATGAATTGCGATGTCCAGTCTTTTTGAATCTGTAGACTGTTGGTTATTAACCAATGCAAGTTTATGCAAATGTGGAATGACAACTGGAAAAATAAAATAGTTGAAATAAAATGCATAGCAAATAAAAAAATATTTGAAACTAAACACACAGCAATTCATGGAAGTCTGGAAGAATGAGGGTTACCATTGATCTCCAGAAACCAAGATCAGTTCCCTCTGGAGAGATGGCTGATTGGGAGGGGAGACTCTCTGGCATTATGCCCCTCTGAAGCCCCTCCCCTCCTCAAATCCTGCCCTCTCCACCCCCAAAATCTCCGGGTATTTACCAACCCAGAGCTGGCAAACCTAGCAATAATTCGGAGGGGGGTGGGGGGATGCAAGGACATGCAGCAGCAAAGAAATGGGTGGCTTGGCTTTGCATCCAAAACTTACATTCGTCTCGGAATCTTGGCTCGGCATTTGGCCCAACTCTTCCAAAGGTTTTAATGATTTCTGTGTGTAAGGAATGTTGGTCTTGGTACTGGGGATCTTCCAGAAAAGAAGCCAGCTGCATTTTAACTCTCTCTAATAGCTTAAGGAGAAACGCAGGAGAAACAGATGCAAATGTCAGGAGAATAACCTTACAGATGTCATCTTCTATCAGACAGGAAAACCTAGAGAGTAGCAACTTTTTAAACTGCCAGGAAATTAGCAATACTAAGCAATTATTAAGCAAACACTTTCACAAGCAAACCACCTTTCAACAGATACCCCCTCCTCCCCTCGGCATTTAAGTTTGGGGCATTTAAATAAAATTCCTGATCGTTTCTACCCTCTGCAGTCAAAAGGTGCTTCTTGTTCTCCGGCATAAAATCTACGCATTAAAGAAAACGAGGAACTTGAAATGTATACAACTGTATAACCAGCAATTCTAAACCACCCTACTATTACTTATTCAGATTCGGCATGAGTCAGAACAAAGTTCTTAGTTCCGTTTCCTCAAATATGTTATTTTAGAAATCGGGAACAGGCTGAAATTACAAAACTGCAAGCTCAGCAGGACTACCACTATTAGAAACTCGGTCGGCTGCAGTCAGCATGGGCTAGGGGTTAGAGTCAAGGGGCACTGTTAAGACCTACAAGTTCTAATTCTGGGAAAAAGCTCATGGGAATTGCAGTCCATGGACATCTGGAGGGCCGCAGTTTGCCCACCCCTGGTCTAAAGCAATAGAATAACGTGTGAGCCTGGGAAAAAGCTTTCGTGTGCATGCCGATTATCCAAAGAAGTGTGTGCCCACAGAAAAACTTATGCCCAGAATTAAATGTTGTTGGTATTCAAGGTGCCCCTAGGCTCACACTTTATTCTACTGCTTTAGACCAGGGGTGGGCAAACTGTGGCCCTCCAGATGTCCATGGACTACAATTCCCATGAGCCCCTGCCAGCGAATGCTGGCAGGGGCTCATGGGAATTGTGGTCCATGGACATCTGGAGGGCCGCAGTTTGCCCACCCCTGCTTTAGACCAACATAGCTACCCACCCGAAACTGTAAGGCCAAAGTGTCAGAATAGGGTCAGCAAGCCCATGGTTTGAATCCACGCTCTGCTAGGCAAGCTCACTGGGTGATCATCGCTCTTCTCTACCTACCCCCCTCTCTGCGTGGTGCTTTAGGGCAGTGATGCTACATTGCCTGAGCCCCCACTGAGACCCAAGCAGTGTTCTCAGATGCTTTGGAGGGTTTGAGACTCCCTCTGGTACAGAAAAGCGGCATAAAAAAGAGCCAACTCTACTTCTTCTCTCCTTCTAGATGCTTTCTATAACGGGCTTGGAGAATCCCTTCTCTAGAACGCCCAGATTCCTAAGAGATAGCGAACCCTTATTTACAACGGGACCTCTGAAGGAGGTTGAGTGAAAGGCTGCTCGGCAGTCCGTCAGTTCACATCTCCCACGCCAACTGCTACTGAAAGCCCTGGAGACTGCAGCCCAGTTTTTGCAGTCTTTGCGTATCCCACAACAAGCCCATTTATGCAAGAGGGGGAGAGAGTGGAACAGCCCCCCCCCCAACCCCGGTGCACAGGAGTAAGCAGGCCCAAAGCTCTACCAATGTCTGTGTGGGGATCCAGACCCGGGCCCTCCCTGGTTCGAATGTTAACGCCCCAGCCGTTATTTCTTTGCTTCACTTCTACACCCTGCCTGTCTCCCTAATGAGAATCCCAAACGGCTGATGCTGTTCTCCGTTTCCCCTTCGCAACAACAGAGAGTAGGCTTGTGCGCTTCAGCGTGCTTCGGCAACCATTCAAGCCTGAGGGCCCCAGCAATGTGGCACGGGGGGGGGGGGAGGGGTGTCAACGGCGTGCCAGTCAATGCATGCGCGCAGACGCAGAGCTCTGTGTGGGGGCCGGGTTGCGTGCCGCCACCAGCGCCACTCCTGCCCCTCATGCCACATGCCGAAGCACACAAGCCTAACAGAGAGTAAGACTGGCCACAGATCACCCAGGAACTGGGATTCTGAACCTGGCTCTCCCAGACCCTATCCCAGGGGAAGTCAAACTGCGGCCCTCCAGATGTCCATGGACTACAATTCCCAGGAGCCCCTGCCAGCATCCGCTGGCAGGGGCTCCTGGGAATTGTAGTCCATCGACATCTGGAGGGCTGCAGTTTGACTACCCCTGCCCTATCCCAACACTCCGGACATTATATCACAGCCTCCCGATTTCAACAGGACACTGCTTGGGGACAAAGCATTTATCCCTGCAAGCGCTCAGGTGCCATTTCCTTTGGGAATGTGTATATATATTCCTGGATGAACATGGGTAGAGGAGCCTAACCTGCCCCAAGTCATGCCCTGGCACACCTTCACAGGGAGACAGACGTTCCAGTGCCTCCCCTGCCTCCGGAAAGTGGAGCCAGAGGGGCCCTCAGGCCTGGGAGTCCCAGCAGGAACCCTCCTGTGACCAGGCCCATCACGGCCTCCAAAGCATTTCAGAAGCAGAGGAGGAGAATGGCTAGAGCTGAACCATGGATCACGTGCCTGGTGGTCCGCGGCTTCCACTCTGCTAAAGAAATGCTAGGAGATACAGAAAAGTCAAAGGACCTGGGTTGCAGGTCTCCTCAGGAGTCAGTGAGCTGACTCTGCAGGAGAGGAGAAGCCTAATGTGGAAGCCAGCAAAGCCTGCAAGGAAGCTCCCTCCATAAGGCTGCAGCTAGCAGGGCATCAGCTCCTCAGTGGCGTGCCTGGTTCAATAAGCTTGGACAAAGCTTTTTCTGACCCACGTGGGAATGCACTGGGGATTGGGAGCGGGGCAAAAGCAGAGTGGTGGCCTCTGGTAGTACATATTTTAGAGGGTGGGCTCCAAATCAGATATTTTTGTAACAGAAAGATTAGCTGGAGCAGCACTTAACAGATTTTTCTTTGCCACCCAGCAAGCCCTTTGATTTTATGCTTGAGTGCATTTCTCTCATAACAATTTGACCACCTAGGAAAACCTCCTCGGGGTCAAAACATGTTGGGTCCATTCCATGTTGGTCCATTCCATGTGTAGTTAGAATTGTGATGTTTTGATAGCTATGTGATTTAGTGCACTTTATGTAATAAATATGTGCACATTTTAAAAAATTATTTTTGCAGCACAACCTTTGGATTCCCAACGAAGTGCCTGGAACCTCACCACTCAACCTTGGCCTATTTCTATACTAGGATTCTGGTCCGTGCAACTGAACCCAGGACACTGACTTTGAACTGAAATCCTAGAGTAGTTGCTGAGAGGCCTGTTGTGGCTTGGGATCTGCCTCCACCTTGGTGAGCAGGCCAGTGGCCAGTGGAGTACATCACTGGGCCAGTGGAGAACATCAACCCTCCAACAGCCCATCTGCCAAGGCCACAAAAGTGTGCTGGGCAGGCTACCCCTGCACACACCCCCCGGCAAGGCAGATAGTTCCATCAGGCCATGCCATGCGCACAGGGGGTGTATAAGTGTGCGTCTTTTCCCAACCCCAGGTTCATTAGTCAACTGAATTCAAAGTACAGTTTGCTCCCAACAGCGAGTGCTGAAGAAATAATGAAACAGATCATGTTAACAGCTTGATAACTGGGAGTGGGGCGGGGATTTATTCCATTGCACGGAGCTGAACAGCAGATTTGATCCTGCTACGACAGGCAACCCCTCCTACCTCTCTTTGGGTGACCGTTTCCATGATGGTTCCGAAAGCAGGGATCGTTGCTATTCTTACAGAGCTAGGGGGGAAAACAGAAATAAATAAAAACTCTTCAGCCTTTAACGTCGAACAACTTCCAAGCAGAAAAAGGATGCAATTTCACAGTTTGTGTTTTAAGACAGTTTCTAGCAATGACAAAAGATAAGACCGGGTAAATGGTTAAAAAAACAAACAAACAAACCAACCAAAAAATAATGGGGTGGAAAGGGGCAAGAGACAGACAGACAGGCTGAACTCAAAGTCACAGTTAGAAACTCACAATTCAGGATCACTGGACAAGGTAACAAGGGCCGGAGCAACCCGCTTGTCAATTAAGGCTTCACGCATGCCTCGAAGAGTCAGCTGTAAACCAGTCAACATGCAATAAATATGGTTTTAAACGGGAAGGAGAACTACAGTTAGCTGTGACTGAGGATGGGCAGGCAGGCTCACTGGCCCGACTTTGGTCACCCGCACGGGGCAAACACACCGTTAAGGACTCCTGACATGCGTCAGCATTTACTGGCAATCACACGTTAGTAAGATCGGCATCCCTCTTTGACGTGGAAGAAATGAAACAGCAGGAAGACGGCTTCCAGCACACGCTCGGGCACAGGAATCACGACAGGTAGCGGCAATCCGCTTCGGACAGAGCAGCAAAGTCCCCCTTTTTAAAATTACGTTCCCCAGTGGTTACTGAAATTTTATTTAGCTATTCCTCATGTTTTCTCCCCCCCCCCATCCCTTTAAGGCAGGGGTAGTCAAACTGTGGCCCTCCAGATGTCCATGGACTACAATTCCCAGGAGCCCCTGCCAGCGAATGCTGGCAGGGGCTCATGGGAATTGTAGTGCATGGACATCTGGAGGGCCACAGTTTGACTACCCCTGCTTTAAGGTATGTATATTATCGTGTTTGTCATTATTAGGATACTAAAGAAATAAACCACTATCCTGGTGGTTCATTTCTTGCCAGGTCGTAAGAGGGACACCAGATGTATAAGACAGTCAGGGAACTTACATTTCGGGGTCACTGGAGAGAGTAATGAGAGCAGGAACCACTCTCTGAGCTACCAGAGTCTCATGGACCCCCTTCACCAACAGCTGAGCGGGCAGAGCAGAGGGGAGTCACGGGTGACGCACGGAAAGAGCGAGCACAGTGTCATGAGAAGGAAGAGCACAACCAAGAGGAGGAAAAACACAAGAAGCAAACCAAAATTAGAAGCAAATACCACTATGCACTGGAGGGTGGGGGTGGGGGGGGCAGTGCTTTCATTTATAATAAATATATATGCAGAGGGCACGATGGAAAGCGCAAAGTGGCTGAAGCAGGCGGCACAGACTGGACAAGCCATGGGGTCTCTCTGAAGGACAAAACTCAATCGCCTTCTGCAGACCACTGTTGTAACTTGAACTCGTCAAGGGGAAAAGGTCGCTCCGTTCTGGGGATGTTGTTGTGTACTGCAGAGGGGCTTGTAAATTCAGTGCTGGGTTGGTGAGGGGGGCATTTCCTGAATGGATCCCATGGGGGTCAAGAGGTACACTCGGAATGGCCGGGTACTACACAGCATTGCTGTTTTTTAAATCTTCCGGTATGATCTAGATCAGGGGTAGTCAACCTGTGGTCCTCCAGATGTTCATGGACCACAATTCCCATGAGCTCCTGCCAGCAACCACAGGTTGACTACCACTAATCTAGAGCAGGAGGGCCCAACAAGGTGCCAGTGGGTGTTGTGGCCGGGTGGGGCTTCTCTCAGCCAGGCTCCTGATTGGCTGCCGGAAATTCTCTGTTCTGGCCCCCACCTGGCGGAACGAGCTCCCGGAGGAGATCAGGGCCCTGACGGAGCTTTAAACAGTTCTGCAGGGCCTGCAAAAGGGAGCTCTTCCGCCAGGCATTTGGCCAAGACCAGACGTAATCAACAGCGACCGAAGGGCCCCTGCTCCCCCCCGCCCCCCTCAGAATTCCACCAATATGCTCTGGACCTTTGTATTGTTGCACTGTTGTATTGTTATATTGTTTATACTGTTACATTGTTATATGGTTACAACTATTAGTTATTATTATTATAAGGTTCTTCACATGTTTTTATAGACCGTTCTATGTATTGTTCCTTGTTCTTACGTAAACTGCCCTGAGCCTCTGGGGAGGGCGGTATATAAATATAATAAATAAATAAATAAATAAATTTGATTTTTAGAATACTGCTCTGGCCACCACAGGATAAGACTTTGCATTGTGTGGCTGCAGGGCAGTTCTTGCAGCTGTTTGATGGCTGGCTGTGCCCACCGTGCTGTGTCAGCATTCCAGTGGTGCCTGCAGGCTCAAAAATGTTGCAAACCCGCGTTCTAGAACAGCCTTTTGCAACCTCTTGACCATGGATGAGCCCCTGAAATGATTTTTCAGGACTTGAGGAGCCTCGGAAGTGATGTCAGCTAGCCATGCCTCCCTGCCACACCTCCATAAGGAAGTGACATCACCACCTGTGTTAACAGGGAGTCTTGAGGAGGACTGGGGAGGGGGAGAGAGAAGACACAGTTTAAGGCGGGAGTAGGCATGCAGGCTCTGTCCCCTCCCAGGCACAAAAACCAAGTGAGAACTCACACTTGGGAGGAAGGGGGGGAAGCAATGGAAGCAGCCAGTTCATTAGCACGTGGCTGAATCCATTAAGACAGGAGGGGAGATGCTGTGGGACCCCTCTAGAGCTCCCACGGTGCCCTGGGGAATCCACAGACTCCTAGGGGGATATCCCTGCCACAATAGAAATAGCATTTGGAGCCATTTTCTGAGGAAGGGCAAGAGAAAATGACCTCTTGCAAGAACTGCCATTTATTATAATGAGACTTACATGGGAATAATACCTTTAAATTCTCGCTTTAAGATACTGCAGGTCTAACAAAGTGTTATAAATTTCACAGGTAAAGGATCTATGTATTAAATATCTAGTCTATTTAAAATAATTTTGCTCATGCCAGAACAAAAGGGACAGTCATACCAAGTTCTTAGCTATTAAACATCTGGACTATTGTACAGAATGCTGACAACAGAACAAAAAGGAAAAATATACCTAACTCTTAGTTCCTGGTTTATATATATAAAAAACATTTAAAATAGGCAAATGTAACACACTATTTTTGATGCATTTCTTAGTTACTGTAAGTGGCAACAAGTGCTATAATTAAATTGGTTACTACCTCCCCCCCCCCATGGGGATGTCTCTATGAGGCAAATGGCGCCTTCGACGCGTCAGGCTGCCAGCAAGGGAGCCCCGCACTGGCCCGCTCGAACTAAAAAATGGTCGCCGACAACAAGAATCCGCCGAGGAGCCGCCGCCGCGCACAGCACCAGGCCGTCAGGGAGCCGCCGCACAAAGCCACGGCCTCCCTTCTCCACTCCTTTCCCGGGCCGCCGCCGAGACAAGGATGCTGCGCCGCCGCCGCCCGTCCTCGAAAATGCTTTCAGGTAGGCTTCCTTCCCTCACGCTGCCCTCGCCTGTCCCTCACTCTGCCCCCACCTGCTAGCGCCCATTGTATTTTTTATACAATGGGCTTTTTTCCTAGTTCTAGATAATCTTTTTAACCAAAGCACATACTAGTTTTTATATGCTGTCAGCTGCCCTGAGACTGTGACAAGAAAGGGCTGGTCTATGAATTAAATAGATAAACCGATTAAAGGATTTTAAGATGGCCTATTAGAAGCATCAACGTTTTTCATTTGTCAAGAGGGAAGGATTAGTTTAACTAGAACAGGAAACCTGCAATGGCATGCTATGTTCCCACAATTCTCAGTTAATGAGCCTGTAGTCCAAGAAGGGAATCTATACTACAACGATGTGCAAGTAACTAGAATTGATTACCTTTTAAAAAAATTTGAAACCGATTACTTCCAGTTCTGAGTGAAATTAACACCTGCATTATGGGTTGGCTAAAATATTTTAAAGGTGCCATATCTCAATATGTTTCTAAACTTATTTGTCATAAAATTTTAAAGGGTTGGGAGGAAAAGGGAAGAAAAGCAGCATACGTAACTTATTTGCCAGACAATACTTTGAAGCCGACATTGCTTTTATAATTTCTGAAGAATAAATTAAGAAAGTGCTCCTAAAACCATTCCTATGTGATAATGCTTGAGACTCTTGTTAACTGCATACTCCCTGTTTGTCCCCTGCTCTGCAAATACAACTGCGCCTAATACAGAGGTTGCCAGACTGCAGTGGGGGTGTCATGTTCCCAATGGCCATCAGGGGGGGAAGGAGGGTTCGGGGTGCCAGATGTAGGTTGCGATGGGGCCTGGGGGTGACAATGGCATAAAGTCCACCCTCCAAAACATCCATTTTCTGCAGGGAACGGATACCTCTAGCCTGGAGATGAGCTGAAATTCCGGGAAATCCTCAGGTCTCACCTGGAGGCTGACATCCCTAATCTGCAGCCAGCAACCTGCCTTCCCCTGGAGTAAGTGAAGGGTGGGGGGCCAGGCTTACAGGCATTGCCTTTCCTCTCCCCAATTCCTCCTGCTGGAATCTGAGACACTGGCCAGCACCCAAGGGATTTCCAGGAGGTCTCCCTGACCATATAAGACCCCTATAGAGTTCTTTGATACAAAAGCTGCCTAGCAACTGCTGTGGCTGTAACTAAGGAGCGGCCAGCTGAGGGCAGATCCCAACCTCTTCTTTGGCAATGGAGATTTTTTGTTTAAGCGCAACTCGGGAGGGGGGGGGAATTAAACTGACAGAACATCTTTTTTGCCAAGGATCATTGGGGGGGAGGGGGGGCTCCTATAAGGTTTAGAGTTTTATTTCCTTTAAGAATCAGGGTCAAAACAGTCTCAGATTTTTACTATTGTTAAGCAGTGTGAATGCTGAGATTATTATTTTGCAAGCTCTTTACAGAAGACAACTGGTCTGAATGCTGAATTCAGCACTGAAATGTTTTCTCAGGGCCAGGGACGATTTTTAAGCATGCATGCAGTGTGCCCATCTAACATTCAGGTCCGGAAAGAAAAAAAAAAAGACTTTTGGAAAAGTGGCTTTTAGTGTGCCAGTTACCCATGAAGACATCTTGCAGATAGATGCAAGCCAGCAATATATATATATATATATTTGAAATAAAATAAACGAAGGCTGGAAAATATACGCCCCTACGAAACCCAAACAACAGTGCCAACATTCTGCTCCATCACACAGTACACAACCTGTTTACAAGCCCTTTCAAATGATACAATGCAATGTTAAAACATACTTGTCAGCATCTGCATCCAGGGGTAGTCAAACTGCGGCCCTCCAGATGTCCATGGACTACAATTCCCAGGAGCCCCCTGCCAGTGAAAGCTGGCAGGGGGCTCCTGGGAATTGTAGTCCATGGACATCTGGAGGGCCACAGTTTGACTACCCCTGATTAAGACATTTTAAAGGCCCGGACATCATTTAATTCTGCCTGCAAGGCACTTTCAAGCCCTCCCTCCGCTCACTGCCCATATTCAGAAGGACAGATGCCCCCGGAAATATGACCGAGGGAGTCTTCTGCACATTCACGGAGGCTTGGCACAGGGTAGAGGCACTGAGCCACAATGCCTGCAAGGGACATGCTGACTCCTTGCCACAATTGGCAGTCTCACAGAAGGCTGCTCCTCAGAGTCCTCCCATTCTGGACACCCCACCCCCTCCACTGCTGCTCACTCCTTCCCTCTCCTACCCTTATGGGAGCGTGGGGATGGTGAAAGCTGAAGAGCCCTTTCAAGGGGCTGGTTGTGTCCCCTGGCTTGCTAGATGCCAGATTCCCCAGTTACAAAGTCTCTTTGTGCAGTGATGAGGATGTGTCTGATAAACACTCACCTCAAACATCCTAGCAGCTGTACATCGAACAAGTGCTGACGTATGCACGACGCCATACCACAAAACCGTTAGCAGCAACTCATGGTATGCCGGGTTCGCACTGCGAGAACAGAGAAGACAGATCTGTCAACAGACATTTACTCTCAAATGATTCCACCCGTTTCCCCCCAATCTCCTGAACTCTCCCCCTGAAATACAGGTGGTGTTGCATTGGCCCTGCTCTTCAGATCCCTCCTCAATGTGAGAACCAAAGTCCATGTTTGCAAACTCCTTGACATTCATTCCTTGTTACTCTTTCCTTTCCCTCAAGACCGTCTTTATCTAACTTGTATGCTATTTAGGGAGATTGATCTTTCTTGCTTAGGTTATGACATTAGCCCTTCTGTAAACTGATAGCACGATGCAAATAATTTGGAAATCGCTTGACAAACTAGTAACAGGAGTATGTAAAACATATGCACCTCAGTTTTGGAACAAAAACTGTAAAATATATAATTGGTGAGTAAACGATTAACAGCAGGTACTAGATTAACTATTTTTGCAAGAATCTCGTTCTAGGTCAGCTTCAAAATCTCAGAATGGAACAGTAGCCTAGTAGCCTGCTGAGCCAGCATGTTGAATTCTATGAATGGGACAGCCTCCCTAGCCATTAAAGGTAAAGGTAAAGGTATCCCCTGTGCAAGCACCGAGTCATGTCTGACCCTTGGGGTGACGCCCTCCAGCGTTTTCATGGCAGACTCAATACGGGGTGGTTTGCCAGTGCCTTCCCCAGTCATTACCGTTTATCCCCCAGCAAGCAAGCTGGGTACTCATTTTACCGACCTCGGAAGGATGGATGGCTGAGTCAACCTTGAGCCGGCTGCTGAGATCGAACTCCCAGCCTCATGGGCAGAGCTTTCAGACTGCATGTCTGCTGCCTTACCACTCTGCACCACAAGAGGCTCTTAAGCCATTAAGACAGGGCAAAGTCACAAGGCACGTTGTGTATGTCACAAAGCCATCATTAGATTCAGCTGAAAGTGTTTAGGAAGAAATTCCTAAAGGCACAAGATGCTCAATGCTTAGGTCTGAACCTGCACGCAATCTGATTAAAAAACCAAGTGTACAGTACCCCAGTTCCACGAAAGATGCTTTCAGGCTGTCAAGAGGCGCATGTGATAAAGAAAGCATAGTCATTACGTCCTCTAAAAATCCAACCAGCAGCTTCCGGTCTTCTTCCTGAAAGAAGGTTTCAAGCTGTTTTAGTTTTAATTTTCTAAACCTGCTGTGAGTTGTGTAAAACAGCAGTCCACAACCTTTTTAACGTTGCAACCCGCTGCCAATGGGTGGGGGGAAAGGGCAACCCGGGGCTTGGGCATGCGCGGCAGCCCCACGCAAACGGGGCTGCCATGCACGTGCGTTTGCACTCCTGGCGGGGTAGCAAATGTGCATGCGTGGCGGCTCTGTGCATGTGTGCACGTTTGTGCCCCCGATAGGCGCAAACGCGCATGAGCGGCAGGTCCACGCATGCACGTTTGCGCCAGCGGCCTGCCGCCGGCTGCGCTTCCCTCTCCCCCCCTCCTGCACCAAGAAGCTTGTTGGGCCGCAAGCTAATCGGCCGCTTCGGCGGCTGATTTGCTCGCGGCCTGGCGAGCTTCTCGCTGCAGGGGGTGGGGGGTGGGGAGAGGGAGCCGCTGCCCGCTACTGAGGCTCTCGCAGCCTGGCACTGGGCTGCGGACCGGTGGTTGGGGACCACTGGTCTAAAAGACCCATCTAGTCCCACAACCCTCACAAGAAGATGAACAGATGCAACATCTTAGATGGAACACAGCCAACTGGGCCCCTCTTAGTTCACTCAGCGATTAGGAACCAAGGGTATGAATTCCCTTCAAGATCAGGAGTCAAATGTACTGAGACTTCAGCACCACGCTCCTTCAGGTAAGAAATTTTTTGCCAGGCAACAGGAACTTCACCAGCCTGACAAAAGAATACTTTCTTACCTCTGTATACATTCATAAAATATATTACTATGCTACATGAACACAGTGGCTGTCAATCAACTTTCCCCAGTTATGCCCCCGTGACATTTCTGAGTGACTCAAACAATCACCAGAGCTGAGACTCCTTTCCAATATCCCTTCGATGTGTGTGTTCTACGCAGTGACTCTGAAAGCAATTCTTCCATCCAACTGCGCAAGTGTTCGGACTCAAGACATTTCCAAAGATACAGGAGCTGTGATGTTACACACTCCTCCCACTCAACTAAAACAGCTAAGAATATCTAGAATACCTGTACTGGGCTTGCATTTCCGCACTAGCAATATAATTAGGAATTGCATTTTTAAGGGCCGACTTTTTCTTCCATTTCTGCAATAAAATTCACATTTCTACGCACAGTGTGCAATTGCCTTCTGACTTACCATGTGTTTCGGGAATTCTCAGTTACAGCAATTTCATCAGTCAAGGCAGAATCTAATCTGAGGCTGCCCAATGTGCCCTAGTCTCAACCAAAGGCGTGGTGGAAGAGCTCCATTTTGCAGGTCCTGCAAACTGCTGGAGTTCAGGCAGGGCCCTGGTCACCTTTGTTGGAACCAATCTGTCACAGCCTTCAGGCATCTGGCCAAGGCTTTCAAGGGGAGGGGCATGTATTTAGCATCCCCATAGTTCTGCTAACAAAGGTAGCAGTGATGGCTGCTGACTATATACTCACAACCACAATAAGTGGTGCAAGGCTGAACGTGTTTGTCTATGGTGTCTTTAGAGTCCATGTTTTTGAGTGGTCATATCGCCTGTACCCGACTAATACGACCCTTTTAGGAATAGTGAGAATCCTTACTGAACATATTCAAATTTTGCAAATAAAATGTGCTTTCCAGAATTGAAGAAAACTGCTTGCCTGGATATAGCATGTAAGGACACCCGTTGCATAGATAGGAACCGTGGCTTTTGTCAGCACTCCATTCCCTGCTGTAGTGTCTGAATTCAAGGTGGGGGAAAAAACAGTTGAAGAGGATGTGTTAACATTTTGTTGCTGCAAAAGGAAGGCACATTTGCCTAATTCTGTCCTACTGGGGGAGTTCTTTGCTTAAATTGTTTTTTGTTGGCAGAAGTACACAGGACAGAGAAGAGGGGAAATTTTCCCTTGAACATTCCATTCTGTGGAATAAACACTCAAAATGTGTTATGTGATTACAACCATTCTGAAGGCACACACTATTGTCATGTCTGACTGGCAGGGACTGTGCAGCTTCTTTCAAGTATTTTTTTTAAACTGGGAACTTCTGCCCTGAAGCAGAGAGAGTGCTGCACGAAAAAAGTGGAAGATTCCAAAATTGTAACAAAGGAGAGACAGAATTTATCCAGTGGCTTAATTAAGTATGAGAAGATAAAAAGTCTCTTATGTCATTTATTTAGACTTTGACTCTGCCAGAGTCAAAGTCTAAATAAATGACATAAGAGACTTTTTATCTTCTCATACTTAATTAAGCCACTGGATAAATTCTGTCTCTCCCCTGAAGCAGAGAGAGGCTGTGCTCGTGAGCCAAGGCTAGTCTGTCAAGATATGCTGGCTCCTTTTGCATTTGTCATGGAGCCAACCGGAACCAAAATGGCAACAGTAACTTTACGGGCTAAGTTCAAATGCTGAAGAAAGAAAAATGCATGGCTAAAAAGGCACAGGTGTTGATGCATCACTTTGGGACTGGAAAAACCATGAAGAAAAAAGGAGGACATTCAAGGCAGTTCAGAGGGTCTCCAGCAAAACTATTAGATTCAAATCCAGTGACATCTTAGAGACCATGAAGGGTTGGGAACTTGGACTCTGAAAAGGTCATAACCTGATACCCTTCTTGGTCTAAGGTCCTCCTGGACTCAAATTTGTTACATTCAAATTACTTTATGATATCTGTTCTCAGGAACTGTGATGTGTTAATGCATCTGGAATACAGGTACCATGAATCCTGTTCAAAATGGCTCCATGAGCACCTAATTTAGTAATGCTGAGATTCCCAAATGAATCCCCTTGGAGTTTGGAAGCAGGGCCACTTTGACTCGGCATACTACTCAAGCTCCGGAACACGTATGTTTGATTTTTTAATATACATGCATATCAATACTCCCCAAAAATGAGCGATAAACTAGCCCATCATCTATCTGCTGAGAAGATATCATGCCTATAGGAGTGAATACAATGAGGAGAAAAAAGTGCCACTCCTAATATCACAGAACATACAATTCTATTCAGGCAGTCTGTCTTTTGGTTAGACTTCTATGTAAAGTCAGTTTAACTAGCAAAACAAAGCAAGGATTTATCCAATGAAACTGTCTTCAAAAGCTAATGTGTCAAATTAATGGATTTAGAGCTCTCTCACCAGTTTAGGATTTTTTAAAATTCTGAAGTAAGGTTGCTACTCACCAACATTCTCCTCCGAGAGCCTTAAGATTTCCTGGAATTGTGGTTTTACCTAAAAATGGAATATGAGACACTAGTTCAGATTTGATGCAAGTTGCAAGATGTATATGACATTTGGGACCTTTAATATAAAATACAACACTCTAGAAGTACTTTGATGTACAGCTCTGAAGAGAAATAAATGGGAAACTGGTAGCAAGAAGGTTCCTTGAATTGCCTCTCCCCTCCCAATGGAAGAGTCTCTCCCAAGATGGTGCAAGGAAAAGCGAGGGAAGGAAAAGCAACTCCAGCAAGACTGGCCAATCGCCTTCCCTTCCTTTTACCACGACAGGCATCCTGCAAGGTAGGGGAGGCTGAGAGAGCTCTGAAAGAACTGTGACTGGCCCAAGGTTACTCAGCTGGCTGCATGTGGAGGAGGGAATCAAACCAGTTGGCTCTCAACGTTCGCTTCAATTCCAAATAAACAGAAAAATCCTGCTCACAGTGAAGCTTCTTTTCCATCTACAATCCGACGGTTGAGCATTTGTTAAATTCTTGCTGGCAAGCCTTATCTCACCAGACCTTGGAAGCTAAGCAGGGTCAGCCTTGGTTACTACTAGGATGGGAGATGGCTGAGCAAGTCCGCTGTTGCTCTCCAAAGGCAGGCAATGGCCAACCTCCTCTGAATGTCTCTTGTCTCAACACGGTTGGGGTAACCCAGCTGTGACTTGACGGTGCTTTCCACTACCAGGGCTCTACTTATTTCCCTAGAAGAAGAGACCTTTGGATACCCCACTTGTCACAACCCAAGGAGTCCCAAAGCAGCTTCCTCTCCCCACAACAGACACCCTCTGGCTGGGAGAGTCCTAAGAGAATTGCTCTGTAGGAACAATCCTAACAGAGCTGTGACTGGCCCAAGTTCGCCCGGCTGATTGCATTGTGGAGGAGCGGGGAATCAAACTTGGCTCTCCAGTTTTGAGTCTGCCTGTCTTAACCACAACACCAAGCTGGCTCTCAAATACAGAGTCAATACAGTGCCTTATAAAGCATTCCTCCATTTTGTAATCTGGTCCAGACATGGGGGAGTTTACCTTTGTATTTGTGAAGATTTTCCCAAATGTTCTGCAAAGTCGCCAGAAAAACCTTGAAAATTCATGCACACAGGCTGCTGAGGCCACGTTAATCTTGCCAACTATTTCTATAAGTTGCGGCAACCTAAAAGAAGAAAGTTGCAGCAGGTTTTTAAAATAGCTAATTATTTAAAGGTATATACTGCCTTCCCTTAAAATAAAAAGTTTCCAGTACCACATACACATGTCTTGCACCAATAACCTATTATTTTAGTTCTTCGGGCACAATATATTTAAGAGTGCTGAAGTAAAACTGTTGCTGTTTATCAGAACAAATTACAATTACACAAGTCCAGAAGAAGTTCCTGACAGTTAGAGCGGTTTCTCAGTGGAACAGGCTTCCTTGGGAGGTGGTGGGTTCTCCATCTTTGGAGATTTTTAAACAGAGGCTAGATAGCCATCTGACAGAGAGGCTGATTATGTGAAGGCTGAAGGGGATGGCAGGTTACAGTAGATGAGTGATTGGGATGTGAGTGTCCTGCATAGTGCAGGGGGCTGGACTAGATGACCCATGAGGTCCCTTCCAACTCTATGATTCTATGAAATTTGGGGGGGGGGTATCATCTGGGCATGGAATTGGGGTCACTGAGGGCGGGCAGGTAGTTGTGAATATCCTGCATTCTGCTGGCTGTTGGACTAGATGACCCTGGAGGTTCCTTCCAGCTCTATGATTCTACGTTACGGGAGGCTGAGAAGCACTATTCTCAGTTAAAGATTACATTCAATATTCTCCAACAGTACTGGGCTATTCCCTATCATCATCCAATGCTGCGCTGCAAACTAATTTATGCAATCAGGTGTAAAAAAATAGCACCAAGTGCTACCACTTTTGCACAGGAAAATGATAGAGTCAGAAAAGCACTTCCTACACGTTGTAGTTAATTCAGAGGAATTAAGTGGGGCCCACCGGAACTACTCACAGCTGATTAACAACCCAGAGTAAGGTCTCCCAGCCTGTGGTGCCCTCATGCTCCAGCTGGTAATCATAAAGCTGCAGCAGGATGGCCAGTTGTTCACGGCTTCCGATTATGGTGGCCACGTCCTGAAGGGGTGATACAGGCCTTGGGAATCGCGTCACTGCAGGAAAAAAAACAAGCAACCACAACCTAAGGTTAGAACTAACAGGAGTTCTTTTCAGGGACTCATTTACTATGATGAAGAAACAATCAAAACTGGTAACTATAAAGGCTTCCACCTAACAAAGTACCCAGAACAACTAGAACAAAGAAATCTACCCAAAATTAATTTAAATCATGGGAATGGGACAAGAGGATTTAAGCAGACTTAGCCAGAGAAATTTAAAGCAAAACTAAACTGGTCGAAGTCCTTGTACTGTGATTTAATTCTGATTCTCACAATTTTGCCTTCAAGACGGACTTTAATATCAGATACTTCTGGATCTTTACCAACAGTAAATTGGTCCCGTAGTAAATCCCTAATGGAAGGCATTTTTGTCAGCAGACTGTGACCTCCTTGCATCTCCTGCTCCAGCCCCAAAGGACCCCTGAGATGCTGATATTTGGGGATGGGGCACCCTGAGGAACAGCTTGAGGAGGACAGCTGATGGTCTGGGGAAATCATAAAAAATGACCTCTACTCTTCTGCTAGTGGAAATTTGCCATGAGTGCCAAGCTAACTAATGGAGGGCCATCTTTACAGATGTGTGGTTGTGCATGTGTGACACTATCCCAGGAGAAGGTACTGTGATGTTTGTGATCATCATCTGACAAACCGAGAGCCTTTTACTTCACTGCTTTGTTTTGGAAGCAGGCGGAAACAAGGTCACAAGTTAAGAGTCAATAAAGTTCTTCATTAATACAATCCCATTAAGTATCAGACCAGCTCCTGAGATAGTACAGTATTATAGATTTGTACTGGTCACATTGTGGGGGGAAAGGACGTTCTATGGTTTGCATTTAGCAAAAACAAGATAACTCTAGCCTACTTAGAACACTGCCTTGTATTTATGTATTATCCAATTTCTAAAACATACTTTCTCAACCAGGATTTCATGGAACCTTGGGTTTTTTTTGATGACCTTGGAAGTATTTAATTACTTTTTGGTATATTTTTTACATCTGTTAAACATTGATCAGGTGACATAACCATATGTGGTCAGGTTGACCTGCCCCCCCTGCAAATGGCCAATGGTGGGCCAGGAGGGGGTGAGAAGGGGAGGGGCCCTAGGTGGGCATGAACACAGCTATGCTTCCCAACCATATTCTGCATGAATGCGCTATTTCTGGGGCTTCTCGAAGCCTGAAGAATGTTTCAGGGGGTTCCCAATGGTACAGAAGTTGAGAAAGGCTGTTCTAGACAAAAATCCACAGGGGGAAATAAAGAAGTGTATACCTTCTATCTGTGGGACTTCCCCCTGAAGCTTTGCTTTGCTGGTGAAAGGCGCATTCTGTAGCACCAGTGCAAAAAGTGAAGGAATCAAGGACTGCAAAGCAGAAAGGTACATGTGGAGCTTGTGTTCATCCAGCCCGTGCTCTCCTTCCTGAAACAGAAAGCAGGACAAGCTCAGGGCTGGAAAGGAAACAGTGTGGAGAGATAAACGAAAAACAAGACAGGTTTTACACTGGGATTTTGGAGGAAGCAACCTTCTGTGTTAACTCAACCCTCTGATCATCAACCCACTTTTCAGTCCTTTTAAAAAAGCCCTTCTCTATGGAAGATTAAGTGGTATGAAAACAACTGGGCACCATCTGGATAAAATTAAACCATTTACTAAATGATTAAGTCAGAAAATGTAAACATGTCAGTTTATCTTTCTCAATGAGTCTTAGAGGCAGTTAACTCTGCCTGAATGACATCCATAGATATTGCTATATCTCTGACAGTACTCAACCCCTTCCTCTGACATTTAGGAGGGTCTCTGCAAGGATGGATTCAAATGGGTCGCCGTGGTGGTCTGAAGTAGCACAATAAAATCAGAGTCCAGTAGTAACTTTAAGACCAACAAAGATTTAGTCAAGGCGTGAGCTTTCGAGTGCAAGCACTTGAAAGCTCACACCTTGAATAAATCTTTGTTGGTCTTAAAGGTGCTACTGGACTCTGATTTTATTCTACAAGGATGGGTTACTGAGGATTACTGATCACTCACACTGACAACAGAAATTTCTCTTAAACACCAGTGTAAAAGCATGAAAACAAAACAAAGCAGGCTCTCTAAATGCCTGCTTATCTCAGATGTGCTGCCCAAAATCTACGACAATACTTACCCTGAGTAGTTTTTCAATTTTGCTAAGCAATGTAGGTATAAGATGCGACTGCAAGTTCCCCAGTTCTGTAGTCCAGGCAGCATAGGCAGGCAAGAACACCTGATGAGTGGCACTAACTACTCGTTCCGAGGGGTCGCCCAAAGCTGAGAGGAGAAGTTCAAAACCCTGGCAACATACAGAAAATCCCATTGAGCAATATTCCTTTACTTGGTTTATGTACAGAAGGCATAAACTACTGAGTATATATTATAGTTTATTTATATTTGCAAAATCCAGCTAATATTTGGGAAACCATCCTCAGTGCACTAAATTTTTATCAAACATTCCCTCCCTCAGGCAGGCTCCTGATTTGAAGCCAAGCTTGCCAAGTATTTCCCATCTGTCTAGCAGGACTGTCACATGCGTGGAGCTGCAACCAGATACTATACCTGTTGGTATTTGTCTGGATCATCAATGTAGCCCATGATGATGCCGAGGCTTTTGATCACAGCTTCTCGTACCAGGTCGGCCTTATCTTCCATCAGCATTTGCTGTAGCATAGAAAGTACCAAAGAACTACGAATCTCTTTCTGAAAACACAGAAGAAGAGGCTTATTGTGTTACACTCTGGTGCTGGAGAAGACTCTTGCGAGTCCCTTGGACTGCAAGGCGAACAAACCGGTCAGTCCTAGAGGAGATCAGCCCTGACTGCTCCTTAGAAGGCCAGATCCTGAAGGTGAAACTCAAATCCTTTGGCCACCTCATGAGAAGGAAGGACTCCCTGGAGAAGAGCCTAATGCTGGGAGCGATTGAGGGCAAAAGAAGAAGGGGACGACAGAGAATGAGGTGGCTGGATGGAGTCACTGAAGCAGTCGGTGCAAACTTAAGTGGACCTCGAGGAATGGTAGAGGTCAGGAAGGCCTGGAGGATCATTATCCATGGGGTCGTGATGGGTCGGACACAACTTCGCAACTAACAACAACAACATTGTGTTACACAGAAAGCGGGGGGTGGGGGGGCATGTCCAACAGTAAATACAGCAACAAATGCAATTAAAAACAAAGCAAGTGACTGCTGATCTGTAATAGTATGATGTTATTTGTTAATCAGAAATAAAAATATCTAAGCTTATGATTTAATACCTCCAAGGGCAAGCAATTTGGACGCACTACAAGAGTGTTGGGCTCATTTTGAGCAGAACAGAACTATGCCACAGCCAGTCTTGCAAGCCAGGGCTTTGTTACTTTTAAATTCTGTAGGAAGCTTTTATCTGTCTAGGAATGTTTTAATTTATTGTTGTAAGCCAGCCTGAGCCCACTTCTGGGAAACAGCGATCTATCAGTCAAATAATCAATAAGTAAAATGTTGGGCTCCAGAGACCTGCTTGCTTTGCGTGATTGCCACCCACAAATATAATCTTCCTACAGTCCTGGGTGATCATCCGCAAGGTAATCTTGTAAGCCCAGTTCTGTCATCGGCCTCTCCTCTACATGATGTCAAAACTAAGGGGTGCTTCAAAAGCAGATTGTGGCACAACGATATAATTCTGTTGGTCCAGAACAAAGAAACAAAATGTCAAACTCGTCTGGACTAGGCACAAGCCCTTCCTGTGAATCTCTCTGGAATATATAGGCTGTTTTAGAAACAGGAAGCTTGATGGAAGCCCTTTGCTTAAAAGCGAGATAAATATTCACAGCTAAACACAACACTTACAGGAAGATAAGGTGCTAACGCTCCACAGGACTCTGCCACCAATAGCCGCCTTTCCGGATATTTGTGGTTGATCTGTAGGAAGGAAAACCTTGAACATTAATAGTTTATACCTTTTATTATTTGCTCGCACTTCTATGTTTCATCCATCGCAATACAGCATTAATGAAAGCAATCCCCAACTTAAACGAACAGCCCTAATAAAGGTTTTTTTCCCCTTCCGTTCAGTGATGGAATTCAACACACACTGAGCATTGACTGGGTATTCCTGGGGTACATACAAGTGGCGTCATGAAGGAAAGTATCTGCAAGGCAGTAAAGTTACTTTCGCAACACCCTGATTAATAATAATAATAATAATAATAATAATAATAATAATAATAATAATAATAATAATAATGCAAACGGAGAAGAAACTGCCAGCTTCATGAAGTTCCGCGTAAATAATTCCTTCTTCCTTTGTTACATTCTAAAGGATTTGCAAATAAGGAAAGTGCATTTCGATACTTATTAAATTATTATTCCCCTGAAATAATGTCCGTGGTTGCAAAAATTTGGTGGAAGCTCTAAAAGTTAGAACTAAACTTTTAAAGCATATTTTACTATTATTGCCTTGTTGTTGTTTATACATATCTTCAGTTGTTTTGATCTGTTCTCATTTGTAATGCTATGGAATGCCAAGGTAACAAAGGAATGAACAAATGAACAATAATAGTTTTGTGGGCCTGCTGAGGACTGCAGCTTGAGCTCCTTCATCTGCATTGACCCTCAGGACTTCAAGCCCTCCCTGGTGTACAATCACAGATGGAAACACTCATGGATTGGCTGCGCTACTTCTGACGCCTTACTCTTGGTCTCTGTAGCCCACTTGACGTGATGAATCAGGCAGGTCTAATATTCCAACACAATTTTTTGGAAGTATTTGTGGAATATTGTGGAAATGCACTGGAAATAGAACTGTTGATGGGCTATTTGAAAGTTAGCAAGCCGGGAACAAAACAGAGACGGCGCATCCTATTACCTGTTCCCAACATTGTGGCAAAAGTTCTGCTTCTACGCGTGTTGGTCCAACATGTCGTGCAAACGCTACACACCCGGTAAGAATCATTTGCCTGTAAAATAAGCATCTTCAGGTTAGTACAATGCCCGCATGAATTTTCATCCTCTTACCACGCTTGCACGAATAACCAAACGTTTATTTATTCAAAGGACTGTGTGCTGCCTCCCCTGCTTAAGGTGGCAAAAAGGAGATGGAAAAACCTGAATGTTTTTGCATTTACAGAACCTTCAGAGGGATTCAAGCCCTATAAATATCTGCAGAAAAGTATGACAAGTGATCCTTTATGCAAGTCTAAAGCAGAAAATATTTTTGTTAGCCTATCCAATCAGGAGGATTTCCTCCCAAAAGACAGATGTATTAAGGCTGAACCTTGGCTTTTCCAGTGGACAATGCTAACCAGCTGCATCCCTTTGTCTTTAACCCAGAGAACCGTCTCACTGCCATTGTGTACAGCAGTAGGAAAATTCTTCCAAACCACTTAAGGAGACCAATCCCTCAATTTGGTATTTTCCTCACCTTCCTTTAAGAATTCTGCTGGAAGAACTTTCAGATCTAGTTTAAATCTGTGCTGCGAAGCCAGGAGAATCATTCAGGGGATTTGGCTTCTCACCTTCAAGTGAACTGAAGAATGATTCGACTCTAGAACAAACCAGGTCTTCCTGCATAGTGCAGGGGGTTGGACTAGATCAGTGGTCCCCAACCTGTGGGCCGCGGCCCGGTGCTGGGCCGTGGCTCCCTCTCCCCGCCCCCGCAGTAAAAAACTTCACAGGCCACAAGCTTGCGGCCCGGGAAGCTTCTTACTGCGGGAGGTTGGGGAGAGGGAATCAGGGCCGGGCCTCGCAGCGCGCGGGCGCGGCCCAATGCGCGGGTGCAGCCCGATGCGTGGGCATGGCCCGCGCGGGCGCGGCCCAATGCCCTGCCGGTCCCCAGCCTCAGAAAGGTTGGGGACCACTGGACTAGATGACCCAAGAGGTCCCTTCCAACTCTATTATTCTATGATTCTATGATTCATGAAGCACAGGCCAAGACACAAAATTTGGGGTGTTCCTTATTTCCAAACCCCGGCTCCCAAATCTGTTACTAGGATTCTCAAACATCATTAACCTCCTGGCACCTAGAGACCAGGAGTGACTTTTGGGCTTCCTCTACCCCATACAAATCCCCTGTTGCCAAAACATAGAAAACAAGAAAAATAAGGCATGGCTTGCTATTTATTTAAGCCAATGTGGTGCTAGTGGTTTAGAGCAGGGGTAGTCAACCTGTGGTCCTCCAGGTGTTCATGGACTACAATTCCCATGAGCCCCTGCCAGTGTCCTCCTGCTCTCCAAATCTTGGGAAAGGTTGCATCTACAGTCTGCGCCTGGATTCTTTAGGATGCTTAGGGCTGATCCTGTGTTGAACAGGGGGTTGGACTAGATGGCCTGTATGGCCCCTTCCAACTCTATGATTCTATGATTCCCCAAGGTTCTCATATATCAAGAATACTTATGAGAAGAGGGACCACAGTACCCACAGTTCAATATCTTAGAAGTCAATGCACAAAAGTGGTCTCTGACCTATCAGGGGAGCAGGAAAAGTACAGCTACATTTGCAATGTAACTCATCATCAAAAGGTTGTTTTACTTTCAAGGGATAGAAAAAGTTAACAGTGCAGCACTGGACCACCTATTACAAATCAACTTTCTGTACACCGGAAGATGGACACACCTTTGCTCATCATCTGGCCTTTTTATCAAGTTGAACAGGATGTGGAGGAGCTGATCTCTTTCTTTGGGTTCAGGGTGGAGGCAAGCTGTACACAGGATGAGTGGAATCAGCTCCTGAAAGAGGGCGGAGGGGGAAAGAGAGATCACACATGACAAACATTTAAGAGCTGAAGAGAAGCAAAGTGAAGTCTAGTCACTAGAATCAAAGGCACACATACTTGCAAACTGACTTCTTACGGGCTGATCTAAAAATGGTAGTGACAAATGCACTGTTTGTAGCCTCCAACATCAACTGGAAGGCCGCATCAGAAACTCTGATTTTCATGATCTGATATTTTGTTACTGGAAACTGAAGAAAAGAAATTGGTTGCATTTGTAAAAGGCAAAAGACACAACTGGAGCTAAGCTGGTGTGATGCATTAAAGAAGTGTCAGTTGATTGACCATAACCTCATCATACCCACTTATCCCAATACACTTACAGAAGCACAGAGGGCACCTGAGAGTACACAGAAGTTCGTCCATCATATCAGGCCTGTCATGCGCTTGGAGTGAAAGGATGAGTTCTTAGTCTCCAACACAGTGCCTGTCGCCTTTTTATTAAACAGCTTAAATTTCGATGAGAATGAGTCTGGTTTGTTCTAGACACTCTCTCTCTCACCCTCGTTGGCCCATGTGCCCAAGCTGAGCCCAAGCAGCTCCCAATTTAGAAACTCTTGAATCTCAGTTGGCTGAGATGTCTGAAATGAGGAGTTTCAAACTGAAGTTTCTTTCTTGCTTAGAGACTGGGATTCGACGCCTGTGTTTAGACAATGATACAGAAGATTGCTTTGCAGGCAAGAAAGGAAACACAAACTAGAATTCCTTCATGATGTCTCAATGATGGCTTGAAGAGAATGTTTCAACTCACTCGCTAGTTACTGGAGGATTCTAGGCATTACACAAAGAGATTTGCGAAAAAAAAGAAAGTTACATGCAGATTTGCCCTTAACACTATTTTATTGTTTACAGAGGACTGGTCTGATTAAAAGCTACTTAAACCAGGAATTCAGGAACATCTGTTGAATCGTACATTGAGATTATAAACACTGTGCTCTCCAAATACATGGGTGAAATTCAGAGGAGTACAGATTTTCTGGGTGCTGGCCATTTTCCCACCTTGCAAAACACCTAACATCGAGAATCTGGGAAGACAATCCCCCTGCTGTGAATGGAATTACATTACAGCAAAAAGCAGCTGTAATTTATATTTCCATGTACAGCCTCTAAATCAGACGGTACCAATTCCTAGATGAAACAATGAGGAATGTTGTCTGAGACCCTTTCATTGGCCTTTCTTCCCAGCACAGGAACAAAAAAACGAAGCAGCACGTTTTATGGAAAGGTGATGGGAGAATTAGATGTTCTATGAAGGACTCCTGGGAATGGTAGAGGACAGGAAGGCCTGGAGGATCATTGTCCATGGGGTCGCGATGGGTCGGACATGACTTCGCAACTAACAACAACAACAACATGAAGGCCATCAAATTAAAAACAGTCCATTTTGGTTTGCTTTCTCAGCCGATGGTCAAGCAAAAGCAGAATGAAGAACAATGCCTTTTTGGGGGGGGAGGGGAGAATAATAATATTGCATGTAGAGAACATATGGCACTTCACAATAACTCTTTATTTCATTAAGCATTTACAGCAGGGGTAGTCAAACTGCGGCCCTCCAGATGTCCATGGACTACAATTCCCAGGAGCCCCTGCCAGCAAATGCTGGCAGGGGCTCCTGGGAATTGTAGTCCATGGACATCTGGAGGGCCGCAGTTTGACTACCCCTGACTTACAGGGTCTTCTTAAGAAATCAGTAAGAGAACAGAGCTCTCAGGGAAAGAAAATTATGGATGTTCCATTTGCTTTATTAAGTTTTCCTGTTGTTGGATTAGCAGCTTCCTAGAAGTCCTAGTTGTTAGAACAATATTTTATAGTTATTCTTCCTTCACAGATCATCGCAGGATGGAACTTTACAGGAGGTTAGGTAGGCCACAGTGCTTAGTTGATCACGGAGGCCATCTTCCTTTGGCACATTATCCGGACAGAGAAGGGTTTTCTCCCCCAATAGGGCTATGGAAATATCACGCATGCAAGAGGGCTTGGGAGGCTTTTAACCAGCTGAAGGTTTGCCATTTCTTGCCTTGGTGAGTGATCCTGCTGGGTAAATATGCCTGCTTCTTGTTTTTCACCAAGTACAGACCCACAAGTCGTCTGTGAAGGAGAACAATTGAATTTTGGAAGGCTGCCTGATTAGCTGAAAAGTATTCTGACAATTTTGGCTGGGGGAAGAAAGTACTGCAATTCTGCCTCAGTGTGTGGCTATTCTTTGTTGTTGTTAGGTGCGAAGTCGTTTACGACCTATCGCGACCCCATGGACAATGATCCTCCAGGCCTTCCTGTCCTCTTCCATTCCCTGGAGTCCCTTTAAGTTTGCACCTACTGCTTCAGTGACTCCATCCAGCCACCTCGTTCTCTGTCGTTCCCTTCTTCTTTTGCCCTCAATCGCTCCCAGCATTAGGCTCTTCTCCAGGGAGTCCTTCCTTCTCATGAGGTGGCCAAAGTATGGTTGCTATTCTTAGTATGGTTCTAATGAAACTGTACCTCTTCTGCTACCCACAGCTACCTTCAGTGACCCACCATCACATTCAATATAAAGGTAAAGGTATCCCCTGTGCAAGTACCGAGTCATGTCTGGGCCTTGGGGTGACGCCCTCTAGCGTTTTCATGGCAGACTCAATACAGGGTGGTTTGCCAGTGCCTTCCCCAGTCATTACCGTTTACCCCCCAGCAAGCTGGGTACTCATTTTACCGACCTCAGAAGGATGGAAGGCTGAATCGACCTTGAGCCAGCTACTGGGATTGAACTCCCAGCCTCATGGGCAAAGCTTTCAGACAGCTGCCTTACCACTCTGCGCCACAAGAGGCTCTAATAAAAGAGGCTCTAATAATAACATTCAATATGGCAGCTGCCTATTAGAATCCCAACTTTTATTAGGAACTTCTCAAAGACTGGCTCAACTAGTCAACTTAGAGAGGAAGAGCTGCTCTACTTGAAAAGTTTTAATCTGGAATATGTGGGTTCAAAGCCTGAAGAACTAGAACATTTTTACAGTGTAATTCCAGAATCTTGGCACAAAAAGCTGTGGTCATATTATTTTACGGGCTACCTCCTTTAAGTGTCAAAAACCAGTTAACACAAAATGCTAATGAAAAGAACAGTTATCAAATCCTGATGGAGAACATCTTGGAAAAGATGGCAGGATGGCATTAATAGTGTGTGTGTGTGTGGGGGGGAGGGGAACCCTTCTATTCCCCATAGTTTCACTGAGAAAGCACATAATTATTTAAAGTAAATTATGAGAATACAGTTGAGAGACCAAGAAAGGACAAGCAGAAAATAGTAGGAGCAGAAAAGCCTAAGCATTTGTTTTATATTAAAATTTACTGAAGACAGTTTCATGTTAGGGCCTAAGAGCAGACTGCTATTTCAGAGTGAATTTCCAATATGAACAAACAGTGTAAGGAAAGGGAGTGTGGGATCCAAAGAGCTGTGGGATATCTGATGGGTCTGTTTTGTGATAATGCATACAAGATTAAACAGGTGGCTGACAAGTCTTGTGCACACGTGCAAGTTAGAGTAGCCTTAGTATGTCCCTTGCCTATAATCAAGACTTATTGATTATATTTATATACCCCCCTCCCCTTGCAGCTCAGGGCAGTTTACAGAAAACATGGAAGTCACAAGACAGGTACAATATGGTTCAGTGAATGGCATCAGATAACAGCAACAGCAATAACAGTAATAACATCTTTATAGGAACGTAAGATTTCTTTCCCACTCAATGAGGAATCTTCTGTTAGCAGAAGATAAAGGAAGTTACTTCACTTCACAGAAGGAAAAGTTTCCTCTAGGATTCTGAATACCCACACACATGAAGAGTTGACATGGCAATCCTGAGTTTGTCTTAGAAGGGTGTAACTCTGTGTAAGGCCATACTGATAAGCATATAAGTATAGTGTGTCTAGACTAGGGGTGTGCAATCTCCCTTGCCCCTTTGGTATTTTTCATCCCAATACTTCAGAAATCTCAAGTTTTTTTCCAGGTCCAATAGACACAAAATGTAAAAATGCAGAGGACTGGTGGCTCAGCTCAGGCTATTTTTGGCAGTCTCTTTAAACCAGACCGTCCAAAAGAGCAGGTCAAGCAGCCAATCCTGCAGATTCAACTCTCCCTGTAGGCCTGCCTGGCTCTGCTGGGCTACCCAAGAGCCCGCCAAGGAGCTTATCCTGCAAGGAGATCTCTCCTTGCAGGCTTGGCTGGGGAGAAGCTGGCCCCAGGATCACCATACCACAGGAGGTCTCTCCCCATGGCACGCAGATCCTAGCTGAGACGGCTTCCAGCATGGCTGCAGGAGAAGCTGGCCCCAGGATCTGCTTTGCTGTGGCTAGCAGAATGCTCTCTGTGGCATAGCAGCTTCTGGAGCTTGCTTCTACTGCAGCCAGTTTAAACAAGGCAGTACAAGAAGCCAGTCTTAAGCCTAGTTGCCAGGAACAGTCCGCTATCCCTGGTACTGCTGATCCTCAGCCGGGTCTTTTACAGTTCCTAAACTTCAAAGTATGAGCCTCTTGTGGCGCAGATGAGCCTCTTGTGGCGCAGAGTGGTAAGGCAGCCGTCTGAAAACTTTGCCCATGAGGCTGGGAGTTCAATCCCAGCAGCCAGCTCAAGGTTGACTCAGCCTTCCATCCTTCCGAGGTCGGTAAAATGAGTACCCAGCTTGCTGGGGGGTAAACGGTAATGACTGGGGAAGGCACTGGCAAACCACCCCGTATTGAGTCTGCCATGAAAACGCTAGAGGGCGTCACCCCAAGGGTCAGACATGACTCGGTGCTTGCACAGGGGATACCTTTACCTTTACCTTTTTAAACTTCAAAGGGACTGCAGCCGAAGCCCAACAAACAGCTGAAAAAGGGGAAACAATCTGCTCCCCCCTTTCCGCTGTTTTTCAGTCTACTGATAATTCCTGAATATAGCTGGGTTTTTTCCAGGATTTTTTTTCCGGAAAAAAAAAATATACTGAAGAAACTGAAATATACCTGGAAAATGCTGATAAGGTATTCTTTGGGTATATTTTTGGCTAAGGTAGATCTGAATTCACACCCCCAGTCTAGATACCAATGTACAAATACATAGTGGAAGTACACAAACCACCTTAGACGGGAAACCTACTGAGCAATCAGATCTATCTACGTGCCTCCAGTCACCATCCTAAATGCACCAAATGATCCATCGTCTACGGCCAAGTTCTAGAACACGCAGGTATCTTTCCCAATCCATTAGAGATTCTCACTTGCAGGATCTACAACAGACTTCCTTAGAATTGCAATAACCATCTGATTTAGTAAATAAGCAGATCCCCAAGATCAGAATGATACCAAGGGATAGCTGCTACAAGATAGGCCCAGATAAAACAACAGCAGAACACTTATCACACTGTTATGACGATAGTCTGAGGAAGAGTGCCTGCACTAGAAAGCTCACGCCTTGAATAAATCTTTGTTGGTCTCAAAGGTGCTATTGGACTCTGATTTTGGTTTAACACATCACTAATGGACCTACAACTTGGTGGGCAATGATATTCCCCTCTCACAGGCCAAACCTTTTCTCCTAAACTTAAACTCTCACCCACAGCAATGTCCTTCCTAATGTGGGCATGGACTCCGGGAACAGAACATGCAGCAAAGCATGATGCCAACTTTGTACCTCTCGGTCAATGCAATCACAGAGCTTAACAACACCAGCCAAACCATCTCGGATTCATACACTTGCTCATCTACCAACATTATACGTGACATCGAGATGTCAGCAGCCCGCCTTCCACTCTCTCCTCTGGATGAATAGGTCAGACTGATAGATTCAAGTGGGTTACCGTGTTGGTCTGAAGCAGCACAACAAAACAAAATCAGAGTCCAGTGGCACCTTTAAGACCAACAAAGATATATTCAAGGCGTGAGCTTTTGAGTGCAAGCACTCGAAAGCTCACGCCTTGAATAAATCTTTGTTGGTCTTAAAGGTGCCGCAGGTCAGACTGATGAAAGCTTATATCTTGAAAATCTTGTGGATCGCTAAGGGGCTGCTGGATTCAAATCTAAATAATTATGACGTTTCTGGGGGGAAACCATGAAGGTAGTTTGAGATTACTGAACTGTTATCAATGGACCTCAATGTTAAACAGCCTGGAAGGGAACTGGGACACGGCCACAGAAAAATTTTAATTGCTGATTTCTGCTATTCTATCAGAGTTTGAAGTGGGACACTAATATAATTTTAATAGCAAATTAGATAATTAGTTTGAAATTCACTGGCATCTTATCCATTTCTTTATGAAACATCAATAGTGATGTAGGAAATCACATTCTGATAAGATGTGAACTGACACATGAGAAAATAGCACAATCCTGAACAGAGTCACAGGCGTCTAAGGCCACTGACATCCATGGGCTTATAAGAGAATCTCCGTCTAGCATTGTACTGTCGTTCTCCTTCTGATTAGTCATGAGCTCGCAGAAATTTTAAAAAGGTTTTGCGACCTACAAGGAAGCAGGGGAATCTAAAGAGTGGAAAAGATCTATGTGGCACGAGAAGCCCTTTGGCAAGACTAAAGCAGGTTCTTATGTGCAGCATTTTATGTAAGCGTTCAGTCATGTGTAACCTGCAAAGCAGAGCTTTTGGGCCTTTCCTTCTGCAGACCCCTTTGAAATGGCTCGTGTGGAGCCCTTGAAATGGCACAGAAAAAGGAGACCGTAGGCTGATAAACTCTGCACCTGGCACTAGGCTGAGACTGGAGAACCATCGTGGTTAGTGGTTAAGAGCAGTGGACTCTAATCTGGAGAACCAGGTTTGATTCCCCATTCCTCCTCCACATGAAGCCAGCCGGGTGACCTTGGTTGGTCACAGCTCTCTCGGAGCTCTCCCAACCCCACCTATCTCCCAGGGTGTCTGTTGTGGAGAAAAGAAGGCAAGGCAATTGTAAGCTGCTTTGAGACTCCTTTGGGATATGAAACCCAACTCCTTCTCATCTTCTTTGTTGCCCCTTCCCTCCCCACAATGAGAAGAGTAACAGGAGAAGGAGGTTGTTTCATGCAACCCAGACTGGATGGTCCGGGGCAGATACGAGGCTGATGCTTTTACCTTGCAGAAAAGCTGCATCAGATGGGATTAGCTGTGTGTCCTCATCCATGGGTCATAGTCTTTCCTGCATACTATGGGAGATGGGAGCAGTCTCTGCAGCGCTGCACCAGGGCTTCTAAACTTCCTTCTATCAACGGGAGTGGAGAAATAGTGAGAAAACGTCTTGAGCAGACTTGGAGGCGTGTTCCAAGCACAGTTAAAGAGAAGGAGATCAGAGGGAAGGATAAAAGCAGGAGGACAAGGGTATTTCTTCAGTGGGGAAGGGGTGCAGAAAGGGCTCAAATGCTATGCATAGACTGCTCAGGCCACGGGTAGTCAAACTGTGGCCCTCCAGATGTCCATGGTCTACAATTCCCATGAGCCCCTGCCAGCGAATGCTGGCAGGGGCTCATGGGAATTGTAGTACATGGACAATTGGAGGGCCGCAGTTTGACTACCCCTGGCTTAGGCTAATGAAGGATTGTCCAAAGGCTTTAGGAAGTGATGCCATATTGGATGAGGCCAATGGCCCATCCAGTCCAACACTCTGGGTCACACAGTGGCCAAACCCCAGGTGCCATCAGGAGGTCCACCAGCAAGGTCAGAACTCCAGATGTCCTCCCAATGTTGTCCCCCAAACACCAAGAGTACAGAGGCATCCCTGCCCTAGACATCATGATTCATTCATTCATTCATTCATTCATTCATTCATTCATTCATTCATTCATTCATTCATTCATTCATTCATTCATTCATTCATTCATTCATCCTTGTGGCTGAATAGCCACTGATGGACCTCTGCTTCATAGTCCAAGTGTACTCAACCCCTAACATATTTACTTGTTAAGTAAATCCTATGACTTATTTTTGAATAAAGGCTCCGAAAAGCAAGAAATGTCCCTCCCCAGAAGAATACAAATCAAGTTTATTTTAATTTCCTCCCTTCATTTTCAATTAGAAATTTAGTCCAGCAAAGATCAGTCCAAATGGTGCACAACAACTGCTTCAATACACACAAAATCTGCAGAGAGGAAATTATATTCGCTTCCAGAGGAAAATGAAACGCAGCCTGATAATGTGAACACGCTGCATGATAATGTCTACTAGTCATGAAAGAATCTTCTCATTTTAAAGAGTCCTATTTTACATTTCTTGGGAATAAATACGACATATTTGAAGGGGAATACAAGCACACAATATTTCTTAAGCCCTCATCTCAAGTGTCTTTCTTAAAACTGCTTGAAGCCTTCCATGATGGTGATTACACTCTTTTATTGCACATCTCTTTCCTCCTGACTTAGGAGAGGGGGGATATAAATTAAATTAGACATAAAAATAAATAAATAAAAATGTTTCTGGGTACAAACATGAGATGTTCTGGCAAGAGAGATGTTGGGGATCTACTAACCAAGCCAACTGCAATCCATGGGCATTTTATTTTCACTGCACAAGGCTGCTTTATGTGTCAGTGCATAACTGCTCCCCCACAGGCATACTCCATATCAAGATTACACATTTTGTAAAGCACAGATCTGACAGACATCTTATACAGTTCGACAGACATCTAAAAGTCATATAACTACAAGCAAAGGCTTGCAATGAGATGCAGGAGGTTGTTTTTAACTTGCCCAAGGAGGCTGCAAAGCTAAGAACAGACTAACCATTGTAGTCGTCTTTGTTTTGAGCCATTCTGACAGTGTACATTTGCTGCAACATGGTTCCTAAAAAGTTTTTAAAAATCATATTTTTTTGCAAGCCTAGGGGTTCTCAGTTTTGAAAGCGGTTTGAGATGGGGCATGGGGGAAACGCCCATCGAAGGAAACAGCATAAAAATAACGCCTTTTTTGACCACAAATTGTAAATTTAAAACAACAGACTCCCTCAAAAAATGTTGGCAGTATATGCCAATTGTGCTATATTTAAGCGATGACTAGCAGTCTTTGTGGAAAAAACACAACAGGCTCTAGGTAGCCTGCATTCCCTTTCAATTATCCCACCCAGCCTGCTAGGGGGAGTGTTTAAAGGGAGTAAGGTCCCCATGGGTGTTACAGCTGAACAGATCAGCTGTAAGGCATGCGGAAGCTGGTTCCCTTAAATGCCCCCTGCCATGTTTTCTCAGAGTGCTGAACGTTCTAAAGCAGTGGTCCCCAACCACCACAGTGCAATACAAACACTTTAGGTATTGCACAGTTTCAAAAATAGTCTGCAATGCAGCATGGCAGAATTTTGCTATTCCAGACAACCCTGAATTCCCTCTGGGTTCACAGAATTTGTTTCGACAGCTCTTTGGGAATTAGTTAAGAACTAGATTCAAAGCCCATTAGTGAGAACAGACTTTGAAAGCCCCCCCCCCCATGTGCTTCTAGGCCCGAGGGGAAAGCCTGCTCCCCCACCCCCGGCATTGGCATGGCCTTCCGCTCGGGCCTAGAAGCACATCCTGGGTCTCTTTGATGCCCTGAGTGTGCTTCCGAGGGGAAGTCTTCTGTCTTTACTCACGGTGTCCTGCCGCTTCTCCATGGCTTTCTGGCCTGTCCTGGTAAGGGCCTCGAAGCCTGTGCTGGTGAGGGCCTAAACTGTGCCCTCACCCAATTGGCTAGAATTGCTCTGTCCTGGTGAGGGGCCAATCGGAAGGCGCTTTGTGCCTTCCGATTGGCCCTGCACCTAGACTGGCTCCGCCCACTCTCCGCCCACCAAATATGAATACAATGAAAGCTGTATAAAGATAGGAGCATTGTTAACAGACACCTGTACATGAGATTATTGATGACTAATACTTAAAAATCGTTCACAAAATCTAAAGTGCATGTATATGCACACACAGTTTAACTCAGAGCGCCACAAGAAAACACATACATACCATGTTTTAAATGTATTATTGTACAGTGCATTTAATGGAATAACTAATCTGATGAGTTATGGTATAAATTATTGAATTAAGAATACATTGAATGTTATTATTTTCCTAATTATGTAATCAGACACAACAGTACCCCAGCACTATTATACTTTATAGTCCTACTATTAGAGATCTACATTAAAAAGCACTAATCAACAGCAAAGTGTGGTATATATGTGTGTCTATATATTTTCAAGCCAGTCAGTATTGTGGTCTTTTGTATAACTATTGATGCATTATTAGTTGGGACCCCCAGAAAGCACAATGGACAACCAAGGCCTACTTGTGGACATCACCCAATGTAAACAACCAATAGTCTTTTCTTCTATAACCAGAACTCTGCCAATTATAATAAAGAACAATGTTTTGTGATAGTGACAGACTGTTCATTAAAGGCAAATTTTAAAAACAATTGTGCATGTTTTACATACAATCAAAGTTAAAAAAAAACACAGGCAGGCACAAAATCCATTTCTAACCTGACTGAATTTTCTGTCTTTGTTCAGAATTACATTTAAACATTACTGCTACAGATTTTGCAAGGGTAAAATAAGCAGGAAATAGTGCTGCAGAAATATAACACAATGTCCAAGTGTAACTAGGAGAGCTGCAAAAGAGAAGCTAAAAACAGCACCCTGCCAAGCTGCTGAATGGCAACAGCCAGAAATTAGTAACTGATCCTGGAACACAGCTGACGGGATTCTTTCCCATTACCGAAGCTTGAGATTTTTTCAACAAGACATGCAGTTTATGCAACTAGAAACTGAATGTCATCAAGAGCAAAATTTCACCAGTTACTTCATCTGTCTCATTTTTTTCTGTGAGGATCAGTACATATTTCTTGACTTAGTTACCTTTTCATAAAGCCTCAACGGGTTTCAAGGCCAAATGCATAACTAGTCCTCTAGATTAACAGGTAAAACTGGGCTGGATGTAAAAACAATTGCTAAACCACTACCATCCCCACCATTTCCAGTTTACTGAGCAACCTTTACCTTACCAGTCAAAAAGTTCTATCCAGAATGGCAACAATCACATCATTATTATTTAATACAAGCTTTGACACTGATTTTAAGAAGAAAAAGTCTCAAGCTGGCGATGGCGAAATGATTTATTCCAATGAAAACAATGTTCAAAACAATTTCAAAACGGATTCCTAGGTATAGTCCGGTTTCGATATCTTCATCAGTGATGTTCTCAATATTGTTAATACCTCAATCTTCTCTAAATGTATTCTTTCGGGTGATGAAATTATAGAAAATAACCTACTTAGTCTCTCGTAATATTTTGCTTCGTGTAGTTCAATCCCAAAATGATAATATAATATCCAAATTTGTAGGGATCTACTAATATTAATATCACAATGTGTAATTACTCTTCACTGATGAAGATATCGAAAACGGCCTATACCTAGGTATCCGTTTTGAAATTGTTTTAAACATTGTTTCTATTGGAATAAATCATGTTATCATCGCCAGCTTGAGACTTTTTCTTCTGCTTATATTATGGCTGATGGGTCTTCACCTGCTACTGGTTTTAAGAAAGCAGAAGCTGCCCTATCAAACTATTATTGCCCCTATTATTATTATCTGTAAAAATGATAGCATCTCAACACTGAAAAACATTAAATTCCAAATGTTAATGAGTTAAAGACATTCTTCTTGAAAAGTCTGTGTTAGCAGCTATTCTACAGATGTGAGCTGAACACTTATATAGCACCTTCAATCACACATAGCGATAGCTTTATTAAAAGTACTGTGATTCTTAGGAGAAATAAAACGATAAGCTGAATGTTGTGTGTGTACCTTACCAAAACAGAATGGAAAAAAACCCAACTTTAAGAAGCACAAAGGCGGATTGTGCCATTGTTTTTGAAGTACAGTTTTAGCACTTCATGGCAAATACTTCGTAATAAATACATATACTTTGTACAATTTATTACTCAAAAAAAATTCTCACCCCAACTTTGGGTAGCCAAAGCATGTATGTCTTAGACAGCAGACACAAGTAATCCCCAATTTTCAGAGGGGGAAAAGGTAACAAATTCACCCCAGGATACATAGCTAAGTCTACTTTAGAAACATAAGCACTAGAAGTGGGTTTGGCTAACACAAGTAAGCAAACTTAAGGGCCAAACGGATGGACTCACAACAACAGCCTTGCAGAGTGCCATCGGGATCTTAAGCAAAAGGACAGAGAGGGCGAGGAGACCATGCTGTTTTTGCTAGACTCACCTGGCAGAGGTGTACACCCATTCTCTAGGAGCAGAGATGCATGCACAAAAGTAAGAAGGTGATTGCATGTAATCGACTTCCACATTAAAAACATTACAAACTTTGTACAGAAATGTTGAAAAATTGTTGTAGGAAAACAAAGGAAAAAGTCTCTGGATTCCTCACCTCTCGCTTTGCAAGCAGGACGTTAGGGACAATGTGAGGCAAACAACGCCCCAGCATAAGCATGACGCTTTTCTCACTATCGGCAATCCGGGACACCTAGAGGCGGAATTCATTTTTAGTTATGTACGGTAATGGCATTACACAGTGCTTGAAACAAAGCTATAGGGCAGGGGTAGTCAAACTGCGGCCCTCCAGATGTCCATGGACTACAATTCCCAGGAGCCCCCTGCCAGCATTTGCTGGCAGGGGGCTCCTGGGAATTGTAGTCCATGGACATCTGGAGGGCCACAGTTTGACTACCCCTGCTATAGGGAGTCCCTCTCAGATATTAGAGGTCAGCAGCTGATATGGCACTCAGCTGCCATCTGGAAGGGTCATGCAAGTATTCTTGTCCCTGGGAGGACTCTGGATTGACTCCATATGCATTAACTAATGTCTCCAGATGGGTAGCATTTCTGCAGCTACCCCAGTGTTCATGCTAGCAGCGTGCAGCTTCTTCTCCAGTGTACTTCTGAAAACAGGCCTGCCACATGTATTAAGCCCGCACACCGCTCCTCTATCTTTCCAAAAGAAGGCTCCTAAGCCTCTGCCAGAAGTATACTTCTAAGGTTAAAACTGAAATGGTCTCCCTGACATAGGCAATCTGCTGAGATTGAATATTTTACACATACCTCTGATCCCAAGCGGCTTTCTGCTGACATCTGACAGAAAGACAACAACGCTTGATGGAATGCAGGCGACAGCTTCCTGGTGTAGCATTGTGAGGGTGGGAAATAAAGGCAGGGGACAGAAAACACAAGCAGCAAGTTACTAGCACAGAAGGCCTGCTTGTTTCATGACTGACAGCTAAAAGGAGGTAATATATAAACCTGCAGAAAGAAACTACTTTCTAGATCAGGCTTTCTCCACCAGAGTTTCGTGAAACCCTTGGGTTTCTTCACAGCCCTGGAAGGGTTTCCCAAATGGTTGGGAGTTAATTATTTTTAATACATTTTTATAGTTGTTAAGACATTTATCAGGTGATATTATCAGAATGGGTATATCACTGTTCAAAATACATTGTTCAATTGTGTAAGTGTAAGGAAAATGCATGCAATGTTTAATCCCCCCCCCCCCGGGATAGTATTCCAGTGAAATAATTTCCCACATGAAGCTTTCTGATTTTTTTTTCCTAGTCAAAGGTGGGTTAGGTGTTATACATACAAATATTCCAGTTCAAGTGTTTGTTGCTGTTGTGACAAATTTAACTTGGAATGGTACTTAAAATTTAATTGACCTAATAGAAATCAGAATAACATTTGTTAAGTAGAGTTATGCTGTGTTTAGGGTATCAGAAAACGTTCTGGATTTTGCCCCCCCCCCTTTTAAATGGGTTTCTCTGTCACAACTTCTAGGAAATGTCCCAATTGTTAGTATTGTCTGCACAACTAAACAGTGTATTTTGAACTGTGATGTAGCTCTTATGGTAATAACTTGTAAGACTTTTTCATCTAGAGCAGCCTTCCTCAACTTTTTTACTTTTGAGAATCCCCTGAAACGTTCTTCAGGCTTAGAGAACCAAAGAAGTGGTGCTACCTTGCAGAATTTGGTTGGGAAGCACAACTGTGTACACGCCCCTCCCCACCCTCTCTCTGTTCAGGGATGCCAGCCCCTAGGTGGGACCTAGAGAACCCCCAGAATGAAAGCTCTTCTCCAGACTGCAGAGATCAGTTCCCATGGAGGAAAGGGCTGCTTTGGACAGGGGGCTGTGCAGCACTGCCCTCTACACACACACACACACACACACACAATACAAAAGCATTCCTCCCTTCTGAAATTGCAAACCTTATTAACCACACAATTACCTCTCCATGTAGGAAATACCTAAGTGTCTCCCTCCTTGGATTGCTGAGAAGCCATTGGCCAGAAAGTCCAAATTTAAAGGAAAATAATCCCATAACAGTCAACGAGCAAGTCAAAAAAGACGGACCCCCTCCTCTTGCAACAGCTTCTTCTACCTGTGCTCTAGCTATGTCTCTTTCAGGCAATGGCAACTTGTACAGTTTGGCGTAGTGGTTAAGATCAGCGGCTTTTAATGTGGCAAACTGGGTTTGATTCTCTGCTCCTCCACATGTCGGGAGACCTTGGGCAAGTTGTAGGCCTGTTAGAAACTGTTCTCACAGAGCAGTTTCTCTCAGAGCCCTCTCAGCCTCTCCTACCTCATTGTGGGGAGAGGAAGGAAAGGCAATCATAAGCCACTCCGACTCCTTTTGGCAGTGAAAAGCAGGGCATAAAAAGCAACTCTTCTTCTACTAGGAAGGTGCTACTGGGAAACAACGTCTCCCCACCTCCACATGTCTCCATGGCCTCCTGGTGCTTCTGTGCCCCTTCTATAGCTTCCCCACCTTCCTTGGCATTGGTCTCAAACTTGCTCCGTTGTGATGGTTTTGGGAAGATTGGAGCCAGACTAAGGTGGTCTCCATATGGCAAGGGAATGTCTACATCTTCCCAGTCCCACCCACATCAGCATTATTTTCCCTGTTGCAATTGCCTGTGATGGTAACCCCCAAAGCATTCCTCCCTTCTCAGATTGCAAATAGCAAACCTCACATGACTTATGAGTAAACATTCTCAGGGCAAAGGCTGTTTCTGGCTTCCCTGTGTCCCAGAGGGCTGGCAGGGGGCTGTTTCTGGGTTTCCCACAGACCCCCTTCCAGACAGCGTACAAAGGCTGCGGCAGGAGGTGGCTCGCTCCCCTCCCATCCTCCAACTTGAAAGGGCATGCTATGAGGCCGGCTCCTCTTCCACCCAGCAAACTTCTGAAACTGGCAGGATGTTCAAGGCGGTGAGCTGACCCCTTATTAGGTTTTCCTGGCTGAGAGCTCTCTCTTCATTGGGGCTAAACTACCAGGGCAGGCCATTCCTGGCCATGTCTTACTCATTAAACATTCCCAGGATAGAGGCTTTTCCTGGCTGTCTGCGATTTGACATGACTGGCCCTCATTGGCAGAGTGCAAATTGAACTGATTGGCCCTCACTGACAGAGTACTTTACCTCTACTGGTGTTACACTCCCAGGGAGGGCCAATCTGATAGGGTCTGAGCTGTCAACTTGAGCTTTATTATGTTTAGTGATCACTTATCAGTTCCAAATTGGACAGGTGATAACATTATCCCTTCCACCTAGTAAGAGGAAACACAGTAAAAAATATTTTGGTAGTCATGTTAATTGCCAGGAAGGACTAGTTAAAGTCAAGATGCATAAGTAACTGAGCAATATGTAATATTGCTTTATGTAATGTTTGAAGACATTTGTTTCAATGTATATGAAGGTGAGAGGCTGCATCTCTACATGCTAGGGATGAGCTATAAAAAGTTACTATAACTGTTATTAGTATCAGCTCATTTTTACTGAGAATTAAACTTTGTTGGTCTTGGAGGTGCTGCTGAACTTAAACTCAGTTCTCACATTTGTTAACTCTTGTATTTGTATACTAATTTGCTGCCATTCACAGATCTTATCAACAGCCTTAATCCAATCTCAGCTATAATCACCCATTTACTTGACATTAATTAGCCCTTCAGGGAAACTACTCCCCTACTTCCTAGTAAAGTTTGAGGAAATTCTGCTTCATTGTATCCAAAGAAATGTGCTTGCCCACAAAACTTTATACTTCAAATAAAACTTTGTTGATCTTAAATGTGCGACTGGACTCTAACTTTATTTAAAAGTGTTAGTTTCTAAAATGTGATTTAGTTATCAAGTCTCACCCATACATCTTGAGGTTTAAGTGAGAAAAACACGATCAGCTACTATGTCTGAAGAAGCGTTATCCATGTATGATTCCAGTAACAGATGACAGCTTATAGTGTGAAGATGCATTTATCTACGCTTAAAGCAAAACCAAAATGTCCAGACACACTGGCTACCGCCTGAATATTTTTTCCACTCGCCTATTACCAAGGCAAATGCAAATGAATGGAAAGATACACAAGTGTGGCAACTGAAGATACTGGAGTTGGATACCCCAATATTTCTGGCAGACTCTCCTGCTCTGGACTTTCATGCTGGAGAAGAGCACCACCGCTGCCAGAAGAGTCCTGAAGGATCCAACCCATTGATTTAGCTCCTTGCTATTATAGACATTGCTCCACAGCATGTTCATTGACATGTGTTATACATAATACTTTTGAAGTTTTCCTAGTCCTCCATTAATTATCATTTCTGAACATGAATGGTATTAGATAAAAAATGAAGACACAACAGATAAAAATGCCAAATCAGGAGCATCCAAACTTTTTACTTGGGGTTCCCCCCCGCCCATCCCCAATGAGCTAACTGCCCATGACAGAGGCAGGGTTTGCCCCATTTGACAAAGACCAGTCCCTAAGCAGTCGGCACCCTGTCCTTCAGCAGTGCCTTCCCAGTGCTCCTAAAGCCTTGCCAAGCAGGCAGGGACAAGCTCAGGAGTCTTGCTTAAGAGGCAGGGTTGGAGCTACCAGCCCGATCCCTTGAGCAGTTGGCAACCTTTTTTCTTTGGCCAGGCTTTCTGAGTGTTCCAAAAGCCCTTGCAAAGAGGTAGGGCTGCAGCCGTTTAAGAGGCTTGGCTGGACAGAAAAATGCCTGATGCTGGCTCACAGCCATCATTATACAAAAGAACCTACTTTAAGTATTTGAAAGGAGGAGGAGGGCAGGATGCTGTTTCTGTTGGCTGCAGAGGAGAGGACACGCAGTAATGGGTTTAAACTTCAAGTACATCGATATAGGCTAGATATCAGGAAAAAACTTTTCACAGTCAGAGTAGTTCAGCAGTGGAATAGGCTGCATAAGGAGGTGGTGAGCTCCCCCTCACAGGAAGTCTTCAAGCAAAGGTTGGATACACACTTTTCTTGGACGCTTTAGGATGCTTAGGGCTGATCCTGCGTTGAGCAGGGGGTTGGACTAGATGGCCTGTATGGCCCCTTCCAACTCTATGATTCTATGATACTAACACAAAGGCAGAACTACACGTTGCGGGCTGTGGGGCACACCTACGTACCAAGCTCCTTCCTGTAATATGGCCAAATTTATCATCAGGCTCTGTATTTCTTCACATAAATGACTGCTGTTAGTGGGAATAAGGAAAACTCATGAGACAGTACCCTGGCATGGGTGAAGGCTGGCACACACTGAAAGAGAGCACGGCAAGCATGTAACCTGCAACATGCCGTTCAATGTCAGCACATTTCTTTGGGAAACTCTTTAGCTCTAGTTTTTGAATTCTGTCACTGATTTGTGTAAGGACTAGACAGAAGACCACATAGACTGGGTACTGTTTGGCAGATAGGGGGAAGAATAGCAGGGGAAAAGGACAACCCTCTCAGAGGTAGAATCATAGAGTTGGAAGGGGCGGTACAGGCCATCTAGTCCAACCCCTTCTCAGCCTCAAGCATCCATGTAAAGAAACTGTCCAGCTGCTGCTTGAAGACCACCAGTGAGGGGGAGCTCACCTACTTCTTAGGCAGCTGATTCTACTGCTGTACTACTCTGTGAATTTCCCTGATATCTTGTCCATAACCTACACATAGTTTAAATCCATTACTGCAGATCCTAACCTCTGCTGCCAACAGGAACTTTTACCCTGCCCTCCTCTAAGTGACAACTTTTCAAATACTTTAAGAGAACAATGATGTTCCCTCGCAACCTCCTCTACTCCAGGCTGAACATCCCCAAGACCCTCAACCTTTCCTCACAGGGCTTTATCTCCAGAAGTGGAGTCAGCAATTACTGATAACATGGGTTATACACCCATGTATAGTCTTATGCTTGTGAAATGAGTAGGAGGCAGCACACATATCAGGGAAGTCATGTTGCCCATGGACCTATGTATCCTCAGTCAAATGTTACCACTCTGCTTGTATGCACACAAACTGTATGTATGAATGGCTCTACCCCTGTGACTGGGAGTGCTGGAAAAGCAACGTCCCTGATGAAAGAGGAAAGTGTATACAGTCTGTATGTCGTATGTAGCATAGTCAGGAGATCTAAGGAGTGTCAGGCTGTCAGAGGTGGTTTACTATTGCCTGTCTCTGCGTCATGACCCCTAGTGTTCCTTGGAGCAACTCTATCCCAGTACTAGCCAGGATCGACCCTTAGCTTCTGAGATCTGATGGGATCAGGCTTCAAGAAGAAGAGTTGGTTCTTATATGCTGCTTTTCTCTACCCAAAGATATCCCCCAAAGTGTCTTACAGTCACCTTCCCTTTCCTCTTCTCACAACAGACACCCTGTGAGGTGGGTGAGGCTGAGAGAGCCCTGAGATTATTGAAGAAGAGTTGGTTCTTATATGCCACTTTTCCCTACCCAAAGGAGTCTCAAAGCGGTTTACAGTTGCCTTCCCTTTCCTCTCCCCACAACAGACACCCTGTGAGGGAGGGGAGGCTGAGATAGTACTGATAGTACTGCTCGATCAGAACAGCTTTATCAATGCTGTGGTGAGCCCAAGGTCACCAGATGGCTGCATGTAGAGGAGGAGCAGGGAATCAAACCCGGCTCACCAGATTACAAGTCGGTGCTCCTAACCACTATACCAAGCTGCCTGGGCTATTCAGGTTAGGGACTTGGAAGCTAAGTCTATATGTCCATGTTATAAGAAAAGGAACAAAGGAAAGGTCCACCCATGGACATTGCCCTCTAGATGTGTCACACATAGAGTTGTACTCCCCCTCTACCCATGTGATGCATATTGGACTACAGTCGCATCAGGTCAAGTTTTAAGTGACAGCTTTAGCTGTCTGCTACCACAGTGTCTGCTACCACAGTTCCTGCTGCTAAAGAAATTAGCTTTTTACACTTTGAACTACTCAGTTGTATTGAATAGCTGGTTTGGACAGAGTTTAAACAGTATTAGTATGAGAAAGCTGGTTTATAGAACACAGAAGCTGGACAGGCTAGATTAGTATTTTCTAGTTAGGCAGCAGGAGTTCTGTTTAGCACTATACAATTCCTCATTTCCTTAAGACCACCAGCATGGTAGCATCTTAATGTCTCTGTGTTGCACCCCAAAAGAAAGAAAAATTAATCCTGTAAAAGCTTTGTTGATGACTTTGCAATAAATATGGATTTGCCCAAGCATTACTAAATACCTTTTATAGAGAAAGCCATTCAAGAGTCAAAACTGGTGGCCTTATTTCTAAAGACAAGAGAGGCTTTTTGAAAAATCACTAACCTATTCGGTTTATCAAAGTGCACGGCAGCTTTAATGGACGGGGAACAAGATGGAGGTTTTCCTCTCTCCTTATTAGGAATACAACTTATAGTGTTATCTTTCAGAAGTCTGGACTCAGGGTCAGTCACTGTGGAAAGCCTTTCCTCTTCTGTTTCCTCATGGTTACTGTCAATGGCGGAACTCTTGATATCCAAATATCTTCCGTTATCATCAGGCAATGAGAGAGGCACTTGAGCTAAAGATGACTGGACGGAGTCACAGATGACTGGAATGGCAGGTTTTTCGTTCCTTAAGTAGTCTATTTCACTGTAGGAGGGAAACGAAAGAGTCAGCTGTAGCTTCCCCCACCAATCAGAAGATCATTGTATGAAACACTAACAAGGAATAAGTCACCTCCAGCAATTTATCACTGCTTTGAAGCATATTAACCGCATTTTCCAAAAATGTGTCACAGAGTATTTAGCAGACTATTTTTACAAGGTGGGAACCTAAGAGGGCTTTGGAAGAACGCTCTGTAGACTCCTGCAGTCTTTGAAATCAACTTAGAGATTGATAAAACTTGCTGTTTTTATAGAAAATCCAGTGCTATAAAATGAATTATTGGTGTGCTTGGTAGCCATATATATCTGAGGAGCATATAAGTACTGAACTCAGAGAGAGGTTTTCAAGGCAGGTGAGAAACAGAGGTGGTTTGCTTTTCCCTCCCCCTGCAGAACTTTCCTTCTGGTCTTCCATCCAAAGACCAACCATGCTTAGCTTCCAAGACCTGAAAAGACAGAACTAACCCCTGCTGTCTTCTCTCACCACATATGAAGTTTGACAGAAACCATAAGAACTTACTATGGGCTCAAGTTTGCTACCTGGAGAATCTGGGATCTAGGAGTCATGGGGCTTCCATTAGAATAACCCATTCATTTCCATTCCACATTGGACCATCTTGACAGACTTAATCCATTGACAGACAACTGAGGCTGGGCTGGACCATCTATTTGTCATGGAAGTTCATCAGAGCTGTCACCAGATGTTTGGTGGGGGTAAGGCTAATTTTATAAGTCCCTGATTGATAACAATAGCCTCTGACATCAGAAATGGGGATTTATTAAATCAGCTTATCAGACTTATAAAGGGGGCTGGCTCCGATCCAGTTCCATAGGCCACAGATGTCTGGACCCTTGAGACTTCCCCCTTGTCTTCAGCCTTCTTTAGAAACTGGAGTTCACAGGGGGCTAGGTAGGGCATTAGGGCTCTGCATATGCTCTGAGGAACTTGATACAGCTTAGATAAAGTGTATTTAGGTTGATTTAGTTCCATGTTATTGCTTTTTATCTGAAATATCTCTGTGCTGGATATTGTGTGCCTTCCCGGTACTTTATTTTGCCCTTTCTCCACAATTTTTAAAAAATCCAACAAACCTCTCTCCCCCTTTTAATAATAAACATTTATAAAGACACTTCAGTTGGGATAACTTATTCCCCTGGAATATTCCTTTGACTTTCTGCCCTCCATGCTAGACCACACAATATTACATAGTTGGTTAGGAGGTATTTCTTAGGGTTTCTACCTGGTCACTTCGTTATTGTTCTAGGACTGTACTAGAAGGATATCTTCTCAGCGGATCAGTCTAGATGTTCTCAGGAGGTAATTGTGTTATTATAGCAGGGTTCCAGAGTGCTGTCCAGGGAGACTTAGGCTAAGTCAAGGAAAGACATCACCCTCCTCTTCCTTCTTTAACAAGGAGTACATCCATTAAAAATGTCATATATGCCCCATGGTTAGGTGGCTTTGGAATATTCAGTTCTACATGCTATTACCCCCATGCAGTATTAATCTTGCGTGTGTGTGTGTGTGTGTGTGTAGTTCAGACATGGTGAAAGAGAAGACCTGACTGATGCCAGTCTGCCTAGGAACAGCACATAATCCTGAGAATGTTTGGCATAGCCAACATTTCTCATAAAAATCAAGGGGCAACCTAAATTACCAAAAGACACTGTTAATCAAGGAAACTTAAATATCTACTGATTCATCTACTTTATCAACTACACTTTCAATGGATAAAAAAAGAATCTCACAACTCTATAGTGTGACAGTACATACCTTTCAAGTCTTTGTATCTGTTCCATTAGAGACCATTTCTCTGTGCTTAACGAATTAATTTGATCTTCCAATTTCTGCACCATTACACATTGCTAAATAAGAGAAAAGATGGAGGAAAGACATAATTTGTAGTACTGCATGCCTGGCAGCAGGCTTTGTACGGGCAAAAGGAAATCAAATTTTGTTACCTCTATTGACTGTGGCGTTCCAAATATGGGAATGCTCTCCAGTATGGGAGTGGTAGCGTCTAATTCATCCTCCTCTGTGCCAACGGCTATATCGAAAACATCTTTTGCAGATATTTGGTGGTTCCCAAAATCACGATACAGCTGGAGCAAGTCTGGAGGCTTCGGAATGTTCAGTCCCACGTCATCCCACAGCTCAAAATCCTTTGGAAGGGCAAAAGCAGAATGTTTACGGAGCTCTTCCGGTCAATGGTTCTTCTCATAGACCCAAACAGAATTCCTGCATCACAGCAGCAAATGGTTTCTGTTGAGCATCTGACAGCCATCTCAGCCTTCAGGTGCTTTTGATTTAGTGACTAGAAAATGTATTTGTCTAGAGTAATAAACTTGGTCCAACACCCAGCAAACCAAACAAAAGTTGGATGACAATACAAGGCAGAACAAGGAAGCTGATCGCTAAGAAAAAAAAATGGCACAAGTCCAGATTGTGAAATCCAAAACAGAGGCAAGGGCGTTTTCATTTTTTTAAAAAATTGTTAAGAGGGATATTCCTCCACCTCCAGAGGGCATTTTGTAATTGCTCTCTTCTGTTAACTATTTATAAATTTCAAAACTCCATTGTGAGCATCCAGCACATATGGCTGCCTCAAACCAAGGAGGAAAACCACCATTTCCTTAAACGTTCAGCCATTAGCAGACAGACAAAAAAAGTCACACTGGGATCAGATGAGATCAGAACGTGTCATAAGAAGGCGATGTGCCCTCAGAAATCCAGAAAGGCTATTCTTAAAATATTTAAGTGATATGCCTGCTTGAAGGCAGTATTACTGGATTTCTTTTTAAGAATCACCCAAAAGGCAAGTATAGCTGTATTACAGCAAAGAAAGAAAATCCCAAGACAGTCAATCTGGTCCACAGAATTGTTAGTAAAAGAACAGATCATGCAAATATATTGAGTGAAAGCAGTGCCTAAAAAGACAGACTAAGCTCCGATGAGTTTTCTCATGCCAAACTAGCTTGGCCATCAACATTGTTCTGTTAAATGGTGAGGAGGTCCATAGATATATATATAAGATATTTGTATAAAATGTCATATGTACAAGCTAAGCTGCATACTCTGAACTTCGTTACAAGGCACTTTTGTTCTCAGTAAGTAAGTAAGGTTGGCTCTTTAATCTCTGCAGCCTCATTCATCAAGATTTGATAGACAAAATTAGATATTGTTTCTGGAGAGTACTAAACTAGAAGTTATTAATAAGATTTTCTGGCATTCACAGCCCATAGCCAACTAATCATTTTCAGAGCATTATAACATGGGGCAGTAGCATCATCCTATACTCCTAATGTCCAAAGAGGCCGCCATGTTGATTACTGGCATGGGCATTCTTCTGCTCTGCCAATAGTTATGCTTTTCTTGTTTCCTGCCATGAACAGGAAAATAACCCTGCATCCATTTCTCTCACAAAACAGATATCTAATTAGGCAATCTGGGAAAAGGAAAGAAGAAATTATCAGAAGCAACATCAGAAAACAGCCATATAATGTACACCTACAAACTTCAGCTATAAAAGTGAAAAATATGCAACCTTACCTGATCATCATTTTCATCTGAAAAAGTTATTGAAGTCAGCTTGTAACCGTTTTTTAACAAAAATTCATTGACTAAGAAGTTTAGAGCTCTTTTTTCAAGAGGTTTAATTGGTTCCTAGGAAGAAGGACAAACAATTATTACAGGTTTATTAAATATTGGACCCCACTGTATTATGATCCACAGATTTTAGAACAGCAATGAAGGTAAGTATAAATGTTTGTCAGCCTACATAAAGTGTTAAAAGTGTTCAGTCACATATACGTATGAATCACAGAGCTGTTTAGAAAGGTGTGATCAGAAATGCACTTGTCTAGAGGTGAGTGGGTGACTGAAAACTGATATAAGGTAACAACAAATGAAGCTTCTGTAGTTACCTACCTGAATTTCAGGACTTGATTTGTAATTTCTCCGTTCCTGCAAAGGAACTTCATTTTCTGTAAACGGCAATACACAAAAGGTATTATTCTCCACTTTGTAAGGCTCCAGCCTCTGCTATTTTGTCAAAATACAAATACTAATGAAAAGGTTTATGTACACCACCTGCAGCCTGAGTCAGGTTGGCTCGGAGGGCCTGAATGGTCTCCTTTGCTTTCCGTAGTTCAAACTCCAGGACTGGACAAGGATTTGGATTAAACATATACAGGCATCCAACCAAGAATAGGGAAACAAAAAATGAAATATAAAAAAGCAAGGATGGGTATGAAAATAAAATACAGTTTGTATTAAAGACAAAGCATGCAATCTTTATGGAACTCATGAACGCATGCAGCAGAGTTAGACTGAAGCAAACTGGTGAACGTTTTCCATCATTAGAATCTGATCTTCAGAGCTTAAGCGGTCTGACAAGGAATGCTATCGGCTTGAGCAAAACAATCTTATCGCCCCTACTTTGTTTGGAAAGTTCCCCACAAAGCATCGGTGCACGCTAATGTTGAAAAGCCGAGAAACTCAAAAATAAGACAGGGTGAAGCTCTATGAAGGTGTCTTGCTCTGAGGGCACATCTGATTAAGCTGTCAATCTTGTGAACAGGATGGAATTGCTAGCAGTTGCAGGGACTAAAGAGGTACAATGTGCATGGGGCTGCTCTTATATTGGAGGCCATTTAAAAATGACCTGATGGGGCAGCTATTATTCTGTGGCATGCTATTTACGCGGAGCAGCTTATCAAGGGATCAGTCAAGTGCTCCTGACATTGCTACCTTTAGAAATGGAAGACTCAAGTTTCTTCTTCAAACAAAACCATTTGTCAACACTGTTTAGGCAAGTTGGCATTTGGCATTGACGAAATGTATTTTTTTCCCAGCAACAGGCAGAAATTTGTAGAAAATTAAAACGAATTTAACCCTCAAATGGCCCCATACAAACAGAGTGAAAGGGTTAGTTCACCAGCTGAGATAATAGGTGACCAGATTGCAGACCATAAACAGTGTCACCATGAAACCAAAGGGAAATCTATTTATTTTTCAGGAAATTACTGAAAAGCTTTATGTTGGAGTAGCCTAAGACAGGGGTAGTCAACCTGTGGTCTTCCAGATGTTCATGGACTACAATTACCATGAGCCCCTGCCAGCGTTTGCTGGCAGGGGCTCATGGTAATTGTAGTCCATGGACATCTGGAGGACCACAGGTTGACGACCCCTGGCCTACGAGACTAAGCTTCAGATCATTATGCAAAAACTGTATTTGAAGATACTGGTTATATTATAAGGGCTATCTTTGGGAAACATGTACAGAAAACTCCCTTTTTCCCCGAGGGCAATGTTTTGGTCCTGAGAGCATATGGAAAAAAGATTCACTCAGTTTGCATTTTTTTTCCTTGTTCAAAAACAGAACGGGGTAGCTATAGTACATCACATCTACTACATCGAAGTAAATTGTTTGATGCACAGAATTTTACTGCAGAAATACAAAAGCACAACTGAGGATCTGATGAAAAAGTGTGAAAAATTCTGTAGTAGTCAGCAATGCTGATCTGCAAATATTTCTGTGCAACAAAGTCTGACAAGAATAGTACTAAGACCCTTTTCTTCATTAACATATATTTCACAGAAGGAGCCAGCTTTAGGATAATTTGGCGAAAACCCTTTGGCTTAAAAATAACCAATTCAATTATTCAATTTAGAGTACGTTAATTTAAGAACCATGGGCAGTTTCCCCTTTAAAAGCTATCAAAGTGTTGGGCTACAGAACAATTGCAGATCAGAAATGCACTGCAACAAGATGATAAAAATGTTTAAAAAAAATCAGCGAGAACACAAGCTGTAGGGAAGGTCAGAAACTCCACTAAGGAACTGAAGCAAGACACATCACTGAGGGCACAGAGAGTCAGAAAACCCATATGACACCAACCCATGTCAGACGGCAAACTATTTTAGGGTATATTAATACTCAAACACAGCCAACAGCCATTTGTGACTGCAACTTGGTTTCCCTGTTAACACAGTTTACTCTGCTGCATGGTTTCTCTTTTGACAGTCTAACACAGGGGTAGGGAAACTGTTGCCCTCCAGTTGTCCATGAACTACTCAATGGGAATTGTAGTCCATGGACATCTGGAGGGCCACAGTTTCCCTACCCCTGTTCTAACATCTCCCAAGCACATAGTGGGCTCAAAACTATTGCAAAGTTGATGGATGGCCATAATAAAAATGTACGCTCTGAAGAAAAAGAGTCGATGCTTTTCTTTACAAAGTAATTTCTTTCGGGTAACAAAAGCTTGCAGCGAAGGTAAACTGCAATTTGAACGAAGACGGAGGCTCTGTCGCTGCCCTTTTGAGTTTGGCAGCAGCCTTGACTATAGAAGATTAAAAAAAGTCCTGTCACACCTTAAAAACACACCACTCATCTAAAATAGGGCATAGTTCACAAAAGTGTTTGCAACAACCTCGCGTTCAAGGTGTGATGGCACTCTTAACTGTTTTTTTCCCCCTGCATCACATTAACACAGCAGCCACCTCAGAGATTTATAGCACAAGGTACCCTCCCGTACCCAGACATACTTGAAGCACTTAAATTCTGGGCAGTGGGAATTTTTTAATGGTAAGCTCAGCAGGGCTAGAAGTAACTGCAAAGCAACATTTTTGGGGGGAGAAGCCAGAAGGAGCAGAAAAGCGGCAATTTTTAATATATTTGTGTGAACACTTTGGGACCGACTTCTCAGTGAGTGTGAGGCAGTGTATGGTTCAAAAGGTGTTTGCAAACACCCCGCTACTTGTATACATAGAGCTGAAATTGAAAGCTCCCATGTTTAGGAAGTCAGGCATCAAATCGCTTGGAACAGTGGTCCCCATTCCCCGGTCTGGGGACTGGTACCGGTCCGTAGATCAGTCGGTACCGGGCTGCGGCTTCTCCTCGTCCTCCTCCCCGGCTGCTGCCTCAGGGGCTGCCCTGCTACTCTGCCGCCGGGTCACCTTTGGTACTCTCCAGCGGCCGGCATGGCAGCGCCCCCCTGTGGGTGGTGGGAGGTCAGGGGCGCCAGAGGGATAGCAAGTGGAGCAGGGGCTCAGGCGGCACAGCAGCGATGTTCCTCGTTGACCGGTCCCTAGTGATAAAAAGGTTGAGGACCACTGGCTTGGAACATCTAAATTTGGTGCTCCAACAAATATAAATTTGTGCCTCACTTTAAAACCAGAAATGGCTGCCAGGTTGGCTAAAACACCTGAATGCAGAGATCCTAACAAACTGTGGCTAGATGAAAGATTTCCTGAACTAGGAAAGTCTTGCATCTCAGCCCTGTGCATCTAGTGGGGGAAGCACATGAGCCACAGAATAAACCTGGTTCAAGACTGGCCTGAACAAACTGGAACTCTTTATAGACATCAAATGCCAGCTCGAGAACTGGATTTCTATTGTCTTTTGATATGCTAGGTCAGGTGGGTTGGTTTTCGAAGCAAAAGAAGTGGTGAGAAGGCATTCAATTTTACATAAAAATACAAATAAACAAACAAAATCCTTTGCATCCCTTCAAAATAAGATACAGACACGCCACAACAATGAGTGTGTTGTAAAGGGCTGGGGGGGGATGAATTAAAGGGCCGGGGGGGGGGAGAAGGCGTCCTTCGGGGCTCACCTCCAAGGACCACATATGGTCCGCAGCCCACAGGTTGGGGATCGCTATGCTAAATGGCTTTTTGAAAATAAAACTTATTCAAATACTTTTTTGATTTTCTGCTGAAGACCAAATATGAAGTATGTTAATTTTTTAATGGAATTCATGTCACCAAATCGATTGTGTCTGACTTCCCAGCATTCCCAATCTAACGTCAAGGGGCTTGACAGAAATTTTAGAGCTTCAACTATGAATGAAGGCTGTGAAACTTTAAATCCCATGGAATATGATCACAAGGGGGGGGGGCGATAGTCAATATATGGTCTTAGAATATTTCGGATGTTTTAAAGCCTCAGGAGACATTTAACTGAATGACCAGGAATACCAAACGATTACATTCTCAGAGAAAATGCCCTACTATATTCCAGACGAAAACATAATGCAACATGCGAAGTTTCTGAAACACACAGAACTTTCCTATTACTTTGATCAGCTACATGTAAAAGACAAACCAAACAATGTTTTCTCTTGAGCTTGCAATAGCAAGATAAAAACAAGAACAAAATATTCAGGAAGAGTTTAGGATGAATTTTCCCAGGTGCCTGGGTAAAAAGCCTAGGTTTTTCCTCTCTACAGATTAGGGGTGAGATTAGTCTAAAACAGGGATAGTCAGACTGCGGCCCTCCAGATGTCCATGGACTACAATTCCCATGAGCCCCTGCCAGCTTTTGCTGGCAGGGGCTCCTGGGAATTGTAGTCCATGGACATCTGGAGGGCCGCAGTTTGACTACCCCTGGTCTAAAACATAACCGAACTAGTGCACCAATTTTATCACAGTTGTTAGAATGACAAAACCCCTTGATAAAATCTAATCAATTTTTACAGGCCTTCCTGAAGAAGATGCTCAGGAGGCCATAAAGTTGAAGTAAAGCAGACAGCAGCTACTGCAGCACTAGCACTGTTCAGAAGCGCTACTCTTATTTGGGGCTGCTGAGCTGACCCTGCTGTTAGGCAGCCTGCAGACTTCTTGAATCAATCATTAGTTAGACCCTAGCACATATGAAGTGAATTTCTAATTCAGTCTTTCACAAAACTGAAATCAGGACTTGCTAGGAAATTCATTCAACATTCTATTCAATTGTACCTAACACCATGGGTGGAATTTATCCTAATCCCACAAAAGCTTTCCAGGACCAACTGAGAAACCAATTAACACAAATAACAAAGCATAAAATGTAATGTCATCCTTTCTTCTTTATAAAGGGCTGGACCCTAAGCTTGCATCCACTCACAAAAGCAGCACTCACATGAGATTTCTACCCCCCCCCCCAACAGACACTTGTACCCCATGCCGTACTTGGGAGGTCCACGGACATCCCGTGTACCTATAATTCAGGGAGCCACATACAGAACTAGATGTGGCACTGTCCATCTGTGGGGCTTCTGCTGTTTGTTTTGTGACAACTGCCAGTGACAGAAGAGACATAAAGGGGCAGATTTTAAAAACTTTACTTGTCCCTTTCTATTGCAAAAGGATATTGTGGAACATTTGAACAGCCACTCAAATCATTTTCAAAGCATTACAGGTAGGAAGTATTCGGGGAATAGCAAATACCATTCAGTTGAGACAGTTTATCTCTTATCTGAAACTTTACTTACCAGCCACCCGTTCATCGGTCTCCCTGTTTCCATCATCTGAGTACCTTGCAAAGTCCAAAGAGTCAAGAGTGCTAATGCTTCCAGCACGATCTACAAAAAGGGGTTTTAAAATGGATACAGTCATAATCCAAAGAAGGTCCTAGAAAGCCACGTCATACAGCTTGAGCTTTCCTACTTCTGCTAGAGTAGTTCCCACACAGAGGAAACTAGCTACAGAAAATAAAGAACTGGAAATGTGACAGCCAGCTAGACTGTGTTTCCTTGGAGCACAGGGCACACATAACTGCTCTAGAAGAAGAAGAAGAGTTGGTTCTTCTATGCCGCTTCTCTCTACCCAAAGGAGGCTCAAAGCGGCTTACAGCTGCCTTCCCTTTCCTCTGCTCACCATTTCCCTGCAGAAAGGGTTCTACTATGATGGGGAACAAGGGCAAAGAAAGTGATCTGCCTAGATAGGATAGGGGCTGTAAAGCAGGGGTAGTCAACCTGTGGTCCTCCAGATGTTCATGGACTACAATTCCCATGAGCCCCTGACAGCAAACGCTGGCAGGGGCTCATGGGAATTGCAGTCCATGGATATCTGGAGGACTACAGGTTGACTACCCCTGCTGTAAAGGACTACAATTGCAAGAACTGTTCTGATTATACAGGACAGCTGTAATGTTTTCCAACAGGTCAGGATGAAGTCAAGGGAAAGCAGAATAACCAGAAGATAGGAGTCAGAGGGGTGTGGGCAGAAAGAGGACCTCAAATGACAGCGTGCTTCATTGTAGGATAATGATTCACATTTAACAGCGTCTGAAAATAAAACAATATGAATCCAATTGTTTAAAAAACTGGCCATGTGCATTATAATGCATGTTTAAAGTCACTTTGTTCACTTCAAAAACCAAAACTGTGCCCCAGTCCTGTTATCCGTGCGTATTGGAGCTATAGCTCACACAGAAGCATGAAATAGGAGAGGAAACCAAGCTGTGTTAGGAGACATCCAGGGCTGTTTTCAACAGAGTTACACCCTTCTAAGCTCATTAACTTCAACGGATTTAGAAGAAGAAGAGCTGGTTTTTTAAACCCCACTTTTCACTACCTGACAAAGTCCAAAAATGGCTTACAAGCACCTTTCACTTCCTCTCTCCACAACTTCTCTGAGAAAAAATCTCTATGAGAACTGTGATTAGCCCAAGGTCACCCAGCTGGCTGCATGTGGAGGAGGAGTGGGGAATCAAACCCAGTTCTCCAGAAGCTACTGCTCTTAACGATTACTCCATGGTGGCGTTCAAACACTGTAGAATTTTGCTTAAACTAGCCCTGTTTTAAAATGTTGTTAGCAGCCCTGAGCTAACAGGGATGGGGCAGTATACAGATAAAATACATATTACATATTATTATATTATTATAATTTATAAAGAGATACCTGATCGTTTTATGCAAATTTGATTATTTATTTTCTCTCTACCAATCATGATCAAGGTGGCTTGAAGCATAATAAACAACACAGTTAACATTCCAAAATCATGGCTTCACAAAGGCTGAAAAAAGAGACAACTAAAAAGTATCCACAACTAATTACAACTCTGAAAAAGAGAAAATCATAACTATCCTAAAAAAAGAAAACGACCCCCAAAACCTCAGCAAAGGTCATATAAATCAAGGGCGCTGGCTTGGAAATAAAGTCAAACGAGCAAAAAACACTTGGAAGAATAGGAGTGCCCTTTGCACAACATCTACAAAAAAATTAAGTTTGGTGCAGGGTGAACCTCTTACAGAAACATGCATGGTCCTCTATGTCAGGGGTAGTCAACCTGTGGTCCTCCAGATGTTCATGGACTACAATTCCCAGGAGCCCCTGCCAGCATTTGCTGGCAGGGGCTCCTGGGAATTGTAGTCCATGAACATCTGGAGGACCACAGGTTGACTACCCCTGCTCTATGTCTTCCTTCTAACCTCAAAACAACCTTGTGAGGTTGATCAGGTCAACAGAACAACTGAACATCAAGACCAGTGGCAAGGTGTAGCCTTGACTCCTCAGTTCCACCCCAACATTCTGCACCGCACTACAAGAAAGGCAGCCCAAAGCACAGACACTCAGCTAAGGCAGCCCCATCCCTACTGCACGGACTAGTTCCGGAATGCAGGGCACGTGCAATATGGCCTCTGTCGATGACCTCAGTTGGCAGACAGGTTTGTATAGAAGGCGATCCTTCAGAGGCCACATAGGGCTTCTCAGGTCGCTAGCAGTTTGAGCTGATCTTGGAGGCAAATCAGCAGCCGTTATAAATAATTTAAGACTAGCAAGATGCGTTCTCTGCGTCCTACATCTGACAGCAGCCTATTGGCCACAGTTTGAACTGGCCGAAACTTCCGCACTGTGCATGGCACAGCGGAACGAAATCAAAGCAAGGGATAATGGTTTTCAACTCTTGCATCCCAAGGCAGAGTCACAGTGAATGTCACTGTGTCACTACATGTCACAGAGGAGATATGTTCCTCTTTCTGCACCCCAGATTAAAAGTGTATGTCGAACTCAATACAAAACTAGAGAACGCATTTCTTCTTTTACCATGCATCGTAACAAATGGCTGAATTTTGGAATTTTTGTTTTCCTTTCAAGCACTTCAGATATCCTTCTCTCACTCGACTAATGATGTGCGTTTTTTCTTCCTTAGCAAAATATTGCAAGCGAGGCATCAACACACTACAGTAGAAAAACAACCCAAGAGCAGCTGCATCAGGAACACTAAAAATGGACAACAATGTATGCTATGATCAGAAGACAGTAAATAATCCTGAATGGACTCAGTAGTGTATCTACTAACGGGGGAAAAAAGAGAAAAAGCTATCCAGAAATAATTGCCAGTATCACCGCTGAAAAAAACTTAAAGTACACCTATAATTGTGCTTTAATAGTGCCATAAAAACCCATCATTTTCATAGTGTTATTCCAACAGTCCTCTAAATAAAAATTAATACAAATTCTAAATGCAATGGTAACAACCCCTGGTCCATTGGATCTTAAATGAGTTTCTGACTCCCGTTCCTTGGAGAAATCAGATGGGTCAAGAGGAGGAAGATGGAGCATAATCAACTTTCTTCTTGAAGCATTTATTCCTTTGGTCCATCTACCCTGCTCCTGTAATACACTTCTGTGGTTCAATGAAAGTTCAGGATCAGATCAGAACCTGAATGGCAGACAGTAAAGCAGGGGTAGCCTGAAAGCAGGGGTAGCCGAACTGTGGCTCTCCAGATGTCCATGCTGGCAGGGGCTCATGGTAACTGTAGGTCACCTGGAAAGCCACAGGTTGGCCATCCCTGCAAAGACATAATTCTACTTAGGACTGCACTGCAACCCACCTATGAACATTATGTGTTTTACTCTCTATCAAACTACAGATAAAATAAGCATATGCCCCTGCTCTGATGTTAATATGAACCCCTACATTCTTTCATGGCTCAATTTTCAAGACAGTCTTAGGACAGTTTTCTGCAAAAGAACTCTAAATTCTCATTTTCTTGTTCTACAGGTAGAACAAGTTATTTTTTCAGCCAGGGCTTGAAATTATTTCATGACACTCCACACACTTATTCCAACCTCATCTTAATGCTTCATTTCTGAGAGGTAATACGCGTCCTAAGACTCTTAAAAGTAAAATGCATTAAAGAGTTTTAATTATTTTAATTAAAGTGGAGGGGGTGGCTTGTTTAAAAATGTTTAGAGCAGCACCCAACTCCTGCCCTACAATGTAAGTTCGTTTTTCAGACAATACCTACAGCACAATCCAAAGCATAATCACACCCTTAGGAGGATGTAACTCTTCTTAGAATTACACTGCTTAGTATTAATTGTACAGTAAAGCTAATGAGAAAAAAAAATTTTCAGAAAAGAACTCAATTAAAAGCTTGGCTGGTACAAAATAAAAAATCATAGATTTTATTTTCTATTCCTGTCAAAGTACAGCCATTCTTGTGAGCAAAAAAGCTCCATTTTCAATAGCTAGATTTTTTAAAAAGATGCTATTATTCGAAGTTATAAATCAAGTGGATTGATTTATATGAAGCACCCATTCCGTGCTTCATCTACCCCATAGAATCATAGAAGGGGCCATACAGGCCATCTAGTCCAACCCCCTGCTCAACGCAGGATCAGCCTAAAGCATCCTAAAGCATCCAAGAAAAGTGTGTATCCAATCTTTGCTTGAAGACTGCCAGTGAGGGGGAGCTCACCACCTCCTTAGGCAGCCTATTCCACTGCTCAACTACTCTGAGTGTGAAAAAAATTTTCCTGAAAATTTTTTACCCCATGTTTCTAGTACAATGGTGGGGTGAGTATGCCCTTAAGAAAGACAGGACATACAGAGGTGCTACATGGAAACAGTAGAAAAACTTAAGATAGATGCTTTAGCTTCTGCTAATCTATACTTCTTTCCTGACACACACACATACACAAAACACATATGGACAGAGGCTGCTGTTGCAATGTACAAGAAGCCTTGGTGTGTAACACTATACACTAAATGGAGGCAGTAACAGTAGCTATACTAGTGTGATGTGTTTTGCTTAGATTCAAACTGTGCAGCGCTGTGGGCCAGGGTATCAGTAGATTGGAGGCCACGGTATCTCTATAGCAGTGGTAACAAGAAAGGTAACCCAGCGTAAGATCTGCTGGTCAAGCTCTCCACTGGGGCAACTGCTAATCACTCCAGGTAACTAGAATGCTTTTCATGCAGCTTTATTTTGACAAATGAATTGGCAATCAGACACTCTGACAATTTCATTAATTCCTGCATTAGAGGGAAAAGGGAGGTACATTTCCTAACGATTTTCAACACTGGTGAAAATGAAATTGCACAGTGGCTCTATTGGCCACGTTTTGTCCTCGCTGTACAGATTATTCATATGAGCTGTTCAGAATGGAATTTTGCCATAAAACCGATGAACTGTGTCACCAGCTGATTCAGTGGGTATGTAGAGAGTAGTTATATTTATTTATATTTGCCTTTGGGAAGCACTCGATTTTAGTAGAACCTTGGTCCACAAAGTATGTTTATTCATCCATATTATCCTAGTCCCTTTTGCATATTATCATTGTTTATTTAATTTGCAATGAAGACAAGTGAATCACAAAAACATGAACAAAAAGTAATAATGTCAGCCAGCCTTCACTTCATGCTGACCTACTGTCATAACCGCCCTCCCGACCCCCTTGGGAGTGTTGGCTTAGAGCAGGGGTAGTCAAACTGCGGCCCTCCAGATGTCTATGGACTTCAATTCCCAGGAGCCCCTGCCAGCATTCGCTGGCAGGGGCTCCTGGGAATTGTAGTCCATGGACATCTGGAGGGCCGCAGTTAGACTACCCCTGGCTTAGAGGTTTAACGGGCCCATCCCTAACTCCACATTCCGGTTTCTTTTCTGTATCTTTCCTCTTCCCCTTCCATCCCACGGTTTATGACCCCTGTGCAGTACTCTCCCTTATCTATCGTAGTCATTGGTTCACATGGTAGGGGTTGGACAATTACTGACAGGAATGGCAGAGGGCGTAGACTGAATGTCTCCTGAATTCGTGCCTTTTAGATCAAAAAGCCTCCTCTATGAGAACAGTTTCTCCCACTTAAACTAACCCCCTATATATAGACCCAAGGGGGCCATCTGTGGTTGTCTCTGTCAATGCTCCTGTTATCTGCCAAGCACTGTCTCGTTTTGCCTCTTGAAATCCCTCAATAAAGACTGATTTCTTTGCACCACATGTGTTTGGAGCGGTTCTCTACAAGGGGGTCTCCTATGGCCAGCCTTCGGTTTGTGACACCTACATAATTGAACAATGCAATCCTATGCAGTTACTCTAATCCAAACCCACTGTCTTCTGCATATGATCTACGGCTTCTAAACCCCTTTTGAAATACTAAATTTCTATGTGAATGTTCAAAAATGTTTTATGTAAACCGCCCAGAGCCGTAGGGAAGGGCGGTATAAAAATATAAATATAAATAAATAAATAAATTGGCCAGTATTTAAAGAAACAGTTGCTGTATAACTTTAATTAGTTTAAAGATCACCTTCTTTAAGACACATTAAAAAACACTAGATATGCTGAAGGCTTTCATTAGGAGACTGGCCTATTTCAAAACAAAGAAAAATTAAGAGTACTTCACCTCTCCCAGTAAACAAAGTCAAATTTATTGGAGCTGAGAACAGTCACTATCAAAATGGCAATAATATGCAAGTTCTAGCCAACAAAGATATAAGCCTGAGCGTAATCTAGTCTAGAACATATATCTAGTACCTACTGTAGAACACATACAAAGAACACTAACTGAACTATTTTCACAGTACTTGACCAAAAGTTACTGGAACAAAGACTTTTTAAGAACTCCTTGCTTCCCAAACACCACTGTGTGCCAATCACACTTTCATGTTTCAATGCTGTTAATGCTCAGAACAGGTCATTGAGAAAGCCAACTCCATTACTACAAAACTATACAGCTCCTGTTGCCAGCTAATGAATCAAAAGATCACATCAACATGGTTTTTTAAAGCAGGTTTTTTAAAAAACAAAGTAGCATATGATTCAACAAAAGTTCCTTGTGTCCCTGGCTGCATGCCTCATCACTAAAGACGGAAGCCAACTTCTGCCTCCTCCAGAAGGTAAAATGATTCAGAAAAATTCCAGTTGACAGCAATACCTATCCTTGTGAAGCAAGACTCATACAGACCAGAAGGATTAGCTCCACTACCATTCTTGTTCAAAGGTGTACAGAGGTCAAGACAGCCTGTGCTCATGACCTGTGGGGCTTGCAACGTTAAATTATCTTAACATACATGAATGTGTGTACCTAAAGGGATGATAACACTAAAAGGCAACCTAGGAGAATGATAATAAAAAGTAACTAAGAAGCTATACTTTTTGACTGGTAACTCTAGTGTGGAATCCCTGATTGTAGCTATGAACAGTCTGCAATCCTCAGAATACATGCCTGGGAGTAAGTCCTGCTGAATAAGATGTGATTTAATTTGAAGGAGACCTGGTTTAAGACTGCTTTCATAGTGTGTGGAAAAGAGCAAGACTCCAGCAGAACCGTAGAGACAAACAAAATTTGTGGCAAGGTAGGAACATCCATGAAGCTCATCCCCTGCCACGAATCTTGTCAATCTTTCAGGTGCACCTGGACTCTTGCTCTTCAGTGAATAGTGACTGATGAAAGCTCTGCCAAGCCACAAATGTTGTTAGTCTTCAAGGTGCTCCTGGACCGTTGCTCATTTTAGTGAGCAGCGACACACAAAAGCCCTGTCACTAATTTAGTTAGTTTTTAAGGAGCTCCTGGACTCTTGCCCTCTTCAGTAAGCAGGGATTCCACAAAAGCTCCTGTCCTGCCAAAATATCATTAAGTCTTTCAGGTGCTCCTGGACTCCTGGCTCTTGTCTACTGCTACAGGCAGACTAACTCAGCTGCCCACCCCAATCTACCTCCTAGCATGGTTTGACAGAGAGCCAAGAGACCTCTCTCCAACTCCCTCACCAACAGTGAAGTCCACTGGACAACCCTGGGCTGCTCATTCTCATTAACCGTAACCTGCCTTGCAGGGTTGCTGTGCTGGGCATGGACGGGGGAGAGCGATGTGCAGGGCTCTCAGCTCCCTGAAGGAAGCACCAGGAGGGGAGGGGGGAAATAGCAGAGCTACATTAAGATTGCTCAAACTCTGGGAGGCGGGGCGAGGGGGGAGAGGTTGCAAAAATGTGGCAAAAATGAACCCTGCGGTGTCCAAGGAAGCCCTAGAACAGGGGTAGTCAAAGGGCGGCCCTCCAGATGTACATGGACTACAATTCCCATGAGCCCCCTGCCAGCGTTCGCTGGCAGTGGCTCATGGGAATTGTAGTCCATGGACATCTGGAGGGCCGCCCTTTGACCACCCCTACCCTAGAAGGAAACAGGGAAGGAGGGAGTGGGCGGGGGAGGGTCTCCATGGGGGGTGCGGAGCGGAGAGAGAGGGGCGGTTTCTCGTCCCCCGCCGCCACTTACGGAGCTGTCCCGGGCCGCCCTCCTTGCCAGCCGCGGCCAGGCCCCCCGGGGGGGCGGCGGAGGAGGCGGAGGCGGCGGTCGGGGTGGGGGCCGGGGTCCCTCCTGCTCCTCCTCCTGCTGCCGCCGCTCCGCCGCCCGCGCTCTGCCGCTCGAAGTTGCCCGGGTTGGAGAAATAGTCGCGCAGGCGAGGCAGCTCCCGGCCGCTCTCCAGCAGCTCCGTGTGCAGCTCCAGAGCCGTCAGCACCAGCTGGTCGCGCAGCAGCTGCGCCGCCAGAGCGTCCACCGGCACCCGCGGCGGCTCCTCGGCCTGCGCGGCCGGCGGCGACGAGGAGGGAGGCGGCGCGGAGGTTCCCGCGTCGCTGAGGCTACTGCTGCCGCCGCCGCCCGGCCGGCCCTCCTCGCCCTCGGACTCCTCGGAGTCGCTGAGGAAGGGGTTCACGCCTCCGGCCGCCGCCATCTTGGGAGACGAGCCTGCCCGCGCGCCTCCGCCAGGCCCCGTTACCACAGCAGCCAGCGGCCGCCCCGCCTCCTGTCAGGGAACCCGACTTCCGGGTGCCAAGCCTCTCGAGAGAGGGCGGCCGGCCGTCCGTTCCCCAGGCGCTCTCGCGAGAACAAGCACGCCGGGAAGGGGAAAGGAATTCTTGCATGCCATTGGTTAGATAAGGGGCGGGCGGGAAGAAGGCGGGTGTGATTGGCGGAGGCCGGACCGAGGCTTGGAGAGAGGCGTGGGATTGGAGGAGCGCAGCCATAGAGGTGGGGTGGCTAGAGGCGACCACGCGCTGGGCGCTGCTTCCGGGTGGGATTGAGGGTTTTTTGTTCTTGGGGTAAGGAAAGGAAAAAGAAGGATGGGGTTTCCTCATGCCTGTAAATAGAGTTCAGTGCGGCTGCTAACAGTAAGTGTCGGGGGAGACAGTGAGAAGAGCGATTGATATGTAGCCGGTGGCAGGGGCTCATGGTAATTGTAGTTCGTGGGCATCTGCAGAGCCCCAGTTTGGTCACCCCTACAGGTTATTAAGGGAGCCTAAGGTAAAAAAAAAAAGAATATTCTGCTGGAGAACTTCTCCTTTTTTAATGCTGAAATCGTAATTATTCTCCCTCTGTTACGTTTATCATTTATATCAATAAAGGAACTGTTCTGAATTGAAATATGTAATTAACTGTTCCCCTGGGTAGGATCTGTGTGTACTTATCTATTTGTTAAGGCTCCATAGTTCCTTCTGACATAAAGCAACTTATATCACGTTCTTTCTTAGGAGCTTAGGGGGATGTACATTGTTTCCTTATCTCTGTTGTGTCCTCCCCGCTACCCTGTGAGGTAAGTTAGGCTGAGAGTGATTGGTCCAGGATCACCCAGTGAGTTACACAACAGCCTGGAGGTGACCTAGGTGTTTGGGGGACAGGTAGGGTGTAGCAGTTTATCTTGGCTAAGATGGTAAAACACCAGCTGCTGTACTCTGGTGACTTGAAGTGACTTGAAGCTCCATAGATAAGCAGGCATCACAAATCATGCCTAGGTTTCTAGTGAATTGTGCAAATGTCAGGTGCACTCCATCTACAGCAGGCAAGCATGCTTCCTCTCCTGGACCTTTCCTCCTGAGCCAAATGACCTCTGTTTTTGAAGATTGCATTTCAGGTGACTCTGCTTAATCCAGATGTCACTGCTTCCAAGCAACTGGCAAAGGTCTCAGCCATCCATCTATTAGTTTGTAAAGGTGGGAGTATTGATGGCACCCAAGTCTGAACATCCAAACCTGTTGGGCAAGAGGAAACACAGATGTTGAATAATGTGTGGGACAAAACTGTGCCCTGTGGCACACCACAGGGGAACTGGCTGTAGAGAGATTGTCTGTCCCCCAGTCCAACCCTCTGTCGGCGGCCCTGGAGGAAAGAGATCAGCCATTTCAAGGCTGTACCCCAAATTCTATCGTCAGTGAGGCAATGAGCGCGAAGCTGCTAGATTGGACACTGCCATGAGATCCAATAACGCTAGTAGTGCTGATCCACCATGGTCCACTTGGCATTGGAGTAATACATTAGGGTGACCAAAACTGTCTCCACCCTGTGGCCAGGCTGGAAAGCTGACTTGTAGGGATCATGAATGGATGCTTCCCATGCGTCCAGAGATGGTTCCTTCAGCAATGGCCGAACCACTGTCTCCTTCAGCTCCCTGGGGAATATCTCTGTGGTCAGGGAGAGGTTAACAGTCCCCAAAGAGAGCTTCCTATCTTCTTGTTGCTCCCCCTGTCCTTAAGGCTAATAATAAAAAGCAGGTAGATTTTTCTTTTTTAGAGTGTGATTAAATGAGTGGTTACTTCTAATTAAATTAGAAATACTGAGAGAGAGGCAGGTGGGCCTGTTTTCTTGTCCTCCTTCAGAGCAGATTTCTTTTTGGAGTCTTTTGATGCTTACTACAGAATAAATGCTACATTCTATGATATTACTGCAAAATAACTTTTACTTCTATGGCGGTTCTGATTAGGTGCTTATTAGTGGGGTTGAATTAAAAAGACTTTTTGCAGTGTTCCCCCCTCTAGTGGCATTTAGTATGTACTACAATATTCAATATTGAATTTCTTGCATCCAGGAAAGAAGCAGAGCCTTTTCGCACAGGGATCTTTGTTGCAAATTGTTTGCGGAATGAAAAATCGCCATTTAAAATAGTGGAATTCGTCGTTATGCATACCTGCCTTTGTAGTGGAATCAGTTGCGTTTTTTAGCGTTTCCCACAGGCTTCCGGTCTCGGCAGAAATCGCTAGAAAGGAAGGGCTATTGCCAAGCTAGTCCCGCCCCTGGCCGTCAAGCAGCCAATGGGCAGCCGTTAGCATGCTCCCAAACAGCCCCTTTCCCTTTAAGAAAGGTTTAAAAAAAAAACAAACAGACCCATAGCAACGAATCTAGGTAGATTCGTTGCTACGGAGAGACCCATCCAGCTGCCTAATGTGAGCTGTCGTTTGATTGTATGATCGTTTGCACGCTGCCTCGAGTGATAAAAAAAAAATCCCCCCCCCCTCTCACGGGCACGATTTTCGGCTGAATTTATTTGTAAAAAATAAAGGGACTTTATTTCAGCAAACGGGCTTTTCAGTGAAGGTGAAGGTGAAGGACTGAAGCCAGGGAAGCCTCTAAACAGAAAGAGGCTCGCCGGTGCGTTTATCCCCGCTCGCTCGGAGAAAAAAAAATGGCGATCGCTTCGCCGGAAGTTTGGAGGAGAGAGCCAGGGGGAGGGACTTTGAAGAACCAGCAACAATGGTAACGCACAGGTCTTTAGCGCTACTGTTGCAGATTGGTTGCAGGAGTGTATCGCTATCCGGAGGGTGAATCCACTTTTCTGGATTCCCCTGAAAGCGCCACAACGAAGCGCTTTTTGCTGATTGGTTTCAGGATTGTTGCAGATTGTCTACGACGTCGTGGGTTATGGCAAATTAGTAGCGTTTCCAAATAGCAACCATTCTACTACTACTTCTGCTACTTTGAAGCCGTGCGAAATGGCCCGCAGGATTTATTCATTCACCTGTTCCTACCAGCATTTAATTTTATTAGAATTAAAACTAAATTATATAGTCTTGCAAAGTTTTGTTGTGCTCTTTGTGGCTTTTCCACTGTTCTGTGCTAGCTTGGTGTAGTGGTTAAGAGTGGTGGCCTCAATTCTGGAGAGCTAGATTTGATTCAACTGCTCCTCTACGTGTGGCCAGCTGGGTGGCATTGGGCTAGTCACAGTCCTGTTAGATTTATTCTCACAGGGCAGTTCTGCCCAGGCTCTCTCAGCACCCGCTACCTTACAGGGTATCTGTTATAGTAAGAGGGAGGGATGGCAATTGTAAACTGCTTTGAGACTCCTTCAGGTAGTAAAAAAAGAGGTACAAAACAAACAAAATTTTTCTATTAATTAAGTTTCCTTTAAGGAAAGTTTCCTTTAAGTTTCCTTCTTCCGGTTGCGGACTGCTGCCAAGGGGTGGGGGAGAGGGTGACCTGGGGCCTGCGTAAACGAGCATGCGCGGACATGCTGCACATGAGCGTTTCTGCCTGGCAGAGCCGCAAACGCACACGTGCGGCAGTTTCACACATGCGCGGACCAGCCGCACATGTGTATTTGCGTTCCTCGGCGGGCGCAAACGTGCATGCGCGGTGGCTCTGTGCATGTGCAAAACTGCCCCGCGTACGTGTTTGCACCCCTGTCGTGCACAAACATGCTTGCACGGCAGGTCCGCGCATGCGTGTTTGCGCCGGCAGCATGCTGGCAGCCACACTTCCCTCTCCCCCAGTAAGAAGCTTGCCAGGCCGCAAGCTAATCAGCTGCTTCGGTGGCCAATTTGCTCATGGCCTGGAAAGCTTCTCGCTGCGGGGGGGGGGCGGGGAGAGGGAGCCACGGCCTGCTGCCGAGGCTCTTGCGGCCTGGCATTGGGCCACAGCCCGAGAGTTGCGGACCAGTGCTTTAAGGTATGTCTTTCAGTTCTTCCATTTCCTCATAGATTGTCTTTTACTTTAGTTACACGTTTGACACAGAATTTGCGCCACCGAGACATTCTGTTCCACTGGTAGCACATTATCATAGACTCTGAAGTAGAGTTACCCTTGCAGCTAAGACCTGTCGTTGCTGCTTACTCCTTGGGAAGGGTTCTTCAGATGGGCCTGAATGACAATGTACGATCTGTGTTGGTCGATCACAGTAAAATGCAAAGACAAAATGAGCCAGATGCATAGCTAGAGAGTTGCGTGAGAAGATGTGCCTCCTGAAAGGTGGCTCCCAGGGGTTGCATTACTTCTGTAAAAGTGTGGTTATATGATCATTGGCATCATGCAGAACTACAGATTCCTGCCCCAGCTGCAATGAAAGTTAAGTTCATGGCTAACACAGGAGCCAGTCGTGGTGCAGCAGGAGGGAGTCTGTAAGCCTTTTTGAGATGCACACTATTGTCTGATCCCCTCTTACTCTCTAAAATTAGGAACACACAAGTTGGGAGCTTGGCAAAGTGGCACTGTGCCCTAAGGCAGAATGCTGTGTGAAAAACCAAGTGAAAGCTAGCTACGCATATCGGAAGGTCAGGGGAGCAACAGTGGTGTCCTTATAATGGCGTACAGAAATGCAGTGCCCAGGATGCCAGGCACATCCTCATCAGCAGCCCTACTACCTCTGGGCTGGCAATGAAAGGGTTACCTGCACAGGTAAGCAAGACTTCCCAGGGTGGCGAGCATCCTGGAATCATCCTGACGGTGCAGCATTACTCTGCCTAGAGTTTAATAAGAAAGTAATATAGTCTTCATAGACCAGGGGTAGTCAAACTGCGGCCCTCCAGATGTCCATGGACTACAATCCCCAGGAGCCCCTTGCCAGCATTCGCTGGCAGGAGGCTCCTGGGAATTGTAGTCCATGGACATCTGGAGGGCCGCAGTTTGACTACCCCTGTCATAGACTATATAGTCTTCATATAGTATATAGAGAGCCAGCGTGGTGTTTTGTTTAAGATTGGCGGCTTCTAATCTGGTGATCCGGGTTTGATTCACCTTGAAAGGGTCCCCTCCCCTGCCCCCTGGCCAGGCAGCTTAAGGTGGCTTTGGGCTGCTCGGAGTCCAGAGCAGCTCGCAGCTGGATCAAGTGGGGTGGGCGGAGGCTGGCCAGCTCATTAGCAGGCCTGGGACAGAGCTCCTTATCAGGCAGTCAGCTGGCTGGGAGGCCCTCCACCACCACTCATTGCCCAGGGCCCTCTCCCCTTACCTGCTGCTGGCTCCAGGCACTGAGGCCTGTCTGAGAGCAAAGAGGGTAGAGTCCAGGGATGGAGGGCGGGAACTGCAGGGGCAGGGCCAAAAGCTGGCTGCACCCTGATTTGACCCTATTCCTACTTGGACAGCTGGACATGTTCCACAAATATATAGAGGAACCATGGATAAGGATATCCTTATCCATTGTTGTTCCTCTATATATTTCTGAAACAGCCTAGGGGGTAGGACATGTCTGGCTGTCCAAGTTGGAATAGGGCCAATCAGGGTGCAGCCAGCTTTGTCCTGTTTCACGACTTACAAGCCTGGACAGGTGATTAAGCATGTTTGTCCCTTGGAGATTTTCTTTTGGATATAGGAATCTCTGATTTCAAAGAGTTTGCTTGATAACGTGGGTGATATTAAATAGAATATTGAAATCTCTGGGAGTTTTGTGCCTCGGGTTTGCTAGTGTGTTAGTGAACCACACGTACCATTTAAAGTAGATGACATTTGTTGTAACGCACAGAGCAGTCAATGAAAACGTTGGCTGCTCTGTAATTCTAAACAAATGATGCAAGTTACTGGAGGAAATTTAAATATGGAATCCTATTTGGCAGGTCTTATTGCTTCACAGCGTGGGTCATGCAAATGCATTCACGCCTGTTTGCCTTGGCAACGGCTAGGGGAAGAGCACATTGTTATATGCAGCCTTGGTGTGGCTTTTCGTGTGTGTGTAGAATTTTAATGTTGCTGAGATTTGTATATGCCACTTAAGGGAGGCTAAATTGGAATGAACCGGTTATATCCCAGAGTCACGCGTCTGTCTTCCGTTTGGCGTGCCTTATGAATACGATCTCAGAATTGGCTTCTGAGCTTGTTCCCGAAACTGGTGGGTTTTTTGCTTGTCTTTTAAATATTTTATCATAGCATTGTCAGGTGCTGTTCCTCTCCCATTTCCATTTATTTCAGGACAAATTGTACCCTGTCTCCCTGGCAGTTTAAATTAAAGAATAATAAAATTAAATTGCTTTCCCTGTCGCCTAGAAATCGAGTGGCTAATCCTTAACCCCTTTGGTGTTGCGGATGTCATAGCAGTGATGGTTATTGAAGATGGGTTTGCAGTAGAGTTTTCTCCATCAAAGCCAGCTGGCACAGGATGCTCAGTGAAGCATGGTCCTTCTGAAAGAGATGACTGATGGATTTTTCATGTCTTGACTTCTTAATGCTCCTCTGCTACTGGCATAGCACATTCACCTGAATAATGCTTCGTATATGTTCCTACCTATATGGAAAGCATTAGTAGAAATAGAAAAACAAATGGCTGCATGTTTCATAAAGATTTATATGGTGCTTGCTTTCTTGTTGATTGTGGCTAGCTCAGCATCCCAGATGTTGGGAGCCTGAAAAAATTGCCACATTAGACATGCTGGTTTTGACGGAACGGAGGTCTGCCTTTGCCTCATTCCGTTGGCGTTTCCCTTCATCTTAGGGGACCTGATGCAGCGGAACAGAACTGGTTCTGCAGCATGCAAAAAACTTCATAGATGATCAATTGGGGTCAGTAGAGTAAGCAGGCGAAATAAAAGGCAGAAGTATTCTTGTTCTCTCTTGCCCTGAGGGACAGTCCAGATCCAATGGGATGAAATTAATTCAAAAGAAATTCCGTCTAAACATCCAGAAGAAGTTCCTGACAGTTAGAGCGGTTCCTCAGTGGAACAGGCTTCCTCGGGAGGTGGTGGGTTCTCTCTTTGGAAATTTTTAAACAGACTGGATAGCCATCTGACGGAGAGGCTGCGAACTCCCAGAAGTGGCACTATTGTGCATAATATGGTTGGGAAGCAGAGCTGTTGGCATGCCCACCCAGGGTCCTTCCCCTTCCCACCCCTTCCAGGCCCATCATTGGCCATGGGGGGGGCGGTTCAATAGGACCATATATAGTCATATCACTAGGTAAATGTTTAACACATTAAAAATACATTAAAATTAATTAACTCCCACTTATTTTGGGAAACCCTTCCAGGATCATCAAGAAACCCCAGGGTTTCACAAAACCCTAGTTGAGAAACCCATCTCTAGTTCTTGAGGTACTTTCCATTGTACATCAGAACCCCTAAACCAGGGGTAGTCAAACTGCGGCCGTCCAGATGTCCATGGACTACAATTCCCACAAGCCCCTGCCAGCAAACGCTGGCAGGGGCTTATGGGAATTGTAGTCCATGGACATCTGGACGGCCGCAGTTTGACTACCCCTACCCTAAACAGTTAGGCACAAATATTCTCATTTTAGTTGTTTGTATGCCGTGGATTATATCCATTTGCAATACTGTTAATGCTTTGCCTGACTGACCAACTACAATCATTTTTGATCTTCTCAGTGCTGGACTTTTCTCTGAGGTCAACCCGTCACCATGGATATGCCGGTCTTTATAGCTGCTGGCCTCCTAGTCCATTGTGTGTTCCTGATCTCAATCTTTGACATTTACTTCACTTCTCCTTTGGTTCACGGCATGAATCCTCACCAGACAACACTGCCACCACCCGCACAACGCTTAGTACTTTTTGTTGCAGATGGCATGCGTGCAGATTCCCTCTACGAACTGGATAGCAACGGCACTTCTCTGGCTCCTTACCTAAGGTGTGTTAGTTTATCTTCCTCCGTACCATCTTCTTAATCCCAGAGGTACAAACACGTATTGTGGTTTTATGGAGCTGGGTGTGGGATTCTCTCTAGAAACACCTAATTTTGTAACAAGGGGAGAACTGAATAGATACCTAATAGCCCTGCATCTAAATTCTTCTTCTTTTTAACTTGAAATTGGGTCCCATTTCTTCAAGGTACCATCAGCCAGATTTTTTGGGTTGACTCTGCCAATTTCAGTGTGCTTCATTTTGTGTTTTACCTTTGTGTAGTTATAGTTTTTTTTAATTGTATACTACGCTGTATGTTGTAAGTGGAAAAGTGTGCGACAGATTTCCTAGGGCTACCCATTACTTCCCGGAGTATTTTCTCTTTGCCACACAATTTCTTGCCTATACCATCTTGGAAGAAAACACTTCTTGGAGTCCAGCTATGGCTATGGATGCCAACCTCCAGATGGTGGCTGGAGATCTCCTATTGCAAATGATTTCCAAGCAACAGAGGTCAGTTCACATGGAGAAAATGGCAGATTTGGAAGGTGAATTCTGTGCCATTATACTCCAATGAAGTTTCTCCCCTCACACCTTTTTCAGGCTCCACCTACAAATCTCCAATATTTCCCAACCCTGGTAACCCTGTATAGGGCTAAAGCTCCGGGTAAAGACCTTGTTTATTTATTTATTATATTTATAGACCGCCCTCCCCGAAGGCTCAGGGTGGTTTACATCAAACAGGAACAATACAAATAACTCAGTTTAATACTGACTGGTTCCATAAAGCCCTGGGAAGAAGGGCCTAGAACCAATGAATTCTTATTTCTTTTCTCGCAAGGTCATAAGGCCCAGTTTAAGACTCACTCTGGGAATCCAGTTGCTATTTCCAATTCCTTACTAGATGAAACTTACCTATTAATTTACCCCTTCATTTACTTCACTACGGTTTCCAATGAGAAATCAAAAAGGATTTGAGGAAATAGAATCTGGACCTGAGTAAACCCCCAACCTTGAAAATGGAGGTAAATGGACAGGCATAAGAACAGGGGTAGTCAAACTGCGGCCCTCCAGATGTCCATGGACTACAATTCCCAGGAGCCCTTGCCAGCATTCGCCAGCGAATGCTGGCAAAGGCTCCTGGGAATTGTAGTCCATGGACATCTGGAGGGCCGCAGTTTGACTACCCCTGCATAAGAAAGTATGCTTTTCAAAAGTGGAATAAAAACAAAGCTTATTTAGCAAAGAACACAATAAATGAGGTAAATATCAACCATTTAACTAGAAATTGTGGGAAGTTACACATCCAAGGAATTACACACATGTAGGTTTGCAATATATAAACCCTTAATGGCATTAAAAGAACAATAACACAGCAAGTAACCTTCACGACAGGAGATTTTACAGCTAGAGCAGGGTACAATTATATAAGTATAGGTCTAATAACAAGACAACCTAGAAACCTTTATCTTTTAGACCTAAACGACATAATCTGAACATATAAATAAAACGGGAAAGGGGTGGTGGGAGGATTTGGGACTCATTGCCTAACTGCCAGTCAGGTAGGATAGCCCACCCCTGGCCGCATCCCCCTTCAGCTTCTTCCTTGTGAAAGACGTCCCAGCCCACGGTAAGCTAGGTAGTCAGCGGGAACTGGGAGGGGGAGGGCAGAGGGTCTGGTACTGCGGGCCCGGTGAGGGGGCGAGAAGGAGGGAAGGAGCCCCTGCCAGTGCTTGCCCCCACCCCAAGCAGCCCCAGCCACGCCAGGACACAGCAGGACTGCCAGGGGGAAGGGAGTGAGCCAGTCCCTGCCAGCACTCCCACTGTTCCAAGCAGCCCTGGCCACAGCCTTCCAGGCCTTGGCAGGTCTGCTTGTGGGGGGAGGAAGGGGGGAAGGGAGTCCCCACTAACACATCCCCCCCCCACCTTGAAAAGGCCCGCTACGGCATCTCCAGGCCTAGGTGGGCCTTTTCAGGACTGGGGGTGGGGGGAGGGCTAGCGCCCGTTGTACAATGGTCTTTTTTGCTAGTCGTAGATAAAACTTCAGCAACCTGCTCAGTATGTTCAGGGGACTTATCAGCAACGAAAGGCTGATACCTTCTGTTAACGTAACAGATGACGAGGCTAACAAAAGTATAAGACATTAGTGAGGTTGATCGTAACTAGTACAACGTAAAGTAATATGAAGGTTTATAATCACTGCACTCTGCTGCAATTAAGTTACACATCAGGCCCACTGGTCCCATTGCATTGCTGTGACACTTTTTATGCTCATTTCTCCAGCCAAGGAAACAGAACCTAAGATCTGATAGTAATTCTATGTAATCACAATTTCTGGTGACTGAGCTCCAATGTATTTTGTGGAGTTAAGATCTTTAATTCAAATTCCTGTTAGAATAACTCTTCTGGTTCAGACCCTGTTTCCTGGCACAGTTCCTATTGGGTGATTCGGAGCGTGACTTTGGCAGTTCAGGGCTCTCCCTATCACAGGTGAAGCATAATTTTTTTAAATCAATATAGCAGCAGAATCCATAGGCAAGTCATTGTAGCCTGCCTCTGTTCATCGTATTTATAAAAATGAACACATTATCTGGGTAATTTATTTTCAGGAATGTCATAACCTCCAAAGGGAGCTGGGGTGTAGCTCATACCCGCGTCCCGACTGAATCCCGGCCGGGGCACGTTGCCCTCATAGCTGGATTTTATGAAGATGTCAGTGCTGTTGCCAGAGGTATGCCAATAGCCCAATGATCCAAATGAGCTTTTTTTGACTGAGCGTTACAATGTTTATTGTCTGGTCAATAATGTCATCTGCTAGATGCATTCATCTGGAGGTTCAAGGGTTCTATGGAACAGTGGTCCCCAACCTTTTTATCACCGGGGACCACTCAACGCCTTTTACTGAGGCCCGGTGTGTGTGTGGGGGGGTAGTTTACTCCTCTACTCTCAACCACTGCCCTAACGCTCTCTGATCGCTATGGTAATGTTTAAACATCCCTTCAAAATAAGATACAGACACGCCACAACAATGAACATAAGGAACATTTTATTTTCATGGAAATTTTAACTCATGACAATGACAAATCAATGGGAACCCTGAGCTTGTTTCTCTGCAACGAGATAGTCCCATCTGGGAGTGATGGGAGACAATGACACCCGAAGTGTGTTGTAAAGGGCCGGGGGGGGGGGGGAAGGCGTGCTTCGGGGCCCACCTCCAATTAGTCGAAGGACCACATGTGGTCCGCGGCCCACAAGTTGGGGATCGCTACTATGGAAGGCTTGCCCATCGTTGATACTGCTTTAAACTGAGCTGAGCTTGCTCAAACATTTTTGCCCTGTGCTAGAAAATTCTAGACTCTAAATCAGGGGTAGTCAAACTGCAGCCCTCCAGATGTGCATGGACTACAATTCCCATGAGCCCCTGCCAGATGGAGGGCCGCAGTTTAGCTACCCCTGCTCTAAATCATCCTTTATCTGTTCCCTGAAACATTCTACAGGATTTGAGAAACCCCAGAAGTGGCGCGATGTTACAGGATATGGTTGGGAAGCAGAGCTGTGTGCATGCCCATCCAGAGATCCTTCCCATCCCCTCCAGGCCCATCATTGGCCATTTTGGGAGGGATGGGTGGATCAGCATGACCATATATAGTCATATATGGGAGCTTGGTCTGTTTAGCCTAGAGAGGAGACGACTGAGAAGGGATCTGATAACAATCTTCAAGTATTTAAAAGCCTGCCATGTAGAGGATGGAGCAGAATTGTTCTCTCTTGCCCCAGAGGGACAGACCAGAATGAATGGGATGAAATTAATTCAAAAGAAATTCCATCTAAACATCTGGAAGAAGTTCCTGACAGTTAGAGCGTTTTCTCAGTGGAACAGGCTTCCTCGGGAGGTGGTGGGTTTTCCATCTTTGGAAATTTTTAAACAGACGTTGGATAGCCATCTGATGGAGAGGCTGATTCTGTGAAGACTTAAGGGGGTGGCAGGTTACAGTGGATGAGCGATCGGGATGTGAGTGTCCTGCATAGTGCAGGGGGTTGGACTAGATGACCCATGTGGTCCCTTCCAACTTGATTACAGGAAACCCTTTCATGGCCATCAAGAAACCCAATGGTTTTGTGAAACCCTGGTTGAGAAAGGCTGCTCTAAAAAGTATTTGAAAAGTTTATTTATTTCATTTGTCAATTGCTGCTCTCAGGCTAGCCAGTTCACATGGTTTACAGGCAATAAAACCAGTAAAATACAGTAAAAGTTGTGAGTGGTAGGCAGTCCATAATTAGACTTACAGAAATAGGGGGCACTCAAGGACTTGCAGGGGGTACCTCGTTTCCCCTTGTATCATACTATTTACGTTTTCCCCTCCTCCTAGGAACCCCCACATTCTCACTTTCCCCCATTTCTTCTTCCTACCCACCCACTCACTTTTTGTCTGCTCCTTCCCAACTTTAATTCCTCCATTTATACCACTCATTTCTCCACGATGGGAACCCGAAGCATGTTATATCATTCCCTTCTCTTACATTTTATCCTCACAACAACCCTATAAGGCAGTGGTCCGCAACCTTTTCTAGGCTGCGGATTGGCGGTGGCGGGGAGGGCGATGGCTTGGCTGCGCATGCGTGCGGGAGTGCCATGAATGCACGTTTGCGGCAGCGCATGGCGCAAACACGCATGCGCGGCCCAGCGTGGCCCTGCAGAGGCAGGGAGCCATGGCCCAGTGCCAGGGCCTTCATGGCCTGGCACCGGGCCGCGGCCCGGTGGTTTGGGACCACCGCTGTATGGTAAGTTAGGCTGGGAATGTGTAACTGCCCCAGGGTCACCCAGTGAGTTTCCACATCAAAATGATGATTTGAATCCTAATATCCTAATCTGAAAACTCTTAATTATTATGCCACACAGGCATTTTGTGGAGTAGCTGCCATTGTACAGTAACTAGAAACTGGACTTGGGACAGTCATGCAAGTCAGTGGTCCCCAACCTTTTTATCACCAGGGACCACTCAACGCTGGGGACCACTCACCGGGGATCACTCAACACCTTTTACTGAGGCCTGGGGGGGGGGGTAGTTTACTCCTCTACTCTCAACCACTGCCCTAGCGCTCTCTGATCACTATGGTAATGTTTAAACATCCCTTCAAAATAAGATACACGTCACAACAATGAAGTGTGTTGTAAAGGGCTAGGGGGGATGAAGTAAAGGGCCGGAGGGGGGGGGGGAGAAGGCGTCCTTCGGGGCCCACCTCCAATTAGTCGAAGGACCACATGTGGTCCGCGGCCACAGGTTGGGGATCGCTAATGCAAGTGATATAGTAGCAAGTCATCTGACAGTTGTATCAGGCCTGGTCCTCAAAATCTTCTTTTAAAGGCCAAAACAGTCCTTTCTGAGAGAAGCCAAAGCTTGAAGGCTAGCAGTATTATTGGGGTTGCTTAGTAACCCTCACAATGGCTACTGGAAGGCCTTTAATGTCTTAAAGCTACAGGCATTGCTTCTAATTTGATGGCATTTAATTGCCCCCCCCCTTTTTTTTTTTTTTTAAGATTTCAGATTTTGCTGCAAACCTGTGCCTTTTTTTCAGGTCTGTAGACCTGTCTTTCTTGTTCATGGCTCCAGCCTAGGGATTTAACTACCCGTAGATGTAACCTTGTTGAGAAATAAATATATACACTGACTAGAATTTAAGCCTGCTGTGGCTACCAGACAGTGGGCGCTAGAAGAAAGCCTCCTGCGCTCGGTTGCCCCAGCAGTTGGGGGGGGGGAGAGAGTGGGCGCGGCTTCCCCCAGCCCTGGGAGCAAGGACAGCGATGTGTAAAGACCACAGGTGCTAGGAAGGGTGGGGTAGGAAGTGTGTGAGTTTGCCTCCGGACTGGCAATTGGAGGGCCCAGTCGGCAGGCGCAATTGTCAGTCGAGGGGAAGGGGCCTATGGGCAGCCTTCCTCATCACGGACAGGGCCCCCCCCTCGGGGACCTTACCGAATTATTTAATCCGCTCCACTAGGAGCGGGTTAAAGGTGATAGATGGAACTTATCTTTGGAGACAAATCTTCATTGTGGGCTGGCCATGTAAAATAAAGAATGATAATGCATACTTAACAAGAGATTGATAGTGGCGATTTGGGAAGTAATAATTCTGCACTTAAATTCCTTCATCAGTGTATGAGGAAAAGCAAAACCACATTTGACTAGAGGCCCAGCGGCAGTCAAACTGCGGCCCTCCAGATGTCCATGGACTACAATTCCCATGAGCCCCTGCCAGCGAACGCTGGCAGGGGCTCATGGGAATTGTAGTCCATGGACATCTGGAGGGCCGCAGTTTGACTACCCCTAGACCTTTTCAGCTTTCCTTGTAGGATGCATTGTGCGAAATCAATTCCCCCCAGAGTTTCAGCTGAATTGCATCCACCCAGCATCGGCTATTGCTCTTCCAGTCATTTGAAGCTGGATTATTGCGTGTGGACAAGGCAATCTGATGGCAGACGATTGCTGTGCTTCAACAAGAACACAATACCTGGTGAGGTGTGAGTGCATTCCTCGATCAATGTAGGTACTGAAGTACTTCCGTTCATTATTGACAAAGTCGGCATAACAAGGGCTTCAAAAATAGCCAGTGTGCTTCTGCTCTGAAGAATTGCCTCTCACGTGCCAGATGCCAATTCTGTCTCTTTCATGTCTACAATATGCAAGTCTTTCATTTTAAATGTTAGGCATATATCGTATTCCGTGCGGGGATAGTGTTTAATTATGGTACTTTGATTTTTGATAAGGGAATGGTTCCTTGCAGAGAATTTCTTTGTTTTGTCACATGTTGCTATTTAATAAAATTGACTTTTAAAGAACCTTACAGTAACAATGTAACCCTTGACCAACAGGATGGAAAGAAAACCCAGTGGAATTTGATTCACTTTTCAATGAAAGTAGATACACTTGGAGTTGGGGCAGTCCTGATATTCTCCCTATGTTTGCTAAAGGTGAGCCTGCATGGTGTATTGCCAAGGATTTTATGAACAAAAACTTTCCTATTATCATGTGAGCCTCTCCCCCTTTTCTGAGAGCCCGGGACGTTTCTTATCCTGCAAGTCTGCTAACTTCCTATGGGAACTAGGAGAAACATACTAATTTGAAGGTGAACCATAGACACACAGATGGCCAGAGAGTCTCCATGGTTCACCTGGAATTGAAACTCAGCAATGGAAAATAAGTCTGTCTCCCTGAGAGCATAATTCAAACATTCAAATTGCTTGGGCCCAAAATAAGATGATGTCAAATCATCATGAATTTGTTCAGGTGGATTTATGAGGTGGCAAGATATCAACCCAAGTGAGAGAAGAAGAGCTGTTTTTTATAGCCCGCTTTTTGCTATCTGAAGGAGTCCTAAAGCGACTTACAAATCCTTTCCTCTCCCTCTAGCAGACACCCTGTTGGGGTGCCGCGAAAGTGCCGTGCATGCGTCATTTCGGCCGCACATGCGCAATGCGTGGGCGCGCGTGCACGGCATGCACGGGCGGGCAGTTGCCCTGCCGGTCCCCAGCCTCAAAAAGGTTGGGGACCACTGCTCTAGAGGCCGTCGCTTTTAGCCACTACACCACGCAGATCATTGGCCAACAAACATTACACCTGAGAACACTGTTTAGCTAGTTGTAATACTGTGTTGGATAAGAAATATTTTTCCTGGTGCTTCTTCACACGTGGCTTTCCAATAACTATTGTGAGTGTTCATCTGAATGCTTGCCCTCCCTACCCTCCGCTATTAAGGCCATAGTGATAAGCTTTTATTTTAAAAAGAAAAAATGCCATGCTTAACTTGTTTAACTTTAATTTCAGTTGACTGGGCATGCTACATACATGAATCTGTCAGGACTTCTGGTATCATTTGGGTTTTTTAGTCCTCCTCTCCTTTTTTCTCAGTATTAATGGCAATGGGTTGGATCCAGTAAGCTTTTCTGCTGGTGACAAAGGGAGGCACAAGTTCCCCTTGACTATGCTAGGGATTATGAAACGTGCATGGGCAGAAGCCACATGGGACAGGAGTTGTAGTAAGGTAAAGGTAAAGGTATCCCCTGTGCAAGTACTGGGTCATGTCTGACCCTTGGGGTGACGCCCTCTAGCATTTTCATGGCAGACTCAATACAGGGTGGTTTGCCATGCCCTTCCCCAGTCATTACTGTTTACCCCCCAGCAAGCTGGGTACTCATTTTACCGACCTCGGAAGGATGAAAGGCTGAGTCAACCTTGAGCCGGCTGCTAGGATTGAACTCCCAGCCTCATGGGCAGAGCTTTCAGATGGCTGCCTTACCACTCTGTGCCACAAGAGGCTCTATAGGAGTTGTAGTAAAGAGGGGAATTAGGTGAAATGGAGTAAAAAAAACCTAGCTGGATCCAACTCGTATATATATTTTTTAAGTACTTTGTTTTTATGGGCAAAATGAAAACGGTATGCTTGCAATGTAGTCTGAGAAACATTTTTCTGGGAGTACGTTAAGATTTACTTCCACGTAGACCTGCTTAGGATTGCTTCTTCAATTCCTGAAGAAGCACTTGCAGCACTAGTATGATGTAGTAGACAGTGTGACCATGGAGACATTGGATCAAATCTCCATCCGCTTTGGGTGGACTTTGGCTGGTCACCCACCCCTTTAAGCCTGACCTTTTTTTAAACATGACTCTTGTGTTTGCAAAGGATGGAAGGGAGAGCAAGAACCATGCCTGCTGACATCAGGATGGGCATTGTAAATATAATAAAATATAAATTAAATTATGAAGATTCCATAATCCAAATAATTCATGATTACATAAAGGAAAGATTCAACTCCTTTCTCTTTTTCTTCTGGCTGCTTTCTTTTTAATAAGTTAAAATATACATTTTGTAATAACTAAAAAAAAACCCTTAAAAAAAGTTATACCTAATTGTTCTGGAAGTTGATCCGGTGTTTCTTAAAAAAAAAAAAGAAGTTTATGGTCCTTCATATGTAGGCCTTCCTTACAGGTGCCACTGGGGATCATGTTTATACCCATTGCTATGAAGCTGGAAGTGAAGACTTCGGAGCAGAAGATGCCACTGTGCTAGACACTTGGGTTTTTGACCATGTTAAGGTGAATGAAGATCTCTGCTTTTTTCTCTCTAATACTGCATAATTTTAACATGGCAAATATATGTCAGATCCTGAACAAAATGAACTTTTAGAAGAAGAGCTGGGGTTTTTTGTACCCGCTTTTTACTACCCAAAAAAGTCTCAAAGTGACTTATGCTTACCCTTCCTCTTCCCACAACAGATACCCTGTGAGGTAAGTAGGGCTGAGAGAAATGGGACTTACCCAAAGTCACCCAGCAGGCCTCACATGTCTCAAAGTGGTTTACAATCACCTTCTCTTCCAAATCCCCACAACAGACACCCTGTGAGGTTGGTAGGGCTTGAGAGAGCTCTGAGAGAACTGTTATTGTCAAGGTCACCCAGCTGGCTGCATGTGGAGGAAGAGGGGGGAAACAAACTGAGTTCCCCAGGTTGGAGGCTGCTACTCTTAACCACTACACCAAGCTGTAGATGCTGCTTGGTAATTATAGTAGACTAGCAATAAAATCCATTGTACAAAAAATCACAACAGGCTTTAGAAAACTGTTGTTGGTAAGGGCTAGCCGGAGCTGCTTAACCAGGTGGGCAGCAGTGATGGCTGCCCCTCAGTTCGACACAGGCAGAGAGAGAAACATGTTCCTTAGTCAGTTGCTGTTAGGGGCTTCCTTCCCAGCAGCGGAATCCTGAGCAAGAGCTGTAATTGTTCCTTTGTGGGGGATGTTCTACCAATAGGAAAAAAGCAGTCTGGTTTCGTCAGTGGTTGCTGAGCAGATTCCCTGGACTGCAGGACATACTGGCTAATTGGTGAGCCATCCCTGATCAAAAGGTCTCTTTTATGGGAGATGATGATGATGATGATGATGATGAGCAAATCGGGACCACAGTGAAAAGAACCGGAAACAAACAGTCACTGTGAATAATGGCTATTTTGTTTCAGAATAAATACAGTTGCATTACATATGGTCCTTGCCTTTCAATTAGAAGAATAATAAGGGTATCAGATGAAAGGCTTAGCTTTGTGATACTGCAGAACACCTTCTGTGATAAGCGGTAGACCAGAACTGGCCAACGTGTGGCTCTCCAGAGGTTCATGGGCTGCAATTCCCCTGACCCCTTGTCAGCCTCAGCCCAGGGACATCTGGAGAGCCACACGTTGGCCACCCCTGCTGTAGACTAATAAACTGAAGTCAAGCAGGTGACAAGCATATGGAAGCCCATTTCAGAGTTGATCTTATTCTTACTATGTTTTCCTCAGAAATTCTCTCCCTCTTATTAATAACTAACCATTCATATGGGAAGAGAGCCAGGCTTGTAGTCTCTTCTTAATCTGGTACAAAGCCTTCTAACAGTAGCCGGCAAGACGTTACGGGATCACATTGACTGTTGTGATAGCCTTCTTATTCTTTCAATTAATATATAAGGGCCATGCCGAATGTAATTGTATAAAACACAATAGCTATTATTCACTTGGTAATTAGATTCATATAATCCATATAATCCCATCTGCCCCACATTTTCTTGCCAGGCCTGGCGCAGCCCCCAGGCTCTCCTAGTTTGCTGTACCCACTAGCGTGGATAATGCTGTTATACTTTGAGGGAAATATATACGCACACCCCTGGTGACTTCTAAAAAAAATATTTCAGATTTTTCTGCAAAACATGGTGTTGGTGGGGTCTAGCAGTGTTCCCTCTAATTTTCTCCTCTACTGAGCAGAACAGTTCACATCATGATCATGAGCAATATACAATGGCGGTACTCTTCAAAAGGGTAATGGGCAGTGCAAAACTTTGTGTGGCTCGAGACTGCTCCTGGGTGGGGCTTCCTGGGTCAAGGAGTGGCCGCTCACCCCCACGGCTTGCAGGGAACACTGGAAGTCACCCAAGTTCACATAAAAATCTGCTTAATGTATGCATAGCCCCCATCTATGGATTTAAGTATCCGCAGATGGGGCCCACAGTAGGGAAACAGTGTATAGATTAAAACTAGATTCAAATGGGTAGCCATGTTGGTCTGAACTAGTACAATAAAATCAGAGTCAGTAGCACCTTTAAGACCAACAAAGATTTATTTAGGGCGTGAGCCTAACTTCTTCTAGTCTGACGAAGAGTGCTTGCACTCAAAAGCTCATGCCCTGAATTAATCTGTGTTAGTCTTAAAGGTGCTACTAGACTCTGATTTTATTAGATTAAAACTAGTTTATGTTGGGCTGTGGGTGCGGAATCTCCTGTGTAGTGTGGGATTTATGGCAGTGGGGCTTTATGTGCCAGGCGCATGCAAATTTATTGCCTGTCTCGCACCTCCTCAGATTGCTTCAGCATTCCCAAATGCTCTGTCCTTTTGTGAAAGGGGTTAATAGGAGTCATTCACTGGCCTCTAATCAGGAAATGGTTAAGATGGGAGGGATTAGTTTGCTCCATTGTGTTGATGCTGAGATGGTCCCTATGCCAGCCTGTGACAAGGAACTGCCAAGATCTCCATGACATTCTGATTGAGTAACCCTTCTAGTTTCTCTCATGAAAGTGAATGGATGCACTGATTTACAAAGGTTTACAGTAATTGTTTCTTCCGTGTGCATGCTTGGTGAAACGGTACTCAACAGAAGTGTGATTTGGCTTTTGTGTTGCAAATGGCTTTTAGATTAACTTTTATCAACACTTTTCCCCACATAGGATTTTTTCAGCTCTGCTAGAAACAACGAAACGCTGTTTTCTCAGCTACATGAGCAGAAAATTGTTTTCTTCCTGCATTTATTGGGGATTGACACAAATGGGCATGCTCATCGGCCTCATTCAAGGTATGCTGTGTTAATTCTTATCATTTGGAATGTGATACAATTTGGGCGCCAACCAGCCACAGCTAAACAGTTTTGCATTCCATTCGTACCCATCGGAGAGATTTAAGGGCCCGCTTAATTTTCCTGTTCAGCTCAGTGAACTCCAAAATGCATTATTTTGATTCAGTCAAACCCTTTCTGTTCTCAAGTTTAGTTTAATGCTTTTGTTTTAACCCTTTTGACAAAGGCTTCCCTTCATCTATGCTGTAACGGGATTTGAAAATCTGACGTTTTTGGAACTCTGATTAACTTTCTCATCCTTTGTTTAATTACACCATAGCCTTTCAGATTGTTACTTTCATTGTTAGCTTCACACCATTAATGATACCCAAATATAAAGCTGAAATCCAGTAAAGTATGCTGGGGGAAAACAGCGCATTTCAAAAGTATCTTGTGATCCAATAATAGCAGGAATGGTTACCAGGGCTCAGCCTGTGGACAGTTGTAAGAACTTGATTTATAAAGAACTTTGTTGGACTGCAGCTACATATACTGATTTAGTAGCCCTAAAAACTCCAGTGGGCGAGGTGGTATAGATGTGTCAAGATTTATCTCATATTTAATACAAATCTTAATGCAACTTTCCCTTTCCACTGGAGAGATCTTGGTGGGGCTGAAGAAGGCAGTGGTCTGCCACCATCCCTGCCCACTACCACTTGGTCTCACACTTAGCATTTCTAGGGAAGGTGGGGAAAAGAGCTGCTGCGGACCAGCTGACAGCATGGCACACACAGGCGCCCAATAGCTCGGGTGGCGTGGAGGCAGCCATTGCCATGGCTCTTCTGCCATCGGCCCCTCGCCGCTGCTGCCTGCCGCCTGCTACAGTTGTTTCCCACTGCCGCCCGCTGCTTCGGCGGTGGTGGCCAGCAACCTGGGGACCCCGCAGAAGGGGCAACGTGACCCCAAATGGGGTTGCGACCCCCAGGTTGAGAACCACTGTTCTAAGGTTTTCCTAGACTCTTGCTGTTTTCTGCTGCTACAGACAGACAGATATGGTGACCCATCTTGATGTTTCTCAAAAGCTTAGTTTCTTTATGATTGTGTGACACTGAGCTCATGAAGGGGGAGGTCTGATGGAGGAAGCTGTCAGCCCCATTTGTCTCTGCTGTTCCTCTAGGAAATTAGCTTTGGAAATAAACTGGATTGTGCCATAAACCCAGAGCCTATCTAGTATGATTTGTGAAGGGAGACTGTCAAAATGCAAACTAGAAAGGAAAATCTGACTCTCTCATTTGTTTCTGTCAGTCACATTGGAAAAATCCGTCTCCTGTGCAAATGCGCTTTTGTTATAATTCCTTCAGCACATGATGCTTTCCTTTCTTTTCTCCGTAGCGAGTACAAGAATAATATCAGGAAGGTGGATGAAGGTGTAGAAGAAATTGTGTCTCTAGTTGAAGATTTTTATGGAAATGATGGCAAAACAGTTTTTATCCTGACTTCTGACCACGGAATGACGGATTGGGGTGAGATTCTTGTAGAACATCCCTCCTTATCAGCCTTAATAGAATCATCGAGTTGGAAGGGCCCTCCAGGGTCATCTAGTCCAATCCCTTGCAGAAAGCTGGAGATTCACAACTACCTGCCCACCCACAGTGACCCCAATTCCTTGCCCAGATGATGCCCAGCCCTCCAAAACCAGAATCCCTGGCCAATTTGGCCTGGAAGAAATTTGCTTCCCGATCCCAAAGTGGTGATTGACATTTCTCAGGACATGCAAGAAAAGGCCACAAGAGCCCGTTTAGTTGGATCAGCTGAAATAGCCCAGACTGACCTAAGCTTCTCGGATCCTGGAAGCTAACCGGGGCAGTACTTGTTTGGTAGGTGACCGAGGGAGGCTATGGTTGCTATGCAAAGGAAGGTGCTGGCCAACCACCTGTGTTCATTTTTCCCCTTGGAAAGCCGTATGGGGAAGGACTTCATGGCATTGATGGAATGAGAAATGAAATAACTTTTTAATTAACTTTTGTTCAGTAAAGAAGAGTTATTTTGTAACTGTTTTGAAATCTAACTTGTTCAATGATTATATCAATGTTGTTTCACGCTTTGCCTCGACTGAGAGGTGGGAAAGGCAACCACATTGACTGGCTCTTGTTCCTTTTTATGCTCCAGTTGCCACAAGAACCAGCATGGGACAGTGGTTAAGAGCTGTGGACGCTAATTGGGAGCCCCTGCATTGAGACTCCTGAGGGTAATTAGCATCCACAGCTCTTAATGACTACCCCATGATGGTTCTTGTGGCATCTGCCCACATGGTTCTCTCATTCTAACATAGTGTGTTCTCCCTGCTGCCTTCTCCCCCAGTAAAATCAGCAGAGCTGAGACTAGTTCAGGAGTGCTGTGATAGAAGTCCAGCCACTTATTCTGAAGTAACTTTAATTTTTTTCCCCCTGTGGGCTTAGGGTCTCATGGTGCTGGTCACCCCTCAGAGACTTTAACGCCATTAGTTGCCTGGGGGGCAGGAATCAAATCCTCGCAGCGAGTCTCTTCCCAGCAATTCGAAGATGGATTTTTGAAAGGTAAGTGGGATCTTTTTGGCCATATTCCTGAATCAGACTTTGCCTCCATGGTTGTGCCGTCCCCGACATCTTCCCGCACATCATCTTGGTCTGCTCAGCTCTTTGCAGCCAATTCACCCCGATTCAGGACTGTATAACCAAATTGAGGCTGAATTGGAGGGATGAACCACAAATCCTCTAACCTTTGTTTAAGAAGAAGAGTTGAGAGCCAGTATGGTGTAGTGGTTAGGAGTGCGGACTTCTAATCTGGCATGCCGGGTTCGATACTGCGCTCCCCCACATGCAACCAGCTGGGTGACCTTGGGCTCGCCACGGCACTGATAAAACTGTTCAGACCGAGCAGTGATATCAGGGCTCTCTCAGCCTCACCCACCCCACAGGGTGTCTGTTGTGGGGAGAGGAATGGGAAGGCGACTGTAAGCCGCTTTGAGCCTCCTTCGGGTAGGGAAAAGCGACATATAAGAACCAACTCTTCTTCTTCTTCTTCTTCTTCTTCTTCTTCTTCTTCTTCTTCTTCTTCTTCTTCTTCTTCTTCTTCTTCTTCGCTTTTCTCAACCTGAAGGAGCCTCAAAGTGGCTTACAGTCACCTTCCCTTTCTTCTCCCACAACAGACCCCCTGTGAGGTGGGTGAGGCTGAGAAAGCCCTGATATTACTGAAGAAGAAGAGTTGGTTCTTATTTGCTGCTTTTCTCTATCCGAAGGAGGCTCAAAGCAGCTTCCATTCACCTTCCCTTTCCTCTCCCACAACAGACCCCCTGTGAGGTGGGTGAGGCTGAGAAAGCCCTGATATTACTGAAGAAGAAGAGTTGGTTCTTATATGGAAAGGGAAGGTGACTGGAAGCCGCTTTGAAACTCCTTCAGATAGAGAAAAGTGGCATATAAGAACCACCTCTTCTTCTTCAGTAATGCCAGGGCTCTCTCAGCCTCACCCACCTCACAGGGGGTCTGTTGTGGGGAGAGAAAAGGGAAGGCGAATGGAAGCTGCTTTGAGCCTCCATCGGGTAGAGAAAAGTGGCATATCAGAACCACTTATATAAACCGTATAAATCCCAAGTATTATTGTTGTGCAGTTCTTTAAAAAGCTGCACCGGGTTTGTTTAGAACGCCTTTGGAGTTCTCCTTAGATTTGCATACTAAAACTGGAACGTGAATCTCTTTTAGTAGGAAAAAGATCATTATGTGCTCTAGGTATTGCTGGCAAGTCATTAAGCATCACATGAGTTATTTTCCTCAAATCTGCTTATATCATGTATGTCTCAAATTGTCTTTTCTTTTCTCTAATCTTACTTATAGACTGGAAACTGGAGACATGGAAGAGACAGGATGTCAGCCAGGTACCTACTTTATAGTGCTCACTGCTTATTAATGTGTCTCTTTAATTCAAACCATCACTCAGGATGTTTAGGGCTCTAATTAATACCTGATAAAACTTGCAAGAGTCACCAGCTAGAGTCATGTTTCTGGTTTGCTGCACCAGGTCAATATATAATGTTCGACGTGAAGAGAGGGAAGGGAAGGTTTTTAAAATCCACTTTTCTGTACCTTAAGTAGTATCAGAGCAGCTTACCGTTGCCTTCCCTTCTCTCCCCCCAAAACAGACACTCTGTGAAGTAGGTGAGGCTGAGAGAGCTCTGAGAGAACTGAGACCAGCCTAAGGTCCCCCAGCAGGCCTCGTGTATCTCAAAGCGGCTTACAGTCGCCTTCCCTTCCTCTGTAGCACTGCACTCTATCCCTTCCACAACTCCCAGATCAGTTTCTCCTCCCTTCTCATCTTTCTTCAGTCCAGAGCTTGTAACCAAGATTATAACCAAGTAAGTTTGCTAACTTAGGTTTTGGGATGATCTGGTTAGGAAAATGGCCCATCTGCTTAAGTTTGAGGTGATCTTAATCCTGGGGTGTCATCTGAAGAAGAAGAGTTGGTTCTTAGATGCTGCTTTTCTCTATCCGAAGGAGTCTCATAGAGGCTTACAATTACCTTTCCTCTCCCCACAACAGGTACCCTGTGAGGGAGGGGAGGCTGAGAGAGCCCTGATATTACTGAAGAAGAACAGGAGTTGGTTCTTTTATGCCACTTTTCTCTACCCGAAGGAGGCTCAAAGCGGCTTACATTTGCCTTCCCTTTTCTCTCCCCATAATACACACCCTGTGAAGTAGGTAAGGCTGAGAGAGCCCAGATATTCCTGCTCAGTCAGAACAGTTTTATCAGTGCCGTGGCGAGCCCAAGGTCACCCAGCTGGCTGCATGTGGGGGAGTGCAGAATCGAACCCGGCTCACCAGATTAGGAGTCCGTCCTCCTAACCACTACATCAAGCTGGCTCCTAGAGTACCTGCCTGCCTGCCTCAAAGGGTCTTAGTTTTCAGAGCGAACTTGTCTGTGGCTTCTCTTCCAACAGGATCAGGATGCTCCTGTCCTTTATCAACCTGTGGTCCTCCAGGTGTCCATGGACTACAATACATTTGCTGGCAGGGGCTCATGGGAATTGTAGTCCGTGGACATCTGGAGGACCACAGGTTGACTACCCCTGCTTTAGGCCCTTGGTGGAGTTTGTCTGCTGCTGCCTTGGTCTATGTGTTGAATTCTCTAAGGGCATGGGCATCTCCGCAAATGTGGCAGTAACGATTATATGGATAGCCGTCTGAGTTTTATTTGTAAACTTTAAAGTGTCACCGTTATCTGTATCCTGTTGATTAAACAATTACTTCTTTCACAGTAAACTGTTCTGTTTGCAGGCTGATATTGCCCCTCTGATGGCTTCTCTCATCGGAGTGCCTTTCCCCCTGAACTCTGTGGTAAGGCATGGAGTGTGGAGCTTTTCCTCTCTTGGCTATAAATGAGTAAAAGAGTTCATTATAGCACTGGAATCGAACTGGGAGGGGGGGGTATATAACTTTCACAAGTATACATTTTGTACTAGCTTAAATATCGTCCAGATTTGCTGTGGAGGGGCAGAAAGTTCCAGCACCCTTTTCCATTGTCTCCCCTCAATGCCTTTTGACACCGGGAACCACGTCTAGCCATAATCCTCACTAGCAGAGTTTTCTATGCCGCACCATGCCTGGAGCAACGTAGTTGCCTGCCGTGCCTCTGCAACTGTGCTTGGCTAGGGTGTATTTCAGAGCAGTCAGTAAGGCTGGCTTTCTCAACCAGGGTTTCGTGAACCCCCCGGGATGTTCGGGACAGTCCTGGAAGGGTTTCCTGAATGGGTGGGGGTTAGTTAATGTTTCATATATTTTTTAATGTGTTAAACATTTATCGGATGATACAACCATATATGGTCATGTCGACCCCCCCCCTCAAAATGGCCTGGAGGGGGTGGGAAGGGGAGGGGCCCCAGGTGGGCATGTCCAAAACTCTGCTTCCCAACCATATTCTTCATGATTGCGCCCCTTCTGGGGTTTCTTGAAGCCTGAAGAAGGCTTCAGGGTTTTTCAGAATGGTAAAAAAGTTGAGAAAGGCTGAACTAGAATATACATTTTATAGAAATTCAGGAGGGCGACCATGTTGGTCTCTCCCCACACGTGGCAGCTCGATATTTCCCTGAAATCTTGCTCTTTGTGGAGAAAGTAAGCTGGAAAATTGTGCTTTGAGGGGGGCATCCTATTCAGAAAAGGCATTGACACATTTCCCGTTAAATAACTGTGTAGAACAACAGGTTTTGCTATCTAATAGAACAGGGGTAGTCAAACTGCGGCCCTCCAGATGTCCATGGACTACAATTCCCCGGAGCCCCATGCCAGCATTCGCTGGCAGGGGGCTCCTGGGAATTGTAGCCCATGGACATCTGGAGGGCCGCAGTTTGACTACCCCTGTAATAGAAACTGCTGCTGCGTGGTTGTGGCTGTCCTGTTCCCAGTGTTTGTGTGCATAAATGTGTACCTTGTTATACTTTCAGGGAATTCTGCCTCTGGGATACCTGAACAACACAGCTCGTTTTAAGGCGGAAAGCATGTTTACAAACGCTGCTCAGATCCTTGAGCAGTTTAAGGTAAACCATCACCCAGAAGCGTTACACGTTCACACAAATATTGGCTTTTCTAACTCTTCCATTAGGGTGCATAAAAGTGTTAGAAATTTATGTAATTTATAGCACAACCCTGAGATTACTTCCCTCGGCTTAAACCCCCCTGTATAGACCCAAGCAGAATTCTGAGTTAGAGAGAAGAAGAGCTGTTTTTGGTACACCGTTTTTCACTAACCGAAGGAGCCTTAAAGTGGTTTACAATTACCTACCCTTCCTCTTTCCACAAACAGATACCCTGTGAGGTAGGTGGGGCTGAGAGAGCTCTGAGAGAACTGTGACTGGCCCAAGGTCACCCAGCAGGCCTCACACATCTCAAAACAGCTTACAATTGCTTATCCTTCCTCTCCCCACAACAGATACCCTGAGAGGTAGGTGGGACTGAAAGTGCTCTGAGAGAACTGTGACTGGCCTACGGTCACCCAGCTGGCTGCATGTAGAGGAGTGGGGAATCCAACCTGCTTCTTCAGATTAGAAACCACTGCTCCTAACCACTACACCAAGCTGGCTCTGCGATCAGTCATTCAGGTAGCAAGCCTAAGCAGTCTACTTTGAAGTAAACTCCGTTTCGGTCAACGGGACTAACTGTTCTTGGATCTGAAGCCTTGGGATAGTTAACAGATCATCCACTTAACTTGTGAAAGTGAATCCATTCAAAAACAAACAAACCCTCAGCTCAGTGTCGCAATAACCAAAACTGGCTTGAATTCTTGTAGCTGTCTGATGCTTTTGTTGACTTTGGGCATCCATTTAGCATTTCCTGGTAATCGCAGTCTTTGTTCTGCAGCTTCTGAATCTGAAGGTTCGACTTCTGGCCAGCCCATGTGAATCAGTGCCAGCAGAATCAGGGCTTTCTTTGAATTAGAATCGGCCCTGAATTCCCAGTCTCTTAACTGTTCAGCGACAGTTGGCTGCTGGCAATCCACAGACTGTTTTGCTGGCTTACCTACTCACCGAGGAGAACAGGGGCGGGAGTCGCACCCACCCGTAGAACTGGGGCTTAGGAGATAGGAATATTCCTGTCGCGATTGGAACATTTCAAGGCAAATCATGCTTGAATGCGGAACATTAGATTATTCCATGGTTCATGAACATCTTTGAAACTCCTGTAGCTGGTATAAGAAGCAAGGGGCCAATTAGGATGGCCTCTTCGGGAGATGCTTGGATTCAGACTCTGGCTCTCCTGTACTTCTGCCCTGGCCTATTGATGCATTTGGTCTTGATTAGGGTTGTGCACTTTGGCATCCAAAGCGGTCGTTCCAGCCTGAAGCAGCCAGCGCTGCAGCACTGGGGTGGAGGGGTAGTGCCAGTGCACCTGCAGTCGCAACTGGAGAGCCGCAGTTTGGCCACACCTGTGGTTCCAGTTTTGGTACATCTGCTGCCAAATGTGTAAAGAGCCAATTTGGTGTAGTGGTTAGGAGTGCAGACTTCTAATCTGGCATGCCGGGTTCGATTCCGCGCTCCCCCACATGCAGCCAGCTGGGTGACCTTGGGCTCGCCGTGGCACTGATAAAACTGTTCTGACCGGGCAGTGATATCAGGGCTCTCTCAGCCCCACCTACGCCACAGGGTGTCTGTTGTGGGGAGAGGAATGGGAAGGCGACTGTAAGCCGCTTTGAGCCTCCTTCGGGTAGGGAAAAGCGGCATATAAGAACCAACTCCTCCTCCTCCTTCTCCTCCTCCAAAGCAAGTCCTACGTTGTTGGGTTGTCCAGTGTCAGGCCTATGGATAGAGGTACACCCAGAGTGAGCTGTTTGAAGTCAGGACATGAGTCAAAGAAGTAAAGTACGCAAATATTCACTTCTGCCCCTCTAACTCCATTCCTCTCCTCTTTTGGAAATGAATTCTTTCTTCAACCGCCATTAACCAGACTTTTGACTGAAAGAAGTGGAAGAAGAAAAAGAGTAGTTTTTAAACACCCCACTTTTCTCTATTTTCCAACGTCTCAAGGCACCTCAAAAATCACATTCCCTTCCTGTCCCCATAACAGGCACCTTGAGAAGGAGGTGGGTTTGAGAGAGTTCTGAGAGAACTGAGACTAGCCCAAGGTCACTCAGCAGGCTTTGTGTGTCTCAAAGTGGCTTACAATTTGACTTCCCTTCCCCTCCCCACAACAGACAGCCTGTGAGGTAGGTGAGGCTGAGAGAGCTCTGAGAGAACTGTGACTGGCCCAAGGTCACCCAGCTGGCTGCACGTGGAAGAGGAGCAGGGAACCAATCCCAGCTCTCCAGATTGGAGGCCGCCTGCCTTAGGAACCACCCCACTCTGGCTGTCTTGAAGAAGGCTACTGAAGAGGCATTTGCTGCTGCTTCTTTTGCCTGTTATAAATACTTATTTCCCACCTTTTTGGTAGGCATAAGCGGCTTACCACGAGACTATACCCGCTGTGCTGTGTACATTTCTAACAGGTTCTGTTGTCCTCCTCTGGTTACATTCAGGTGAAGATGGCTCAGAAGAAGAAGACCACGTTACCCTTCCTGTTCTCACCATTCAAGTGAGTGTGTTTACCACGTCTGCATTTTCTTCAGCCTTTTCTGTCTTCTCTCGTAGGCCAGTGACAAGTGATCAAGAAGTAAAGGGACAGTATTCATCCAGCAGGACAGTAAGAACAGCCCCAGAGAATCAGTGAGGGTTGGATCCAGCAGTAATGGCCACTGATGCCCCCATTTTCCATCAGAGAGAGACGCCTTTGCCAACTCCCCTGTCTCTCTGGGGAGACCAGTTAAGGCCAAGGACTATTAATTTGTAAATGTTCTATTTTTTACTTGAGTCCCTGTTAAGACTGTTGCATTCAAATTCAGATGTCTATTGTATTGCATCTGTTATATGGTATTAGATCTTTGTTGGTCTTAAAGGTGCCATTGGACTCAAATTTTGTCGTGCTACTTCAGACGGCTACCCATTTGAATCCATTATATTGTATGGTTTTCATGAAAGTTCCCAGGTTAACCTCCCTGAGCCACAAGGGAGGGCGGCATATAAATAGAATAAAATAAAAACAAATGAATAAATGAAAGGAGAGTTCGAGGTCTGTGGTGGAAAAGATTGGATCTGTGAAAACTGCCCTCTACCCCTGGATCCAACCCAGGGGGTGGCGACTTGAGAGACCCTGTTACAAGCATATAATGATCAAGGACAGACGTAAAAGTCGGAGCCGACAGCCCTGGGGGGGGGGGGGGAGGCTGTGTCATGATCCGGAGGCTGCCTCTTGAGTTACCAAGAACGGAAATATTGAACTGGTGATTCCCTGGTTCACTGATCTGAATTGCTCCAGTCGTCAGTTGTAGCAAGGATTAAAATCTTGGCTCTTTCTCAATTCTCTTTGGAGTCTGGGTAACAGCACTCATCCCTTAAACCGTGATTTGAGAAGGGGGGGCACTAGGATGACTAGTGGCCAAATTCTCTTCTCCTGTCTGCTTCACGGAAAACAGGATTTGGTTGTAAAGAAAGCAGCACCCTGAAGACTAACAAAGTGTAATTCAGCATAACTTTTGGCGAGTCAGCCTTAATTTATTCAGGTTAAGATTGCCAATTTCCAGGTGGCACCTGGAGAGCTCCAGGGAATGCAGTTGATCTCCAGGTGACTGAGATCAGTTCACCTTGGGCAGCCTTTCTCAACTTGTGTGCCGTTGAGAAACTCCTGGAACATTCTTCAGGCTTAAATAAACCTCAAGAAGTGGCACGATTGTGCAGAATGTGGTCAGGAAGTATAGCTGTGGGCATGCCCACACTGGGCCCCTCCCCTTCCTAACCTCTCCAGGCCCATCATTGGCCATTTTGGGAGGAGGGAGCCGGTCCACATGACCATATATGGTCCTATCACCCAATAATAAAGAAACATACATTGGACATTAATAACCTCCCACTCATTCCGGAAACCCTTCTGGGACCATCAAGAAAACCTAGCTGAGAAAACCTGACCTAGAGACAATGGAAGTCCCCCCCCTTCCCCAACCCCCCCTCCTCAGGCTCCACCCCCCCCCCCCACAATATTCAGATGTTTCCAAACCTGGAGGTGGCAGACTTAGTTCAGATGCCAGTTTGGTTTCAGCAGCATTTGTGGAGATCTTCTCTTTCTTCCCCTTTAAGCTCCTTCTGCTCCCAAGTGAGTCCCGTCGCATTTTAAGCCTTGGGGGCTAAGGCAGGCTGTGGCAGCCATTTTGCAGATGGAGTTTTCTGCAATAGCCATTTTGTGGCCATGTTGTGCCAGCATGCCAAAGGGGCCCACAAAGCATCTGGAAAAGGTTTGGGGACTCCTAGGCTAGACGGGGAATTGAGTGCTTATCCTTTCGGGAAGCCACTGTTCTGTCTGAACTTGACCCTGGTTGCTGTGTGATATGTTGACAGGATGGTATTGCTCATGTTCTGTTAGTTCAGGGGTAGTCAAACTGCGGCCCTCCAGATGTCCATGAACTACAATTCCCAGAAGCCCCTGCCAGCATTTGCTGGCAGGGGCTTCTGGGAATTGTAGTCCATGGACATCTGGAGGGCTGCAGTTTGACTACCCCTGTGTTAGTTCATACTGTGCCTTCATCAGCCTCCTTGTTCAGGCAGGGTTTTTGGTTAAAAGTTGTTTCTGTTTGTTTATATGTTGCTCTTATCCTTATTGGGTCCCAAAGTTTCCCCCCTCCTCCATTTATTCCTTTACAACACTAGCCTTTTGAGGTAGGCTACTTATATTCTTTTTATTATTATTGACCTTATTCATGGCCCACCTTTATTTAAAATCCATTTCTCCCACCTTTCTGTCCAGTTAGGGCCTTACATAAGGGAACATCACACAAAACAAAAGAGAAATGGGTAAGAGATAGAAAATGATTGGCTAAAGTTCACTGAGTGAGCTTCCATGGCAGAGCAGAATTTGCACCCGGCACTCCCAGACCCTAGTTTGACATACTAACCACCACACCATTCTGGCTATAACACTGAGCCAATGAGCTAGGCAAAATCCTAGTGTAAAATCCCAACAGCCAGTGTGGTGTAGGGGTTAAGAGCAGCGGCCTCTAACCTGGGGACTGGGTTTGATTCCCCACTCCTCCTCCATATGCAGCCTTGGGACAGTCACAGTCCTCTCAGAGCTCTCTCAGTCCCACCTGCCTCACAGGGGAGAGGAAGGGAAGGCAATTGAAAGTCATCTTGAGACTCCTTCAGGTTGTAAAAAGCAGGGTACAAAACCTCAGCTCTTCAAGGGCTCTTTCACCATCCCTAAAAAACGAGAGGGAGATCAACAAGGATGTTTGATTTAAAAGTGTTTATTTGCTGTTAAGCATTTTATTAGATTACAGTTTTAAAAGTTGTGCAGGTTTTAGAGCTGGCTGGGAGCTGTATTGCAAATAAACCTGAACCTGAACAAGGATGCATAACAGTGCATGTTGTTCCATCGGAGTTTTTAGAATTTTATCTTCTAATGCTGATTTAAAAGGAGGAAAACAAAACTGGCAGAAATAAGGCCTTCTGCCAGAAGCGACAGGCAGAGAATTGCTAGCCAGGCAGAACTCCCTCGAGGGCCCTCCACTCAGTTCATTTTGATCACAGGCTTGCTATCTCGGCTGTCAAGTGCTATTCGTTACGTTTTTTAAACAGGGATCGTGAATGATGTGCTGGAAATATTAGTTTTGTCAGGTGTGCTCCCAGTGACAGTCAGTAACATCTCATAAGGGACAATTTATAAACCTCTGCACAATTAGCCCTAATGTTTAGTTCCATAACTAATTGTTCTTGCACACGATGATATTTATATTATTGGGAGCTAAAGAGGTTTGATTATATAGTTGTGGGACTTGTTTGGTGAGCCGTTGTGATTTTGGAGTCTGTAATCAGACGCTTTTTGGCCTCCGTATTACCTGAAGCCCGTCCCCTGGAAAGTCAAGAGTTCAGCCCTCCCAGCCGAATTCACAATAGGCCCAAATAATGTGAAGGACAGCTGTTTTTTTTAAATACCCTACTTTTTACTACTCAAAGGAGCCTCAAAGTGGCTTACGGTCGTCTACTCCTCCCTGTGAATCTGAGAGAGCTCTGAGGGAACTGTAACAGGCCCAAGGTCACCCAGCTGGCTGCATGTGAAGGAGGAGTGGGGAATCAAACCCCCCAAGCTGGCTCTCTGCAGACTTATATGCAGAAATTATGAAATGGCAAAGAGAGAGGTAGAAAAAATCCCAACATTTTTGGCACCAGGTAATATAGAAATGTTTCCAAACAGGGTCCGGCTGTTGCCCACAGTTCTTTTTTCACGTTCGTGGCGTAAGCCTGATGGCTTCTCCAACTGGTGGTACAAATTGAGGTCCAGTGATGCTTATTCCCCCCCTCCCCCAGAGTTTCAACCTGTCTCCACCGTCACGGATCCACAGATCTCACGGAAACAGCCTGGTTTCAACTTTCCAGTCTTTAACTAGTAAGAGAACAAAATCTGTGTGTTTCTGGCACCTTCTAATCTGTTCAATAGGTCAGCAAACGCATCGTCTAGCTCAGGGGTAGTCAACCTGTGGTCCTCCAGATGTCCATGGACTACAATTCCCATGAGCCCCTGCCAGCGTTTGCTGGCAGGGGCTCATGGGAATTGTAGTCCATTGACATCTGGAGGACCACAGGTTGATTACCCCTGTTCTAGCTAGTGGGAAGATGCCAAGCAGCCAGTCACGAAGAATAACCCAACCAAACGTAACACGTTCAGTGGCCTATCATTGAAACTAAAAGAGGCTCTCCAGACTGTCATGTATAGTTTGTTAAGCTTATTTATTTAATTTTATCTAAAATGTGTATTTCCTGCCTGATCTCTTTTGCCTTGAGGAGCCATTTGGACATAGTTCCAAAGTGAGGTTTTAAAGCTTTTGGGCTACACTGGAAATGGATTTTAAAAAATAAATAAAATCTATCCTCTCCATACTTCATTGTTTTGCGACACCCCTTTTCAAAAACTATATTGCTTAAAGTCCTATCTTTATGTGGCCTGCTCCCCCATAACTATCCTTTATTTTGTACAGTTCTCTTCAGACCCCATAACTTTCTTCTAAAGCTTTAATTTTGGCTGTAAATCTCTTTGCTTTCTCTGTTACTCTGGTGTTAAAAGCACCCAAAGGGCCATCTTCCCAATGAAAGATATCCCGTAGGACTGTCCTGTTTCTTGTAAATGGGCTTGTGAGACATGATTGGTGGAAAACAAATTAGGAATAGCCTAAATAGCTCTGAGATGTATTGTGGACAGACTAACTATATATATGTACACTTTAAACATACACAATATGGGCAGACTCTGAATATATACATACTTTAAATATGTATATACTAGAATTAAAGCCCGTTGTAGCTGATACAACGGGCACTAGAATGGGGGGAAGGGGGAAAATCGCAAAGAGAGAGGGAGGCAGAAAGGAAGAGAGTGATGAAGATAAAGAGATACAAAGAGAGAAAGAGGATATGGAAAATGAAAGAAAGAGAAAGGAAAGGAAAGAAAAGAGAGGGAAAGGAGTGTTAGCCAGTAATATGGGTAGAAGGGAAGAAAGTAAGGAAGAGAGAGAGATAGAAAGGACAGAGAGAAATATAGAAAGAAAGAGAGCAAGAAGAAGACAGAGAGAGAGAGCCAGGCTTCCCTAGTCAAGGGGGAAGGGAAGGCCCTGCCCACTCTCTGCCACCTACCCCTTACCCTTTTATTTATACAGTGCAAGCTGTTCCAGATAGATCAGCCTTTCTCAGCCTGGTTTTGTGAACCATGGTTTCTCAACCATGTTTTTTTTGACAGCCCTGGAAGGGTTTCCCAAATGGGTGGGATTAAGCTAATTTATATATTTTTAAATTTGCTAAACATTTATCAGGTGATATGACCATATATGGTCATGTCGACCCACCTACCCCTCCCAAAATGGCCAGTGATGGGCCTGGAGGGGGAGGGGAGAGGAGGAGACCTGTGTACACAGCTGTATTTCCCAACCGTGTTGTGCATGATCCTGCCACCTCTAGGGGATTCTTGAAGATTTCAGGGGTTTCTCAATGGTAAAAAAGGTAAGAAAGGCTAATTGAGAGAGGATAGATCAGGGGTAGTCAAACTGCGGCCCTCCAGATGTCCATGGACTACAATTCCCAGGAGCCCTTGCCAGCATTCGCCAGCGAATGCTGGCAAGGGCTCCTGGGAATTGTAGTCCATGGACATCTGGAGGGCCGCAATTTGACTACCCCTGGGATAGATATATGTAGATATATAGATAGCTATAGATATATGCCCACAGTTATTTCTCTTGTCTTGCAAATTGAAATGAGAATGGTATTTTAGGCTGTTTTCCCCCTGTATCTTTTTTGTGCAGGTCTCTTTCTGATTCAGAACAAATCGACTTTCTCAGAAAAATAAGGACTTCTATTCAGCATGAAAAATATGAGGAAGGGGTAAGTGAATGGTCAGCGGGGACCTTAATGTTCCATCGTCAACCCCATGCTGGTTCTTCACAGTGAGTGAGACCACAGCCTCAAGGTCAGAATTGTCAACTGTGACCCGCAAAATCCCTCCAGGGTCTCAAGCAAAGGACTTTTCACGTCCCCCAACCCCTGATCCTTTTAAAGTGGGAATGCCAGCAATTGTGGGGGCTTTGCACGCAAAGCTGTCACTGCACCACAGCGCCCTGCTCTTTTAGTTTTCTGTATGCCATTTGAACTAGCCGTGCAACATGTTATAGCTTGCCTAATCTCACTTGTTCCCCGGTGTCTGTCATCTGTACTGCTGTGTACAGTTAAGATGTAGCTGGGCACAATTTAAGGCAGGCTTTCTCAACCTTTCAGCCTTTGAGAAATCCCTGGAATATATTCTTCAGGCTTTGAGAAACCCCAGAAGTGGCATGATCCTGCAGAATATGGCTGGGAAGCAGAGCTGTGGACATGCCCACCCAGGCCCCTCCCCTTCCCACCCTCTCCAGGCCCATCATTGGCCATCTTGGGGCGTGGGAGAGGGGGTTGACATGGCCATATATGGTCATATCACCCGATAAATGTTTAGCACATAAAAATAATGTATTAAAATTAACTTCCACCTATTCAGGAAACCCTTTCAGGGCTGTCAAGACATACCAGGACTACACAAAAGCCTGGTTGAAGGGCATGGCTATTGCATACAGAGCCCTTCATGGCCTTGTCCCCTCTTACTTGTGTGGACAGCTGCACTCCCTACGTTCTGCCACAACAACTTTACTGAAGTCAACAGGGGCTTCTGCAGGTGTCAGGGGGCAACGGGGAAAATTGGCAACTGCCCACATACCTGCCAGCTTGGTGGCTTCTAATCTGGAGAACCGGGTTTGATCCCCCACTCTTCCATGTGCAGCCAGTAGGGGGTGACCTTGGGCTTGTCACAGTCTTGTTAGAACTGTTCTCACAAGGCAGCTCTGTCAGAGCTCGCTCAGCCCCACCAACTTCGCATTGAGTCACAGGAGATCTGGTCTAGTACCGTAATAATAAAGACTTGTCTTGACTTGAGTCACAGGAGACTCCTGTGGGGAGAGGAAGAAAAGGCAATTGTTAAGCTACTTTGAGATTCCTTCGGGTATTCCTTGTGCTCCTACCTTGTGGAATTGTTTGTCCAATGAGATCTAGAAAGCTTTCACTTTTTTGTCTTTCTACAAACTATGCAAAACTGAACTATTCCAGTGTGCTTTTCTGAACTGTAGAACATGGTTTACAAACTTGCTTGGATAACTGATTAGCATTATGGTCTAGTGACCAGAATCTGCTTAGGGTCCCTGGCCCTAAAATGATTTTTCAGCTCTGGCCCTGGTCTGGTGGAACGCTCTGCCAAATGACTTCAGAGCCCTGTGGGACCACAAGCTGTTCCTCAGGGCTTGCAAAACAGAGCTGTTCAGCCAGGCCTATGGTTGAGCAGGGTGGGGACCATCACAATGGCTGGCCTCAGTAACCAAGAACCCACCCAAGCAGAACATCGCTGCAATGATATAAGCCTCCTCTCCTGCCCCTTGAATAAAGATGAAGCATACAAAGACTGGTTTTAGGATTAATAATTTCAATGTTTAAATAATTTTATGAATGTTGATGTATTTTATTGCTTTAGTCTGTAAGGTGGCCTGACCCTTCAGCAACTGGTGGCATAAAAAAAATCCATTCATTCATTCATTCATTCATTCATTCATTCATTCATTCATTCATTCATTCATTCATTCATTCATTCATTGCCTGCCTGCCTGCCTGCCTGCCTGCCTGCCTGCCTGCCTCTTGTGGCTCAAGGCAATTCACAGGGAACATGAAAACTGTATGACAGATACAACATATGTTCAATAACTGCATCAGTTAACAATGACAACATCACTAAAGGTTGACATTTGTTTGCTGTTTAACTGCTTAACAATTTGACTATAACCCCACAGTTGGTCAGTACGGGATTGCCCCAAGATGTACTTAATGGGAGGGGGCTCTGGGAGCCCAGTAGATGTTACCAGCTCACTGGCCCCAACCAAATGCTTGGTGGAAGAGCTCCATTTTGCAGGCCCTGCAGAACTGCGCTAACTCTAGCAGGGCCTGCATCTCCTCTGGGAGCTCATTCCACCAAGTGAGGGCCAGGTCAGAGAATGACCTGCCCCTGGTCGAAGCCAAACTTGCTTCCTTGGGGCCAGGAACTGCCAGCCGGTTGGAGTTGGCTGATCATTATGCCTCTCCAGGGGGCATAATGACAACAACTTTTGTCTACACTGCTGTGTGTAGCTTATTGTAACTAGGACCTTATTTATGTAATTTCTGTACTGTGAATACTTATACTGTGCTTTGGTTCTGTCTGGTGGCTTCAGGCTTCCGAAATCCTAATGCCTTAGTTATTGCATGACCTGTTTTGTTGATTGCACTGCCTCACCTCTTGTAATCCGCCTTTAGTCCCCATGAGATAGAATGACTAAAGTTAATATTAATTAGGAAAAACAAGGCACCATCCCAAGTAATAGAATTCCTTTATCGGTTTTTCCAAAATTATTATTCGGTTTGCAGTTAAAAATCCTCTTTTGCTGCCATGAATGGAGCAAAGCAGATTGGAGAAGAACCTGCCGTGGAGCTGTAGCAAACTCCTGGTCACCCCATCCACAGGGCATTCTGGGCAGAGGTGGTTGGCCATCACCTTCCTCCACGTGTCGCCCCCCAGTCTTCCTTGGTGGTCTCCCATGGAAGTCCTGACTCTGCTTCCCTCTCCAAGGTCTGAGAAACTTGGGCTGTTTGGGCTGCTCACCAAGCAGTTTGGGGAGGTACAGTTTGGAATGTACAACTTTTAGCTTAGATCTTAATATAGCTACAAACTGTTCCTAATGCTGGAGTAATAAAAGCTTTTTGTTTTTATCTCTTATGTTTCTATGACTGTACAATTAAATAATTAATAAAGAGCTAAAGAGTTTTGAAATGTACAAAGGGGAAAAAGAGGTTTCTGTTCTCAGCTCAGTGTTCCCATTTAATCTTTTTTCTTAAAGTTAAAAAAAACACACAAGGGGAAGAATTGATGATCTGAACATTGTGTCGCCATTCGGTCCTTCCTAGGCAGGCACTGGGGTGCCGCAGACCCAGAGTTGGACTTCAGCTCCGTAAAGTGACTCTTTCCTGTTCCTTTCCTTTCCACAGGTATCTCTTTGCCGTCAGCTGATCGGTCTTGCTTTAGAAGGGCTGCTGTACTATCATACCTATGACAGGTTCTTCCTCGGCTTAAGCGTTGCCCTGAGTTTTGTGGGGTGGACATCTTATGTGATTCTGGTCATTGCAAAGGCACAAGTGGGTCTGACCTGGAGGACCCCAAATAAGGTTAGTTGAAAATGTGTTTCATTCTTTGCTTGGTCAGACCAAACCATTTTGTGTAGTACAGGGGTGGCTGAATTGTGGCTCTGCAAAACTCCATAAGCTGCTTTGAGACTCCTTCGGGTAGAGAAAAGTGGCATATAAGAACCAACTCTTCTTCTTCAGTAATATCAGGGCTCTCTCAGCCTCACCCACCTCACAGGGGGTCTGTTGTGGGAGAGGAAAGGGAAGGCGAATGGAAGCCGCTTTGAGACTCCTTTGGGTAGAGAAAAGTGGCATATAAGAACCAACTCCTCTTCTTCAGTAATCTCAGGGCTCTCTCAGCCTCACCTCCCTCACAGGGTGTCTGTTGTGGGAGAGAAAAGGGAAGGCGAATGGAAGCCGCTTTGAGACTCCTTCGGGTAGAGAAAAGTGGCATATAAGAACCAACTCCTCTTCTTCAGTAATCTCAGGGCTCTCTCAGCCTCACCTCCCTCACAGGGTGTCTGTTGTGGGAGAGGAAAGGGAAGGCGAATGGAAGCCGCTTTGAGACTCCTTTGGGTAGAGAAAAGTGGCATATAAGAACCAACTCTTCTTCTTCAGTAATATCAGAACTCTCTCAGCCTCACCCACCTCACAGGGGGTCTGTTGTGGGAGAGGAAAGGGAAGGCGAATGGAAGCCACTTTGAGACTCCTTCGGGTAGAGAAAAGTGGCACATAAGAATCAACTCTTCTTCTTCAGTAATAACAGGGCTCTCTCAGCCTCACCCACAACACAGGGTGTCTGTTGTGGGAGAGAAAAGGGAAGGCGAATGGAAGCCGCTTTGAGACTCCTTCGGGTAGAGAAAAATGGCATATAAGAATCAACTCTTCTTCTTCAGATGACAGGATTAAGGTCTCCTCAAATTTAAGCAGATGGGCCATCTTTGTAACCTGATCATCCCTGGAAATGTTTCCTGGGTGGATGGGATTTGATTAACTTTTTAATATATTTTTTAAATTTGTTAACTATTTATGGGGTGATATGATCATATATGGTCATGTCAACCTCCCCCCCTTAAAATGGCCAATGATGGGTTTGGAGTGGGTGGGAAGGGGAGGGGCCTCGGGTGCGCATCTACACAGCATATTCGGCACTATCATGTCACTTCTGTGGTTTCTCGAAGCCTGAAGGATGTCTCAGGGGGTTCTCAATGCTAAAAAAAATTGAGAAAGGCTGTTTTAAAGGTTCTGCTTATATAAGTGGATGAAAATTATAGCTCTACTAACAAAAGTTTTTTTCATTTGCTGGTATATACTCTAGTTCTTTCAGCTTTCAAACTGTTTTCTGATAAATTATTCTGAGCGCACTTCTGACCTTTTACGATGTCTAGTGTAAAATGATATAAGCCGGCTTTGCAAAGACTTCCAAATAAATGCCAAACACATTTAGAGTGCTAATATTTCAGACTTGGTATTTGCCGTAAAATGTCTTTAAAAATTTTCCAAACTTTGAAATGTTACCTCTGTAAATATTCTCTTTTAAAGGTTTTCTTAAAAACATAATATTTAAAGTGCAAAGTATTAGTAACTTTGGCAAATAATCCAACGGTTTTTATCACTTAAACATTGCTTACTGTCATTTCAAAGAGCAAGAGTCCAGGAGCACCTTCAAGACTTAACAAAATTTGGGGCTCTCAGGAGCCACTGTCCACTTCTTTACATCACAATATAATCTTAACACAGCCCGCAGCACCTCGGGCACCGCGGACTAAATAAAGCTGTAAGGGCTTAGTGGGAGGAGTTAGGGCGGGCTTTGTCCGGGATGAGGAAGGGTGCCGATTGGCCCCTTCCTCCGGGCAGACCATCAGCCAGGCCCAGCCGATTCCCGCCCTGCCACCAAGAGCGCAGCTCGCAGTTGCTCCCTTGCCGGTGGCCTGACGCATCGGAGGAGCGCGGAGCGTGGTTGCCGGGGGCTCCCTTGCCTAGCGCCCGCTGTATTTTAATTACAGCGGTCTTTATTACTAGTCTTAGAATAATATCACTATCATTTTTTGCAGCTCGGCCATAGATTTGCTTTATTTCCCATTTATGCTGTGCTATTGATGCTGTTGTTTTATGAGTTTTAACAGCTTAAAAAAAAAGAAATATAAAAATTACGGTTTCGTTGTATCCAACGGTGTCCTCGCGTAAATTAAAAAACATGTTTATGCAACGGAGGAGATCCTTTTCCTAGTGGAGCTTCTCTTTCTGCTTGCCATAGCATGTATTATTCCAAGGTCTCCTGGCTCTCAAAAATGCCAGAGACTCGGTATAGGTGGCCATCAGAGAGAGTAATAGTTGTAATAGGAGTTGGGGATTGTGTGTGTGTGTGTGTGGGGGGGGGGTCCGCCATGTTGCTGGGTTGTTGGTTTTGTATCAGTATTTCAGATTTCAGATTCAGATACCTTTATTGGCATAAGATTTGATATACTTAAAACTAAATTTAAAACAGAAACAAATTCCGGGCATAGACATATGGACAACAGTAATAAGGCCTTATGTCGTATAGCCGATCTGCAGCAGAGATAGATTAGTTCTCGAGATAATTGACAGGATTTTTGCAAGGTCCACTATCTGAGACGGCTCCTTTACACTCAGCTACATCTTCACTAGATGTCAGTATGTCTTGTCCTTTTTAATGGGTTTTTTAATTGGAGTTTTAACTTGGACACCCTTCTTGGGAGTGGTGGGTAACAGATTAATAATAATAATAATAATAATTTTTAAAAAAGAAGTGTTGTAGTATTCCCCAACTGGAATCTCACATGTCTGTCTTTACATCTCTGTTTCTAACTCTCTCTCTCTCTGTCTTTCTCAGTACTCAGAATCTAAAATGTGTGTATTATAGACTTGGTGGTGAGCTGCCATTATTCCCCCACCAGGGAATTGTGGTTAACTACATAAACTTTAATTGGGATATACAGGAGTGTAATTGCAAAAGCTAGTGAGCCAGCATGGTGCAGTGATTAAGAACATGGTGTAGTAGTTAAGAACGTGTTACCCAAATAGGTAGGATCTTATTATTAGTTGGGGAAATTAGCTTTCATTTAGAGACTTTGCGAAAGGGGGGGGTAACACCTCCTTCCAGCAAGAAGGAAGTGAACGAATCTTCTGATGGCCACCAATGTCTAAGGCAGGGGTAGTCAAATTGCGGCCCTCCAGATGTCCATGGACTACAATTCCCAGGAGCCCCTGCCAGCATTCGCTGGCAGGGGCTCCAGGGAATTGTAGTCCATGGACATCTGGAGGGCCGCAGTTTGACTACCCCTGGTCTAAGGTGTTTGTTCCCTTAGAGCAGCCTTTCCTAAGTTTTTGACCATTGAGAAACAAATAAACAAACAAAAAAGCCTTGCTATTTTTAGATTCCAATGAGTAGCCGTGTTGGTCTGAAGTAGCACAATAAAATCAGAATCCAGTAGCACCTTTAAGACCAACAAAGGTTTATTCAAGGTGTGAGCTTTCGAGTGCAGACTAAGGAAGAGTGCTTGCACTCGAAAGCTCACGCCTTGAATAAATCTTTGTTGGTCTTAAAGGTGCTACTGGATTCTGATTTTGCTATTTTTAGTGATTAGTCTGGGTTGCTTACTGATTTGTACAGGGTGTGGGTATATCCCCACTACCAATTTTATGGTTGTCAGCTATTGATTACTCTACAATGCCCTAAAATCTAGATATTTATTAGCAAGATGCTATTTGCTTCCAACAGCTAAATATATTAGGAGACTAAAAGCCATTCCCTGGGAAAAAAAGAAAAGAAAGAGTTGTTGTGCTTTTATAGACTATATATGTTCTTTAAAACGTCTCTGTCTTTGATTGAAATTGTTCAGTGTTCATGTCTAATTCAAGTTCTCCAATTTGTTTTGGAAACAAATTGTGTGTAGATGTGCTCCATCATTTGAAATGAATAGGCCAGTTCTTGTAGACCTTGGAGCTAGAGTTGCCGGGTTCCCCCCGCCCCGCCTACTAATGGGGGATGGGGGGCAGGGTTGCTAGATCCAGGTTGAGAATTTCTTAGAGATTTGGGCATGGAGCCTGGGGGGGACAGGGACCTTCAGTGGGGTACAGGGGAACTGATCATTTGTCCATGGAAACTGATATTAGTAGTCTGGAAACGAGCTATAATTCTGTGGAATCCCCAGGCCTCCCCTGGAGGTTGGCTTCACTACTTCTGAGCTTTGAATTATGAATTATGGATTGAAGGTGGAGAGATTCAAAGACTCAGACAGCCAATGTTGTGTAGGATTGCCTGCTTCAGGTTACAAAGTTGTAGGAGATTTTGGAGGGCAGAGCCTGGGGAGGACAGGAGCAATGTTGGGTACAATGCCCAAGAGTCCACCCTCCAAAGGATCCATCTCCAGTGGAATGGATGCCTCTAGTCTGCAGATGGGTTGTAGTTCCAGGGGATCTCCAGGTCTCACCTGGAAGCTGGCATCACTACCTGGAGCTCTGTGGTCACATGACAGTGGTAAGGGCAGGCCTGCTGTTGAAAATGGTAGCCCTCTGCTGAACTGCCTTCTCTGTAACAAGTAGCAGAACTTACAACATGCAAGGATGCTGGGGGTTTCTGCAGTGGTGCTCCACAGCAATGATTGGGGTTAGTGGAGGGGAGGAGCAGAAGAACACGCCATTGAATGTCATTGAGATATAGGCATGCTTTGTCATATATTACGGAGTAGAGTTATAATTTTTTAATGCAGCATCCCTGTGTTGTAATAACTAAAGGTAAAGGTATCCCCTGTACAAGCACCGAGTCATGTCTGACCCTTGGGGTGACGCCCTCTAGCATTTTCATGGCAGACTCAATACGGGGTGGTTTGCCAGTGCCTTCCCCAGTCATTACCATTTACCCCCCAGCAAGCTGGGTACTCATGGGCAGAGCTTTCAGACTGCATGTCTGCTGCTGCCTTACCACTCTATGCCACAAGAGGCTCTGTTGTAATATCTAGCTCCATGCAAATAAGTAGCTGTGTGTTTTTGAACTGAGGATTCCACATACTACAAGATAGGTGAACACTGTAAATCTGGTATCTTAGATACATTTTAAAATATCAGGTCAATATTTATAAGTATCTGCTTGATTTTTAGGAGATCATCAGTCTTCTCCGGTATGCCTGTTCTGCTGTTGGAATACTGATAGCCATTTTTCTGCTCATTCAGAGCTTGCCGTGGACCTATTACATATATTGTCTGTTGCCAGTCCCTATATGGTATGCAGTTTTAAAAGAGTAAGTTTTAAAATGAACATCCCAAATTTTCTTGAGCTGGTGTATTTGAATTGCTTGGTAGTTGCTTGTCTGTGTTGAATGATCTCTCTCAAAACCTTTCAGGTTGTTCCATATACCTGGCTTCCCCAAAAGGCAACATGAGTTAGAAAGTAATGGTAACACTGGGTGTTCAAGTTGGAAAACTTTTGTGGGAAAAGCAAGAATAATCTTGTAATATATAACCGCAACTTTCCAAGCAAATACATTAATGAATTTAATAGTGAGGGGCTGCAAAGGGGTGTGAATATCTAGACCCGCTTTTTTCAACCTTTGAACCAAGGAGGAACCCCTGAAAGAATTGCTCAGACTTTGAGGGCCCCCGCAAATGATGTCATCTGGCCACTCCCCCTGCCCTGCCCCAGAACTGACACCACTATCTGCACCTTTAGCTCTCCTTTTGCTCCCTCCCCCCACCTGTTCTTCATGTAGGTCAGAAAGAAGAGTAGGAACTGAGAAGATAGCCCAGATCCCCCATCCCATGCCCCTTCACAGCTTCTGATCTAGATAAAAAGGTAAAGGTATCCCCTGTGCAAGCACTGGGTCATGTCTGACCCTTGGGGTGACGCCCTCCAGTGTTTTCATGGCAGACTCAATACGGGGTGGTTTGCCAGTGCCTTCCCCAGTCATTACCGTTTACCCCCCAGCAAGCTGGGTACTCATTTTACCGACCTCGGAAGGATGGGAGGCTGAGTCAACCTTGAGCCGGCTGCTGGGATCGAACTCCCAGCCTCATGGGCAGAGCTTCAGACTGCATGTCTGCTGCCTTACCACTCTGCACCACAAGAGGCTCTCTGATCTAGATAATAAGTCCTTAATATTAATAACGTGGTAAAAATAGGAATTTTTCCTGAGCAGTATGTGCTATTTTTGCTTCTGGATGTATCCCTCAGAGCTATAAGCCAAAGGTTATTTGTAAACCATGATGCTAAATCCTATGATGAGGTCTGTAGGTGAGTAAAAAAATATGGGTCAAACAGGTTCTTCTGCCAACTTGACCTTTGCTGTAATAGCAAAGGGAATGTGCCTATCCCCTTCTCTCTCTCACACACACACAAGTGCGTGCGCAAGGTACAAACTCCCATGCTATTTCTGAGAATCCTCTGCTTTCTTGGGTGCAGAATCTTGGAGCATTTGGTGAGATGGAAGGCACAAGAAAATCTTGTCCAGTTTGTGATCCTTGGGTGCCAACCCTGTTTGATTCCAGATTCCAGTTTTCTTGTTTTCAGCTTCAGTTTCAAATGTCCTTTATTTCAATGTATTTCATAATACATTAAATTCTATATAAAGCAAACAGAAAAGCCCCATATAAATTTCCATAACAAATTCCCGTTATATAAAGACTCTATGAATACAGAATAGAAAAGGGGAAATTTACATAATATCGAAAACCTAGTTATGACCTCCCCCCCCCCTTCCTCTAAGTCTTCAGTGTTTCATCTTCATTACACGTTGGTAGTGCTTCGGTCTCAAAGAAAGAAAAACAGCTTCTTAAATCCATGGAAAACGTGGGGGGAAAAATAGAACACAGTATTCTTTCAAATCAGTCTTTGCCCATCTCATAACCTGTAGCCTAAAAGCTGCTGAGACCATTCCAGACATAGTTCCATATACTTTAGTAAAGGGCTCCAAGTTTGTAAAAAAAAAAACACCTGTATATTGACCCTTCGAGATACTTGACAATTTATCCAACTCTGTCATTGAGATTACTTTTCAGAGGGAGTCATCTATTGAAATTACTCTGACTCCTGGCCCTTCCAGTTTTGTGCAAAAGCTAACCTAGCAGCTGATAACAGGTTTTCTTCAGCTGAACTGCTAATAGTTTAGTCATTCAATAAAGAGCCGGTCATGTTCTGTCCTTATTACAAAGTCATGAAATCATAGTAGGGGCAGATTGGACGTTGATGAACTTTGGGGTCTGGGAAAGGAGGAAGAAAGTAAAGGCTGGACTCTGAAAGTGATTGACAGGAAACCCAGTCCTTGAGATTCCACTGAAGGGCCCCCCTTGCCAATGGTGGACCTCCCGATGGCCCTGGGTGTAACCACTGTGTGATACAACGTGTTGGACTGGATAAGTCACTGTCCTGATCCAACATGGCCTCTACCATGTTCTATTATGCTCTTCCTTGGCTGCCTTTTGTAGCTGTTTAATTCTTTCTTACTGAGAAATTTTTATACAAATATGTGTGTCTATTTAACTAATAGCATGCAATAGTAAGAATGATTAAGTATGTTCAGTGGCTTTTCCTGTGACAAGTTTTAGTCAATAAGACAGTAAAAAGTTACTTTCAATTAATTTATTTTTGGATTGTTTTCCAAATAAATGCTAAATAAGAAGCTAGCAAGAGTAGTGATGTTTCTGGTTCTTCGGCATTTATTCATCTCTGAGATCACCCAATTGGAATCTTTTTCCCAACAGATACCCCATCACTCAAACACTGGTCTCGTCTCTCCGGAACATCCCATGGACTCATTCTATTGGGTTTCTACTAGTATCTATTATGGGAATTGAAATATTAGTAAGTAATGTGCCGATTTATTCACTTTTTTGATGAAACTGTCATGCAAATATATCTCTTGTTTTTTCCCCTCACCTTATTTTGTCAACATTTGTTCAAACTAGGTCTTCTCCTTTTTCTACCGCTCCACACTCAGTTTTGGCCTGATCACCTTTTCAGTGTGGCCCTTGGTTGGTCGGCTGTGGACTCAAGCTAAGGTATTTGCTGCCAGGGAGGTCTGATAGTTCTGATACAAAGAGTTGTCTTGTCCATCTTATACTTACATGGGAATTTCCCTGCAGTTAATTCTTTCATGGGCCTGTGGGTTGTCTGGATGAAAAAAAGACTTGTGCCGCTCTGAGAAGTTGGTGGTCTCCAGTAAATGCCTGCCTTAGAAGAATCAGAGAGATCTTCCTAAAGTGTTACATACCTTACAATGGGAACCCTTGCCTCTTATCTCAAACTGTGGTGAATAGAGTTGGTCACAAACTAAAGTTCATGATGAATTTTGGATGATTTGCGGCATGAATTTCACGGCCTGTCAACCAGCATGAACTTTCCATAAACTTTCCAGCTGTTCATAGCTGTTCATGATGGTTCGTTAATGGATACATTTCCAGACAGACTGTCTCCACTCAATCTAGATGCTTACAACACTTCAGAGCATCAAGGGGAAGCAGAAATTTCAAGGCTTTCCAGAGAAAGCCTCTGGACGGGAGGTCCCTGGTGAATCTGATGTCTCTAGCTTGCACAGGATCTGTTCTGTAAGCTCCCAAACCAGCATTTGTCAAAATGATTACCTGTCAATAACCATCTGGATTCATGTGGTTCCCAGGAAAGTGCTTTTTGGAGAAATGACAGGCAGACCTTGTAAGCCAATCTTCAACTAACGGAGGGCAGATAGAGAAGAATCAGCTGGAGATCCCTGGGAGTTTGGTATCTCTAGTATGATGGGCAGGGGGGACATTCTACTGGGTATTGAACAGAACCAGTTTGCTTGGCAGCCAAATGTTTTGGGACAGTTCATGGTTCACTAACTGGAAACACCATGAACCAAGCCGAACTGCATTTCCCTGATTCGTGCACATCTTTAATGGATTGGTCATGAATTCTCAGTACACTCTATATGCCAAGAATCCTCAACATGGTTGACCTGGACATCACAGTGCCTGCTGATACCTGTCCTAAGTGTATTTGGAAGTGGGAGGGGCCAGGTTGGGCTTTTCCTCCCCTTATTTCCCAGGCTGAAATTCACAACATGCTTTCCGCACGGAGTCCGACAGAGCATGGAGGAAGGAGTGTGATGAGGAAAGGGGTGGTCCCAAAGAACTCAAAATAGTGGGTGGGGGGGAAAACCCGGTTGCACGCACTTCTGCATTTGACATCCCTGAATTAGACCCTTTCAGTCCCCACATTAAAAATGAAAACCAGTTTTCTGGGGATTCCTTTGCCACGAGATATATGAAGGAGCAATTTAGGTTGCGCCCGAAGAGGTGTGGAAACGGGCAAAAGAGTTAACCATTTAAAATGCAAATCTGAACGATATCCCTAGTGCAAAAACAGTCATAGTGTGAATTTAGCATGTACCATGCTTAGATCCAGCTAGAAAACATCGTATGTCATGGAAAACTCATTGAGGCCATCTTAGAAATGTATTATGAGACCCAAGACTGCATCTTGATGCCCCAGGCATCATTTCCTTATTCAAAGCTTTCACATAGCAGATTGGCATAACTTTACCTTAGCGTGACTTATTTTTTAACCTTTTCATTTCAGATGTCACCATTAATTCTGTTTCTGCCTGTGACCCTCTACGAATTTGTTTTGTTTTAGGCAGCGGCTCTAAGCTGGATTCTTTCCTGTTTGCTTCTGTCAGTCTTCCCCTTGATGCCTGTCGTAGGAAGAGATCAAAATATTCCTCTGGTGTAAGCACACAAACTCATTGTTTTCTTGGTTTTCCCAGTTTTTCTTCATTCAGCACACAATAATTTAAATAGAATTTTTGTCATTGGGTGAGAATTTCTCCTGGCAGCCCTCTGGCACTGTTGTTATTCAGAATTTAAATAATGTAATTATGTGTACTGTGTTCAGTTTTGGGCACCCCAGTTGAAGAGGGATGTTGACAAACTGGAACGTGTCCAAAGGAGGGCAACAAAGATGGTGAGGGGTTTGGAGACCAAGACATATGAAGAAAGGTTGGGGGAGCTTGGTCTGTGTAGCCTAGAGAGGAGACTGAGAGGGGATCTGATAACCATCTTCAAGTATTTAAAAGGGTGCCATATGGAGGATGGAGCAGAATTGTTCTCTCTTGCCCTGGAGGGACAGACCAGAACCAATGGGATGAAATTAATTCAAAAGAAATTCCATCTAAACATCCAGAAGAAGTTCCTGACAGTTAGAGCGGTTTCTCAGTGGAACAGGCTTCCTTGGGAGGTGGTGGGTTCTCCATCTTTAGACATTTTTGAACAGAGGCTGGAGAGCCATCTGACAGAGAGGCTGATTATGTGAAGGCTGAAGGGGATGGCAGGTTACAGTAGATGAGTGATTGGGATGTGAGTGTCCTGCATAGTGCAGGGGGTTGGACTAGATAACCCTTCCAACTCTATTATTCTAGGAAATGCATTGTTTTTTTGAGAGCGATTGAATGAATACATTTTTAGCAGGTTTTGTTTTCCCAGAAACAGCATTATCAATGAGCTGCATTCCCTTTTTGTGTAAAAGGACATCTGGGATGTTGGGCATGTTGCTTCTAACTTCTTTAAGCTCATCCTGTGTGTGTGTGTGTGTGTGTGTGTGTGTGTGTGTGTGTGTGTGTGTGTGTGTGTGTGTGTGTGTCCCTTAGTGTGTAAGAGTGATTCTCGGTGTGATGGTAGGATTTGAATCTCAGTCTACTTTCTTAATCTGGAAAGTAACTTTATTACTAAAGATTAAATTAGAGCACATATATGGAAAACAGCCATCATGGTCAGATGATACAGGTCTAAGTAAAAGAAGATATACAACTTTAGCCTAGCTAAGTTGCATTTCAGAACAGTTACCTTGGAAGGAGCAAACCACACCCCAGCCTTTCTACTGCCCCCCCTGACAAAGCAAGATGAGTCCCAGAGGTAACAGCACCTGGGTGAAGCATTTACTTTGAATGCTTTGTACATTTTCTTTAACTGTGCATTAGGAACTCAGATGGCTTTAAATCCTAAAACTGATCTCACTGAGATCCTGTCTTCTACAGAACAGCAGCAGGCTTGGTGATCTTCCTGTCTTCATCCTACCTGGTGGTGTTCCTTTGCAAAAGCAAGAAACACCACATGCATGGCAGAGACCGCTACCTGTATCTTGTTCAGGTCAGTAACTTCTGTAAGAATAATTCTTGGTGAGTTGTAGTTTTGTTTTCCCAAGTGCTGTCTAAAATCAGTCCTGCATGTTTGCCTCGTTGTGCTAATTTTAAAAGTAGTATTATTATATTTCATTTCGGAGCTGCTCTTCTTTAGCAGCAGTCTTGCCCTGACAGGTACATCTGCAGGATCAATTATTTATTGATATATTTCCTTCAATTTCTAACCTGCCACTCCTGGCAGTGCCGGCTCCTGGTGGCTTACGACGAATTAAAACAGAATCTCAAAAGAGCATGAAATCCTAAAGATCACAACAAAGTACAATAAAATACATCTCAGCAGCATCCCACACAGTATTAATTATAGGTAGTTGCATCATTGTTGACTTGTTTTACATATTTCTGTGTCTCCTTTCTATCCAGTTCAGGGCTCCAAGGCAGCCTATATTAAAGCAGAAAAGGTTAAAGCACTCCAGCCATTAAAAACAGTTAGAGTACACACACACACACACACACACATAACATTATTAAAAATGTTATATCTGGAACAGCTTGTGCTATTAAATAAAAAGGTAAGGGATAAGTGGGAGGAGAGTCAGTGGGGCCTGTCCGATCTTTGGGCCAATCGGGAGGCGCGAAGCTCAAAGTCCGGACATGGCTCGCCCCCTCCAGCCCGGCCAGGAACACTCTGGTGACCTTTCCTCCATTGCACTCCTGGCCCACCAGTAAGTGCAGGGGGGAGGGAAGATCCTCCGCAGACTCAGACGGCTTTTTTTTTAGTGTGTCCGCGTGTGTGTATGTTATAGTTATATATAGTCTTATATAAATAAAATATAAGGGGTGTGTGTTTGTGTGTGTGTATATGTATAACGTAATATAAACGGATAAAAGCAAACAATGTAATCACATAAAAATACACAAACAGGGAAGAGGGCTAAGAGTTGATGGGGGGGCTTTCCCACAAAGCAAAACACCCTAGATCAGGGGTAGTCAACCTGTGGTCCTCCAGATGTGCATGGACTACAATTCCTATGACCCCTGCCAGCACCTCTGGAGGACCACAGGTTGACTACCCCTGTCCTAGTTGATGTATGTGCAGCTGGCATATTGAGATCTAGATTTCCTTTCTCATTACCATACCTACTACCCATCTGCATATCACCCATAATCCAGTCACACTTGATGTTGTCATTAGCCTACTAAGCATCTGAACTTGTTCCATTCTCTAAGCTATAAGGGCAGACCGACTCCTAGCTGCATCTGAAGAAGTGAGCAGTGACTCACAATAGCTCCTGACTTGCCACAAATTTAGTTAGTCTTGAAGGTGCCACTGGGTTCTTTCTTTCTTCTGCCGCTACCCATTTTGAGTCACTTGTGTGCAGTCTTCAAGCAAAGGTTGGATACACACTTTTCTTGGATGCTTTAGGATAGCGATCCCCAACCTGTGTGCTGTGGACCACATGTGGTCCTTCGACTAATTGGAGGTGGGCCCCGAAGGACGCCTTCTCCCCCCCCCCGGCCCTTTACTTCATCCCCCCCCAGCCCTTTACAACACACTTCATTGTTGTGGTGTGTCTGTATCTTATTTTGAAGGGATGTTTAAACATTACCATAGCGATCAGAGAGCGTTAGGGCACTGGTTGAGAGTAGAGGAGTAAACTACCCCCCCCCCACCGGGCCTCAGTAAAAGGCGTTGAGTGGTCCCCGGTGATAAAAAGGTTGGGGACCACTGCTTTAGGATGCTTAGGGCTGATCCTGCGTAGAGCAGGGGGTTGGACTAGAGGGCCTGTATGGCCCCTTCCAACTCTATGATTCTATGATTCTATATCACACAATTTGGTCCATTTAATGATCTTGTGGAGCTATTCATATTTAAAAGGATGAGATTTCCTCCAGCAGACTTAACATTAACGGTTCCTTTCCCAGGCAAAACATTGATCTGGAAGTGGTTAATTCATTGTTGTTACTTTTAAATGGATCCATGATGGGTAAAGTAAATGTCCTCAGCCAAAGGAATGCTTTTTGAAATGTCTTTCCAACAGCCACTAGATGTCAGTGTAAATATGGGGTAGATAGAAAAAGTAAGGAACTTAACATTAAAAAAAAAATACAGATCTAGTCATGGAATTTGCCTTGGCCAAAGCATTTTGCCTTGAGATGCTTTGGGTAATCCTGCCCGCCTGGCATGAGTTGACTTTGGCTGACTTATCACAATGGGCTTTGCCATTAGCATTATTACGAGGAACGAGAACAATTCAAATGAGGATCACAAAGAATGTAATTGATTTTGTTGTTGATCTGTGCTTTTCCAGTGGAGTCACCTTCAGTTCAAGTCAAAAGTGAATTTGCGAGGTTACCAAAGAGTCCACCAGCTGTAAATTGAGAGTTGTGAACTTCTAGACATGTGATTAAGCCCTAACCTTTACCGGATATTTATTCTTACTCTGCAGATTAGTTTTTGCAATCGATCGCCGGCTTGAACTAATATAATAAGCCGTGAGTTCTGCCCAGCTCTGCTTTAAACCTGCCTGTTCTCTACTGAGTCCCCAGTAATGCCACCCCCAATAAAGTCGGGTACACTATCAGCTGTAGCTAAATAATCCAGAATCTCCCAGGTGGGTATGGGGTGGGTATTTGCACTGAGAACCCTTAAGAAGTTCATCCGCTGACAATAATGTTATGGGCGCCCATTCTCCAAAGGGATGAAATAACAGGAGGAGCAGATCCCACATGATAGCAGCCCCCTGGCGGATTGTCAAAGTGGACAAGAGGGAAATCAGCCTCTGTTGTGAGACTCTCTGCCAACCCATTGTGTCCAACCCGGAGCCTCCGATAAATGGTCTGTCTAGCCCAGCCTCCATTTTCACTCAGTGCCCTGCCAGATGCTCCCAGGAGGACATAAGGGCCAAAGCCCTGCCTTGTGATTTAAGCAAGACAACCAGCAGCTCCATGAGATAGCTGTTGGTCAATCTGTCCTTGGTGGATTTATCCAGTCCCCTTGCTTTAAAGCCATTAAAGTTAGTGGCCACTATTATGCTCTGGGACAGTGACTTCCCAAAGTTAAAGCTACTTGCAGAATGAAGAACTTCCGTTTGTCTGCACTGAATCCTAGTGCAAGCAGATGTGGGGCTATTTCCCACTCTTCCCCTGTTTTAATGCGGCTGTTTATGTTGCATGACCGTTTGCCCACGGTGGGTGGGCACAGCTGGGAAGAGCTGATTCCACAACTTCCTACAGTTAATAGCAGCTCCTACCGTTTTACCCTGACTTATAACTCTCCCTAGAAGCTAAAATGACAAAATAGAGGCTATCATACTGTGAAAAGACAAGTGTCATTTTGAAGCATTCCAGAATGTTCCAAAGCAGCAAGGCAGAAGCCTGTACAGTGGTCACGTCCCTTAGTTTTGTGGGACCTCTGCTCTCATCGTAATTTCACTGGAATGAAAAGGGTCCCAAACAATTCTAAAGCAAAGAGTGCCCTGGCTTGTCCGTCCTTGTTTGTTTAAATCGGACTTTCTCAATTTTTTTACTATTGAGAAACCCCTGAAACATTCTTCAGACTCTGAGAAACCCCAGAAGTGGCAGGATCATAGAGAATATGGTTGGGGAGCAGAGCTGTGGACACGCCCACCTGGGGCCTCTCCCCTCCCCAGCCTCTCCAGGCCCATCGTTGGCCATTTTGGGAAGGGGTGGGGAAGGTCAACATGACCATATATGGTCCTATCACCTGATAAATGTTGAACAAATTTAGAAATCTATACAAAATTAATTCACTCCCACCCATTCAGGAAACCCTTCCAGGGCCATCAAGAACCCCCAGGGTAAAAGGTAAAGGTATTCCCTGTGCAAGCACTAGGTCATGTCTGACCCTTGGGGTGACGCCCTCTAGCGTTTTCATGGCAGACTCAATACGGGGTGGTTTGCCAGTGCTTTCCCCAGTCATTACTGTTTACCCCCCAGCAAGCTGGGTGCTCATTTTACCGACCTCGGAAGGATGGAAGGCTGAGTCAACCTTGAGCCGGCTGCTGGGACTGAACTCCCAGCCTCATGGGCAGAGCTTCAGACTGCATGTCTGCTGCCTTACCACTCTGCACCACAAGAGGCTCTCACCCCCAGCATACAGGTAGTAGATTGTGGGCAACCATCTGGGGTGGGGGGCAGGTGGCTGACACAATAGCAGAGCAAGCCAAACCACCACAGCACCATCTTGCTGTGAGGTGCAGTGAATAATCACGTTGGGGAACTGGTCGTGGGTGCGTTTGAGATGGAACCATCTGGGCCTGGGTGAGCAACATGTGTGAATGTTCTGTAGCCTTTTCCAGCCCACTCTCGCTGTTTCTCTGCTAAGGGCGGGTGGGGCCAGCCTCCCTGGTAAGGGGAGAACCATGAGTCTGGATAGCTGGACTCCTTTCAGCTTTTTTGTTTTCCCAAACGTCGATCAATAGACTAACAACATAGTGTCAGCTGGGGATCGCCTTTGTAACATGAGGGTTTGGGAAAGTTGGTGTCCTTTTGGCCAAGTCCAAAGCCTGAGATGCCGGGGGGGGGGGAGCCCCAACCCCAACCCCAACCTAGATGTCTTGCAGCGTTCTCTATGGAATCATGTCAAGAAAAATTCATTAAACCCATATAAACTCTGGTGCCAAAGAGCTGCTGCCAGATTCTAATTACCTCTCTAATCTGTAATGCTGAAAGCTTAAAACAGACTCCTATTGACAAATCTCACTCCCCTTCTTATAAAAACAAACTTCCTGAGAACTTCCTTCTTTTGGCTGAACTGGAGCATGAAATACGGTTATGCAAGTATGAATCAACAGTTTGCTGTGGGAGGGGACGAACCGTTGAAGGGGCACCCGTGGCTTACACAACGCTCGCTGGTAAACAAACCTGCGATGCCTGCATAAAAATGCAAAGCAGGGAGGGAGGGAAGTCATAGAGTCTTAGGGCTGGAGTCTTAGGGCTTGCAAGCTGCCTAGTCCCAACTAAAGGTAAAGGTATCCCCTGTTCAAGCACCGAGTCATGTCTGACCCTTGGGATGACGCCCTCCAGCGTTTTCATGGCAGACTCAATACGGGGTGGTTTGCCAGTGCCTTCCCCAGTCATTACCGTTTACCCCCCAGCAAGCTGGGTACTCATTTCACCGGCCTCGGAAGGATGGAAGGCTGAGTCAACCTTGAGCTGGCTGCTGGGATTGAACTCCCAGCCTCATGGACAGACAGCTTCAGACAGCATGTCAACTGCCTTACCACCCTGCGCCACAAGAGGCTCATAGTCCCAATTAGGTATATGCAAAAAACAAAACCCTGTGGTATCGCTCAGGTTTGGGTATATTGGACCTGAAAAATATCACTATTTCCCAGTATTCCCAAATCCCAATACCAGTAGGCTACTGGGATTCAGAAAATATTCAGGAAAGTCAAACTTTTTCAACTTTGAGGCACTTAATGGGTCCAGGAGTACCTGAAAGACTAACGACATTTGTGGCAGGGCAGAAGCATCTGCGAGTCCACTGCTTACTTCTTCAGGAAGGAATGGTGACCGGGGTTTGTGTTCTCCCCGCAGGAGAATCTGTCATTATCTGAACCACCATCATTCTGTGATACATAAAGATCATATGTGGAGACCAAAAGACACCCAAGCCAATGCGGCATCATAGTAGTTCTGAATACTCCAACACTGGAAAACTTCTCCAGTAACAGCACTGCTCCAACCCTGGAAAACGTCCAGGGTTTTTGCTGATAGGGCCATATCCTCTCACCTCCCCGTACGATGTTCTGATGCTTAAGATCTTAAGAATTACCTGGCTGGCTGATCCCTTCTTTTTAAGTGGCCAAATGCCCAGGTGGAGCTGTCCATTGTGAACGACATGTTGGTTTAACCACGATTGGGCAGAAATCCAAACATTTAAGCAAATGCATACTGTTCACAATTGATAGCGCCCTGTATTCGTTCTGCCACTTGAGGTGGGGAACCTCAGCCGTAATATGTGGGCGTAGGGATGCATTGTATAATTTCCTCTGTTATATGCCTGATTCAAACTGTAATAAAATTTCTGTTACTATATGCGAGTCAACTAATTTCTCCTTTTCTTTTATGGGTTTGAATTTCAAAAGGGGAGGGGGGACAACATTAACTCTGCAGGACAACATTAACTTTTCTCTGGTCTGATGCTCTTAATCACTGCATTGTTGTTGCTGGACCAGCTGGGTGATTGGCTGGCCCTCTTCTTTAAAAGCACCTTGTTCTTTTCGTTTATACGTTTTGCTTTCTTTTGCAGTTGCTGAGCCTGGCCCTTTCGTCTTTCATTGTCACAAATACTCACAGTAGTCTGGAAAGCAAACGAGGACTGCCTTTAATAAATCAAATTACGAGCTGGACAACACTGGGTGAGCCTCCCTGTCTTGATCTCGATTCATCTGGAATATCGATGATGATGGCCTGGCAAAGGGAAATGTCCGGTTCACTGTTCTTTGGGTCGTTTTCTAAGGGGTCGGATGTGGATCCTGTTAAAGGCGTCTTGATCAGATGCAAGAGGAGCCTCTTCACTGGGTTAGTGTAGCAGAGTTTGCAGTAAATAAATCTTTCAAGAAGTACATTGCAGAAGTTAAACTTAGATGTATTCAAGTAGATTGAGTTCATTTTCAGGTTGCAGTCAGAGCGTAAAACGAACGCTGCTGTTGCAGGCCGGTAGTCACTCTTTGTCAGCAGTTTTTTTTGTCAGTGCCCACAGCCTGCACCATTATATAATCCTCTGAACATGCACTCTGTCTATCTGTCTCTCACACATAATCAGAATACAATTTGCCATCCTCTCTCTCACAGCCCCATCAATGACCTCGATTTCATCATTTCCCAGGAGTTATTCTTGTCCAGCAACCTGTCTCACACAGTGGCTTCAACCAGTTTCTCCGGATGGCCAACAATATAGGACCCAAGGAGTATAGAACCCAAGGTCTTGAGAACATTAGAAGAACCCTGCTGGTTCAGTCCAATGGCCCATCTAGTCCAGCATCCTGTCTCACACAGTGGCCAGTCGGTTGCCCTGGAGGACCAAGAACAGGCCATAGAGGTTGAGGCCTCCATAAGAATATCAGAAGAGTCCTGCTGGATTGGGACAGTGGTCCATCTAGTCCAGCATCTTGCCTCTCATAGTGGTCATCCAGTTATCTTTGTCAACTCTGCATGCTATGCATATTTTATAAACCTCTACTATATTCCCCCTTAGTCATCCCTTTTCTAAATGGAAAAGTCCCAGACACCTCAGCCTTTCCTCCCAGAGAAGGTGCTCCAACCCCCAAAACACTTTGGTTGCCCTTTTCTGTACTTATCTACTATACTCTGACCTCCTCTGTACTAATCTAATTAAAGAGTACTTTCCATATCACAAATTGCCAGCTAAATTCAGCATCATGTATACGGAAGTATGACAGCACTGTTCCTGCAGGAGAAACTAGTAGAGAGAATGGGGGGTGAGGACAGGACGAAGCATGTGCAGAGAGAGGACAGGTTAGGCATAGGGAGTTCACAAACTCATTTAAAGGGACCACAGCACCTTTAAATACCTTTGACTCCATTATAGCCCGTGGGGGCCATTATAGTCAATGATCCCCAGAGGCTATAATGGGGAATCGTTCTGCAGGTTGGGGGACATGTTTTTTGAGGTAGAGGAAGCATATTTTCAGTATAGCTTCTAGTGCCTCTACTCCAGTGGTTCTCAACCTTCCTAATGCCACAACCCGCTTTGGGTCGCCAAGGCCGCTGCTACTGCGGCGGCATGGCAGCGGCGTGGCAGGTGCTGCCATGCAGTGGCAGCCTTGGTGATACCTGAGAAAAGGGTCAATCGACCCCCAGGTTGAGAACTGCTGCTCTACTCAAAGGACGCCCCAAGTGTCAGAACAATTGGGCCAGGGGATCAGTTCCCGTGGGCCTCCAAAGGAGGTGTCCCCATCCTTCATTGTTTCTGAGGAACGGGGAAAACAAAAACAAACAAACAAAAAGAGCAGGGACTGATATCAGACCAGAAAGTCTCTGCAATAAAAGCTGAAGGGGGGGGGGAGGGCATTTTTGTAGACCCAGGGCCACTGTGGCAATTCCAGCTCAACAAATCCCAGCAAAGGGTGAGGCTGCAACCCCAGCAGATCCAGGGCATGTATTGAGTGCCCAGTAGAACCATTGCCCCTGTGGTAATGCCAGTTTCACAAATGCAAGCAAGGTTTGTTTTCTTTTTTTGCAAGACTAGCAGAACCGGTGTATGTACAGAATGCCCAGCAGAACCAGTGTCAGCTCAATAAATCGAAGTTTGTGTGTTTTGGGGGGGGGGGGGAGTTCGTTTATAAGAAATGTTGAAACTTTTTCCCCCGCAATAGTGCCCCATTTTTGAGAGCAATCCAGGGCAGGATCGTTCACATTCCCTTCCCCTGACCAATTATTTCTATTTCTTGCAGCTTCTTCCTTGATAGTGCCACTCTTAAGCTCTACAATGCTTTACTTGAGGCTGTTAAGCATATTCCTTTCACTGATGTCCACCTACCTTCTGCTGAGCACAGGGTAACTCTGTTGTTTATGTGTGTGTGTGTTTTAAACCCAGTATATTCTGTGCATTTTCTGCATAGATTAAGCACATCAATTCGGTCCCTGGGGCAGGACTGGGGACTTACTATGGGGTTGCCATAAGGTGGGGAAGGAGCGTCCTTTATTCCCTCAGACTAAAACGTTGGCATGAATCCAGCTTGCCTCCTGCGTGTTTTTTAATCAAAAGGAGGTGCAAATGAAGTCTGTTCATAGAAATACAGGAACTGAGTGGGGAGCTCCCTTTCCCCGTGGCCTCGTCCATTGCCCGACCTCTTATCTGTTGTTAATGTTTCCTTTTTGGTCCTTTTGTTTTCCTGATTTTGTTGCTCAACTAATACCTTTGTCATCATTTGTGTTGACGTGTAGCTATGAAGCCCTTTTCCCACCAGCCTTGGCTCTGTTGATGTTTGTGTGGATTAACATGGAACACGAAGCACAAAAAGGTTATGGAGTTTCGCTGAAATCAAAGGTAATGCTTGATTTGTAACCCCATTGACACTGGATGCCTCGTTCACAAGTTACACTTGTACGGCCAGTGTCGGTGTCTGCTTGATGTTTCTTCATGCAGGCATGGAGTAATTTCAGCAAACGTGCAGCTGAAGGTATGATTGAAACCACCCGTTTATCCAAGTCCTGTTCCTCAGTTTCACCTATGGAGTGAACACGTGCAGGCTCTTTCTTATAGATAGAAATACTTGCATTGAGTGTAAGATATTACTCTGCAGTGGCTGCCTGGTGGCCCTTCCAATTTTATCTTCATTTGCTCAAACATCCAATCACTAACCGAGGCTGACCTTGCTTAGCTTCTGAGATATGACCTGCTCTGTACTCTGCTCTGGTTTGGTCTCACTTGGAGTCCTGTGTTCAGTTTTGGGCACCCCAGTTGAAGAGGGATGTAGACAAACTGGAGTGTGTCCAGAGGAGGCAACAAAGATGGTGAGGGGTTTGGAGACCAAGACGTAAGAGGAAAGGTTGGAGGAACTTGGTCTGTTTAGCCTGGAGAAGAGATGACTGAGAGGGGATTTGATAGCCATCTTCGAATATTTAAAAGGCTGTCACATAGAGGATGGAGCAGAGTAGATTTCTCTTTCCCCAGAAAGATGGACCAGAACCCGATTGGATGAAATTAATTCAAAAGAAATTCCAACTAGACATCCGGACGAAGTTCCTGACAGTCAGAGCGGTTTCTCAGTGGAACAGGCTTCCTCAGTAGGTGGTGGGTTCTCCATCTTTGGAAATTTTTAAACAGAGGCTGGACAGCCATCTGACAGAGAGGCTGATTCTGTGAAGGCGAAGGGGGTGGCAGGTTACAGTGAATGTGCGTTAGGGTTATAAGTGTCCTGCATAGTGCAGGGGGTTGGACTAGGTGACCCATGAGGTCCCTTCCAACTCTATGATTCTATGATTCTGATATGACTGGATCGGGCTGTCCAGGTCAGGTCTAAAACTGCCAGGTATGTTTCCTGTAAAGGATAACAGAAAGGAGTTCTAGGAAGGTAAGTTTTAGCTGCTCATTAAGATTTAGCCACAGAGCATTGGAAGCGAGTTGACGCTCCCTTGTTGGAGGTCTTCAAGCAGGGGCAGCCATCTATTGGGGGGGGGGGGTCATCTCACTTTGGGTTTCCTGTGCTAAGCAGGAAGTTGGGCTAGTCCAGGGGTGGCCAAACTGGCTCTCCAGATGTGCATGCACTACAATTCCCACGAGCCCCTGATGGCTGGTGGGGGCTCATGGGAACTGTAGTCCTTGGACATCTGGAGAGCCACAGTTTGGCTACCCCGGGCTAGATGACCTGGAGTCTTTAGGAAAGCGAAGCAACTCCGGAGCAGCAAGAAACCAGCCTGCCGTGGAGACGGAACTCCACGATCCCTTTCCCCTGCAGCTTGCCGGGGGACGTTATTAAAGGTGCCGAACCCTTTGCGACTTTTGCAAGTAATGGAAACATGTCTCTTCCCATCAATAGGCTGGGGAGGAAGGGAGGAGAAATAAGAGAGCAAACGGAAAGGTCAAGGAGTTATTTCCTTACCTGTGGTGGCTGCGGCGGAGGCTTTTCTATTGGATCATTCCATTTCGCCGATAACTTTCTTGAGAAGTGTCATTAAAGTGTAATAAAGCTGCGGGAGAAGGCCGCTTCCAGGGCGGCCCAGGCTGGCTTCCGTGGAGCAGCAGGCTCCTTAATTTCTCATTTGTTCCCTGGAAAATATGCCTTTAATATCAACATGAACTAACTGACACTGCTGCATTGATTTCTCTTCCACTGTCTTTTATAGCTTGCTGCCCTCAGCTTTTCACACACGGCTGATATAACTGAGTTTCGTCAGCTCCACATGGGGGACATCAGGCGGTCTTTTTTCTTCGTATCCTTTTCACTCTTGAGCCAAGCCCTGCTTGGGGGAACTTCAAGTGTGGCACAGAAATCTCTAGGTGACCAGAGGGTGTCACCTTGGGCCCCACAGGAACTCATAGGTTGGGGATGAATTGGGGAGCACCGTTTCTCTGCTGCCAAAATCTAGAGCCAGTTTGGTGTAGTGGTTAGGAGTGCGGACTTCTAATCTGGTATGCCGGGTTCGATTCTGCGCTCCCCCACATGCAACCAGCTGGGTGACCTTGGGCTCGCCACGGCACTGAGAAAACTGTTCTGACCGGGCAGTGATATCAGGGCTCTCTCAGCCTCACCCACCCCACAGGGTGTCTGTTGTGGGGAGAGGAATGGGAAGGCAACTGTAAGCCGCTTTGAGCCTCCTTCGGGTAGAGAAAAGCAGCATCTAAGAACCAAGTCTTCTCCTTCTTCAGTAATATCAGGGCTCCCTCAGCCTCCCCTCCCTCACAGGGTGTCTGTTGTGGGGAGAGGAAAGGGAAGGCGACTGTAAGCCCCTTTGAGCCTCCTTCGGGTAGGGAAAAGCGGCATATAAGAACCAACTCTTCTTCTTCTTCTTCTATTCTCCCATGGCTCTCTAAGCCAGCCTTTCCCAGTGTTTTTACCCTTGAGAAACCCCTGAAACATTCTTCAGGCTTTGAGAAACCCCAGAAGTGGCATGATAGTGCCAAATATGGCTGGGAAGCAGAGCTGTGTGCATGCCCACTTGAGGCCCCTCCCCTCCCCACCCCCTCTAGGCCCCTCATTGGCAATTGGGGGGGGGGTCTCAGGTCTACATGACCATATATGGTCATATCACCCCATAAATGCTTAATAAATGTAATATCAGCATCTTGATAGAGTCTTAAAGCATGACTGTTTCTACTGCCTAACAGGACAAGATGGCAAAGATGGAGAGTCTTCTCCTATGACTGCACCAGAGTGAGAAGAGGTCCCTGCAGCCCCCTTGGCCATGCCCTGCCAAGCATGCCCTGCCAATTTATATATATATAGAAATTAACTCCCACCCATTCGGGAAGCCCTGTCAAGAAACCCCAGGGCTTCATGAAACCCTGGTTGAGAAGCCTGCTCCAGGCTCTTGGGCCAGGCTAATTCTCCCCCCACCCTTTTTCCTTCATCTAATACTTGGCTGCTTTCAGTATGTAGTGGTTAGTGCAGCCTTTCTTAACTTTTTTACCACTGAGAAACTCCTGAAACATTCTCCAGGCTTTGAGAAATCTCATAAGTATTGTTATTGTGCAGAGTATGGTTGAGAAGCAGAGCTGGGTACATGCCCACCCGGAGTTCCTCCTCTTCCCACCCACTCCAGACCCATCATTTGAGAGGGGAGAGTTGGGTGGACATGACCATATATGGTCATATCACTTGAAAAATGTTTTGCAAATTTTACAAATCTATCAAAATCAATTAAAACCCACCCATTCAGGAAACCCTTCTAGGGCCGTCAAAACCCCCCAGGGTTTCACGAAACCCTGGTTGAGAAAGCCTGGCTTAGTGCATCAAACTTAGGGACACCCGAGTTTGAATCTTGACTCTGCTCTGGAAACTTGCTGAGTGACCTTAGGCCGACGGCACACTCTCAGGCGCACAAGATGGTTGTGAGGATAAAATGGCTGAGAAGAGAATGATGCCATCTGCTTTGGGTCCTCACTGGAGAGAAAGGCTTGGTAAAATTTAAATACAGTATTTGCTGGTGTATAAGACTACTTTTTCCCCCTGAAAAACATGCCTCCAAGTGGGGGGGGGTCGTCCTATACGCCGGGTGCACTTCAGTTGGGATAGACATAGCTGCCCATAGTGGCCCATAGTACTGTAATGTAATGTAACAAGCTCTATATTTTGAGTGGAAATGTTGGGGGGTCGTCTTATACGCCCAGTCGTCTTATACACCGGCAAATACGGTAAGTAAGTAAGGAGCTTTTGCATCTCAGACTTGTGTTTTCCAGGAGCTTTCTCTCTTTCTGGTTAATTTACAAATGCACGCTTTTTTGTACCTAACTGTGAAGCAGAGACAAGTAGGCAGAGACCGCTCCCTGGGGGTGGAGAATGAGATCTTGTGGGCATCATCAGTTGGGGACCAAATTGGGGACCTGACAGTTTTGCATCGGGTACGTAGTGACAGGCTGGCTATTGGAGCTGATTTGAAGGTGATGAAATCTGGGCCAGGAGCCTAAACCCCAGTGAACCATTATTTTGGAAGCAATCATCTCAGTTGAAATCGCCTGCAGATATTATTTCTTAAAAATAATTCGTCAGGGCGCCAGGCTGTCGGCGTGTAATGAAGGCATTTCTAGTGCATCCTTGGGTGATTTGCATATAGATATTTATTGTGCCCAGCAGACTGTGCCTTTTTCATAATCTCGCCTCTAAGTGTAGCGCTTTTTTTTGCCCAGTGGAAGTCCATGGCAACTCTTTATGAACCTGCTCGTTCTTCTGATGACCCCTGTGGCCAACTCCTGAATTGGTGGTATAGATCTGGACCTCAGTCTACCGAAGACTATTCTTGGCCCTGTTTCTTGGTCATAGTGCTGCTGGGGGGATCCAGGTTCAAATCCCCACTGTCCCATGGAGTTCCCAGGGCAGCTATCAACAAAGGGCTCTCATCCCAAATGATCACAGTTTGTATACAAGAACATCAGAAGAGCCCTGCTGGATCAGACCAGTGGTACATCTGGTCTAGCCTGCTATCTCACAAGGTGACCAGCTAGTACCATTGGAGGCCAGCAACAGGGCATAGAGGCCAGGGCCTTTCTAAGAACATCAGAAGAACCCTTCTGCATCAGACAGTGTCCATCTAGTCCCGCATCCTGTCTCACATAGTGGCCAACCAGTTCCTCTGGATTGCTAGTAACGGGAGAGACACCAAGAACTTTCCCTGATGTTGTCTCTTGGCTCTGTTATTCAGAGGTTTAGTGCTTCTGGATGTTGCTTCAGAACAACGCAGCTATCCGTATGAACAAAAGATTTAGTTATACATCCCAACTGGAAGAGTCTTGCTCGTAAACCTTTTAGGTCATAGAGTTGTTAAATCTAATCTAAACATGACATAAAAACATGCTTTGGGTTCTTGTATCTGCACTACTGTCTTTAACAGTCTTGCACACAGAATGTTAAAACCTCAAGCTTGCTATACAGAATAAATAGATGAAACGTTGTCGGGTTAACACCAACCTGTTTTTGGAGAGCTGATGATTGAGGCTGGAGATCTGGGAGAAGGCCAGGAGAGAGACCCTTTGGATTCTTTCTTTACTTCATCTCTCTCACTACAGACAGACAACAGGCCAAAGTTAGATTCATAGAATCATAGAGTTAGAAGGGACCACCTGGGTCATCTAGTCCAACCTCCTGCACTATGCAGGACACTCAAATCCCAATTGCTCATCTACTGTAACCTGTTTCTTCCATTCACAGTTGAAGGGCAGGGCACGGCCAAAAGGGCTGCAGGGACCTCTTCTCTGGTGCAGTCATAGGAGAAGACTCCCCATCTCTGCCATCTTTTCCTGTTAGGCAGTAGAAACAGTCATGCTTTAAGACTCTATCAAGATGCTGATAAGGTTAGTTCAAGGTGGTGTGTTAAGCCCTGTGTGGTGTAAAGAGGCAGGGGGTCACAGATCAGCCTCAGACCAGCTGAGGGTTGCAGGCAATATTTTCAGGCTCCCCCTGTAGATTCATTCAGACAAATGCCTCATCAGCTCTGTCTCTTCTCTTGCCTTCCTAGCATTAAATTCTTAGGTTTGTGTGCTCTTAGTTGTCCTTGATCTACAAATATTCCTGCCCAAACAGGTCCACACTGTATTGAGGGGGAGGAATCCAAAGAGACCCTAATCCACATGATGTGTTAGAGCTAAAGAGATTATCTCTCATTCCAAAAGCGTGTCCAAATAGCCGTGTTTCCAGAGGGGACTCTCTAATGTGCTTTTCTCTCTTCGGTCCTTATTGGAACTAAATCTCTAGACATGAACATTCTCATCTTGAGTACAACACTTTACTTGGGAATGCTGCCTTGATTGGTTAAAACGGGTGGGCAAACTGTGGCCCTCCAGATGTCCATGGACTACAATTCCCATGAGCCCCTGCCAGCATTCGCTGGCAGGGGCTCACGGGAATTGTAGTCCATGGACATCTGGAGGGCCACAGTTTGCCCACCCCTGGGTTAAAACATACCCTGCCTTTCCTTGTGGTTCATAGCGGCTGGAATTCTGCAGGAATGTAAAAGTATTTTGATATTTGGTTTGAAAGGCAGTATGTTATGTTTTTTTTCCTGAGACCCGCCCAGATTTTTTTCATACTGACAGCCTTTTTCGGGACTGGAAACATCGCTTCTGTCAACAGGTAACTAGTTACACTGAGAGTCAGTGTGATGCTGGGTTCAAATCCACTTTCTTCCATGTTGCGTGGCCCTGTCCCCCTCTCCCTCACAAAGCTGTTGTGAAGATAAAAGGAGGAAAGGATCTCCTTGAAGGAAGGGATCAAAGTGTGCTAGAGGGGGAGAAACAGGCTGAGTGAAAGAAGATGCTAGGTCATGCATACTAAGCAGATTGGCATAATTTTTCTTGTTTTGCATTAGTCTGCCATTCTTTATTGTTTTAAAGATCAGATCATTCTGATTTTGGTATTTCTGGAATGCCAGTTTCATCTCACGGATTTCAGGTTAGCATATGTGGTATAATCATCCCCTGCCCCATGTTGTTGTTCCCCTGTTGTTCTTCACAACAACCCTGCGAGGTAGGTTAAGCTAAGTTTGATTGGTCCAAGTTCAGCCAGTTTGCTTCATGAGTTTGTGGGGGGAAGTCGATACTTGGGCCCTCCCCATTAGTAATCTGATGATGTAATCATTGTACAAGTGCAGCTAAAAGAGTGGGAAAGAAGACAACCCTGCAAAAGGAAGTTAACCGGAATAGGGTGAGACCCACAGGTGGGAGTAAGTCTCACGTTGTCTTTTATGAGTTTTTTGGTCCAATCTGTATATATGTTCAATTTATGGAATGCTCAATTTTATTTTTACCACTGAGGAAGGCTATTAGCTGAAATATGTTTGGTTCTTGTATATGGAAATAATTTGTACTTTTTAACCTGTATTTATATGTTTGGTGGAGTAGTTAAGAGTCAATGTGGTATAGCAATGACCTCTAATCTGGAGAACCAGGTTTGATTTCCCACTCCTCCACCTGCAGCTAGCTGGGGTGACTTTGGGCCAGCTACAGTTCTCTTGGAGCTCTCTCAGCCCTTCCTACCTCACAGGGTGTCTGTTGCGGCAGTGGTCCCCAACCTGCGGGCCGCGGCCTGGTGCCGGGCCGCAAAGGCCATGGCACCGGGCCGCGGCTCCCTCTCCCCGCCCCGCCCCCGCAGTAAAAAACTTCCCAGGCCGCAAGCTTGCGGCCCGGGAAGCTTCTTACTGCGGGAGGCGGGGAGAGGGAATCAGGGCCGGGCCGCGCCTGTGCGGGCCACGCCCGCTCGGCCCGATCCGCGGGTGCGGCCCGGGCGCGGCTCGCGGGCGCGGCGTGGGCGCGGCCCGATCCGCGGGCGCGGCGTGGGCGCGGCCCGATCCGCGGGCGCGGCCCGATCCGCGGGCGTGGCCCGCACGGGCGCGGTCCGCGGGGGCGCAGCCCGATGCCCTGCCGGTCCCCAGCCTCGGAAAGGTTGGGGACCACTGTGTTGCGGGAAGAAGAAGGGCAGGTGGTTGTCAGTTGCTTTGACTCCTTTGGGTAGTAAAAAGTGTGATACAAAATCCCAGCTCTTCTTCTATACTAGGCATAGGTACTTATATAAGCAGAACTTTTAGAACAGACTGTCTAAATTTTTTTACCATTGAGAAACCCCCAAAACATTCTTCAGGCTTCAAGAAACCCCAGAAGTGGTGTAATCTTACAGACTAGGGTTGGGAGGCATTGTTGTAGATACGCCCACCCAGGCCCTTCCCCTTCCCACCCCCTCCAAGTTCATCATCACTGGCCATTTTGGGAGGGGGGGGAGGTCGACATGACCATATATGGTCATAAAAGGTAAAGGTATCCCCTGTGCAAGCACTGGATCATGTCTGACCCTTGGGGTGATGCCCTCTAGCGTTTTCATGGCAGACTCAATACGGGGTGGTTTGCCAGTGCCTTCCCCAGTCATTACTGTTTACCCCCCAGCAAGCTGGGTACTCATTTTACTGACCTCGGGAGGATGGAAGGCTGAGTCAACCTTGAGCCGGCTGCTGGGAGTGAACTCCCAGCCTCGTGGGCAGAGCTTTCAGACTGCATGTCTGCTGCCTTACCACTCTGCGCCATAAGAGGCTCTATATATGGTCATATCACCTGATAAATGTTTAACAAATTAAAAAAATTAAAAAATAATTTATTCCCACCCATTCACAAAGCCCTAGTTGAGAAGGCCTGCTTTAGAATGTGGCTGCAAAATTAAAGTATATTTGATATTTTGTGTATTAACAGGGCATGTTTAACTGCATTTTAATTTTGTGCATGGGTCTCAACCTTTTTTGGCAGTTGCTGCACAACACTTCAGCCACATTTATTGCTAGGGAAGCAAAAGTCTGTGAAACTGGAGAGGGGGCAAGAGTGTGGCTGGAAGGCCCGAGGCTAAGGCCAGGTCAGGCTTGTGCAAACCCCTCTGCCTTTTCAAGGAAGCTGTGCCAGACCTGTAAAAGCAGATTGTAGCAGTTCTTGTTTTCACAACACTCTGCTTGTGGTTGGTCTGGATGTATCCAAACAGTCCATAATTATGAGTACAGATTAGCGAGTCCTCTTGTAAAACAAAAAGGTTTCTGCAAGGAGCGTTGCTGAGTGTAATTAGCAGCCAAGGAGTACTGGTTACAGCCTGAAAACTAAGGGAAGAGATTAGGAGTACAATAATAAAAATGGGGACACCCCAAGCAGAGTTGTACCCTGAAAACAGTGGATTCATTGAACCGGGGATGTGTTGAGTAAGCTTTCCCCGTTTCTATGCTCAGTACTCTGTGGCCCAGTATTTCTCAAATATCTTAGATCCAGTTCACCCTGGTGCATTCCTGAAGTCCAGGATGAATATGTTTCCATTGCCGTGGCTAAAGGGAGATACCGAAACATACCCAGGGTACGAATGCTTGTGTGCCTGGCATCTTGGTGGAGCAGAAACAACTCCACAAATACTTTTAATCTACTCACTATTCTTCAAACTGCAATCACACCTAATCAGGCCCATTTTGCATGCCCAAAAAGGATCTCACTGTAAATGTGACACAGTATTTCTTAGCCGATGAGATCCCTGAAATAACAAAGCATGTTTCAAAAAATTTTAGCTGCTGTTTACTAGAGAAAGATTCAGATACATTGACTGAGTCCCTGATTATACATTACTCGTATCGTATGTATCTTAATCAGAGGAATGTCTTTAGTTTTATTCTGTATACTTGTTTATACATGGCGTTTGTCGATAACTGGTATTTATTATTTACTGTATGCCATTTCATTTTTAGTATGCCAATAAAGGTACTGTACTGTGTGCAATTAGCAGGCAAGGCCTACTTGGTTACAGCCTTAAAACCCAAGGAGGAAATGATGAGTACCATAATGTTGCCACCCCTAGCCAAGTTGTACCCTGGAAACAGTGGAATTAGTAGGGTCTCACTCTATTTGGGACTGCAGTGTGCATCTTGTAAGCTTACAACTGTAGGACATTACTTTTAAACTCCTAATGGAGATAAGCCCATGCAAGATGCATCTGATTAATGTGGATTCTGCTTTCATCCTGGGTGCGTAGCTTTGATCCAGCCTCTGTCTACTGCTTCTTGACCGTCTTCAGCCCTTTCACGATGGGAGGCCTGCTACTGTGGAAGGTCAGTAATTGCTTCTTGAAGAAACAATAAGGTCAACTTGCTGGAATTTCACATGCTGCAGGCCTTTGATGTAGGATCAGCCGTGTGGCCCTCTCCTTCCCCCCTTCCCCCCCCCGCAAGGGACAGGCTGGGGGGGGGATGGGGGGAACACACCTTCCTCAGTCTATAGTGATAATTTTGGCTTTAATGTAACAGAGTGGTTTTAATATGGTTAGGCTTTAACATATATTTATATGTGTTTTTTGTGATGTTACAGCTTGCGGAGACCGCTAGGTAAAACAAATAAAATGAACGATATTGCAAATGTGCTGAATAGCATATTATTAAATTATATTAGAAGCTGCTGCCTTTCGAGGCAGTAAATCATAATGAAACCTACCAAGCAGAAGCCCACAAAGAGCAGGGCACAGCCTTTTTGAAATGGCAGCGCTCACCCTAACACTAATGGCACGGACAGCGGGGCGTGGCCAGCCCTTGTTTCCTCCGGGACCATGGCTCCCAGTGACCAGCGCTGCCCTATCAAGCCGTGAACCTGGAGGGCGTGTTCAGAGTAGTTCCCGGTGCATCTCCATAAAGATAGAAGCCTTCCTGCCTAGAGCCCTAGTCAGACATTACTTTTAGGGATGACCTGGGAACCCCCTGGAATTTCAGCCCTTCTCCAGAATACAGAGATCAGTTCTCCTGGAGAAAATGGAGGGTGGGCTCCTTGGCCTCGTCCCCCACTGAGGTCCCTGTCCTCCCCAGGCTCCATCTCCAGACCTACTCACAACTCCAACCACTGAGGGGGGGAGGCGTCCTGGCACCCCTAAGATCTGAACTGGAAGTCCCCACTAGCCGACCATCGCTGTGCATGCTGGGCCATTGCTCGGGGTCCCCCTGTGACCGGATTTTAGCTCAGTGGGATTCAAATTGTCGCTGCCATAGGGGTTTTTTAATGTTTTTTTTTAAGGGGGACAAATGTTGTCTATTTTATTGGGTTTTTTAGTGGGACCCGCTATGAGCTGAGAGTGGCAGGCTATAAATTAAACCATGAATAAATACATAAATAAATAAATGATTACTTTTGACATACCTGAACAGTAGGGCAATGGAGGGGGAAGAGCCTCCAGAGACAACGTTATTAAGCAGATCAGTTAGAAGAAGTTCAAGGGGGGTTCAAAGGAGCAAACGCTGGCAGGGGCTTATGGGAATTGTAGTCCGTGGACATCTGGAGGGCCGCAGTTTGACTAACCCTGGTCTAGAATGTCTGTATGCTGCTTGTCACAGACACCAAAGGAAGCCACAATATAGTAGGAAATCACCCCATGCCTCATGTTTAGTAATAGTTACTACCGCCTTTTAGTTGAAATGTATTGCTCCATTTAGATTTCTGCTCTGCGTTTTATTATTTAATCAATGAACAAGCGCCCAGCTTTGAGCCCACATTTCCTGCCTGGTTTGCGGACCCATCTTCCTTGCTTCCTTCAAGCTTCACTGCCTCCCATCCTATCCTTGCAGCTCCTTTTAAAAGGTGCAGGTTAATTAACCAATCCATCACCATCACAGAAAGAAGCGGGGGGGGGGGGGGAATTAAAGCCGACTCACTGCAGAAATACCCAGGTGGATGGAAAGCAAAATGCAGTCAAGATTTTACACCTGAAGCAGCTTAGTTGAACCCGAAAACGAAATCTGAAAGTCAATTTGCTTCAGATGTGATTTATTGACTTTTGACAATCCCACAAACATGAAAATCCATTTGGCTTCGGCTCTTCCCTTAGCGCCACTTAAATATTTTCTCCCCAGCCAGCCTACATTAGGACAGCCAGCTGAAACAGAACTTGAACAGATAACGAAGGAACAGGCAAGGACACGACAAATTTAGGGTTGTTTATTTTTAAAATGGATTTGTCATTAAAACAGATGGCATATCAGCTGAGATTTGATCTGATTCAACAGCTGCTGGTATTGGTAATACTTGACTAAGTTATTATGATAACATAATAACAATGGGTCTAAGTTCTAAATGATGAAACTAGATTGGGACGCTGTGTTTATTCTGTAGACGTGAATCATTCAGTGAGGGTCTTGTTTTACAGCCTGGCGATGTCCATAATAGTACTTTCCTTATTCTGTTTCGGATTGCCGAGGCTTTTAGCTTCTGAAAGCTGTTTCCAAATACATGCTGTTCTATGCAGTCCAAATTGCATGGGCAATAATATGTCCCTTTGTGTGGAAAGATTAGGTTAAGGCCAGTTTGGTGTAGTGGTTAGGAGTGCAGACTTCTAATCTGGCATGCCAGGTTCGATTCTGCGCTCCCCCACATGCAGCCAGCTGGGTGACCTTGGGTTCACCACGGCACTGAGAAAACTGTTCTTCTTCTTCTTCTTCTTCTTCTTCTTCTTCTTCTTCTTCTTCTTCTTCTTCTTCTTCTTCT